>NC_053391.1:101582643-102210143 GCF_905171765.1 Bufo bufo | reverse complement strand
GGCTTTCTTAAGACTCTTTACATTGATAGATTTAGCAGACCATTGTCAGAAAGTAGGCGTTCCTTCCCGACAACGGGCTGCTCATCAGTGAAGGAGACTTGCAGCGATCCCCTCCACAGTATAGCGAGTGCTCATCTCCATACAGACATGCAGCAGCCGAGTGGGTTTGATGATCTGCTGCTGGTACACGATGGTTTAGGTGTCTGCAGAAACGCTCATACTCATCCGGTAATCGGCAGCATCTTTAATTGAACTAATGAGGACTGCACTGTTTGGTCGGTCTGTATTGCTAATGGTCACCCAACATAACCGACCCTTAGCATTAAAAATAAGGCTGGGTTTACACCAGCATTTGAAATTTCAGTTTTTCTGCTCCGTTAGAGGATTAGCACAACAAAAATAGCACAAGTACTGGATTCACATGTAACCGACACACGTGGAGCCGAACAGACCCTATTGATTATAACGGTTTCCATTTGGGACACCACTTTTTTCTGGCCAAAGAAAGTCCTGCATGGGTTTGGACACTACTGGAATAAGTAACCATGTCTAATATGGGCGGGGTATTTTATGGTGCGCTGGTGACCAAGTGATTTTATGCTGCGCTGTGTTATTTGGTGCTGTTGAGGTGGTATTTTGAGCTGCGTTGTGATATTTATTTGGTGCTGCTGGTAGAGATATTTGGTGCTGTGGCTTTATTTAGCTCTGTTGGGTTGGTATTTTGTGCTGCATTTTATTTATTCGGCACTGCTAGGGAAATATTTTGTGCTGCATTGTGGTATTTATTTAGCTCTGTTGGGGTGGTATTTTGTGCTGCGTTGTGATATTTATTTAGCTCTGTTGGGGTGGTATTTTGTACTGCGTTGTGATATTTATGTGGCGCTTTTACGGTGGTATTTTGTACTGCGTTGTGATATTTATGTGGCGCTTTAAGGGTGGTATTTTGTGCTGTGTTTTGGTATCTGGAATGGTTGCAGAGATATTTTGTGCTGCACTGTGGCATTTGACACTGTTGGAGAGATATTTTTGTATTTCACGGTGTTATCAGATGCTGCTAGGGAAGTATTTGGAGTTTTATCATGGTATGTGGAGCTAAACGGGAAGTAACATCTGTCCCTGACCAGGTGATTAGACATTTCTGTGTTCCACTTTTATTTCTTTTCTTGTATTGATGGTTAAGATGAGAGCATGGACAAGTAAAGAAAAATTGGCAGCAGAGTGCACTGTATGCTATTATTTTTATGCAATATCATATGCGGGCTGGTGGGGTTTCTGTGTCGGGGCTGCTTTGTAATCCCAGTCCAGCCCTGGGTGTAAAGGTAGTAGTCACACCTACATAGAATCCTTATGGGCCCCAAAAGCCCCACTGACATGTTAAGATATCCCATAACAGATTTTGGGACCCATGAGCTTCAAGCTACAAATTAGTATACCTGGGTCTATAACTTATGCTTACACTATTCAAATTTATTTCATTTTGAGAGGGGTGTTACCTGACCACATAGGAAGATATTATTCAACAGAAACATGTTCAGGCCATTACAGGTCAAATTGAGCGCTATCGAGTTGATCTTATTTCATTCAGATGGCGAGAAGGCCTTATCCTAATCATAATCTGCATCACATACCAATAATGTATTGTCATACCCCCTAAAACGGCCTATTTCTACTTTTAAGACTTGAGGCCCGACCAGCCGTAAAATATAACCCTGGCTTGACATAATGCTCACCCATTAAGTTATAATTATACACATTACTGTCTTTTTTCAGCCCACATTGTGAGGTACTGCATAATAGGCTGACAACATCTAAATAAATTATGCCAGCAGCAACCATTAACATGTCTATTTATGGGTTGTGGATTGAGCTTCTTTTGATCTTAAAAAAAGAAAAGAGTCAGAAGCTCTTAATATCGGGGTTTAGACGGCGCTCTTATACGACAGATATGCTGGGCCTTCTCAGCACATGCTTCAGATACATTAAGTGTAAAAGAAAGACTACAAAGTAATTAAGTTTATCATTCAATATAGAAACATAGGGACAGAAGGGAAATAGGTTGAATTAATTAACACGTTCAAGCAATAGTATAATGTTCCTCTTGCTTGAATCCTTTTCTTTAGCACATAGACTACAGATATTGTGCTGGCAGTCCATGCCTGCATGGCTGCCAATTGATGGGTGCCTGCTCTGCTCCCCTGGCGGCCTATGCTCCCTGGC
This sequence comes from Bufo bufo, assembly GCF_905171765.1. Lineage (NCBI taxonomy): Eukaryota > Metazoa > Chordata > Amphibia > Anura > Bufonidae > Bufo > Bufo bufo. The sequence goes on along the minus strand of NC_053391.1, from coordinate 102,207,926 downwards.
GTCCCTCTGCTGATTCCCATTGGGCAGGGGTAGCACTACATCTTGCTGGCTTTGCATCTCTCTCTCTCTCTCCACACTTAATCTTCACCAGCCTATGGCTGGCCACTCTTGGGTATTTTAAGCATCCTTCCCTGTCATTCCCCTGCTAAGGTTTGTTGCTTCTCATGTTAGCTCTCCTGTATACCAGCTTATGCCTGCCTTCTGATTTAACTCTTCATTGCCTGACCTGGCCTCTGCCTGATCTCCATACTGCCCTGACCCTTGGACTGAATTTGGATAGCACAAACCCTGCCTGCTCTAACATTGACTTGTCCCTTACTACGGTTTTGCTTGACTCCTTGGTGTTTTGCACCCATGTCTCTTGAACCCTGTGGGTCAGCAGCGTTTCTTTTTGTTGGACCGCGCTGCCTCAGGATTAACAGAGATTCCACACTCGAAACCAGTCAGATAATCGCGGACATGGAAAAGCATACCGGCCAAACTAAGCCTTTCCTCCTCTCCCTTCCAGGCTTCTATGGAACACCAAGGATGCAGCCAATAGTGAAATATCGTCACATGAATTGGAGTAAAACAGGGTTTATTATACTCACAATACACAGGTAAAAACGAGCAGTGTACAAAAGGATGAATCACCCGACCCGGGTTTCGCTCAGTCGAGCTTCGTCAGGGGTATTCATCCCGCCCCTTTCAGGGCGGTCTTATAAGGGGTCAGGTTGGTCTGCACCCACCTCTCCACAAAATCATGATCCAATCCATTACACCATTAAAAATTCAATATTAAAACATTCAGCAATATATAGATACATATTCCTCAGTAATATATCAGGTACATAAAAGTTTCAAATACATAAAAACAAAGACATGTCACTTAAACTTTCACATATACATGTAAAAACTTCTAAACCAATCCTAGACCACACGCATCACACTACACCCGGCTTCATTCATTATACTACTTCTACATCACTTCACACATGTTCACATTCCTCCTATCAACCTTCTTACTCTAATGTTCATCCTGACCAATCACAAGTTACACATTCCTTTTTTCCATTCATAAACCGGCACCTCCCCACATCACATGATACTACTCAGTCAATTCGATCTTTCACTCTCAAAGGTCCATCAACAGAGTTAACTTCCACAATCAGGTAAGACACGGTTTTAAGTCAAATTCCGCATTCAAACCTCTTGGCTGCAGTGTTCCCATTCTGTATATCCACTCAACCTTCCGCTTGTTTATCTGTTTGACTCCATCCCCTCCAAACCAATAGGGTTTAACCTGTTCCACCCCCACAAAAAATAGGCCGCTAGTATTTTTTTGATGCGCCGTTTTAAAGTGCATTGAAACACTGTGTGTTTCAAGCCCCTTCCTGATGTTCCTCACATGCTCCTGAATTCTTACTTTGAGCTTCCTTAGGGTACGTCCCACGAATTGGAGGCCACACGGGCACTCCAGCAGGTAAACAACTCCTACACTCTCACAGGTGATCTGCCCCTTTATCTTCATGTCAATATTTTTTTCATTCGAGTGAACAGATTGAGTTTCCATTTTCTTATTGTCCCTTTTCCGATTTCTAAATGGCAAGCAAAACCCACACCAGCTAAACTTATTCCCTTTCTTTATTTTCTCTTGATGATTGGAGCTATGCACTAGTTTATTGAATTTTTTATGTTGTAATGGATTGGATCATGATTTTGTGGAGAGGTGGGTGCAGACCAACCTGATCCCTTATAAGACCGCCCTGGAAGGGTCGGGATGAATACCTCTGACGAAGCTCGACTGAGCGAAACCCGGGTCGGGTGATTGATCCCTTTGTACACTGCTCATTTTTACCTGTGTATTGTGAGTATAATAAACCCTGTTTTACTCCAATTCATGTGATGGCATTTTACTATTGGCTGCATCCTTGGTGTTCCATAGAAGCCTGGAAGGGAGAGGAGGAAAGGCTTCATTTGGCCGGTATGCTTTCCCATGTCCGCGATTATCTGACTGGTTTCGAGTGTGGAATCTCTGTTAATCCTGAGGCAGCACGGTCCAAGAAAAAGAAACGCATCTATCTGTGTGAACTGTACCCACTTCACCATTGGGACCTGCAACGCAACTAGGCAACGTACTTTTTGAGGCTGTTTTTATTATTTAAAGTGTTCTAAACAGAGATTACTCCAGGAGGTTGCACCATGGTGTTTTCCCTGCAGTGGACTGCTGTACAGAGGATAATGGGTGAAGCCCAGGTGGGCCACTTAGATGACCCTCTTAGAAGGAGCCCCAAATCAAATCTGTTCAGTAGACACAGCGTATCCATATCCACTTTGTAACAACAGATAACAAGATCATTGAAAAGAATATGGTAATGGTGTAAAATTTGCATTTGGCATACACCATCAAATGAATGTTTAGAGTGTAAGTGAAAGTTCTGCTGATGAAGGCAAGGGTTAAAAAGTCACTGCACTTTCACACAATTTCATTTAATTTAACAGAGAATGGTGAAAATAGCATATTTCTTCACTTCATTTAAAAAAAAAATGCCTGGATCCACCTGAAACAAAAATTGTCATAGCATGTAGGGGTCTCACTTCCACCTAACTTGCAGTCCACTGCCTGTTGTCAGGCAAGATCCGTCTGTGGTAACAGACTCAGAAGATGGCTGAGAGGAAATGTGGGTGTGTAAGAGCTAGCTGAGATAGTGATACTCATAGAAGCACTGCCTAGACACTGCTTCTGAAGAGCAGAGAAGCTCCTGTGTGTCTGTAAGTGTGATCTCTCCGTTTGTATCAGCTTTCTGAGCTCCCTAGAAGATAACAATGGGAAGAGAAATAAGGTCATTTCATACTGTACTAGCAGAAGAGAAACACTCACTGCTTGTGAGAGAAATATATCTAGCTGTGCAGCTGGAACAGGGAATAATATGGCTGAGGAAGACAAACATACAGTAAATGTTCCTTCACAGTTAATGATTGTACAAAGAAGCACAGCCGTTAACTTTTTGTGAAAGCTCAGGTACTCTTTAAGCATATAATGATTTACATGCCTTATCTGGGTTTGGGGCGTGAGGTAGAGCATGGTGTCCAGAGTCTTGACAGCTGCACATAATGTTCCTATTCCTCTATTCTAGGAAGCCTTAGGGATTCAATGTGCCTGCTATGAGACATAGTCTCCAAGTGATGTTTTAGGGAAGAATGTTACCACAATTGTGGTTCCATTTGAGTATGCCACAATTTGCTACATAGGGAGGTATTACAATTTGAATATAAATAAAAAGCTCATAGATAGAATACATTTATTCTCAGTGTCCAAGGGAGGATACAATAATACATAAATCAGTGTCATCAGAGAACTAGCCATTAATCATTTAGCAGGTTAGTTGCCATCATACACTATTGATATCATCTGCATAGTGTGGGGATTTGCTCTGATAGACAGGCTAGCGGATGTAATATAGAGGCAACCACAAAGTCTTTAACGTAAACAGTTCAGTGTTTTATTCACACATAAGGAAAAACAAAAAGTGACATTTTGCAGTCTAGGTGTTTGTTTACACCATGAAAAGTCCACAGAACAAAAACCTTCACCTGGTTTACAGTTTCTCCACCTGTGCTCCACAGCAGGTTTTAGGGGCCTGTTTCTCAGCATGGGGCTCCCATCCCTTTTGCACGTTTTTCAGATCCCAAAACACCCAGGGACTGACAGCACTCCACTGTCAGAGAGGAGTAATCCACACCCAGCTGAGACTGCTGGCTGGGTTTGATATAAGCCAGTAAAGACCCGGCCTGGAGCGTGGGGAGGAGCCACCCACCCAGCACTTTCGCTACTCCCAGTAAGAGCCGACCCAGATCAGCTTACAGCCATACTAAAATAGCAACATGTCAACCAGCACTAGCTGCCGCTGACACTTGAAAATACCGTCTCTTACTTCACCGAGGCCAGCCCCGCCCAGGGAGTGATGCGTACTGACACATCAGTGGCCGAGTACAAGCAGTGTCCAAGTTAAATGGAGGTTGTGGAATCCACATAGGTAATACCAACCACACAGGGAGAGTCCAGAGCTTCAACAGAGGCTGGAAGCAGAGATCACAGATGAGCACAGCGCCCGGAACCACTGTGATGAGTAGGGGAACAGCGCCGCACAGAGGTCGCTGTTACACAGTGGCAAAAAATTATACATTATTTGCTGTTCAGCAGTGCAGTTATATGTTCTAAAGCCATTTTTTGCGTGTATTAGTGGCACAAAAAAAAAGTATTTACTGTTGTGTGGTGAAGTGAGAAAATTACAGCCCTTTTTGGCGTGTATTAGTGGCAAAAAAATAACACTCATAATTTATGAGACGTGTTATCTAAACTAAATGTGTTAAGCAAACACCTTCAATTGCTTTTCAATGGCTTTTGTCTCAAGATAACGCGATGAGTTAAGAAATTTGAGTTAAGAGCTTGAGTGCTAACCTTGCTACTTCTGTATATTTGCCGTTCAGCATTGCAGTTATATGTTATAAAGCCCCTTTTTTGTGTGTATTAGTGCCACACAAAAAAAATTTTTTGCCGTTGTGTGGTGAAGTGAGAAAATGACAGCCCTTTTTGGCTTGTATTAGTGGTAAAAAAAAAAAAATTGCCGTTCAGTGTTGCAGTTATATGTTCTAAAGCCCTTTTTGGCCTGTATTAGTGGCAAAAAATATATATTATTTGCCGTTCAGCTGTGCAGTTATATGTTCTAAAGCCATTTTTGGCCTGTATTAGTGGCAAAAAATATATATTATTTGCCGTTCAGCAGTGCAGTTATATGTTCTAAAGCCTTTTGTGGTGTGTATTAGTGGGAAAAAAAGGACTTATTAGCCATTGTGTGGTAAAGTGAGAAAATTACAGACTTTTTGGGGGTGTTTGAATTTCATTTTTTTATTTTTTTATTTGATCTAACAGTATGTCAGACAGAGAAGTGCAAGGCCCTGCACAGGGGAGTGGTGGAAGCCTAAATGTTTCTGGCGCAGGCACATGTCGCAGCAAAGTAAGGGGGAGTGGCAGCAGGAGTCGCAGCTAGAGGCCTGAGCTCCTGGTGTCATCTATCGGTCGTGTCTTGACCAGCAACCCAGCAGTTCTTAAATGGTTGACATGGTCGGTCATCCACTTTGTCCCTAATGACATCAGACATCCCCAGCCAAGAGTCGGTGGCATGGCTCGGGAGCAGGCCCTGTGCCCTCACCTGTCCTCAACCTGCCTCTGTCCTTTTCTGTTCCCTCAGCCAGAGAAGTATCATATGCTGTGGGCTCAGCTCCACTATACAGCAAGGACGAGCTACTATAGGACATTCAGCAGCTACTGGCCAGCCAAGATGTGGAGGAGACATCTGCGGTAGGCAGGCAAGTAGTGATGACGACAGTGGCATGGGAGCTGGTGTTGCGATCGATCAGTCTCCTGACTCAGAGAACATTGAGGAGGACATCAGTGATGTGCAGACAGTACTCGATGATGATGATGTAGCTGGTCGCACTTGGGAGCCGGGTGAATTAGGGGCTTCATCATCATCGGGAGAGGAGGGTGGCAGCTTGCCCGTGAGGCAGTGGCGGAGCCAGAAAGTCGCTAATGTGGCTGGGAGTCAGCAGGATGGCAGCAGTGGTAGGTCGGGAGCCAAAACGTTCTCGTTGTAGACTACCCACCTCGCAGGAGCCTACCTGCCCGGAAAGTAGCCGTGCAGGGGTTCACGGAAGCAGCGGCGGTAGAAGTCAGTGTGGAGTGTTGGGGGTAAAATCACCTACAAGGCAGTGTGGCAGTTTTTTGTTAAGCCGCCAGAGGAGGTGAACATGGCCATTTGTAGAATCTGTGGGCAGAAGGTGAAGCGTCGCCAGGGTGCCAATGTTGGTACCACAGCCCTGCATCAGCATATGCAGCGTCACCATAAAGTGGCCTGGGAGAACCGTGGCTCCGATGTGGTGGTCCAGCCTGCCGCAGCTGCATCACCCAGTGGCATGCACCAGGTTTCAGGCAGTCAAGGCTCCACCATCTCAGCCGATGGGAATGGTCTGTCCTTCCCATCATCTGCTGGTCCTGATGCTCCTGCTCCTCCTCCTACTCCTCGTCAGCCATTCCGTCAGCAATTGATCACCGAAGCGATTGCCAAGAGATAACAGTATGAGTGCACTTATCCAACGGAGCAGAAGCTGAATGTGCTCCTGGCCAAGTAGCTGGTGCTGCAGTCCCTCCCTTTCCAAGTGGTGGACTCTGCACCTTTCAGAGAATTGATGGCTTTTGCCGAGCAAAGGTGGAGAGTTCCAAGCCTTCATTTCTTTGCCAAAAAGGCAGTACCAGCCCTGCACACATATGTAAAACAGAAGGTGGGCCAGTCCTTGAGCCTGTCTGTGTCTGCTAAATTGCACGGCAGTACCGACATGTGGAGCTGTAACTATGGTCAGGGACAATACATGTGCTTTACAACCCACTGGGTGAATGTAGTTCCTGCACAGCCACACCAGCAACTTGGCCAGGTGAGCCTGCTTCCGCCTCTGCGTTCTCATGCCGTTGGTCCTGCGAAAATGTCTGCCTCTGTCTCCTTATCCTCCACCGTGTCCTCTGATTCCACTGCAGAGACAATTCACAGTGCCCCTCCAGCATATCACATGTGCAGGGCACGGCGGTGTCACGCTGTTCTGCACCTTGTTTGACTTGGTGAACGGAGTCACACAGGGGAGGAACTGCTCCGTGTCCTTCACAAGAAATCGAATCCTGGCTTTCTCCACGACAACTCAAAATCGGATTCACGGTGACCGACAATGGGAAGAACATAGTGTCAGTGCTGAGTCAAGGAGGGCTGAGCCTTGCACCCTGCATGGCACACGTGTTCAATCTGGTTGTCAAGAGGTTCCTGAAGCCTTCCACCCATCTGCAAGACATCCGTAAAATGGCCAGGAAACTTTGCATCACTTCAGCCACTTGTGCACCACAAAGCACACCCTCCTTGAGCTGCAGCAGCAGAACAGCATCCACCAACATAGGCTGATATGCGACGTTTTCACCCGTTGGAATTCCACCCTCTATATGTTAGACCGAGTATACGAACATAGAAAGGCCATAAACGATTTCTTGATCCAAGCGGACAGGAGTACTCCCCTGTGTAACTTCGATGTCAGCCAGTGGCAGCTCATGCATGAAATCTGCCATTTGCTCAGGCCCTTTGAGGAGGCCACGTTATTTGTCAGTCGCCAGGACTATGGGATGAACAACGTCATTCCACTGCTTCATGTCCTGGAACAGATGCTGGTAAATCTGGCTGGTCAGAGGACTGGAGACGTGGCGCCTAGATCTCATGGCCACATGAGCCCTGTGGGGGCTGAACTGGAGGAGGAGGACATTGGAGCACAAGCAATGTGTAGCAAAATGGGTGTTTTTTCTACTCAGGTGACAGGAGAGGAGGAGCAGGAGCAGCCAGAGGCGATACAGGGCAATGAGGCATACGAGGTAGAGGACCCAGACACACCGTGGCAGTATGCAGTGGAGATGGAGGCAGGGAGTCCCTCCGAGTCACTTGCACAAATGGCCCGATGCATGCTCACTTGCTTGCGTAGTGACAGCTGAATTGTCACCATTAGGCAGAGGGATGACTTATGGCTCTCCAACTTGTTGGACCGTTGCTACCAGTCCAAAATGGGAGCCTTTTTTACACCCGCTGAGAGGGAGGACAAACTGAACTACTATAGAGACATCCTATGTAGTCAGTTTGCCACTGCCTGTCTTCACCATCATCCATCCTCTCGTAGGTCTGACCAGGTGGCCCTCTGCGCTCAAGTTCCTCTGCCATGAGTACTGTAGCAGTGTGTGGGGGTAGGAGCATTTTCAGCTCCATCAGTAGAAACTTGAGCCTAGAGTCGTTGATGAGCAGCTTTCTTCACCCACCTAGTGAAGAAACTACTCACCAGCAGCATCAGAAGCTAGACCTGAAGCAGGACCTGAACCAGCAGGTGGTGGCATACTTGGACAGCACCCTGCCATCCCACATTGAAGATCCGCTGGACTACTGGGCAGCCAAACTGCCCATCTAGTAGTGTGGCATCAGAGCAGGTGTTTAGTGCGGCGAGGGCCATAGTTACCCCAAGAAGAACTCGCCTGTCCACCCAAAATGTGGAGAGACTGACTTTGTTGAATCAGGCGTGGATCAGCCAGGATTTCCACCCACCAATGCCTGATGCCTCAGACTAGATCATCCATGGTGCCACACCAACACTTTGACAAAAGAGACCGGTTTCTTCTGGCTACCTGCCTCAGCTACTATTCTGATGCTGCCACTTGCCTGATGCCACACATCTGATGTCAAGTGCTCCTTCCTTCACTTACCATCTTCATCTGGTACCGATATTGCCACCCAGCTCCACACTCTGTCACCTTGCCAATTCTGTGGTCTCCTGATGCTGCTGCTACCTCAACACTATGTCACTTTGCCACGCTGTGGCCTCCTGATGCTGCTGTTGCCGACACCTCCACACTGTCATTGTGCCACTCTGTGGCCTCCTGATGCTGCTTCCACCTCCACACTGTCATTGTGCCACTCTGTGGTCTCCTGATGCTGCAGACACCTCCACACTGTCATTGTGCCACCCTGTGGCCTCCTCCTGAAGCTGCTGCTGCCGCCACTGCCACACTCTGTCATTGTGCCACTCTGTGGCCTCCTGATGCTGCTGCCACCTCTGCACTGTCATTGTGCGACTCTGTGGCCTCCTCCTGATGCTGCTGCCACCTCCAAATTCTGTCATTGGGCCACTCTGTGGTCTCCTCATGCTGTATGCACCTCACCATTATGTCATAGGGCCACTCTGTAGACTTCTCATGCTGTTCCCACCCTCCCCACTTCATGACTGGGCCACTATTTTGCCTTTCGGCCTGGCTGACATCATCATTTATTTGACTCTTCTTCTGATCTGTCAGAAGGAAGGAAAAATGAGACGCACAATGGATCCTGTCTATGTAGCAGCTGTAAGGCCACCATGACATGGTCCCTATTTTTCATCAGAATTGGCTTATTATTTGGTAGCCAAAAGCAGTAGTGGGTACAAAACACAGAAGACATGCAAATATTCCATTTATGTGTCATCTCTGTTTTGGTTCCACTCCTGTTTTTTTTTTTGCTTTAGCAATACTGATGGATTACTGACCAAATACTGAACGAGTGAGGGCGGATGCTCCACAGACAGGATACATTTTTCGGGGGATCTGACGGATCGGAGGAAGGGCAAAATATTCAGTCACGTCAACAGAAAACTTACTGCTGACAACCTCTCCACTCTGTCGGGGGGGAAATCTACTTGTATAAGCATTTAATAGAACAGGTTCTGTAGACATCTATGTAGAATCAGCTGCCGACGGTGTAAAAGGAGTGCGCTTCTTCTTAACGCTAACATTGAACTGTAAGGCAGAGTTCACACTTGAGTTATTTGGTCAGTTTTGGCCCTGTAACTGCCCAAATAAGTGAAGTGTGCAGTGATTCTAAGTGTGACACCTGTCATCTGAATGTCATACTGACTCACAGTATTATTTCACTACCACAGTAGACTCCCTATGCATGTTACTGCAAGACACAGTGTTCTACACCACTTTAAAGGCTCTCTGCAGCCAGGAAATAGCGGTTTTTAAGCGCTATTCGCCACAAATAAATATTAGATCGAACAGAATTTTTTTTTTTTTATTAGGCAAACTGGCCGAATCAAATTTTTTTTGAAATTTGCTCATCTTTAGAAATAACCAATGTCACTAATAATTGTTGGTTCATGGTTTGTGTAACCTTCATACAGCACAGTGAAGCCTTTTTTGAGACGAATACCCAAATTGCATTGAAAATTGGTCTTATATGAGAATCTCTTAGAACAGTGGTTCTCAACCTTTCTAAAGCCGTGACCCCTTAATACCGTTCCTCATGTTGTGGTGACCCCCAACCATTACATTTTTTTCCTTGCTACGTCATAACTAATTTTGCTACTGTTATGATGACCCACCAAAAACACGCACAGACACCAATATACCAAATGTTGATTCAAATACACAAGTATTCATTCATAACCACAGAACTTTAGCATAAATACAAAATATTTGTAAACCAAATAAATAACTTTAAAATAAATAATAAACAACAAATACCCCCAAATAAATAAATCAGAAGTGCTCAGGGTCCCCCAAATAAATAAATCAGCGGTGCTTCATGTCCCCCCAAATAAATTAAGCCTTGCTCAGCCAAATAATTAAAATAAAATTAGCCAGGCTCAATTAAATCATTGGTGGCAGTGGTGCTCAGCGGCGGTGTCATTAACGAAAAAACTCGGACCTCAGCAGACAGGCGGCCCGACTTACCCGTCCAGACGTCAGGCTCCTTCAAGCCCAGGCAGTGATAGGACATCACTGCCTGTGCGCGAGGATAAGGGGCCGCTGCCGTTGTGCGGGCGACCCACAATAGGAAGCCTCAGGCGACCCCCCGGAAAGGGCCGATCGACCCCCAAAGGGGTCGCGACCCCTAGGTTGAGAACCGCTGTCTTAGAAGAAGGTGTTCAGTATTCATAATATATGGTGGATCTGAAAATGGGTGTCACTTAATGGTCTGGATAAGGTGATGGTCTTCTCAAAGAGCTGGTCTTTTGGCAAGATTTCATTCTGTATGCATAATTTGATACAGATGTGACAGAACTGTAAAGGAAAATGGTTGTAGAAATTCGCTATGTGAACACTATTGGAATGCTGAAGCAGTCCTGTATCTCCAGCGCTGGCAAATGAGGAGAGCAGCGTCTGATTATAGTTCTTTGTGTTGCCTACAGACAGTGCTCTGAGCACTCCACTTCACAATGTTAACTAAACAAAAGAGACTTCAAGTTTAAAGGGTGCCTTCAATAAACGCAAGGATTTTGATCATCCATCTGGAAAGAGCACTATAATTGCACTGAGAGAAAAGGTAAAATGCTACATGATAAGGAAGTGAAAAAAAACCTTTACACTGTGACAAAAGTGAGAGAAACTGAAATATCCAACAGGGTGTGCAGTTTCTATAGATGCCTCAATATACCTTATACCAACCATAAGATTAGGGATTATAATGTTGGCAATCAGCCCCCATGGGCTCGGCTGCTAGAATACTCACCTCTTCCTCTGCGCTGTGTTGCCAGTAGTTTGTGGCATCCAACATTTCTTTGCTTTCTCTCGGCAGGCTTGTCCAGCTGGTGGTTCCCCTGCAACGGAGTCCAGATCCCTGAGGGTTGAAGGATGACGACCAGGGGAGCGACTTAGACAATGTTCTTAGGAGTAGCCCGGGTTCCACTCCCGCTGCATAACAGGGATTAGGGCTTCATGCAGGGGCAGATTGGGAACTTAAAGTGGCCCTGGAAAAAAAAATAAAAGTGGCCTCATGTTGTAGGCGAGTCCAAATTGACACAGCAGGCGTCAAAAACAAGCCAACAGTAGTCCGGGACAACAGAAGTAGGTGGGGCAAAACCAAAGGATAAAATACTGCCCTATCATACTGACAGTGGTGATACAGTTGAGTTCATGAAGGCACCTGCAGCTGCCGGCTAGATGAATTGATAAGTACCTGATGCTCCTAGCATTAATAATGCTGAGAACATCATATTGTTGTGTACCTGGCAAGCAGTCACAAGGAGGGCTCAGGCAGCCCATTTCCCTGTAGGGTATATGGCCAGTCCGCCGCTGGCTTCATGGCTTTCTAGCAAATTAATCATTTGTGCTCAAACCAATTAACAGATCAATTCAAATTAATAAAATCTCCAAATTTTATAGTCAGTCTTGGTACTTCAAAGGGTTACGCAAAGATTGATGTAAAAAAATGAAAATAAGACATAATATAATACTTGAGAACCTCTTTGTAACAAAACTAGAACCAGCCGTGTACCTCACATGGATCCAGAGCGCCCCCATTGATTGTGCCATTAGCTTTTCTAGATTTATTTAAAGTTGGCAGCTCATGCCCTTTCTCAGGGGAGTGTCCTTTCTACCGCAGTTCTCTCCCTGTAATCGTGATAGCTCAGGGGATGTTGTCCTTTCTCAGGGGTATGTACTTTCTGCAGGAGTGCTTTTCCTGTAACTGTCACAGCCACTAATGCAAGATCTGGCTTTTGGCAGATGGATGGAACTGAGCATGTGTGACCACCTCAGTAGGAGGACATGCACATTACTATACAGATTAAACACCAGATGACACTATCATAAAGTAAAAGAGAATGTCTCACAACTGGGGCATTTTTGAAACAGAAAGTATATTACAAAGCTAACTAGTTTTTATGCTGGATTATTTTAAAATAGCATTTAATGGTGGCACAACAACCTTTATTTACCTTGGTCACACCCATTCTAGTTCATCTAGGTCTTCCTTAAACACAGGTGCCCAAAATTAAACACAATATTCCATATTTGGTCAGACTAGTGATTTGAGGCAAAATGATGTTCTTGTCATGAGCATCTATGCCTCTTTTGATACATCCCCTGATTGTATTTGCTTTGACAGCAGCTGCTTGGCATTGGTCACAAAACTTAAGTTTATTATTCACCAATATCCCCAAGTATTTTTCATTGGCAGTTTTACCCAGTGTTAGGGTCCATTCACACGGCCGCAATTTCTGCATTTTGCAGAACGGAATTGCGCACCTATTTATTTCTAATTCTGTTCCCGAAAAAAAATAGAACATGTCCTATTCTTGTCCGCAATTGCGGACAAGAATAGGCATTTTCTATTAAGTGCCGGCGATGTGCGGAACGCACATCGCCGATGTCCGTGTTTTGCGGATCCACGGAGTCGTGGATCCGCAAAACACACACGGACGTGTGAATGGACCCTTACACTGTTTGGTACTAAATTGTACTGTACGTTTGGTTTGTGCATATGTTTATTCACATTGAGCTCCATCAGGCCTCCAGCTCCACCAAATTCCTTGGTAATATTATTTTTAGTGTTGGGCGCGAATTTTTGAATCGCAAATATTAATAATATTTATAATATAGTGATATGTATTCGTAATTTTGAATATAAAATAAAAATAAAAATCAGTAATCAGTAACCTCCCTTCTTGCTTGTGGACCAATGAGAAGGCTGCAATGTCTTTGTCTGAGCTTAGCAACATCCCTAGCAACTAATAGGAAAGTTGCCTACCCCTTACTATATAAGAACCTCCCAAGCAGCTATTTTCTACAGTTTTTTTAAGTTCTGAGAGAGAGAGCAGTGTCATTGCTGTGCTCTGTGCTTTCCACACTACATTAGATAGATAGTTAGATAGTGTATATATATATATTACAGATAGTTAGTGGGAGATCGTCAGTGTAGGTTATATCCTGATATAGTGTAGCTGTTGCAGTGCTGGGTGTTAGGTTCTGCTGTCCATACATACATTCTACAACAATACTTAGTGCACCAATCAGTAGTCAGACCTGCTAAAAGTTTCACATATTGCGCCAAAATATTTGCAATCAAGAAAATTATCTTGAATTCGCAAATTTGCGACTATATGAGGAATAATCGCCCAAATATTTGTGAAATATCGCAAATTCAAATATAGCCCCTACCGCTCATTGCTAATTATTTTATTCTCCCTTCGCACAATCGTATAAAGAAGAACATAATGGACTGAAAAATAAAACATCTTATGCATGAATAATCCCAGGTTTTTAGCGATTGGGAGGCTCAGGACACAAAGCATATGACAAGTTTATTATGTAGGTTTGCAAACAATACTATAAGAAATGTCTTTGCATAATGTGAGTAAATCCAACTGCTAATGGATTGAATAGGTGCTGTAACTACTGCAGGGACTGGCAGGCAGAACACATTTCTGTAAGAAAATGAAACTATAGTTCTACAATGTACTGATGTGTGAAGATCACATCTGTGACAGAGACCCACAGAAGGGCTTATTTTGAGTGTGAACCGGCTGCACAATATCTCAATGTCCTCAGAAACAGCAGATTGTGACTTTTATTAAGAAGTTTGAGTTGCTGCTTGGCCTATAGCCTGATTGCCTTGAGAGTATTTAAATGAAGTAATTTGAGAATAAGAATGCCAGCGAAGTCATTAAAGTGTATATCCAGCTAAAACCTAAAAAATGACATTTTACCCAGGTTAGGGTACGGTAAATCTCTAAAAACCTCTCCTCAAATTTTTTTTAATATTACCTACGGATCATATTATACTCTATCTTCTAGAAGCAGCTGCTGATACAGAACACAGGGTAGGCAGGGCAGTTAGAGATGTGATGGCAGCTCCTTCTAATTTGGGTGATACAGAACCACCTGGAATAAATATTAATATTCATCAACATTATAATTAGCTATAAATAAATCATTAGCATCCATTCAAATAATGTTAAACAGCATCCAAGTCTAGTGAATTAAAGATTATTGCCTGCACCTCTGATCTATGGCAGTAAAGGGATCTGTATCCTTCGTTGTTGGCAGGAAAGATGTTGATATGAGTATAAAAGGTGGTCTAGAGCTGCGTAGAGGTTAGTTGCAGTATCCTTGGTGGTCTAGGGCAGTGAAAGGGTTAATGTAAAAATACCTTGGGCAGTCCGACGGTTAAATTTAAGATTCCCAAGGGGGGGGGGGGGGGCAGAAGAAGAGTTAATGCTGCAGATTTTAAGTACCTTTTTAGGATTCATCATTGTCCAGGCTGTACACTGATAGTTCAGCTTCCTATTTCCTCCATACATTAATCATACAGACGAGTGTGAGAGGACAGAGGGGACAGAGCAGATGTTGTCTGTATAATTAACCCTATGTTCGGGCAGAGAAATTCAGATTTACTCTTCCTGATTATTAAGGGGGTTCTTAGAGAATTTGCGTGGAAGAACACTTTCTCTGAGTGGGTATAGCTTCAGAGCTGGGCAGATGTGCCGCTACGCAGCTTAAAAGGAACCCTAAAGTCAAGCCCATTATTATGATTAACAATGAGCGAAGTTTGGTAAAATTTGATTATGCTGCTTAGCCTAATTTTACTAAACAATTTTCTTTTCGTCACAAAGCACATTTCTTTGTAAGTAGTGAGTGCAATGACAGGGAACAGCGATTTCTCCACTCCCTGTTATTGTACCCCTCTGATCGCGGCATCTGATATACATAAAAAGTGTAACATTTAAAAAAAATAACACTTACTTGATCCATTTGTTTGCGACGGGCCAGCCGCTGCCATCTTGCTTGTAGGTCTGGCACGAAATCTCTCATGCCCCGAGATGACGTCATCACACCGGCTGGCGTCATACGTCACCGCGCACAGGATTTCAGCCGAGATCTTCAAGCAAGATGGTGGCGGACAGCCCGGCTTCACAGCGAATCAAATTTATCCTGAAATTTGGATCGAAGACCACTTTGTGGACTGCGATTAGCTCATTCCAAATTATTGCTATTTGTCACCAGGGTCTATGAGGCATTATTGATACTGTATGTCCTGCATGTAATAAAGTTTACAATGCAATAAAAATGGAGATGCTTGTGTTTTAGATGGGGGAAGATGAGATAATTTTCTCTAGTGGGCTTAAGGAACCTCAGTTCGACAAAGTGCAGAGCTCCACAGAAGAGTTCCCTGAAGAAATGAGACACTGTTTTATAGTCACACTTGAATTTCGAGTTGCCCTCTGAAACCCACATACCAGACCTACATTACAGTATGTCCATTTCATTTCCTAGATATTACAGGTGTGTTCAGTGGTTAAAGACTTGACGAATGGCTTAAAAACCACAGGTATAAGGAGAGATATTGACCGTGAGCCATTTAAAAAGCAAAACTCTTTTCAGGTCTGTAGCTGGTGCTGAGGCTTTTGTTGCACTGAAAAAGCAAAGATAAGAAACATAATGAACATTCTCAAGGAACTGAGGATTGCATTCACACAGTTGGAAATATATCCTAGACTTGAAAGTGAAAACAATACGTAATGTTATAAGCTACAAAACCCTTATAGTTCCTGGAGTCCGTTTTACGCTCACATCGTGAACTAAGGAGAGAGATTTCTCTTGTGATTGAGTCCCCCGTCTATAAAACTGCAACTAAAGTCTTTCATCGAGCCTTTTATGCTCTAATTTTCCACATGTTCTTTTTATGTAGCAATGACCTCACACTCATCCAAGTGAAATTTTACTACTTATTGTATGTGCCAGGAAAAGAACATTAAATGTTATTGTACAAAGTCTTTAAAGAAGGGGGAAAGTTCAGTCTCTTTTCAAAATGCTGAATTGAAACTGTAAAGTATTCATATTCTATTTCTCTTAATATAGTACATGCCTGGATTAAAAAGGGCTATTTCCCTTCTGTTCTTGAAACTAAACTGTTTAGCACCTGCTTTGTTCATGTGATTTTGAGATAATATTGGATCATCTACAGCGATTATATTAATAGGAGTTTTTGGTCACAATGATTTTTAGGCAAGTGCCCGCAGCCTGCCTACTGAAACAGAAGATTCATACTTACCTGCTCCACACCGCTCCAGTTTTCAATCTTCAAGCCCCTGCACTGTTTTCTTCTGGTGGTGCATGGACATAGTCACATGCACTGCTCCAGCCAAAGACTGGCTTCAGCGGTGATGTGGCCACAAGCAACACATCAGTGCTGAAGCCAGTGATTGGCTATTGACTATGTCCATGCACCACCAGAAGAAAACAATGCGGGGACTAGAAGATGAGGGTAACGGAGGGAGTGTGGAGGGATCAGAGCACCATGGAGCAGGTACGTATGAATCTTCTGTTTCAGCAGGCAGGCTGTGGGCACTTGCTTAAAAATCATTACAACCAGGGGGGCGGAGCCTGCGTCTGAGCCGAATGGCTGTGTGAAGCAAGAGCTCTGTTTGAAAAAGTGCCCTTTCAGCCTGTTAATCTGCCTGTCTGGTCGAAAAATGGTGAAGATCAGAGGCCCTAAAACGGTGGAACCTGCTGCTCAACCAAAATCGTCCATCAACAGTGGAGAAATGGATACATTTATAAAAAAAAAGCAGCTTCCACCTATGCGAACAGAGAAGCTAAGATGGCGCCGGCGTCTCCACACTCAGCCAGCCGAAAACAAGCAGAGTCTTCTCACGGCGCACAGGGAGGTGAGGATGAACCCGATACCCTCCCGATATCCCGCTCCTACCTGAGAGACACCCTGACATCCTCGCTAGCTGCTGCCTTAGAACCGCTCAGTGCCGATATAGGCACTATCAAATAAGATGTCCGCCATATAGGGCGCAGAGTGGAGATGTTAGAAGACACACAAGTAGCCCTGATAGAGCACCAAGCAGCGGTCACACAAAAGCTACAAGCAGTGCAATTAAACCTGAACTCTATATACAATGCAATAGAAGATCAGGAAAACGGGGGACGTCGCAACAACCTGTGCTTCAGAGGAATACCTGAAACGGTTGCTCAGGGAGATATCCCTAATACAATTATGCAAATCTGCTTATCCCTCTTGGGCCCTGATTCGGTGCATGAAGTTCTACTAGAAAGAGCTCACAGAGTCCTGAAACCTAAACCTGCTCCCTCAGCACCACCCAGAGATGACATTTGCAAATTTCTACGTTTTCCAGTGAAAGAAGCCGTCCTTACCAAAACCAGAGACATTCAATCTGTGAAGTGGGATGGTCATGATATCCTGGTCTTCCAAGACCTTGCACAATCCACCCTCAAGAAAAGGAGAGCTCTTAAGCCGCTAACAGATTGGCTCAGGGGAAGGAACATTCCTTACAGGTGGACATTTTTCCCTTTGGTCTCACTTTTGTTTTTGAAGGCCGCAGGATGTCCATTTCTTCTCATCTCGATTTGGATCCAGTCTATGAACACCTGAACATCGGCCCACTTGATATCCAGGACTGGGACCCGGTTCAAGACCTAGTGGGACTGCCAGCCTTTCCTCCTTCTGATTCCTGGGATAAACAGCTTACTCCCAAGCAGCAAAGAGCCAGAAGAGGAAACCAGAAATCTACTCCGAGAAGGCTACCACTAGGAGAGTGAAAACTTAATATATAGATGACTAAGCGGTCATGTATTATCCCAGGCACTCTCATCTACTGCTTTATCTCTTCCTCATTCCTCCTAGCTCTATTACCCTTCATCTCTCTCTTCTACTAATTCCGACCATTATCCCCCTCTGGTCTCGCTTGACCAATTTCTTGGAACAAGGGCACTGAAACAGGTCTTTCTTTCCCCCCTACTTACTTACTACCTACTTAATCATCTAGTGTACTTCACACTATTATTTTACCCCCACTATCCTTTACCACTTTCTTCTTATGCTGAGTTTAATACAAAAGAAAATGTGGTGCTGTTATTACCAGTTAAAACTGTTTAACCATGTTTGTAGTACAAGTAGATGTCTCGCAGATATCAATATTGAGATGTACCAGTTTGGGACCACAGTTGAAAATGATGGGAGCAGTCCCTGGAAGGCAAGCTTATTTCCCTTAACCCCTAAAACGCCATCTTTTAGAAACAGATACAGAAGATCCATTGATACTGGATTAGGATGGCTGACTTTACCATAGTCTCTTATAATGTAAAAGGCTTCAATGCACCCTCCAAAAGATGCCAGATCCTCTCATTCCTTAAAAATAATAACTGTTCAATCCTGCTGCTACAGGAAACACATTTCAAATTTAACAACTACCCAAACCTATCCCATTCCAAATACCCACTTTGGTTTCATTGTGGTTCAAATTCTTCAGCCTCAAGAGGAGTAGGTGTGGGTTTTAGAGGTGATGTGCCTTTCCAGTACTGCTCCCATATACAGGATCCATATGGACGCTATATATTAATTAAGGTATATATCTTTAATCAAGTCTACACACTTATTAATATTTACGCCCCAAACAATAACCAATGGAAATGGTTTGAAAGTCTCACCCCAATAATAGACACCTTTAAAAGAAGGCATAGTCGTTATGGGTGGAGACTTTAACCTGACCTTAGATCCTCAGAACGACTCCACTTCTCACAAGTCTGCCCTCTCCCACAAGGCTTTACACGCCATTAAGAAACAGCTCCATAGTCAGCACCTCATAGACGTCTGGAGAACCCTTAATCCAGAGTCTAAGGACTACACATTCTTTTCGCATTTCCATGGCTCATATCACAGACTAGACCATATCATGATATCTAAAGAACATCTACATCTATGCACTAAAGCTTGGATTGACTCAATCCATTTATCAGACCATTCCCCAGTCATGGCCTCTATCTCTACCCCACAAATATCCCCCAGAGCTTTCAATTGGAGGCCTAACAAACAACTTTTATCCTCTAAGGAGCAGATACAAGATCTACAGAAATCCATGGATGAATTCTTCATCTTAAATGCCCTCCCAGAAACTTCCCCCCATGTGATATGGGATACCCATAAAGCCTACATGAGAGGTCAGTTTATCAGCTCAGGTTCAATACTTAAAAAAAAAAAAAGGAAAGCACATACTGTATGTTTTACCTTTTGTCTGAAATCCTCAAAATAGAAACCCTTCACAAAAAATACCTTCAGGAGTCCCAGCTATCCCGGCTCAGTGAACTTAGGGCAGAACTAAAATAATTCTCTCAACACACAATCAGCCAAGTTCTATTTACATTCACAATATAAATTCTTCGCTCACGGAGACAAAGCATCCAAATTCATGATGAGCCCATAATTATATCAATAAGATTACCAAGCTTAATGGTTCCCATGTTCTAACTACTAAAGAAATAGCTCAACAGTTCCATGAATATTATCAAGCCCTCTATAACATCCCCCATACAAAATGCAATATTGATTCTCCTTCAGACTCTCATCCGATGGAACAGTTTCTAAAACATACCCTTCTCCCCAAGCTTGATGAATCCCAAAAGAAAATACTAAGTTCCCCATTCACACCTGAAGAACTGTTCTTAGCTATAAAAAATCTCCCTAAGAGCAAAGCCCCCGGCCCAGATGGTCTCCCTGCCCTTTACTATCGCACCTTCAGTAGACTTGACTATAACTTCTCCTCTAGAGATCAGTCCCGAACACTCATGACTCCCCATACTTCTTCTCGCTGTGTGAGGATTCATGAAAATGGCTACAAGGTCTTAACAAGGTGGTATAAGACACCAGACACAACATGTAGATATGGAGAGGGGAACTCGGATACCTGTTGGCGCTGCGGTCAAGAAAGGGGAACCTTTTACCACATTTGGGGGACATGTCCACTTATCCATAACTGGTGGAAAAATATATTTTCTAGGAGAAACAAAATCTGTAACTCAACAGTCCCGTTGTCTCCTCAATTAGCCCTCTTGGGTGGTCTTACATTCGATACACCCATTAGGATTCCTTTCCTATTCAACAAATTAATAATGGCAGCACGCCTCTTGATACCGCGGTGCTGGCTTTCATCTGACATTCCCCCAGACGACCTATGGGTTATTTAAGTGGATACAATCTACCGGTTTGAAGAAATCGCTGCCTGGGAAAATAGATCTCATCCTAAGTTAAAAATTAACTGGAAAGACTGGGAGACATATAGAAACTTTAAATAGAGCTGTTATTTAACAATTACTGTTTTGTCCTAAAACTGTATGACTATTATCAACTTGATGAAATATCTACTTACACCTTGTACTTGTACGGCTTATGTTTGATCTCTATGCTATACAATTCATAGTATTGAATGTAAAAAAAATTATTGTATTAATAAAAAAATTTAAAAAATAAACAAACATCATTACAACCAGAAAACCCCTTTAAAAAGGTGTTTTCCATGTTTAAAGAGGCTGCAACGCTCCGGGTGCTGTGACCTTCTCACAGCTTACCAAGCACAGTGCCGTACATTGTAATTGTATAGTGGCTGTGCTTCGTATCGCTGTTCAGGTTCATTCATTTGAACGGGACTGAGCTGCACCTAGGCCATGTGACAGATAAACGTGACATCAGTGGCCTAGAAGGCCACAACCTCATCAGGAGGCGGACCCCCACTGATCAGATATTGATAACCTATCCTAAGAATAGGCTATCAATATGAAAATCCTGGACAACTCCTTTTAGGCCACTTTTAAACAGAGAAATATGATTATTATGGATTTTTTAAAACATTTAGAGGAGAAGATTGTCTATCAAGCTCTGGACATTTATTATTTTACTGCACAAGTTCTCTGTCTACTTCAGATCTGTTGCCATATCTAAAGGGGTTATCACTTGAAGGCCATTTTTCACCACTGGGACCCTGACCAATCAGTGGGATTCCTGAACCCCTTGTTTCTACTTACTGAGTAATTTTCAGTCGAAGACATATAATAATGATTTACAAGTTTTTACTTCTCTTACCACTATTCAAAAGTGGTGAGAAAAGGGGTGGGGCTTAGTGGAGGGAGCATGTCCTCCCACAGCCCAAAATATTGACTGTGATTTACACCAGAAACTGGCATAAATGACAGCTCAAATCTACACCAGCTCATAGCTTATTGTGCAGGAAGCTTTGGTGCCAGTATGAATAGCACAAATCTAACCCATTGAGAGAAAACATGTTGTCCGAGCTCGATTTAGACTGTTGTTATGCAGCTATCAGACTATGACTTAGTGATAGAACCAGCATGATAAAGAACTGGTTCTTGAATAGACAGCATGGAAAACTTTAGTTTTGGGTACTTTTTCTTTAGAGCGTTGATAGTACGTGTTCTGTATAGATCATTTCTTATGGTGGATTTAAAGGGTCACTGAGGTTTTGTTAAACATTTGATGTCATAAAGAAGCTCAGACCCCCACCGATTGCTAGAATGAAAAGAGAGAAATGCACGCTTATCGCGCTCTCTCTCCTTACTGCAGGAGACAAACTCAATAAAAAAAGTCTATGGGCACGTCTCGATTCTGTCCTCTGCAGTGAGGAAAGTGCAATATGTGCATGCTTCTCTCTCAGCGCTCAGACCTCCACTGATCGAAATGTTACTATGATATATCAAAACTTTTACGAAAACCCAGTGACCTGTTAAAGGAAATGTGTCATCAGAAAATGACCTATTGTTCTTATTTTAAACATTCTTTTAGAATTTTTTATTTTTTTACATATTTAATGTCTCTATATTTTACTAAAATTCATGCAATTTTTGAACAAGTCACTTGGCCTAATAATAAGGTCCTTATTTCCTGTTTTGTACAGGTAACTTTTCAGAAGCCTTCTCTTTATAGATAACACAATTCACAATAGGTGATATCACAGCCTATCTGCTCACGCCTGACCTCTGCACTGGTCACCGAGCCTACCTAGACAACTCTCCCATAGAAGTCATAGAGGTTCCCTCCAGACTATTGTGTCTATGGTTCACATGGGTGCTTTCAAAGAACAGGAAGCCTCTACATATTTTAGACCTAGTGGAACAATTTTATGATTTTTATTTAAATATAGATAGTGATATGGAAAAATAAAAAAAATAACCAAATTATTAAAATTGCTTAACATAAAAACTTGGAGTGAAATTTACTAAGACTGGTAATTTAGATGCCGGTCTTTGATACACCTAAGTTATGTAGAGGCGCCGGGCTCTACATAACTTCGGCGCTTTACCGGCGACCATGCAACTCGCTTAAATCTATGCCAGCTCCCTTGCTGGTGTAGATTTAAGTCATTTTCTATGCCAAAAACATGCATTGAAAATGATGAATCAGATGGGCATGCCGAGAGCCCAACTTATATATTGAGTGACGAATAGTATATATTCAGGAAAGGCTATTATGTCTTTGTCAGAGTTTCTCACCTATGTATTACATTTATTTCACTTCTGCTGTTGTTGTTATTATTACAATAGCTGTGCCTAGTGTATATTATATTTCTGTCATATTTTTTCCTGTTAGGAGTATGCCTATTAGCATGCCTTCTGCATAAGGACAAGAGGATTGAGAGTGTGAGGGTCATTAAATTGTGCATGTTTAATACATCATAAATTATTTTTGCACAATTGCAATTAAAAACTCCTTTATTCATTTTGACTTGAGTTTCTCATTGGTTCTATTTATAGTAGGTGGTCGGGAAAGTGTTAGGCCCCTTTCACACGGGCTAGAATTCCGTGCGGGTGCGATGCGTGAGGTGAACCCATTGCACCCGCACTGAATCAGGACCCATTCACTTCAGTGGGGCTGTTCAGATGAGTGGTGATTTTCACGCATCACTTGTGTGTTGCGTGAAAATCGCAGCATGCTCTATATTCTGCGTTTTTCACGCAACACAGGCCCCATAGGAATGAATGGGTCTGCGTGAAAATCGCAAGCATCCGCAAGCAAGTGCGGATGCGGTGCGATTTTCACGCATGGGTGCTAGGAGATGATGTAAGTTAATTTAAAAAAGTCAATTTACTGTATTATTTTCCCTTATAACTTGGTTATGAGGGAAAATAATAGCATTCTTAATACAGAATGCTTACTAAAATGTGGCTTTAGGGGTTAATAAATAAAAAAAAATTAACTCACCTCATCCTATTGTTCGCACAGCCAGCATCTTCTTCTTTCTTCTTTCAGGACCTGCCAAAGGACCTTTTCATGACTTAATCGCGGTGACGTCAGCGCAGGTCCTGCTGAATGAAGTGACGTCATTCAGCAGGACCTGCGCTGAGGTCACCACGTGGTGAGCGCGATTACGTCATCAAAGGTCCTTTGGCAGGTCCTGAAAGAAGAAATAAGAAGATGCTGGCTGTGCGAACAATAGGATGAGGTGAGTTAATTTTTTTTAATTTATTAACCCCTAAAGCCACATTTTAGTAAGCATTCTGTATTAAGAATGCTATTATTTTCCCTTATAGCCATGTTATAAGGGAAAATAATAAAATATACAGAACACCTAACCCAAACCTGAACTTCAGTGAAGAAGTCCGGGTTCGGGTCTGGGTACAACAGTCAGTTTTTTATCACGCGCGTGCAAAACGCATTGCACCCGTGCGATAAAAACTGAACATCGGAACGCAATCACAGTCAAAACTGACTGCAATTGCGTACCTACTTGCATGATTTTCCCTGATCGCAGATGCAACGCATGCGGACACGCTCGTCTGCAAGGGGCCTTAAAGTTTCTGTTCATTAGTGAAGGCATATCATAGGTCATTTTATTTCCAGGTATTCAGATAGACTCTTTGTAGACTGTTTTTAGTAAATGGAATTAAATATGACTGCAGGATCAGATAGCACTGGGTGTAATTGATTGTGAATGTGGATATACCCTTTAAGGCCCCTTTCACACGAGTGAGTTTTCCGCGTGGGTGTAATGCGTGACGCGAACGCATAGCACTCGCACTGAATCCTGACCCATTTCATTCAATAGGTTTGTGTACATGAGTTTTTTTTTTTTTTCACGCATCAGTTCTGCAAAGCATCCGGAAGCAAGTGCGGATGCGATGCGTTTTTCACTGATTGCTAAGAGATGTTGTTTGTAAACCTTACGTTTTTTATCACGTGCGTGAAAAACGCATAAAAATGCATTGCATTCGCGCGGAAAAAACTGAACAATTGAAGACAATTGCAGACAAAACTGACTGAACTTGCTTGCAAAATGGTGCGAGTTTCACTGAAC
Source organism: Bufo bufo (assembly GCF_905171765.1). Classification (NCBI taxonomy): domain Eukaryota; kingdom Metazoa; phylum Chordata; class Amphibia; order Anura; family Bufonidae; genus Bufo; species Bufo bufo. The sequence continues at coordinate 102,183,452 of NC_053391.1, read as the reverse complement.
GCATCCGGACACCGCATCCGGACCTAATCCATCACGCTCATGTGAAAGAGGCCTAAAGCAACTCTTTATGGCAGTGCAAATGGAATAGTGGTTATAAAGGGCAGAGTAGTGGCATATTATTTAGATCCCTACAAGTTCCCTTCTGCATAGTCTGACTGCCCAAGCAACCAGTGGTTTCCATTAACAATTATAATTGATGAGAACATTAAAGGCGTTTTCCAGGAATTTGATATTGATGGTCTAACCTCAGGATCGGTCATCAATATCAGATCAGCAGGGGTCCGACTCACAGGACTAGAAATGACTGGGCCCCACAGCAAATTTCTGAATGAGGCCCCCCACCAGCAACTTCTTTGCACCGCCCTTCTACAAGATCACTCTCAGACCAGGCCCAGCAGCTACTTTATCAGTTTCCTACACATATACAGTACACGCCAAAAGTTTGGACACACCTTCTCATTCAAAGAGTTTTCTTTATTTTCATGACTATGAAGGCATCAAAACTATGAATTAACACATGTGGAATTATATACATAACAAACAAGTGTGAAACAACTGAAAATATGTCATATTCTAGGTTCTTCAAAGTAGCCACCTTTTGCTTTGATTACTGCTTTGCACACTCTTGGCATTCTCTTGATGAGCTTCAAGAGGTAATCCCCTGAAATGGTCTTCCAACAGTCTTGAAGGAGTTCCCAGAGATGCTTAGCACTTGTTGGCCCTTTTGCCTTCACTCTGCGGTCCAGCTCACCCCAAACCATCTCGATTGGGTTCAGGTCCGGTGACTGTGGAGGCCAGGTCATCTGGCGCAGCACCCCATCACTCTCCTTCATGGTCAAATAGCCCTTACTTTCAAAGTTTTCCCAATTTTTCGGCTGACTGACTGACCTTCATTTCTTAAAGTAATGATGGCCACTCGTTTTTCTTTACTTAGCTGCTTTTTTATTGCCATAATACATATTCTAACAGTCTATTCAGTAGGACTATCAGCTGTGTATCCACCTGACTTCTCCTCAACGCCACTGATGGTCCCAACCCCATTTATAAGGCAAGAAATCCCACTTATTAAACCTGACAGAGCACACCTGTGAAGTGAAAACCATTTCAGAGGACTACCTCTTGAAGCTCATCAAGAGAATGCCAAGAGTGTGCAAAGCAGTAATCAAAGCAAAAGGTGAATACTTTGAAGAACCTAGAATATGACATATTTTCAGTTGTTTCACACTTGTTTGTTATGTATATAATTCCACATGTGTTAATTCATAGTTTTGATGCCTTCAGTGTGAATCTACAATTTTCATAGTCATGAAAATAAAGAAAACTCTTTGAATGAGAAGGTGTGTCCAAACTTTTGGTCTATACTGTATATCATGTATAGTGTCATATACATACATAGTGTCACTGCATAGAATATCATATAATACTGTTGAGGGAGCCCTGACAAAATCTTTTAGTCCTTATGCTGGGTGGGCCCCTTCTGAGTTCAGGCCCCGAAGTAGTTGCTTCCCCGCCTTCCCCTATAGCAGTGATAGGCAAACTGCGGCTCTCCAGCTGTTACAAAACTACAACTCCCACCATGCCCTGCTGTAGGCTGAAAGGTGTAGGCAGTCTTTGCATGATTGGAAGTTGTAGTCCGGCAACAGCTGGAGAGCCGCAGTTTGCCTATCACTGCCCTATAGCTACACCCCTACACATGACCTAGGTGCCGAATAGTCCCATTCAAGTTAGTGGGGCTATGCTGCAATAATAAGAACAGCCAGTGTGCTGTACTTAATGAGCTGTGAAAGAACCGCACCTCTCACTGTAGCTCTGGTGAGCGCAACATCCTCTTCAAACAGCTTATCCCCTGCTGATCTAATATTGATGACCTCTCCTGAAGAGAGGCTATCAATATCAAATTCCCCAAGTACCCATTTATGGATTACTTATCACATTTCCCTTTGTACATCTTTCTAATATTATGCATAAAGTACCCACAAAGATATTCTAATACACTTGGTGTGCAGGAAATAAATAAAAAAATTCATCATAGACACTTTATTAAATTGTTCTTTGTAATATTATACATGGCATGACTATAATATTTATTCAGCTTTGGCATATTTCTCCATTGCTTCTGTTGAGGCAAGTGTATAAAGATATAAGCATGTAAAGGCCCCAAAATGGTGTTTAATATGAGAACAGTATAGCTGCTTGATCTCCTATCCTAAGCAATCTATATGCTACTTCCCTTTATTGGAGCGGCATCACTCTTTGTATGGCGCACAACAATCCCGGAGAATCTATTCACTCTGGGTTTTAACTGAGATAATTCTATATCTCTGATTGCTACTGTCTTTTCAATGACCCTATTTCCTGGGGCTCGCTGACCTGACTGATCTCATTTGGTGAAGCTCTTCAAGGAAAGATGAGCCAGCGTGTTGTCACCAAATTGTAGATGCAATCCCCCAATCCTCTTTTCTGTAGACTTCTATTTTAACAGCTAAAACTTCTTAGATACTTTGTTTCCAACTGGTTTAGAAATATAATTTCCTTCCTAGTTATAGTGTAATGCTTCTGTTATTGTTTCATGTGGTGTAATGGACATCTATGGTTGGAGTCCACCCAAAGCTTCATTCACATGTGTGCTAACTGTATTCTGTCTATGAGGAGCAGCCGAGTGTGTGCAGAATATGGAGACAGTGTTATTCCGTGAAGGTGTCCAACTCCAGTGTTTCAATACACAGCTCCAAAAGATACATGTATAAAAATGAATAAATAAACAAATAAATAATACAAGGTTACAAAAGAAAAACAGGAAAAATAAATTAGGCCTGTTTCAAACTTCCATTGTTGTTTTCCGTTTAGTCATCATGCATTCTGAATGGAAAGAGATTTGTTCAGGATGCATCAGGATGTCTTCCGTTCCGTCAGAATTCCATTTTATGACTGGTCATAAAAATGGGAAAAAAACTGATCCATCACTGAAAACAATGTAAGTCAATAGTGACGGATCAGGGTTTTTTTTTTAGGAGCCTAAAAAAAACGGATCCGTCACCCATTGATTTTCAATGTATTTAGTGATGGATCCATTTTGATTTCACACATCCGCATCCTAATGGAACGGAGGCATCCTGATGTGCAAAATCAAAACGGATCAGTTTAATTCCAGTATTGAGATCCTCTGCCTGATCTCAATGCCGGAATTAACAACGCAAAATGTTAAAAAGGACATCCGAGCTTAAAAAACAGTAAAGCATACCAACCATCTGCATTACAGGGATGTATTGTGCACAAGCATCATACACTTATACTGGAGTCATAAGATATATAGTAGTAGGTAGCAAAAAATCCACTATAAGAAAGAAACTCGTGCCTCCTATATCTGATGGTTTAGCCTCAAAACTATATGCGCTTTTCCTCCTACATAGAAAATCTGCATGTGCAGAAGCAGCATGCCAACTTGAAAACATTAGATAAAAACAGGCAAATTAGCTACACCATATGTTGGCTTAAGGGCATACATTTGGCATCCGTGTGCCCAAGTGTATTAGAAGATTATGCTTTATACTCTTACGATACAAAAGAAAATAGTCAAGAAAAACTGTGCACTTTTATATTTCTGTCCATTTTCATTGGATAGGACTATAATAAACAAACATTATATTGTTTTACCTTCCAAAAAATAATAATAATATTTTGAGCCTAGAATGATATTGCAGATTTACTGGATAACTGGTTGCTTTGGATGGTAATGTAAAGAGTTGTCCACTATTTTACAAATGATGGCTTAGGCCTCATGCACACGACCGTTGTTTTGGTCCGCATCCGAGCCGCATCCAAAACGCAGTCCGCGTTTTGCAGACAATTATAGGCAGTTATATCAATGGCTGTATGTGCCGTGCACGCCATCCGTGTTTTGCGGATCCGCAATTTGCGGACCGCAAAACACACAACGGTCGTGTGCATGAGGCCTTAGGTTGAGTTCACACGGGCGAGTATTCCGCGCGGGTCCAATGCGGGAGGTGAACGCATTGCACCCGCACTGAATACCGACCCATTCATTTCTATGGGGCTGTTCACATGAGCGGTGATTTTCACGCATCACTTGTGCGCTGCGTGAAAATCGCAGCATGCTCTATATTCTGCGTTTTTCACGCAACGCATGCCCCATAGAAGTGAATGGGGTTGCGTGAAAATCGCAAGCATCCGCAAGCAAGTGCGGATGCGGTGCGATTTTCACGCACGGTTGCTAGGAGACGATCGGGATGGAGACCCAATCATTATTATTTTCCCTTATAACATGGTTATAAGGGAAAATAATAGCATTCTGAATACAGAATGCATAGTAAAATAGCGCTGGAGGGGTTAAAAAAATAATAATTATAATTTAACTCACCTTAATCCACTTGCTCGCGCAGCCCGGCTTCTCGCCTGTCTCCTTCTTTGCTGAACAGGACCTGTGGTGAGCATTCATTCCAGGAACAGGACCTGTGGTGACGTCACTCCGGTCATCACATGATCCATCACATGATCTTTTACCATGGAATGAATGCTCACCACAGGTCCTGTTCAGAAAAGAAGGAGACAGACGAGATGCCGGCAGCGCGAGCAAATGGATTAAGGTGAGTTAAATTTTTATTTTAATTTTTTTAACCCCTCCAGCGCTATTTTACTATGCATTCTGTATTCAGAATGCTATTATTTTCCTTTTATAACCATGTTATAAGGGAAAATAATACAATCTACAGAACACGTCACAGAAGTTCGGGTTTGGGTACCAAACATGCGTGATTTTTCTCACGCGAGTGCAAAATGCATTACAGTGTTTTGCACTCGTGCGGAAAAATTGCGCGTGTTCCCGCAATGCACCCGCACCTTTTCCCGCAACGCCCGTGTGAACTCAGCCTTAGTCTCACTATCTGATCACTGATTAGCTATTCTGCAGTAACTCTGGCCTTGAAGTATACTGAACTCTGTCAGTTGTGCAGTGGATGGAGCTACTGTGCTGTGCCCATTCACTTCCATGGACGAAGCTGTGTAGTTCCACTAACTATTTTGTGCCCATGCTACTGTAGCCATCACTTGTAAAAGACCAGACAATCCCTCTGAGGAAAATGTCTCACAACCACCCCAGACATTCTCAACAGGTCATCCCTCATTTCTTAAAACGTGTACTAAAGCCATCTTTGTCACTTTATGCCATCGATTCAAAGCTAGTTTATTTTGACCCTTGAATTTCAGATGATTAATTCATTGTTCATTTGGGTGCTTGCTGGACCATATTGGACATATATATTGTACAATATACTGTTAAGAAAAAGAAAATACACCTAACGGTAAAATTGCTAACAGTTTAAAAGTAGAAGCTATATTTTTAGAGCCTCCTTGCAAGCTTTAGAGTGCATGCAATGGATCTGTAATACAAATAAATAGATTCATGTGGGCCCATATTGAGTTGAATTTCTCAAAGGCTTCCATTTAAAAATACAAGAAAAAAAATTGTGACGTATAATGCCATAAAATTGAGCATTTCTCAAATAGAGAAGAATTGAGTTAAGGTGGGATTCTCTTGTGCTCAAAAACAGCAGTATCAACCAGTATCGGCTCTGCCACAGTCTAGGGTCTATGCCCAAGGCATTACAGTGTATATGAGGGGGTCATTTACTAATCAGAAATACGCCTATATTAGGTGTATTTCTGGGACAGATTGCAGTGCTAAGGTCCTTTGCGCAGCAATCTACAACTTCTCCCCACTCACTCCAGGTCTAAAAAAGTGGCGTGGGATGGGGGAGGGGGGTACAGGGGACGGGAGGGAATGCCTGTCTCATTCACCATTTTCTACACCTGGTTTAGGCGTAGAAAATAGTCTAAATGTAAAACAGCTAGGAAGCTGTCGTACATTTAGAAGCAACGGTGGATCCAAAGTCAAATCAATTCAAACAGCACCATAATAGGGATTTACATACAAAAATCCATTGACAAAGTTTTGCATGTGTAAGATCGTATATGGCTGTTGCAGAAACATCTACATGTGTTAAAGGGGTTGTCCACTGGAAATATTTAACATTTTTCAAACCAGCACCTGGAGCTGAATATTTTTGTAATTGCATGTAATTAAAAATGTATTATAGACTCTGAGTTATTCAATAAAATGTATCTGTATAGCGCCACCTGCTGTTTGTACTTTTCACTGTCCACCTCAGTAATGTTGTTGAGGTGGACACACATGCTCAGTTCAATCCTTCAACCTCCACCAGCCATCTTTACTGTTAGAAGCTTTGACAGTTACAAAGAAAGAGCTACAGCAGGGAGAGAGATGCAGCAGAAAGGACGCCTCCTCTGAGCTGTGATAGAGAGAGAGAGATGCAGAAGAAAGGACACGCCCCTGAGATGCCTGCCTGAAATAAATCTAGCAGAGCAACTCGAGAAGTGAATGAGGAGATCTCTGAATCCATGTCAGGTACAGAGCTGGTTCTAGCTTTGCTAGAAAGAGATTGTCATGTACTATATCAGCAGTCTCCAACCACCGGGCCATGGACCATCTGGTACTGGTCTGCGGGGTGCACCAGAGTTCAATGGCGGGGACGGGAACTATTGGTTCCTATGCCCCGCTGTTTAGCCTCATAGACTGAGGGCCGATAGGCCTGAGGCCTATGAGGCAGTGCTAAGGTGCAGGATCATCTTAATTACATCATTGCAACCTCCTTCACTGGGTCAAATGCAGCGTGATTTCATCACGCCACCAGAGGCACGGTGCAGGAGGTCGAAATGATGTTCGCGACTGCTTGTACTGCAACCAAAGGCAGCCGGGGCAGCAGAAATCTGGAGGGAGGATATATTTCTTTTTTAATTTTTTTTGGTTTGTGAGAACTAAGGGGGAGGGGTTATTGTATTATATACTCGGGGGCACTATATATAAAAAGGCATTACTGAAGGGGGCACTATATTTTAAGAGGCCACTATTTTGGGGGCACTATGTTTAAAGAGGCCACTACTAGGGGGGCACTATGTTTAAAGAAGCCACTACTTTGGGGGCACAATATTTAAAGAGACCACTACTGGGCGGACTATATGTAGGGGGCATAATATTTAAAGAGGCCACAACTGGGGGGGGGGCACTTGTTTGTAAAGATGGCATTATATGTAACAAAGCCGACACTGGGGGGCATTTTATGTGAAAAGGGCACTACTGGGGCGTAAAAGAAGGCATTATTACTAAATGTTATGTGGGTGATTTACCCCCTCCTGCCGACACCCATCCTTCCTCCGCCTCCCCAGTCCAAGAGAAAATTGTCCTGCATGAAACCGGTCCCTGGTACAAAATAGGTTGGGGGCCACTGTGCTATATGATGTATGATTTTCATTTGTTACCCTGTTCATGGGATATTAAATGCAGATTGTACTAGATATTGTGCTTCAGATTCATCCATGTTACATCGAAAGAGGTAAAATGTGCAGTGAATATTGGAAGCCAATCTGTTACGTGTGAATTCACTCCATTACTTTTGACCTGCAGTCCAATTTTTATCCAGATCTGTTTTTCCCGAACACATCCACATTGCATCCTACTTAGTAGAAGACATAAAATGTGCAGCTAGCTGTGGAGTTTTATAAGTACTGCTCTGTTATTGCTCACAAGTGCACTTTCAGTGATAATTGATATAAACATCCTCATTAGTTTATGAAAGCATATTTATTACATTTTATGCTGTGAATGATTCATATTATAGGTAGAGCACTTTTCTACTCTCTGCACTAACTTCAGGATAACAGGAATTTTTTACTGGCCGGCCACAGACATTAGTTGCCGACTCAGCATTTTCTAAATGAACAGAACAATGGCTTTTTTGGTCAACCGTGCTTTCCACCCCCCCACAATGGATAGAATTTACACTCCAGTCTCATTAAGTCATGCTATAGTAAAGATGCGAGAAAATGAAGGCACTCACCCAATAACAACCTTTTGCGGCACCGCCAATTGTTTTTACCTTTCTCTCTGGGAACAGTTCTCCAAACTCAACAGAAACTTGTAGAAAGTGAACATACCTTTTAACTTGTTTTACATGGATTTGCAATTTTTATGTCTGGGGAAAAAAATCATTGAAAAGCTAAAGAAAATTAAACCCAAACTAGAACTTGTACATTTCTGTGGCACAGCAGATGTGCCAATTAAAAATGCTTTCACCACCATATTTCATTAAAGGGGTTGTCCACATTGGACACTCCAATGTACACTAAGGACAGAAAGCAGATTGCAGGATGTCATCTGCTCGGATCCCCAGCGATCTGCTTTAAATCCGGCAGAAAGTGTTCAGTTTCCCTACAGCACCACAACAGGAGAAACTGAGCATTACACATTTCCCAGTTTAGCTGATGGGCCGCCCGTCTAATACTTAGATGTGATTGGTGCTCCAAAGTGAGAGACATTCTTTGTAACTAGTGTTGAGCGAACTTGTGTTTTAAGTTCGGCGTCTAAAGTTTGGGTTATCGAAGAATCGCGTTATGGATTCCGCTACCATGGACCAAGTTATAGTCTGTGGTAGTGGAATCCATAACGCGATTCTTCGATAACCCGAACTTTAGACGCCGAACTTAAAACACAAGTTCGCTCAACACTATTTGTAACAACTCTTTTGTCTGGGTAATAGAGGACAGTTTGGAACAGAAGACCTGCCTTTAATCTCTATGATTTTCAGTATATTATCCCATATACAGTGGTTACTTACTGTGTCTACCAAGCGTTATTTCTTAACCCCTTAGTGACCAGACACTTTGTTTTTAAATCGCATTCCAACTTTTTTGTTTTTTCATCAATGTACTTGTATGAGATCTCATTTTTTTTTCAGGACAAGTTATAGTTTTTAATGCAGTTTTGGGAACATGTAATGATTGATTAAAGCCAGCTGTTTAGCTAAAACCCCCTTTGTTGATAAAAAAAAATGAATCGGGTTCTACATTTTTTACTATCAGTTTTCTATTCTGATTTTTAAAATACACTACTTTAATATACTTTTTTTCCCCCCAGATCCTCAAAGTGCAGGTTTTTGATCATGTCCAGAGATGTTACCTGAAACTCCTGGCCCTGATGCAGAACCTGGAGCCTCTTATGTACCCGTCTTCTAATGTAGCAGAGAACCATTTGGATCCCTTTAGACATGAGGGCCTGGGTGTGACTATTACCTGTGCATTCCTATAGCCAGGGGCATAACTATAGGGGGTGCAGAGGTAGCAGTCGCTACCGGGCCCAGGATCCTAAGGGGGCCCAAAGACCCTTGTGCCGCATGAGAAGCATGATAAAAAGTGCATGCTAGTCAAGTTATACCCCTGGCTGGAAGGAAAGGGGTTAGGTCAAGAATTTGGCATTGGGGTGGGGGAGGATTTTCCATTTAAATTTTTGTCTCAGGCAGCACAAAGGCTATGTGCTTCCCTATCCCTGGCCATAAAGCACTGAGGGAAGGGGGAGGCCCCCCCAAGCTGAACTTTTGCACCAGGGCCCCATGAGCCTTTATCTACACCCCTGCCTATAGCGCTACCCCTGATTACACCATTGACAAAATACTACTAATGTCCAGGAACATTTGACTGGACATGAGATGGCGACAGGTCACACTTGTGACATTCAGTATTATTTTACAAGTTACACACCAATTTCTGTCCATCTTAAAGGGGTATCCTGGTTCTTCAAAGTTATCCCATATCCACAGGATAATTAGATTGGCGGGAGTCTTATCTCAGGGACCCACACAGATCTTAAGAACGGGTACCCCGTACTACCTCGGAGCCCACTCAAGTGAATGGAGTGGCTGGTCTAGTAAGCACACAGCCGCTCCATTTATCTCTACAGGAGTTCCGGAGAATGAGTATAGCGCTCTGTTATTTCTGGACCTTCCATAGAGATGACCAGAGCGGCAGTTGACATATTGATCTGCTACTCTGTTTATTTCAGGGCCTCTGAAGGGGAACAACGTCAGTGGGTAGGGCCCCCACACGACCGTATTTTGCATCCGTCCAAATCCACATTTTTCTTTAATATGTCGTCCTTGTGCCATCCACATCCATGTGTCCACAAGTTATAGAACATTTCCTATTGTGGTCCGCATTGCGAACTACAGTAACCATTTCTATTGATGGAAGAGAGAAAAATGCTGAAGCACACTGAAAGTGTTCGTATTTTGCAGATCTGTGGTTTGCAGACCAAAATACAGATACGGTTGTGGGCAAAGGACCTAGTAGTTATTTCTTTTCCCGTGAATAGGGGGATGACTTTTAAAAACTGGAATACACCTTGTAGTATCCTTGGTATATCCTTGGTAGGCATTTTTGCTAGATTCCGGTCTATAAATGATTTGTGTTGTGTATTTCATGTTAAACCATGCACAAGGATTTCAAAGTATGATCTAAAAAGTTACCGTACATCCTGCTAAATATGTCATAAAATATGTATTCAATATATCGAAGATAGATTTTTAATCTAAACCAATTCATTTCAGAACTGTCTAAATGCAGATAGAGTTGAGCATAGAAAACTTAAAATGACTTGACATGTCTGGGAAGATGAGGATCAGGTGGCTTCCTGACTGTGAACTGAGGACAGGGAAATGCAACATAACCTCAAGGGAGCGTGGCCGACACAGCTCTGCTACACCTATGTATGTGTCACATCATTGCAGGCCAATATGCATGTGTGAGAGCCAAGACGAGAGAAAGAGATTGCTCTTGTCACTTCTGTTCAGCCATCACCTGGGAAATAACTATAGACATGTAATTTATCTTAGAGCGCTTGGTTTAAATGGCTGCAGGAATACATTATCTCTCTGACATCAGGAAAATTCTTGAGTATGAGCACCAGAAACGTACATAAAACCCAAGGCCTATGTGAAAAGATTATAAATGATATTTACTAGTCATTGCTGCTTTTATTTTTTCAGCATTAGCAGAGCCTCATGCATAATTTTTTAGTCATTCAATGGGCATATTGAAAATTCCCTTATGAAAGGGAGTGCATCATTATAAAATGATTCATCACTTTCCCCATACTGGAGTCTTGTGTTTTCAAAGGCTGCAAAATATGGCTTTTGAGACTTTTTTAGGCTTATTTGTTCTGTCCCCACATGAAGGCGAATGAAGGTGTAACTGATAATGACTTTGTGACTGGCCTACCTTCGTATCCAAGCAGTGGAGCAGACCGGACCGGCAGATGCTCAGGTTAGATGGATCCAGACGTAGACATGAGGATGCAATCAAACGTGGGTTTATTTGATCCAGAGCAGTGACATACAGTGATACAATACAGTAGATGCTGTCATGTGGATGTCTTTTCTGAGGCTAACTGCTGAGGCAACTGCTGAGGCAACTGCTGGTCAAAAACTGATGCCTTCACAAGCCGAGGTGTGTGTCTCCAGTCACAAAGGATGCAGCACTGAAAAAGGCTACAGGAAGTGACCAGGCCCAAGGCTGCTAAAACCACGCCCAGAGAAAACTTTATAGACAACGAACGAAGCGTGCAGCATACAAATTCCGGCCAGCAGATGGCAGCAGAGAACAATAGATTTAAACAACATAGGTAAAAACAAGAAATAATACAGTGCAGAAATTCAATATGAAAGGAACAGCACACTCCCCGTCTGAAATTCACTTTGGGGATTTCACTATGACGAATGTCCATAAAATATAAACAACCTGTAAAAGAAAAACATGTTAGAATGCAAAAAAGATTAGTCCTGTTTTCCAACTTGGAATGGAGAAGATCTGCGAAGCTAGATACAGTCCTGTTCACCCATCAGGGACGTTCTCGATGGGTCTCGTCCAACTGGAGAAACGTTCAAAGCGCAGACAACTGAAGCTGGCGGTTTGCTTTGTTCCAGTGACTAATGCACTAACTTCAGTGCGGATTTCTGGATCATTATCCGGATCCTGGATGCTGAAAACTTCCTGTACACATTCGTCCGCCTCTCCAAGCAGAAACTCTGGACCAAAGACTATTCCGACGTGATTTTGGTTGTTGGGTTCTGTCACCTTCAGATAGGCAACCGCTGCGATGGCCTCCGTGGAGGCGTCCGAGAACACGTGGAGTTCTTTCTTTATGCTGGAGGAAAGTGAAGTTTTAATATAGCATCTCGGGATGTGGATCTCATCCAAGGCACACAAAGATCGCTTCCAGGCTTCCCATTTTTGCTCTTTCTCGGAGGGAAGTGGGGTATCCCAATCCTTGACTGTTTCAGAAAACTGTCTCAGTAGAGATTTACCTTGTATGGTAATGGGCGCTACAAATCCCAGCGGATCGAATAGGCTGTTTACTACTGATAGGACTCCTCGCTTTGTGAATGGCTTGTCTGCACAACTTATCTGAAAACCGAAGGAGTCAGCCGAGAGATCCCATCTGAGGCCCAAGCTCCTCTGCACAGGTGGACTGTCCAGTCCCAAGTTAATGTCCTTGAATCCTGGTGCATGATCGCCTGATTCGAAGGCCCTCATAACGGCCAGGCTGTTTGAAGCAATTTTGTGTAGTCTAAGTTTAGCTTGGTACAACATACTTTGAGTCCTTTTAAGCAGATCGATAGCCGCTTCTTCAGTCGGTAGTGATTTGAGTCCATCGTCTACGTAGAAGTCCTTTTCTACAAAGTCTCTGGCGTCTTTACCGTACTCGGATTCTCCCTCTAATGCAGTGCGCCGAAGGCCGTAAGTTGCCACGGCAGGTGAAGGGCTGTTTCCAAATACGTGTACCCTCATACGATATTCTGCCATCTCTGCGTTGGTGTCATTATTCTTGTACCACAGAAACCTGAGGAAATTCCGGTGGTCCTCTCTGACTACGAAACAGTGGAACATCTGTTCAATGTCGGTGGTGATGGCAACGAGCTCTTTTCTGAACCTCATCAGCACTCCAACTAGGTTATTCGTCAGATTAGGACCTGTGAGAAGGACATCATTAAGAGATACACCTTGATGTTTGGCACTTGAGTCGAAAACGACCCTAATTTGATTAGGTTTCCGTGGGTGATACACTCCAAATGAAGGCAAGTACCAGCACTCGTCGTTCTTCCCTAGGGATGGAGCTGGTTCTGCATGGTTGTTGCGAAATATTTGGTCGATAAAGGCAACGATGTGTTCTCTCATCTCAGGCTTGCTGTTCATGGTACGCAGAAGAGAGTTAAATCTAGACAGAGCTTGTTCCCTATTGTTCGGGAGTCTCACCCTGGTAGCTCGGAAGGGTAATGGAGAAACCCAGTGATTGGTTTCGTCTTTAAGGAACTCATTGTCCATTATCTTGATAAATTCTCTGTCCTCTACTGACAAAGCTACTTTATCATCGTCCTTGCTTGTGTGAAAGACTAATCTTCCCAAGTTGTCGGCAAAGGGAGGAATGTCGTCAGGTGGTTGTATGAGGTCTGGAGGCTTCTCTTTCACCTCATAGTGATGAGGGCAAGGCTTAATGCAAGTTGTGCGTCCATCTCCACGCACGTACGTTTTGAATGAGTGGATTTTTGGCTGATCCAAACATACATTTCCTATGACTACCCATCCCAAGTCCAGTCTCTGGGCGTATGGTGCATAGTCGGGACCATTACACTGTTGACGCACCTTGTGTACCCTTAGATTGTCTCTGCCAAGCAGGAGTAGAATCTCGGCGTTGTTGTCCATAGGTGGGATAACGTTGGCTAGGTGCCTTAGGTGTGGATGGTGAAATGCAGCTTCCGGGGTAGGAATTTCATCCCTATGGTTGGGTATTTGATCGCATTCGATCAGCGTCGGTAGAGGTATTTCTGTATTTCCACTGACGGAACAAGAGATGAATCCTTGTGCCCTCCTGCCGCTAGTCTCTATGCGACCCGAGCAGGTGTTTAAGATGTAGGGTTCTGACGGTCCCTTTATTCCAAAGGCTTTAAAGAATTTAGGTCCTGCTAGGGAGCGGTTGCTTTGGTCGTCAATGATGGCATACATTTTTACTGCCTTTTCTGGTAGCCCCTCCGGGTAGACCTTGATTAGGCATATGCGGGCACAACATTTCTCACTCTGGCCCTCCCCACATACGTCCGAGCATGAGCAGGAAACAGCAGTGGCTGTGTTAGCGTGGTTCTGGGGCTCCCCGCCATGACTTGGAGCAGGACTGGTGGTGACGGCAGCAGGTGAATCCCTTGTGAGTGGAGTTGGGTGCATAGCTGAGGCATGTCTATCACTATGACACTCCTCACACTTGATAATGGATTTGCAGTCCTTAGCCATGTGCTCCAATGAAGCGCAGCACCTGAAGCATACCCCAAGCTCGGTGAGGACTTTCTTGCGCTCCTGTATGGTTTTGGATCTAAATCCTCTGCATTTGTTCAGTGAGTGTGGTTTTTTATGAATGGGACATTCACGATTGAAGGCCTTGTCTCCTGATGAGGTAGTGTACTGTCTACCAGTGGGTACTGCAGATGATGGTAGGTTAGTCTTTCTAACATTCACGCTGCTCTTAAAGTCTCTGTGTTTATGCACAATACTTTCATACCTTGATGATGGTGTCACTGAAGCTGTAGTATTGAACTCCAGGAAGTCGAGGCTGGGGTCATTCCTCATCTGGGACTGTTCATCGATGAATCTACAGAAATGAATAAATGGGGGAAAAGTGACGTCATGCACTCTTTTGTACCTTGAGACTGATGCCGCCCACTTCTCTTGCAGGCTGTATGGTAACTTCACGACAATTGGGTTCACCCCATGGGCTGTATCGAGGTAGCACAGCCCGGACAGACGAGGGTCTCTTTTGGCAAGCTCCAGTTCCATGAGCAAATCACTTAAATCCTGAAGCTTATGGACATCCTTGAGACTGATCTTGGGGACGTTCTGCAGTCTCCTGAATAGTGCCTTCTCTATTGCTTCTGCACTGCCAAAGGTGCGTTCGAGTCTCTGCCAGGCTGCAGCGAGACCTGCTTCTGCTTGTCCTACATAGACAGTTCTAAGGCTCTTGATGCGATTTGTGGAGCCTGGGCCCAGCCAGTTGATCAAGAGGTCAAGCTCCTGCTCTGCAGTTAGGTTGAGGTTGGCGATGGCGGCTTTGAAGGTTGCCTTCCAGGCTCTATAGCTCTCCGCACGGTCATCAAATTTTGAAAGACTGGTGTTAATTAGCTCTCTGCTCACCATAAACCTGGCAAACTCAGACATATCTGATTTCTCACTGCTTGTTGCCATGACAACTTGTGATGCCCCTGGGGCGTATAGGCTGCGTGGCGTGAAAGGGTGAGATGCTTCCGGGTAGAATGATGTTGCTGCAGGGTTGAGCTGTGGTCTAGCCTCTGTAGATTCTGATGACTGCTGCTTGAGCTGTGGAGGTAGGCCAGGAAACACCTGGTAGCCATCTTGCTGTAATAACTGCCCTTGAGAGAGCGCGTCTGGGCGACTGTTATTGGATTGCTCGGGTGCTGTGGGTGTCACTGGCCCTGCAGGTAGAGCTGACTTGGAGGTTTCAGTGTTGTTGGCTTGGACAGTACTGCACACTGGGGGTGGTGCAGATAACTGTTTCAGTATGTAGTCGCTGGTGCGATCAGCTGGATCGTCTATCTCCTCTGGTGGTAAGCAGACTGAATCAAGGCCTTGGCTCAATGCTTGCTCAAGTAGTCTTACTTTTGCTAATGCAATTTCCTCTTCCCTCTCTGATTCAAGGATCTTTATTCGAGCCTCTGCTTCTGCCCTCTTGGCTTCTGCCTCTGCTTCTGCCCTCTTGGCTTCTGCCTCCGCTTCAGCCCTCTTGGCTTCTGCCTCCGCTTCAGCCCTCTTGGCCGCCGTCTGTGCCTCTGCCCTCGCAAGGACTTCTTTTTCGGTGAAGGAACGCCTCACTTTGGATTGCTCTGCATTTATGCGGGCCTCTAGTAATCTTTCGCTCAGGGTGGAGCTTCTAGAGCATGATGATCTGTAGGACCGCGAGGAATGTTTGGATGAATGCGATCTGTGTGATCTAGTTTCTTGCAAATGAGAGATACGGAGTTCCACTTTATCTTTAGCATCCAGCACCATGGCGTCTCTTTGTCTGTCTATTGATTCTGCCTTGCACAATTCTGACGGGGCTTCTTCAATATTAGAGTCTTTTAGAAAGGTTATATACTTTGTGGACAGTCTCTTGTATCTTTCATGGGCTGCGTTCAGCCGCCCGACGGCAACTTGTAAGCTGGTGGCATCGCCTGAGGAGGACTTAAGTCCTGATATGAGGGAGGAAACTCGTTCCCATAGCTCTTCCAGGTTGTCACATAGCTCATCTTTCCTGGTGTGATAATTTTCTGTGATCTTTATTGTTGGTTTGAGAGAGCGCCTTGGTCGCGTGACTTGGTCTGCTGGAAGTGTGGGTTCTACCTCCAGCTCTTCATAATGATCAGTATCAGGTTGCATTTGCTTTATTTCATCACTGGGGAACTGTACGAGGTCCTTTTCGGACATTTTGATTTAAGGTGCGCTGTCTCTTTAAGAAATCGAACTTTTGAATTGGGGGCTGAAAATTGCAGTGCGGCTCAGATGAGGCACCCCGATGAGTTTCCCAAGGTGTTTTGAGTGAATTGCGGGGTTTTGGTTTGAGGGAGGCCCCGCGTGCGTGAACAGTTCTTATATCATGCGAGCAAGGGTTGATATAGGATGTAGAAAGTGGCTTGGCGAGTAGTGGAGGACTTCCAGGCGAGAGTATATCTACTGCAGACACGCCGTGCTTCCCCTTAGGCTTATGGGACGTGCACTGTTGCTGGGCAGATTTGCTGGGAGTGGGCCTGTTGCAGGGGAGGTTCCTGAGTGTGGCACTGGGCTCTGAGGGAACCTGTAGCCGGGCATTGGACATTCAGACGGCTATTGACTGGGGTATAAGGCTTTAAGGCAGTTTTTGACTGTTCTGTCCCCACATGAAGGCGAATGAAGGTGTAACTGATAATGACTTTGTGACTGGCCTACCTTCGTATCCAAGCAGTGGAGCAGACCGGACCGGCAGATGCTCAGGTTAGATGGATCCAGACGTAGACATGAGGATGCAATCAAACGTGGGTTTATTTGATCCAGAGCAGTGACATACAGTGATACAATACAGTAGATGCTGTCATGTGGATGTCTTTTCTGAGGCTAACTGCTGAGGCAACTGCTGAGGCAACTGCTGGTCAAAAACTGATGCCTTCACAAGCCGAGGTGTGTGTCTCCAGTCACAAAGGATGCAGCACTGAAAAAGGCTACAGGAAGTGACCAGGCCCAAGGCTGCTAAAACCACGCCCAGAGAAAACTTTATAGACAACGAACGAAGCGTGCAGCATACAAATTCCGGCCAGCAGATGGCAGCAGAGAACAATAGATTTAAACAACATAGGTAAAAACAAGAAATAATACAGTGCAGAAATTCAATATGAAAGGAACAGCACATTATTTGCACAAAAATGTGAGACTTTTTGCATTTTTACACCACTCACTCCAGTTGTGGGAAAGTGGAATTGGGTATTGTGGGGATTCGCTCTGGTAGGCCGCTTAGCGGGCGCAGTATAGAGGCAATCACAAAGTCTTTAACTTAAATAGTTCAGTGTTTATTCACACAGAAGGCAAAACAAAATAACAGTGCGCAGTGTTGGTGTATGTTCACACCATGGACAGTCCACAGAACACAAACGGTCACCTGGTTAGCAGTTTTTCATCAGCCATCCTCAGCATGCTTTAGGGCAGTGCTTCTCAAATAGTGGGGCGCGCCCCCCAGGGGGGGCGCCAGGCTCCGTAAATGGGGGCTCGTTCAGGACCGGCCTTTGGGGTGTGCGAATTTCTTCTGTATAATGCCGGCAGGCAGGCCGGGCGGCCGGCGCGTCCCTCAGTGATGTCACGTGCCTGCGCCGCCTGCTTTATGAATGAAGCAGGCGGCGCAGACAAGTGACGTCACTGAGGGACGCGCCGGCCGCCCGGCCCGCCTGCCGGCATTATGCAGAAGAAATTCGGATATACGGTACTATTAGGAGTGAGGGGGGCATGTTTAATAACTTTAAACGGCGGCGGCGGGCACACAGAATCTGTGGATGGCACAGTTAAGGGGTGGGGGTCTGTGGATGGCACTGTTATGGGTTGGGGGGGGCACTGGGGGGGCACTGTTATGGGGTGGGGGGTCTGTGGATGGCACATATATAACAGTGCCAGCCACAGATCCCCCTGTAACAGTGCCAGCCACAGATCCCCCCCATAAGTGTCCATCATCCACAGATCCCCCCATAAGTGTCCGTCATCCACAGATCCCCCCATAAGTGTCTGTCATCCACAGATCCCCCCATAAGTGTCCGTCATCCACAGATCCCCCCATAAGTGTCCGTCATCCACAGATCCCCCCATAAGTGTCCATCATCCACAGATCCCCCCATAAGTGTCCGTCATCCACAGATCCCCCCCATAAGTGTCCGTCATCCACAGATCCCCCCATAAGTGTCCGTCATCCACAGATCCCCCCCATAAGTGTCCGTCATCCACAGATCCCCCCCATAAGTGTCCGTCATCCACAGATCCCCCCATAAGTGTCCGTCATCCACAGATCCCCCCACAAGTGTCCGTCATCCACAGATCCCCCCACAAGTGTCCGTCATCCACAGATCCCCCCCATAAGTGTCCGTCATGCACAGATCCCCCCATAAGTGTCCGTCATCCACAGATCCCCCCATAAGTGTCCGTCATCCACAGATCCTCCCATAAGTGTCCGTCATCCACAGATCCCCCCATAAGTGTCCGTCATCCACAGATCCCCCCATAGGTGTCCGTCATCCACAGATCCCCCATAAGTGTCCGTCATCCACAGATCCCCCCATAACAGTGTCCGTCATCCACAGATCCCCCCCATAAGTGTCCGTCATCCACAGATCCCCCATAAGTGTCCGTCATCCACAGATCCCCCCCCATAAGTGTCCGTCATCCCCAGATCCCCCCATAAGTGTCCGTCATCCACAGATCCCCCCATAAGTGTCCGTCATCCACAGATCCCCCCATAAGTGTCCGTCATCCACAGATCCCCCCATAAGTGTCCGTCATCCACAGATCCCCCCATAAGTGTCCGTCATCCACAGATCCCCCCATAAGTGTGTGTCCGATCCACATTTCTTTCTTTTTTTATTCTCTTATACGTTAATAAGGATACAGTGTTATGCAGAGGTGTACTTATAACAATTTTATAGACAAATGATACTATTTACAGTCGCGCGGGGGGCGCAAAATGTTTTCTTCTTCCTAGGGGGGGGGGGGCATGACAGAAAATAATTGAGAAGCACTGCTTTAGGGGGCCTGTTTTCCAGCAATGCGTCTCTCAGCCCTTTAGCACGGCACAGCACAGCACAGCACAGCACGGCACGGCACGGCACACCTCATGCAGATCCCAAAACCACAGCTTCACTGTGAAATGGAGGATAATCCACACAGCTGAGACTGCTGGCTGGGTTTTTATATTCCAGCCAAAACCCGGCCTGGAGTGTGGGGAGATGCCACCCACCATGCACGTTGGCTGCTCCCAGTAAGAGCCGGCCCGGATCGGCTCTACAGTAGTGATGAGCGGCAGGGGCAATATTCGAATTCGCAATATTTCGCGAATATTTGGGCGAATATTCGCCATATATTCAAGAATTTGCGTATTCATGATCTCCAGGCATTATTTTCTTGATTGCGAAAATTCGCATAAAATTCGCATAAACTGGTATTTAAAAAAAATCTAATATTCGCGATTACGAATATATTTAGCGATATTCTAAATATTTGCGAATTCTCAAAGTGCCGATATTCGCAATTAAATTCGCAATTCGAATATTCGTGATCAACACTACTCTACAGCCATACTAAATAGCAAATAGCGTCAGTCAGCACTAACAGCCGCTGACACTTAAAATTGCCAGCTCTTACCTCACCGAGGCCAGGAATCTCGGTGACACATACCTTCCGTCAATGACGGACCCTTGCGCCTTCCTACAGTATCTACATTCATTTCATTACAGAATTATCACGTCACTACAGTCACACTCCAGTAGGGGTGGAATAGTAACATTTCTAGACCAAAGTCCTAGGGGCAGATTTATCAAGCCCAGCACTTTCTGCGGTGGTCTTGATATCCCCTGTGCTGCCAGAGGATGCACCTAATTTATGACGAGGCACACGACTTGTCATAAATTAGGCGTATCCTCCGGCAGTCCATTCGCCTAAACAGAAATCTAAGGCAGCTCTGAGCTGCTGTAGATTTCTGGCTTCATTTCCACCAGAAAACCCCTTTCCCACCCTTTCGCCCATTCCCCCTTTCTGAAAAGTGAGAAAGGCGTTGAAAAAGTGGAAGATGCAACAATTTAGTTTGCAATTTATTAATGGCACCTTTCAGGCACAAGGGAAATGATAAATCTCCCACTTAGGCCTCTAGCACACAAATTTGTGCTGCCCGTGCTGCGGACCGCAAATTGCGATCCCCAATGCATGGGCACTGACCGTGGGCCAACCGCATGTGGATCGCGGACCCATTCACTTAAATGGGGTCCGTGATCCGTCCGTTCTGCAAAAAGATAGGCTGAGTTCTATCTTTTTGCAGAACAGAAGCACGGAATGGAACCCCACAAAAGCACTCCGTAGTGCTTCCGTTCCGTGGTTCCGTTCCGTTTTGCACCGCATTTCTGGATTTGCACACTCATTCAAGTGAATGGGTCCGCATCCGTGATGTGGAATGCACCCGGCCGCTGTACCGTGTATTGCGGACCCGCCATATGTGGGCCGCAATACGGCCATGGGGGACACATGGTCGTGTGAAAGAAGCCTTAGGCTGAAAAGCAAATGCCCCCTTAGGCCTCATGCACACGTCAGTGTTTTTTCACTGTCAGTGATTTGGCTTCAGTGGTCCGTGTCCGATTTTGCTTCAGTTGTGTTTCCTTGTGTTTCCCTTTTGCTTCAGTTGTGTTTCCTTGTTAATGAAAAGTGTAATTTTATTGCACCAAGATCTTGTAGAAAAAAAACGGACACGGATGCGGACACGGATGACATACTGTACCTGTTGTGCATCTGTTTTTTTTAACGGACCCATTGACTTGAATGGGTCCGTCCTCTGTTTTCCACTGACAAGAATAGGACAGGTTATATTTTTTGACGGACTGGAATCACGGATCACGGACGCGGAGAAAAAACTGAGGTTTTTTTTCACAGCTCCATATAAATGAATGGGACCTCCTCTAAACTGTGAAAAATGACGGAACGGACACGGTTGCACACATTGGTCGTGTGCATGAGGCCTTAATTTGATAAATTTGTTGCAAAGTACAGTCAGTAAAACTGACTTCAAATATTTCCCTCTTGACAAATCCCCCAATTGTTTAATTGAAGTTTTAATGTTAAACAAAATTTCATTGTTTTTGTCAATGTTTCTACAGTCAATATACAAGGGGAGATTGGCATACAGCAACAGAGTAGACAAAACTAAGTCCGAAAATTTAAAAACGCCCATGCTGACTCATTTCTGATGCTGTATCCCAATCATTTATTGTATATTGACTGGTCTGGTGATTCGGGAGGGATCTTATAATACTAAACAGCGGGGGGCACACCAATAATTAAATAAAGGAGTGCAGGCCTGGTATAGAAAAAAGCATAAGCTAAACTAAGAAAAGAAATCCCAAACTCAGCCGCACCTCCAAAAATCAATAATAGTTTATTAAAGACACATAGATAAAAACCATAGACATATGAAGCAATATCCCACTGAAGGGAGAAATTGATATGCATAAAACAAGCATCATCCAAGGAGACCATGAGTTGTACAGTGCTAAAGCAAAGGAAAATGATCCATAGAACCAGAATGGTATATTTATCAGATAGCACAGTGGTAACACAAGGAGAAAATGAGCAACCCTTCAGTGAGACAAACAGGAAAAGTCCTCACGCGTATCGCTAGTAACCAACTAGCTTCATCTCTCTCCGGACTGCCAGCTATCAGCCATAGAAGAGCCTATATTACGTAGTCAATTATTTGAATCCCCTACCTGTAATATTACAATTCCCTAAGGCCTCTAATTTTTTTTCAGTTTACGTTCTGTTTTTTGCGTTCCATATTCGGAACTATTCATTTCAATGGATCCAAAATAAAACGGAAGGTACTCTGTATGCCTTCCGTTTCCGTATTTCCATTTTTCCGTTCTGTTCAAAGATAGAACATGTCCTATTATTGTCCGCATAACGGAGAAGGATAGTACTGTTCTATCAGGGGCCAGCTGTTCTGTTCCGCAAAAAACGAAATGCACACGGTCGTCATCCGTATTTTTTGCGGATCAGTTTTTTGCGGACCGCAAAATACTGAAAAATCCATACGGTCGTGTGCAAGAGGCCTAAGGGTTTGAACACATATGCACGGTCGTGACACGGTTGCAGCCCACCATGTGGCCATACCAGTTGCAGGTCTCCAAATAACTAATTTTGGACCGCACTGTTTATTCAGTCTGCATTGTTAATAGCCGCTCGGTATGGTGGATGCCGCGGGACAATTAGCAATGCAGGAGCTTGCTCTTAGGGCCACGTGCTACTCAACCTCTGTGTGACCGCTCTTTGTGGCCATACCTTAATGATGACTTCTGCATGGGAAATAAATAATCAGCCATTGCTTTAAAGTGGGATAAGAGCTGAAGGCTGGAGAGGCTTCTGTTTACAAGGGGTTATCTTGATAAGGCAGCCACTTAAACATCTTAAAAATTTCTATTCTCCATTGACTCTCCAAATACAAACCCCCTTGTGAATTTTCTACACCATTTCTGTTTGTTACACATCAAAACAAGTACGGATGTTGCATTATTTCCCACTCTAAGTCACTGAAAGGCCTTCACTGCCTGACTATATTCCTGGCAATTCTTTGTAATAATGCAGAGAGTGACCAAAGTGAAAATCAATTTAAGGCAGCGCCGTAGGAGAAAAGTGTATGTTTGCCCTCATGCCTCCAGCTTACATGAATTGTCTTTGTTTCCAAGCAAATCAGCTAAATGGAGGATTATACAGAGATCACAAAGGAAGTTGTTTTGTGTACAAGTACTATCATATGTACATTCATATAAGGTAGGTCTTTTAAAATCACATTTTTGGACAGCTTGCCTCCAAACAAAATGACATGGGTTCGGATTCCCTCTATTTGCTTGTGTAGGGTCATCTTTTGACTACACTAAGAAGTTCCACACTTTAAATGGTTACTCATTATATGTATGTGCGCCCGATCACTTTGAACTCTTAAAGCTAGCCATACACTTCAGATAGTTGTCAGCCATCTGAGTTCTGAATATGGTAATGAAAGCTCTGGTGGTTTATCGCCTGTAGAACAAAATAATTTGGCATGTTTAAATCCAACTGCCTAGACCTTCTTTTCTCCTGACTCCTTTTGGGGGTTAGTGTCAAAAAGCCCACATAGAGGTTAGTTGGTTGCTGCCAAAATTGTCAGTTTCAGACAACACTAATCTAATAGTGTATGTCCAGCTATATCATATTCCCTAAAAGCCATGCTCAATCATCATACCATGCTTTCAGCCAAAAAGTGAGAACTACAAGAAGAAATTGAAAAAGTCCACCTGGAGGTCCACCTCAATTTGGAGTCTCCGAACCTGTTTTCATCAGGATCTCCTATGGGAAGAAGGCAAGTGGAGGCAAAGTGATTCTCTGGGTAATAAAAACATAAACACGGACCTGCGCTCTTTGAAACAGGTAGAGTTACTTTTCTTATGAGGTGAACATCCTCCGCAAGAGCTGAGATTGACTTCAAATCTCCTCCATGAAGTTCTTTCACACTCCAACTTCATCTCCTTCACTCGGATATGTCTTTACCCACGTATGGCCAAACCTCTGTGCACCTTATTCTAAAAAGAACAATAACATAGCATGGATCTGCAGTAGAGTTGAGCGAACACCTGGATGTTCGGGTTCGAGAAGTTCGGCCGAACTTCCCAGAAATGTTCGGGTTCGGGATCCGAACCCGATCCGAACTTCGTCCCGAACCCGAACCCCATTGAAGTCAATGGGGACCCAAACTTTTGGGCACTAAAAGGCTGTAAAACAGCCCAGGAAAGAGCTAGAGGGCTGCAAAAAGCAGCAACATGTAGGTAAATCCCCTGCAAACAAATGTGGATAGGGAAATGAATTAAAATAAAAATTAAACAAATAAAAATGAACCAATATCAATTGGACAGAGGTCCCATAGCAGAGAATCTGGCTTCACGTCAGCAGAGAATCAGTCTCTTCATGCCATAGCAAAGAATCTGGCTTCATGTCAGCAGAGAATCAGTCTCTTCATGCCATAGCAGAGAATCTGGCTTCATGTCAGCGCAGAATCAGTCTTCATGTCATAGCAGAGAATCAGGCTTCACGTCACCCACCACTGGAACAGGACACTGTCAAACATTTAGGCCCAGGCACCCAGGCAGAGGAGAGAGGTCCCGTAACAGAGAATCTGGCCTTATGTCAGCGCAGAATCTGTATTCATGTCATAGCAGAGAATCGGGCTTCACGTCACCCACCACTGGAACAGGCCACTGTCACACATTTAGGCCCAGGCACCCAGGCAGAGGAGAGAGGTCCCGTAACAGAGAATCTGGCCTTATGTCAGCGCAGAATCTGTATTCATCTCATAGCAGAGAATCAGGCTTCACGTCACCCACCACTGGAACAGGCCACTGTCACACATTTAGGCCCAGGCACCCAGGCAGAGGAGAGCGGTCCCGTAACAGAGAATCTGGCCTTATGTCAGCGCAGAATCTGTCTTCATGTCATAGCAGAGAATCAGGCTTCACGTCACCCACCACTGGAACAGGCCACTGTCACACATTTAGGCCCAGGCACCCAGGCAGAGGAGAGAGGTCCCGTAACAGAGAATCTGGCCTTATGTCAGCGCAGATTCTGTCTTCATGTCATAGCAGAGAATCAGGCTTCACGTCACCCACCACTGGAACAGGCCACTGTCACACATTTAGGCCCAGGCACCCAGGCAGAGGAGAGAGGTCCCGTAACAGAGAATCTGGCCTTATGTCAGCGCAGAATCTGTATTCATGTCATAGCAGAGAATCAGGCTTCACGTCACCCACCACTGGAACAGGCCACTGTCACACATTTAGGCCCAGGCACCCAGGCAGAGGAGAGAGGTCCCGTAACAGAGAATCTGGCCTTATGTCAGCGCAGAATCTGTATTCATGTCATAGCAGAGAATCAGGCTTCACGTCACCCACCACTGGAACAGGCCACTGTCACACATTTAGGCCCCGGCACCCAGACAGAGGAGAGCGGTCCCGTAACAGAGAATCTGGCCTTATGTCAGCGCAGAATCTGTATTCATCTCATAGCAGAGAATCAGGCTTCACGTCACCCACCACTGGAACAGGCCACTGTCACACATTTAGGCCCAGGCACCCAGGCAGAGGAGAGAGGTCCCGTAACAGAGAATCTGGCCTTATGTCAGCGCAGAATCTGTATTCATGTCATAGCAGAGAATCAGGCTTCACGTCACCCACCACTGGAACAGGCCACTGTCACACATTTAGGCCCCGGCACCCAGACAGAGGAGAGCGGTCCCGTAACAGAGAATCTGGCCTTATGTCAGCGCAGAATCTGTATTCATCTCATAGCAGAGAATCAGGCTTCACGTCACCCACCACTGGAACAGGCCACTGTCACACATTTAGGCCCCGGCACCCAGACAGAGGAGAGGTTCATTCAACTTTGGGTTGCCCCGCAATATAATGGTAAAATGAAATTAAAAATAGTATTGAATGAGGAAGTGCCCTGGAGTAGAATAATATATTGTTAAGGGGAGGTAGTTAATATCTAATCTGCACAAGGGATGGACAGGTCCTGTGGGATCCATGCCTGGTTCATTTTTATGAACGTCAGCTTGTCCACATTGGCTGTAGACAGGCGGCTGCGTTTGTCTGTAATGACGCCCCCTGCCGTGCTGAATACACGTTCAGACAAAACGCTGGCCGCCGGGCAGGCCAGCACCTCCAAGGCATAAAAGGCTAGCTCTGGCCACGTGGACAATTTGGAGACCCAGAAGTTGAATGGGGCTGAACCATCAGTCAGTACGTGGAGGGGTGTGCACAGGTACTGTTCCAACATGTTAGGGAAATGTTGCCTCCTGCTAACACGTTCCGTATCAGGTGGTGGTGCAGTTAGCTGTGGCGTGGTGACAAAACTTTTCCACATCTCTGCCATGCTAACCCTGCCCTCAGAGGAGCTGGCCGTGACACAGCTGCGTTGGCGACCTCTTGCTCCTCCTCTGCCTTCGCCTTGGGCTTCCACTGGTTCCCCTGTGACATTTGGGAATGCTCTCAGTAGCGCGTCTACCAACGTGCGCTTGTAGTCGCGCATCTTCCTATCACGCTCCAGTGTGGGAAGTAAGGTGGGCACATTGTCTTTGTACCGGGGATCCAGCAGGGTGGCAACCCAGTAGTCCGCACACGTTAAAATGTGGGCAACTCTGCTGTCGTTGCGCAGGCACTGCAGCATGTAGTCGCTCATGTGTGCCAGGCTGCCCAGAGGTAAGGACAAGCTGTCCTCTGTGGGAGGCGTATCGTCATTGTCCTGTGTTTCCCCCCAGCCACGCACCAGTGATGGGCCCGAGCTGCTTTGTGTGCCACCCCGCTGTGAACATGCTTCATCCTCATCCTCCTCCACCTCCTCCTCATCCTCGTCCTCCTCGTCCTCCAGTAGTGGGCCCTGTCTGGCCACATTTGTACCTGGCCTCTGGTGTTGCAAAAAACCTTCCTCTGAGTCACTTCGAAGAGACTGGCCTGAAAGTGCTAAAAATGACCCCTCTTCCTCCTCTTCCTCCTGGGCCACCTCCTCTTCCATCATCGCCCTAAGTGTTTTCTCAAGGAGACATAGAAGTGGTATTGTAATGCTGATAACGGCGTCATCGCCACTGGCCATGTTGGTGGAGTACTCGAAACAGCGCAACAGGGCACACAGGTCTCGCATGGAGGCCCAGTAATTGGTGGTGAAGTGTGTCTGATCGGCAGTGCGACTGACCCGTGCGTGCTGCAGCTGAAACTCCACTATGGCCTGCTGCTGCTCGCACAATCTGTCCAGCATATGCAAGGTGGAGTTCCACCTCGTGGGTACGTCGCATATGAGGTGGTGAGCGGGAAGGCCGAAGTTACGCTGTAGCGCAGACAGGCGAGCGGCGGCAGGGTGTGAACGCCGGAAGCGCGAACAGACGGCCCGCACTTTATGCAGCAGCTCTGACATGTCGGGGTAGTTGCGAATGAACTTCTGCACCACCAAATTCAGAACATGCGCCAGGCAAGGGATGTGCATCAAACCGGCTAGTCCCAGAGCTGCAACGAGATTTCGCCCATTATCGCACACCACCAGGCCGGGCTTGAGGCTCACCGGCAGCAACCACTCGTCGGTCTGTTGTTCTATACCCCGCCACAACTCCTGTGCGGTGTGGGGCCTGTCCCCCAAACATATGAGTTTCAGAACGGCCTGCTGACGTTTACCCCGTGCTGTGCTGAAGTTGGTGGTGAAGGTGTGTGGCTGACTGGATGAGCAGGTGGAAGAAGAGGAGGAGGAAGCTGAGTAGGAGGAGGAGGAGACAGGAGGCAAAGAATGTTGCCCTGCGATCCTTGGCGGCGGAAGGACGTGCGCCAAACAGCTCTCCGCCTGGGGCCCAGTTGCCACTACATTTACCCAGTGTGCAGTTAGGGAGATATAGCGTCCCTGGCCGTGCTTACTGGTCCACGTATCTGTGGTTAGGTGGACCTTGCCACAGATGGCGTTGCGCAGTGCACACTTGATTTTATCGGACACTTGTTTGTGCAGGGAAGGCACGGCTCTCTTGGAGAAGTAGTGGCGGCTGGGAACAACATACTGTGGGACAGCAAGTGACATGAGCTGTTTGAAGCTGTGTGTGTCCACCAGCCTAAATGACAGCATTTCATAGGCCAGTAGTTTAGAAATGCTGGCATTCAGGGCCAGGGATCGAGGGTGGCTAGGTGGGAATTTACGCTTTCTCTCAAATGTTTGTGAGATGGAGAGCTGAACGCTGCCGTGTGACGTGTTGAGATGCTTGGTGACGCAGGTGGTGGTGTTGGTGGTACATCCCATGTTTGCTGGGCGGCAGGTGCCAACGTTCCTCCAGAGGCAGAGGAAGAGGCCGAGGCGGCGGCAGCAGCAGCAGAAGAGGCCGAGGCGGCGGCAGCAGCAGAAGAGGCCGAGGCGGCAGCAGCAGAAGAGGCCGAGGCGGCAGCAGCAGAAGAGGCAGTAGGGGGAGCCTGAGTGACTTCCTTGTTTTTAAGGTGTACTCCACTGCAGTTCATGCTTTGCATGCAGGTGCCTGGTCATGCAGGTTGTGCTAAGGTTCAGAACGTTAATGCCTCGCTTCAGGCTCTGATGGCACAGCGTGCAAACCACTCGGGTCTTGTCGTCAGCACATTGTTTGAAGAAGTGCCATGCCAGGGAACTCCTTGAAGCTGCCTTTGGGGTGCTCGGTCCCAGATGGCGGCGGTCAGTAGCAGGCGGAGTCTCTTGGCTCCCTCTTTTGCTACGCTGTTGGCTCGGTCTCACCACTGCCTCTTCCTCCAAACTGTGAAAGTCAGTGGCACGACCTTCATTCCATGTGGGGTCTAGGACCTCATCGTCCCCTGCATCGTCTTCCACCCAGTCTTGATCCCTGACCTCCTGTTTAGTCTGCACACTGCAGAAAGACGCAGCAGTTGGCACCTGTGTTTCGTCATCATCAGAGACGTGCTGAGGTGGTATTCCCATGTCCTCATCATCAGGAAAAATAAGTGGTTGTGCGTTAGTGCATTCTATCTCTTCCACCCCTGGGGAAGGGCTAGGTGGATGCCCTTGGGAAACCCTGGCAGCAGAGTCTTCAAACAGCATAAGAGACTGCTGCATAACTTGAGGCTCAGACAGTTTCCCTGATATGCATGGGGGTGATGTGACAGACCGATGGGCTTGGTTTTCATGCGCCATCTGTGCGCTTTCTGCAGAAGACTGGGTGGGAGATAATGTGAACGTGCTGGATCCACTGTCGGCCACCCAATTGACTAATGCCTGTACCTGCTCAGGCCTTACCATCCTTAGAACGGCATTGGGCCCCACCAAATATCGCTGTAAATTCTGCTGGCTGCTGGGACCTGAGGTAGTTGGTTCACTAGGACGTGTGGCTGTGGCAGAACGGCCACGTCCTCTCCCAGCACCAGAGGGTCCACTAACACCACCACGACCATGTCCACGTCTGCGTCCGCGTCCCTTATTAGATGTTTTCCTCATTGTTCCCGTTCACCACAATTTTGAGAATGGCAAATTTGGGAATAGTTTTTCAACCCAGAAAAAAAAGTGTGCTTTTACGGTCACTACAAATAACTTGACCAGCTAAAACAGTGCAGATTTGGTTGAATAGAGATGTGAGACCTGTTTTTTTTTGCGCTGTGTAACAGGTATAGGTTTAATCACAGAATCAGACTTCTATCAGCACGCTAGCGTGTGTCTTAGGTTTTTCTGAATGACACTATCAGTACCTTCAATGTAAGATATTCTTTTTGGGATAGATTTCAAGTAGGCCTCAAATACCAGAAACTAGTTATTTTGAGAATGGCAAATTTGGGAATGGTTTTTCAACCCAGAAAAAAAAGTGTGCTTTTACGGTCACTACAAATAACTTGACCAGAAAAAACAGTACAGATTTGGTTAACTAGAGATGTGAGGCCTGTTTTTTTTTGCGCTGTGTGACAGGTATAGGTTTAATCACAGAATCAGACTTCTATCAGCACGCTAGCGTGTGTCTTAGGTTTTTCTGAATGACACTATCAGTACCTTCAATGTAAGATATTCTTTTTGGGATAGATTTCAAGTAGGCCTCAAATACCAGAAACTAGTTATTTTGAGAATGGCAAATTTGGGAATGGTTTTTCAACCCAGAAAAAAAAAGTGTGCTTTTACGGTCACTACAAATAACTTGACCAGCTAAAACAGTACAGATTTGGTTAAATAGAGATGTGAGGCCTGTTTTTTTTTTGCGCTGTGTGACAGGTATAGGTTTAATCACAGAATCAGACTTCTATCAGCACGCTAGCGTGTGTCTTAGGTTTTTCTGAATGACACTATCAGTACCTTCAATGTAAGATATTCTTTTTGGGATAGATTTCAAGTAGGCCTCAAATACCAGAAACTAGTTATTTTGAGAATGGCAAATTTGGGAATGGTTTTTCAACCCAGAAAAAAAAGTGTGCTTTTACGGTCACTACAAATAACTTGACCAGCTAAAACAGTACAGATTTGGTTAAATAGAGATGTGAGGCCTGTTTTTTTTTTGCGCTGTGTGACAGGTATAGGTTTAATCACAGAATCAGACTTCTATCAGCACGCTAGCGTGTGTCTTAGGTTTTTTCTGAATGACACTATCAGTACCTTCAATGTAAGATATTCTTTTTGGGATAGATTTCAAGTAGGCCTCAAATACCAGAAACTAGTTATTTTGAGAATGGCAAATTTGGGAATGGTTTTTCAACCCAGAAAAAAAAGTGTGCTTTTACGGTCACTACAAATAACTTGACCAGCTAAAACAGTACAGATTTGGTTAAATAGAGATGTGAGGCCTGTTTTTTTTTGCGCTGTGTGACAGGTATAGGTTTAATCACAGAATCAGACTTCTATCAGCACACTAGCGTGTGTCTTAGGTTTTTCTGAATGACACTATCAGCACCTTCAATGTAAGATATCCTTTTTGGGATAGATTTCAAGTAGGCCTCATATACCAGAAACTAGTTATTTGGAGAATGGCAAATTTGGGAATAGTTTTTCAACCCAGAAAAAAAAGTGTGCTTTTACGGTCACTACAAATAACTTGACCAGCTAAAACAGTACAGATTTGGTTGAATAGAAATGTCAGGTCTATTTTTTAGGCGCTGGGTGACAGGCTCAACTTGCCCCTGATGTAATATATGGCCAAAAAATAACCACACTGTTGATGGTTAAATGCACTTGGGTGACACAGGCTCAGCCTGCAGCTGATGTAGTATATGGCCAAAAAAAAAACAGACTGTTGATGGTTAAATGCACTTCGGTGACACAGGCTCAGCCTGCAGCTGATGTAGGATATAGCACAAAATAACCACACTATCGATGGTTAAATACACTTGGTGATAGCTTGTGCTGGCGCACCACAAGTCACAAAATGGCCGCCGATCACCCCAGAAAAAAAGTGATCTAAAAACGCTCTGGGCAGCCTCAAAAAAGTGAGCAAGTCAATAATAGCACTTCAATGATCCACAGCTGCAGATCGATCACAGAATGAAGTCTTTTGGAGGAGTTAATCTGCCTAATCTCGCCCTAACGTCGCAGCTGCAACCTCTCCCTATACTGATCATAGCAGAGTGACGTGCGGCGCTACGTGACTCCAGCTTAAATAGAGGCTGGGTCACATGCTGCACTGGCCAATCACAGCCATGCCAATAGTAGGCATGGCTGTGATGGCCTCTTGGGCCAAGTAGTATGACGCTTGTTGATTGGCTGCTTTGCAGCCTTTCAAAAAGCGCCAAGAAAGCGCCGAACACCGAACCCAAACACGGACTTTTACGAAAATGTTCGGGTTCGGGTCCGTGTCACGGACACCCCAAAATTCGGTACGAACCCGAACTATACAGTTCAGGTTCGCTCATCCCTAATCTGCAGCAATAGGCTCCACACAAAGACACTTTAATAACTTACAGAGAAAAACTTGAACAGCACATGTAACATT
This sequence comes from Bufo bufo, assembly GCF_905171765.1. Lineage (NCBI taxonomy): Eukaryota > Metazoa > Chordata > Amphibia > Anura > Bufonidae > Bufo > Bufo bufo. The sequence continues at coordinate 102,151,786 of NC_053391.1, read as the reverse complement.
CAAATCGCCTGACCTGGGTTTTGCTCCGCTTCATGAGGGGCATCCCATTAATTCTAATAGCTCCATTGACAATAAATCTGGCGACTGAGCAGGTCAAGGAAAACATTCATGAGAAACCCTTGCTGTCTGTGGGCAAGCATTATCCTGTTGAAAAATGCCAGCTGGAGGGCCTGACATGGGAGGCAATACACATGACTGCAGGATGTCCTGCACATATGGCTGAGCTGTTAGTGCCCATTGTATTACTACTAGGGATTACCGACTGTCATATGCAACAGCTCCCCAGATTATCACAGCAGCAGTTGGGGCAGTGTGTTGCCTCACAGTGCTCACCATAAGGTCTCTGTACTGAAACCCGACCATCATGGGATTCCAAGCAAAACCTAGACTGGATGCTAAAGATGCTACGGTCCAGTCCATAGCAGTCTAGGTTTCACTATCGGGACACCACTGCAAGCAAATGTAAGCCATGTGTTGCATGCCCTCATGGAAGCATCACCCCCAACCCCTCCTAACAGCTATCCATCCTACTTTTCTCAGTCCCCCTCATATGGTCTGTCTTCAAATATGTCATAGAGGCATGTCTAGCAGTCAGTGATCTCTCAACACGAGATACCCTATCCAAAAGTAGCTTCTGAGAGCCTTTTTATAAGGCATCGGGAAAAGCACTTTTATGGCCTCTTGTGGTAAGACCCAGTGTCTAATCAGACCACACCTGTAATCATTTAGATATCTGCCTGAGACATAACTGCATGCCAAATTTTTCAGCAATCTCACATTTCTGAGTGTATTATTTTTTATTTTTTTTGTTAATGAGTGGTGTATATAGTGGTCTTAGCCAAACAGAGAATGGGCTTCAGATTCTAATGAAGCCTTGTATTTAGGTAGTGTATATTCCTTCCAATCAACATAATGTCTTCTTTTTAGCGAAACTGCATAATAAAAGCTTGTTACATACTGTACTTGAGTGGAAGTGATTGGATGTATACAAATCTCATCTGTCTGCTTGCTAATCAACAGCGCTCATGATCAGTGCAGAACAGCAAAGGGAGAAAGGCTGGAATTCCTCCTCGACGACAACAAGAAAAGCTTGTTTTAAGCGTTACTGAAGCAGTTTTGAAAGGTTGCGCTTGTGGCTCGGTTTATGAATGTGAATACACAATGCACCATCTCCTTTAGATAGCTCAAATGTTTAATTTAATATAGACTATATTAAATACTGAAAACGCTCTCTGATTTCTACCATTTTGCCTTTTTAATCCCAGCAATAGTAAGCATGTTAGAAACAATCCCAGCAGTGCAAATTGGAAGCAGGAATTAGAGACAGCTTTGTCCTCTGTGTGCCGGAGATAAGTGTATGAGTGACACGGAGGTTGGGAAAAAAGCTTTGACTTTTAATGGCACCCTGGAGATCTGCCATGTGGGAATTACTGTAAAGCTCGTTTTTCAATGTTTGGATACATAATGCCATTTATCATGAAGAAACCAAGAGGCAGAACTAGGCTACGGGCAAACAGAGAGGGATGGGTACTGTGTGGACAGAGCTTTTTTTCAGCATGAATGCAGCAATATGTAAGAAACTGTTTCTCGGCTTATGTTTGTCACAAAATCGAAAATCTAGTTTCCCATTGTGCCGGTGTAGGATCCACCCATGGAAACTGTGCTTGAGTTTTTACTCACATGCTATGTCCACTTTCTTAGCCAGTGTGAATCAGCTCCTCAGCGTGGTGTGCGTATCAGCGAAATTGCCTACAAACAAAATGGAGATCAAATATGCACAGAAACGGAAGTTGAGGTACTTTATATCTGGGCCTTGTCTGCTTACCTAATGTCAACACAGCATCTTGATCTTTTGTGGTTTCAGGGGCGGATTGGCCATAGACCCTACAAGGAAACTTCCTGGAGGGCCGATGCCCAGGGGGTCACCCAAGCCCTCTCAATGGCCACAGGCCAGGTACATAATGATCTGATGCTCAACAGCCACAGGTGCCATCCTGAACTCAACTGTATTACCACCCTCATAACAGTGATACAGTTTAATACTGTGCTTTGGGAGGCAGTATTTCGTGCTGCCCTGTGGTATTTGGTGCAGCTGGGGTGGTATTCTGTGCTGCACTATGGTATTACAGACCCTGCCTACTTGTTTTGGGGCCACTTTTAAGTTTTTTCCCCCCGGGCCACGTTAATTGGGACACGTGATCTGTGCCTCAGGTGCTGTTCTTCTCTCTGGGAGAACACAGCCCTTGGTTAACACTGGGGAGCTGCACCCTTCCTTGGGATAGACTTAGGTGGTTCTTTACCTTCATTGTAATCAACTCCATGGTCATTGGATTGTTTTGGGGAAGGGTCCAGGAACACATGACTAGTGTGCCTGGTCTCCTATCCCTACATTGAGAGGGGGGAGGCCCTTCCTCTTCGGGTGTTGACCAAGATGTCATCCTTTTAGTTCGGCCCACACTACGCTTAGATTTTTTTTATGTCCGCGCTTATTCATGTGCAGGTTTATGTGTGTGCAGGTTTGATCTCTATTTTGCTTGTGGGCAATTTTGCTGATACACACATCAAGCTAAGGAGCTAATTTGGCGTGCTACAGCTTTACTGGCGACCTAAGACTTTGGTGTGCGGACGCATGCCTGTCCATCACCTAGAAATGCCAACTTCTGTTTTCATATGGCTATGGAACTCCAAGCATGATGAGCCACATATGATGTATTTGTATTTGCATTTTCTGTCCATTGTTAGTGGCCATATATGTACTACTGTATGTAGAAAAGGGTACTTTTAATAAAACCTCCATATAACACAGAGGAGGTTAACATGACCTCCCATCAGTAAATGTAAACCTGTGCCATAGTACCCCTCTATGCATTATATCTAGTAATGGAAATAGGAATAAAGTGCAGCACATGCTAAAAGCATCTTTATGCGTTTCCCACTTGGTTATAAAGGCTCTGTTGTATTTCTTATCTAAATAACTGCCTTGGGTTTTATATCTAGGATGTAATATAGAAAACCTATTTTTTGTGCTCTCTTATTAAAAATAATCTACATAATTATATCAAAATATTATATTCTGGAAACTGTATTTATTTCTTTTCTTTTTTCTTTAACTTTTACTAATTGATGGCTTATCTTCAGGAAAGACAATCAGTAGTTGATAAACAGGGGTCTGACACCCCACCAATCGGCTGTTTGGTGCAGCTCCATTGCAAATAGTCAACACTAGAGTTACATAGCACCGTCAACATTGTATTGGATTGAGGATGCTGCTACAGCGCTGTTCCTACTGAAGTCAATGGGAATACTGTAGTGGCAAACTCCCGCCACAACAATGTTGATGGTGCTCTGTAACTACAGCACTGATTTTCGGAGACAGAGCTGAACCAAACAGTTGATCGGTGGGAGTGCAGGCTATAGCACCCCTGCTGACCAGCTAGTGATGGCCATCACTTAAAAAAAGTCTGGACACCTGCTTTAAATAATCTGTTTTTCTTATCCTTAGGAGTCACTTGGGTGGTGCCAGGGGCAGACTGAGAACTTAAAGTGGCCCTGGAAAAAAATACTAAAAGTGGTTTTGTAGTTGGGTCTAAATTGATGGAAGGCAGGGCCAGCAATACCATATTGTGGGACATTATACAACCTTAACAGAGCCAAATACCACAGTCCATCACAAAATACTGCCAACAGCACAAAATTCATCCCCAAAAACTTCCACTGGCTGGCCACGAGGAGTGCACAGGCAGCCCCCTGGGCATCGGCCCACCAGGAAATTTCCCTGTAAGGTCTATGGCCAATCCACCCCTTGGGTGGTGCTACACAGTGAGTGACAGCTAAATCCGCATGATTAAGCATAAGGGAAGCGGTCATTCACTGACTCACCCACATGACTCCTAAGCATAAAAAAGCAAAGATTAAAATGAATAAATTACAAGTTATACTGAATCTTTACGTAGAAAACTATATATCAATCTTCTCAGCTGCTCCTGCTCTATGACATGCTGCCTGCAGATTGCGCTGCATTTTCATGGTGACAGGTTCTCTTTAAAGGGTTGCAATTCCTCGCCCATTAGACCAGACAAAATGAATCATACCTTGATTACCTGAAGGAAAGGCTGTATGTGAATATTCCTGTAAAATCACACAGTGACATTTAAAACAACAATATAACTATTGTCGGGATCTGTACTCAGGGTAGGGTCGGCAATGACAGACTTCAGCAGAGACAGCAGGTTATAAAGTCCAGTTCATTTTCTGGGACACAGCATAACAAAAATAACAGCATTCAAGTTATCACTTCACTTGGTGGGATGAAACTGCGGCACCAACATCACCTAAAGAACAAAATAAACTTCTGCCCATCTGGGCACTTCCTAAACAGGTCGTATCTAACTCACCACTACAGCACAATTCACACAAAGGGAATAATGCTCAGATAGCTTCGCAGGCTTTCTGACCCTGACTGAGAATCTGAGGACTTTTTTTTATTCCTCAGTAATGATCCTCAGCAGCCACACCTGGGATCACCTCAGGCTAGGGAAAATACCCGTGTTGGGAGGATGTAAACCTACCCACCAGTCCAACCCAGAACAGAATCCAAACAAACCAGCCTCCGGCTACTTTCACATATACACTCACCTAAAGAATTATTAGGAACACCATACTAATACGGTGTTGGACCCCCTTTTGCCTTCAGAACTGCCTTAATTCTATGTGGCATTGATTCAACAAGGTGCTGAGAGCATTCTTTAGAAATGTTGGCCCATATTGATAGGATAGCATCTTGCAGTTGATGGAGATTTGAGGGATGCACATCCAGGGCATGAAGCTCCCGTTCCACCACATCCCAAAGAGATCTGGTGACTGTGGGGGCCATTTTAGTACAGTGAACTCATTGTCATGTTCAAGAAACCAATTTGAAATGATTCGAGCTTTGTGACCTGGTGCATTATCCTGCTGGAAGTAGCCATCAGAGGATGGATACATGTTCTTATTCTGTTGACGCCAAATTCGGACTCTACCATTTGAATGTCTCAACAGAAATCGAGACTCATCAGACCAGGCAACATTTTTCCAGTCTTCAACAGTCCAATTTTGGTGAGCTTGTGCAAATTGTAGCCTCTTTTTCCTATTTGTAGTGGAGATGAGTGGTACCCGGTGGGGTCTTCTGCTGTTGTAGCCCATCCGCCTCAAGGTTGTGCGTGTTGTGGCTTCACAAATGCTTTGCTGCATACCTTGGTTGTAACGAGTGGTTATTTCCGTCAACGTTGCTTATCTATCAGCTTGAATCAGTCGGCCCATTCTCCTCTGACCTCTAGCATCCACAAGGCATTTTTGCCCACAGGACTGCCGCATACTGGATGTTTTTCCCTTTTCACACCATTCTTTGTAAACCCTAGAATTGGTTGTGCGTGAAAATCCCAGTAACTGAGCAGATTGTGAAATACTCAGACCGGCCCGTCTGGCACCAACAACCATGCCACGCTCAAAATTGCTTAAATCACCTTTCTTTCCTATTCTGCAGTTCAGTTTGGAGTTCAGGAGATTGTCTTGACCAGGACCACCCCCCTAAATGCATTGAAGCAACTGCCATGTGATTGGTTGACTAGATAATTGCATTAATGAGAAATAGAACAGGTGTTCCTAATAATTCTTTAGGTGAGTGTACATTTTGGCATCCCGGTTTTGAGATCTGGCAGAGGATCTCAAAGCCGGGCCAAAATGGTTCCTTTTTGTCCCCATTCATTTGGAATGGAAAGAGATCCATTCAGGATGCATTAGGATGACTGGACACATAACCACTGCAAGCCGCAGCTTCGTAGGATCCTAAAAACACAGATCCGTCACCGATTGACTTTCAATCTATTTAGTGACCAGGGGCAGATTGGCCATAGACCTTACAGGGAAATTTCCTGGTGGGCCGATGCCCATGGAGCTGCCCCTGAGTCCTCCTCATGGCCAGCCAGTGGAAGATTTCGGGGCAGAATTTTTTATGGACTGTGGCGTTTGGCTCTGTTGGGTTGGTATAATGTACCGCAATATGGTATTGCTGGCTCGCCTACTTGTGTTGGCCATGTATTCCATCAATTTGGACCCAGCTACAAAATGGGGCCACTTTAAGTATTTTTTCCAGGTCCACTTTAAGTTCCCAGTCCGCCCCTGTTAGTGACTATCCTGTTTGTTGAATTTTGATTTCACACAACCGCATCCTAACGGAATGGATGCATCCTGATGTGTAATCAAAACTGAACCGTTTTGGTCAGGTTTTGAGATAATTTCCTGGATCTCAAAACCAAAACTCATATGTAGGGATGAGCGAATCGACTTCAGATGAAACATCCAAAGTCAATTTGCATAAAACTTAGTTCGAATACTGTATGGACAGGAGCTCCGTACAGTATTAGAATGTATTGGCCCCAATGAGCCAAAGTTATTGCTTCGCGAAGACTTGCGAGACTTCGTGCAATAACCTCATAAACTAATTTGTACTGTAAAAAAACATTTCCCGAACTTTGGTTCAGTTCCAAGGTACCACTTGGAACAGAACCCTAGTTCGGGAAATGTTTTTTTACAGTACAAATTAATTTATGAAGTTATTGCGTAAAGTCTCGCAAGACTTATCAAAGCAATAACTTCAGCTCATCAGAGCCAATACATTCCAAGGACTTGTTCACACGAACGTGCCATATTTTGTGGTCCGCAAATTGCGGATCCGCAAAACACGGATGCTGCCCATGTGCCTTCCACAATTTATGGAACTGAATGGATGGCCCTTTATAGAAATGCCTATTCTTGTCTGCAAAACGGACAAGAATAGGACATGACTCATAATTTTTGCGGGGCCAGGGAACGGAGCAACGGATGCGGACAGCACACTGAGTGTTGTCCACATCTTTTGTGGCCCCATTGAAGTGAATAGGTCCGCACCCAAATGCAGCTCAGATGCGGAATCAAACCACAGTCGTGTAAATGAGCCCTTAGAACGAAGTTTTATGTGAATCGACTTCTGATTTTCATCCGAAGTCGATTTGCTCACCCCTACTCATATGTGAAAGTAGCCTCAGCAAAATATACTTTGCTGAAACCACTGCAGCTTTCTGGATTTTATTTATTTCCCCAGATGAGGATTCTGGGTGAAATATACACGTCTTCTAGCGCTTTACCGTACAATTTACCACTCTATATGAAATTAAAATTAAAATACTGAAAAAATGCAGACCAACAAATCATTGAGCTGTACTGGGGCAATTTCTGTCACTTTCTAACGCAAATAGTAAGAGATGACACACCAACCCTACCGCTTCTAGCCAAGGTTTATGGATAGACAAAAGAAATCAGGGCCAAAAAAGAAATGTGAACTATGTCATCTTCACATCGAAAAATCTCAGCTTTAATTTTTCTTCTTTGTCTACAGAGGGCAAATTATTGCAAGCAAAAACATGACTCCCATTCAATTTCACAGCTAAAACACTACTTAAAAATAAAGAAAAAAGAAAAAGAGAGAGAGAGGGAGGAAGCCGCTTTTATCATGTCCTGATTAAAAAATACCAAAGCTTTTAATTCATCATTGTAATAAGGAGCTGGTCTGACAACATAGAAGGAGTGAAAATGTTGTGTGGGCAGAATAACGGGCGCTCTTTTGTCAGTAATGACAGCAGTAATTCTTCTTGACGAAGCTGTAAGAAGCAGGCACTTTGTGATCTGGACTCTATCAATTTGTGATTTACAAGTAAGGTTCCAGGAAGAGGCTGCGGGCAAGTGAGAGGCCAGGGTGCCAGACAAGGAGGCAGGGAGGCAAAGAGAGAGCGCTCTGAAGGGCAAACCATCTTCTTTTTTTTATGCCATTTAATTGTAACCACACTTGACAGGGGATAAGGGCTGCCCCAAAGATTAAATGTTCCTCTTTCACATGTTACAGTCATGACAAAGCCTGGGCATGAAAAATAATCATGGCTGCCGTCTGATACCAAGGCAAGAACAAATGGGTTTCAGCGTCGTTAGAGGAGCTCGATAACATTGTCCGGTATTGTTAATTTCCTGTCCTCCGTGATCCTGTCTTGTGATTCAACAGGAACCTGAAAACCAGTGAGTGAATAGACTTGAAAAATTCTATTCAAAATGCTAAATTAGGCTGTTCAGTTTACCATTCTATACAACACATCAGGGAAATTGATTGTTCTTTCATTTACCAAAGGAACCTTAAAGGGGTTTTCCGAGAGTCTATAACTGATTACCTATATCAATATGTGATCAGTGGGGGTCTGACACCCGGGACCCCAGCAGATTAGCTATTTGAGAAGACACTGGTGTTCCTGTGAGCTCCACGGCCTTCTCACAGCTTTTCATAGGCCAGTGACAGCACGGAGAAGGCTGCGGCACTCGCAGGAGTGTCGGTGCCTTCTAAAACAGCTGATCGGCATGTTCCCAGGTGTCAGACCCCCCCAAATCCCCACCGATCAGATCCTGATGACCTATCCAGAGGATAGGTCATCAGTATTAAAGTCTTAGAAAATCCTTTTAAGGCCTCTTGCACATGTTATGAAATATGCATGGTTTTTCTGTGCGGATTCCATGTGAAAATATCACAGCCTAGTACAGTACCAGCAAAGTGTGAGATTAGGCTAGTTTCACATTTGCGGCATGAGATTCGGCAGGCTGTTCTGGCAGCCTGTTCTTGCCACAAATGTGAAACTAGCCTTATACAAATCTCATGTACACTTTGCGGATTGTTTCAAGGCAGAAATTAACCTGTAGTTTGCGCTTTTAGCTGCAGATTTCACCCTTTTCCAATGAAGGGCAAGATCTGCAGCAAAACCGCATCTAATCTGCACCAAAATCTGCAAGTGGATTTTAGTGCTGATATGGTGCAGAAATGCACATAAATCCGCACAGAAATTCCAGCAGATCTTGTATGCGATCACCCTCATCGTGTGCAGGTAACCTAAAGGAGCTGCAAAGGATTTGAAAAAAGATGGCTACTTTCTTCTTAAAACTGTGCCACACTTTTCCATGAGTTATGTCAATATTACAGCTTAGTTAAATAGAACCAAATGGGACTGAACTGCAATACCACACACCTCCTGTCCACAGCTATGGCACTGTTTCTGGAAGCTGTGTTTTTCCAATCCTCTATACATGTAAAATTCTGATACTCAGTGTGTCTCAATGGTAGGCAATTTACAAAATCCATTTGTAAATGAGTTTCAAATTTTTACAAGGGAATCAAGTTATGTAAGCCTAATTCTTTAATTCAAGGGGTGTTCCAGTTGCAATTACTAATTACTGTGCTGAGAGAAAGTATATGGCCTGTACACCACCTCTGCCAGGATCACTCAATCAAACTCAATCAAAACTTCTGCCTCTACATTTCAACATGTGAAGGTCAAAAAATCTGATTAGAAATGAGCAAAGCTGTCGAGGTTCGGGTCAGATTCGCCAAATTTTTCAAAAAGTTTGGTTCAGACCTGTATCGGTTCAGGCCAAAGCAGATTGGCTCCAATTACCCTGGAAATAGGTATATAACACCCTCTAGTCTTCTAGGACTCAGATTTTTTTTTTAAAACTTGTAATCTCTTTTCGTTCATTATTAATTAATTTTTGCTTTTTCCCTCCTCAAGCTCTTGAAGGCAATAACTACAATAAAAAATCATGCCTGAGTGACACTGACATACATAGCTATGGGTAAACGCATGTTTTACGACGTTAACAAACAGCGTGTTTAAAAAAAATACCTCGGTGTGGCATGCTTTTTCATATTCCAAAGCTTCCATATATTGACCCTTATTGGGGGCAGATGGTGTTTAAGCATACACAGTGTTATGGGATAAAAAAAATAAAAAAGTGGCTTCTTGGGGGACCGTCCAAAAAGTTTGCCTTGAAAAGGTTAGAATGCCTGCCCATATAACATGCACAAATGTTAATTCGTTGTGAACGAGCCTAAAAAAATTCTCCCTTTTAGGGTCCATTCACACGTCCGCAACGGAATTGCGGACCCATTCATTTCTATGAATGTGCTGCCCGGACACAGAATTGCGGACCTGCACTTCCGGGTCCGCAATTCCGTTCCCGAAAAATAATAGAACATGTCCTATTCTTGTCTGCAATTGCGGACAAGAATAGGCATATTCTATTAGTGCCGGCAATGTGTGGGTCCGCAAAATACTTTGCGGACGTGTGAATGGACCCTTAATTGGGAGCAGCAGCAGTGCAGTGTGGATGTGGAAAGAGTAGGGTAAAAGGAGGCATGTGGCCACAATAGTAGCGGCAGCAAATGCAGGATAGCATGGAACATACAGGGCATGTATTTCTGTTAAAATGGCAAAAAAAAGTAATGTCCTTGCAGGCAGCTGCTTTTGATGTTCTGCAGCAGCTGCAGCTGTTTAAAAAGGCAGTAATTGCTACTAGAACGTGCTGCCAGGCACACCCAGCCTCAGCTCCTAACTTCTCACTCCCTGGCTGACAGCTTTCCCTGCCTTTCCCTATTCTACACAATGGTCCTGGTGGTAGAATAGAAGCTTGATTGTGACTGTACACTGTTCCTAAGATCATTTTCTGTCGGACACTGCAAGATCCATCCACCCTCATTCACCGCCCAACACAGAATGATGTTCTGCAAGGATACCTCCCTGCTTGCTGCAGCACTGATTGGCTCATACTAGCTGTCTGTCGGCCCGTGAGCCGATCAGGGCAAACCCTCCCCCTCTACTTCCTCTTAGGGTCATGTGAGCATCCTTCTTCTTCCTCCCTAATTCTTTTTCCCGTCAACATGTGCAGTAAAACGGCGCTTTGGTGTTGTCCTCTATCTTGTGTCACACCCTCGCTCTACCCTTTCCCTGCCTACACAGCTTCACTATCCCATCATCTCTCAAGTGATTGGACTTTTGATGTAGAAAGTTTGGGGCATGTTTTTTTTTTTTTTTTCTTTTGAAAGGTGAAAATGACATTTCCCTCGGGGGAATTACAAAGAATTTCCAATCGAGTACCTGAAAATGAAAGGGAGAAAGAGGAGTGATTAAATCCAGCAATATAACTTGGCCCAAGGTGACCCCTGACTCTAGATCAAAGGCATCTACGGTGCTGGTTCTAGTTTTCAATCTCAATTGGAAATGTCTGAGAGAGAACTCCGGCATGCGAGTTAGATGTATATGGACCAAATTATTCTAAAAGAGGGTACGCTGGCCTATATAGCTTGCCGCAGTGTATTTTAACTATTAAGCGGAGGCTGTTTTGTCATACATAGAGCAACACAGTCGTCTTCAAATGTGTATTTTAGACAGCACACATTTCACCGATTGCAAATGCCAAACATAACAGACATTCATATTTCCCGGCAATGAGCAATTTGTCAATCACATGTATATGATGAATGAGTAGTTCATAGCAATTTTAATAACTCACATGCCCTGAACAATTTTCTCAGAATACAATTTAGTTTATACCTGTTACAGGAAAAGGTTGTCTTTCTTCAGCTTCCTTTACGTGGTAGATGTTAATTTAAACGATGAATTATTTTAATTTAGATTTATTTTATAAAAATAGAAAGAAGACCTGGTGACAGAAGTTTAAAGGGCTTCTGTCACCCCCCAAAAGTCATTTTTCATTTTTGGGCTAATTAAAATCCTTATAGTGCGATTATTCAATATATAGTGCTCTTACCTTTTTCTGTGGCTTAGTTTCTTTAAAAACTGCACTTTTATAATATGTTAATTACCTCGCTACCAGCAAGTAGGGCGGTTACTTGCTGGTAGCCGCCGCATCCTCCTTTAAAAAAAACGCCCCCTCCTCCTGTTGATTGACCGGGCCAGTGAGCGCTCTCCTCCTCCGGCTGGCCCTGTCTGCAATTCAAATCCCGCGCCTGCGCCTTACGTGTCTTCATTCGGCGCAGGCGCTCTGAGAGAAGGACGCTCGCTTCTTCAGCACTTCCTCAGTGCGCCTGCGCCGATGACGTCTTCTCTTTCGGGTTTAGAGGTGACGTCATCGGCGCAGGCGCACTGAGGGAGTGCTGAGGAAGCGAGCTCATCACTAGTCCCAATGAAAAATAGATTAAAGGTTGTCTCACTTCAGCAAATGGCATTTACCATGTAGAGAGAGTTAATACAAGGCACTTACTAATGTATTGTGATTGTCCATATTGCTTCCTTTGCTGGCTTGATTTATTTTTCCATCACATTATACACTGCTCATTTCCAGGGGTTACGACCACCCTGCAGCTCAGCAGTGGTGGTCGTGCTTGCACAATATATGAAAAATGGGTGGCCTATTTGCACTCCCATGGTCCCAGCCACCAGGGAGGCTAGTGCTTTTCCTATGTTATGCAAGCATGGCCACCACTGGATTGCAGGGTAATCATAACCCCTGGACACGAGCAGTGTTTAATGTCATGAAAAATTTATCAAGCCAGCAATGGAGGCAAAATGGACCATCACAATACATTAGTAAGGGCCTTGTATTAACTTTCTCTACATGATAAATGCCATTTGCTGCAGTGAGACAACCCCTTTAATGTAAAGTTGTAAAATAAATATATTATTAAAAGTATTAATAGATAAACATGTTTATTTCACGAAATAGATATGATTTCTGTTTATTCCATATTGTGAGATAAACATACGTAACGTTTATATGAATCTACATTACGTCTATATTTAGGGTTTCACAGGATATTTCTTGGCAGGTCTATTGCCTCTCTGTGGTATTTGAAAGTATAATACACAATGAAATGCATAATTTTCCAAACATGCTGGTATTTCCATGGCCTTGACCATGTTTGTCCATAAATATTTTTATTCTTTAGCTAATAATTGGGCATATTAAGATAATTTGGGTAGACTGACACATTGCCAAAAATATTGAATTTAGTGAAAATATTGGATTCTTTTTGGCAATATATATGATCAATATTGTGTGCATCACGTGTATTTAAAAAAAAAATCCATTCAATGTTGTAATACATTGAGGAGCAGTGTATTTCTATTTATGTACAGGAAAATTTTCAAAGAAAAAATATGAACAGTTGATGTAATTTATGTCTGAAAAAAGAAAAGAAAATGACTGCAGTTCCAGATCTCAGTGCAAATTATTTGTAACAGGGGCTCCTAGCTGCCATGTGTAGTACCCCAGACCCGGGAGTACTACTATGGTACCTGCAATTGTTTAATGTTTTATATGCAATGTAGATGCAATAACATGTAATACACCCTGTTCACCAGCAGAAGGGGTATGGTTGACAGTGTTTGGCAACAGGAATGGTAGGAGTGGGTTGGTCTGACTCCCTGCCAAGGGTGGGGCTGAGCTAAGGAGTGTCAGGCTAAGAATATAGAGTGAGGGAAAATCAGCATGCGATCCATCTCCTGTTCCTCCAGGCCAGGTGGATGACAGAGCCGGCTCACTTAGGCGAACGTTATTGCCCCAGGGGAACTTCAGGGTCATAGGCCACAAAGGAATTGCAAGCTATGATGTGTCAGAGTTAGCAGAGTGATCAGCGAAGAAGCTATCAAGACTCTGCTGCAAAGTGGTGGGAAACATGTTAAGACATCATCACAAGAGCTCAGGACAGGCATAGCTAGAAGCCTACATCATACAGTGGACATCTACAGCCATTGGTGCCAGAGTAAAGCTATAGGGAAGGGAATCCTGTGAGAGAGACCGCATCAGCTAGAAAGTTTCTGAGTGTCATCTTTGCCACATACCACATTATCTGGGAGGAGGGACACTGAACTTTGTATGAGCTGCTGCTGGATGTGCACTCAGTAAAGGAAGACGTTGTTTCTCAACCATCTCTACCTTGTTCCTTTCATCATCACCTTTTTCACTGCATCAAACCCCAGGGAGCAATGGCCTGAAGCAGGTCACCGTGACACACATCAGAGCCACCACTAGAGATGAGTGAATCAAATCCCACGAAGTGGAATTCAATCCAAATTTCAGGATAAATTTGATTTGCCTCGAAGCCAAATTTCCTCATGCTTCGTGGTAGCGAAAAACCTGAAATAGTGTAAAAAACTAAAAAATTCTAACTTTCCGCCTCCATTTGCTCGAGATGGGCCACCAGCCGCCATCTTGATTGAAGATCTCAGCTGAAATCCCGTGCATGGTGACATATGATGTCACCAAGCCGGCCAGCGTGATGACATCATCTCGCGCTGCGTGAGATTTTGCGCCAGATATTCAAGCAAGATGGCGGCGGCCGGCCCGTCGTGAGCAAATGGAGGCAGTAAGTTTGATTAAATTTTTTTATGTTCATTTTACACTGCTTTTACACTCAGATGCCACGTTCATGAACGCGGCATCTGAGCGGTTCAATGATGGGGAGCAGCGCTATCGAAGCTCCCTGTCATTGCACCCACTATTTACAAACAAATGCGTTTCATGACCAAGTTATTGGTCACAAAGCAAATTTTTATTTTTTTTATTCGGCGACTCAGCCGAATCGAACTTTTCAATAATTCGCTCATCTTTAGCTACTACCACTCAAATCTTCAGCACCTGCTCCCACAGGGGCTCTCTGCACATCTGCCATTTATAATAATGGTGTCTTGTTATGTGGCAGAGGAGTCCTTGGATATTCTCAGACATTAGAACCTGGGAGCAGCTGGACCATCAATAACTACACCCCTACATCAAGCTTTAGATACCGTATAAGTGCCCCAACATAGAGATGTATCACCGTCATCTAATGGGTAGGATCTTTTGTTTCTAGCAATATGTCTGTAGACATGTTTGTGCACCATTCTGTAGCCCTCTAATTCCCCGCTAGTGAATGTGTCAAGTGCTTTACATTTGTCCCTCTGCCTTGGAAGAGGAGCAGCATTATATATTAGTTCTGGTCTGGAAATGCTAATGAGTTACAGAACAAGAACTGTAATTAAATCTGAATTGAATTACACTTTAATTTCATGGCAAGCAAATCAACGAGGAAACATTTTGAGTCATACAATATTTGAAGCTAATGAAACAGAGATGGGACAGGAAGACACCTCAGCAGATGAGAGGTACAAAGGTGCATGTGGACAAAGAAGGGGCAAGTAAAAAAAATATATATATAGAAATATAGAGGAATTTAGAAAGATCTACAGCAATCACACTTGTACTGTAACTCAGGTTCTTGTGTATTATCATACAGCCAGTGGGACGGGTCCTTTATTAAATGTCCCAGTGCCAAAGCTCAAATGATATGTTTTGTTTGACCAAATATTTTATTATTTCACCATTTCTAATTTCATTATTATCATTGATGGAATAGTTTAAGAGGTTGTCTGACTGTTTAATATTGGTGACCTGGTCAGGATGGGGGATCAGCCTCTGATTCCTGTCACCCCCATCTGATCAGAAGTTTGAAGAGGCAAAACAGTGGAGCACCTCGGCCTCTTCCTAGGTCAGTGACGTCACGTTCATCGGTCACATGGCCTAAGCGAAGCTCAGTCCCATTCAAGTGAATCGGACTGTGCTTGGTAAGCTGTGAGGAGGCTGTGATGCTCACCTGCCTTTATTTTTGTATAGACAAGATATGCTGTGCACCATAAACACACATAAGTTTCTGAACAGGTGTGTAACTATAAGGGGTGCAGAGGTCACAACTGCACATGGGCACTGGTGCCAAAGAGGCTCAAAGACCTCCAGTATTACACATGGTACATGGTAGTTCCTATAAGTGACTCTGCTACAGTTTGTCATGGGGCTCTGGAGCTTCAAGTCACATCTTTGTTTATAAGGCAACAGTGGTCCTTCATCTCATATTCCTGGTACTTTCAGCTAGATTGTCCTAAGGTGATGGTACTGAATCTTGTCTCGCTTCCTTTTGTTCAAAGGGTTTTATGGCCTTATAAAAAAAAAAAAAATTATGGCTGGCTGCAGTGTGCTGAATTTTTTTTTAGAAGCCTCCCTCACAGTTTTCCAGGTGCTTTCTGTTCCAGCGATGTGGCTCCCGTTGGTTTATATGAAGATTTATATGAAGCTGACAGCTATGGGGGAGTGTCTTTTCTGCTGCAGCTCAGGGGGCGTGTCTCAGCTCTCCCTATTACAGTACAGGAGGTGTGTCTCAGCTCTCCCTATCACAGCTCAGGAGGCAGTTGAAAGATGAAACTGAGCATGTGCGGCCTTTTTAATGAGCCGGTCAAAGAAATAAGAATATATGTGGCGCTATACAGATACATTTTATTGATTAGCACAGTAGCTATACAAAATGTTTAATTACATGCAATCAGAAAAGCATTCAGATCCAGATGCTGGTTTTAAAACTGAAGAATATTTTTCGTGGGACATCCCCTTTAACCAGCCTATGGGCCCATATAAAAAACAATAAACTGGGTAACTTATTTAACATACTACAAAGTTTATTATTATAGATACATAGGGTGGCTGAAATAACTTGGCAGTCAAGCCAGTATCCTTTTGCCCCAGGAACCCACCTTTTTAATGTCACTGCAGAAGCCACCATCATCAATTATCTTGCTGCTGTGTGAAAATATGTTCCTGGCTTGATAGCTAAGAGGGCCCTGGTCCAAGGCAAGAGCAAGTCAGTAGGATACTGACAGAGACTTCAGGAAAGAACAGCACTGAAAAAATGTGTTTACAGATTTGCAGATGAGAGTTAGGTAATATTTGCACATAGATGTGCAGTGGACCCCCAACAAGAAAATTACTTGTGGGTCCTAGGAACCCCAGACTGACACTGGATTGGGGCACATTCTTGTCTGCGATACTGCTGCAGCCAATTAATGGCTTCAGCAGGCACATGATCAAGAACAGTTTGTCACTGATCAGCAGTGATGTACTATTGTTACACATGTAACAGCTGAGGCCATTGGTTGCAGTCGTTCGCAATGCCAGAGTTATGGTGAAAATTCTTTCGGGTAACGGTTGCTTGGAGTTATTAAAATAATTAGTGTTGAGCGAATCAAAGCCAAGCGAATTGACTTCGATCCAAATCAGAAATAATTTGATTTCCCACGAAGACAAATTTCCTAGATTAACCCCTGAAAGGCTTTAATTTTAATCTCAGATGCTGTGATCAATGATGAACGTGGCATCTGAGAGGGTTCAATGAAGGGGGAGCGGGGCAATGGCTGTCCTTCATCATTGCGCCCACTACATGCAAAGAAACGTGCTTCAAGAAGAAGCATTTCATCACAAATCGAATGTCTTTCTGAAATTTTAGCGAAGCAGCCAAATCGAATTTTTCATAACTTTGCTCATCACAAAAAAATTTAAAAAAATTTACCTTAAAGAAATGTCTACATTCTTTCTTAAAGGAGTTGTCTCACTATATTGCCACACTATAGGAAAAAAGTGCCTGTGCCTTTTCCTACAGTGTGCAAGCACGGCCACCTCTGATGGATTGCAGGGTGGTTATAACCCTTAGTTACGAAACAGTGTATAATGTAATGGAAAAATAAATCAGTCCAGCAAAGGAGGCAATATGGACAATCACAATACATTAATAAGTGTCTTGTATTAACTTCTCTACATAATAAATGCCATTTTTGTAAGTGAGACAACCCTTTTAAGTACACATATGCATAGGGGACATATGCATATATATAGAGGAGGGGAACAGGTATATGGTATAGTAAAGTGTCAGGCAAGAGAAGCAGACCAGGCACAGATTGTACACTTCTATTAAGAACCCATTCACATCTTCACATGATGTCTCTTATGAAGTACAGGGTTTAAGCTAAGTCCTATATAATCCGGGAAAAATATCGCCTTCTACCCTCAGTGACAAGCAATGAGCAAGAGCAGAGAAGTAACAGACAGCTCTGCTCCTTATCTGTGAGAAGAGCTGCAGGAAATTTTATCATTAGAAATGTATTTATGAGGTTTCGGCACTGTCTGTAGAACATCCGGAGGTGAGAGATGGCAAAGAATAATCATGGGAGTTATTTGTCACTTTCCAAAGTTTAAAGAGAAGTAGAAGTGAAAGACGTGATGGAGTTTATATATTCAAGGGACATAGTAATAAGCAACAGACAGATAAAAGCAAGATTAAGTCAGAGCATTTAGAGCAGTAATTGTAGACGTCCAGCCCTAGTGATGTCCACCATACGCTTTCAACTTCTTTGACAATATTTTGACCGGAAACTTAATAAAAAAAAAAAATACTTTGCGATTGTTAAGAAGCTCTCTCTGTAAGCTGAAGGTTTATAAGGTTCAGTTTGGAATCCAATGTTTTTAATACCTTGCTGGTATGGCTCGTGAGCTGAAGTCCATAAATAAAATGTTTACACAATTGTTTTTGTCCTCCTTGATCTTCTACTCTTTGTGTAACTTTCCTTGTCTCAGTGGCTTCCCAGGGTGGAGCAGCTTGGAACACATCACCAGTTGTATTACTGCTATCAGATATGAACGCTCAGTATACGGAGGCGATCCAGCACTTTAGTCATCTGCTTAAAGGCCATCTCTCAGCAGATTTGTACCTATGAAACTGGCTGACCTGTTACATGTGCGCTTGGCAGCTGAAGGCATCTGTGTTGGTCCCATGTTCATATGTCCTCGCATTGCTGAGAAAAATGATGTTTTAATATATGCAAATGAGCCTCTCTCTGCAGCCGGCGTGCCCTCCGCACTTAGATTGACAGGCACATATGAACATGGGACCACATGCACATGGAACAGGTCAGCCAGTTTTATAGGTACAAATCTGCTGACAGATGCCCTTTAATAGCTGCAGTAGGGACCACTAGTCCTGTAGAAATAACTTATCTCTGAAATGGTGAGGTCAAAGATAGTAGCATGACTATAGAGCTCCACCTAATCTGCCCAGTCATTATGCAGTAACAGTAGCCATCACATTCCATACCAGGAGAATAGCTTGAATGTTGCTGGTGGGCATATGTCTAAGGAATCCCCCCCCCCCCCCCCCTCCATCCTCCATCCTCCAACGTCAGGAACTGCACAGTCCCATTGATTTACAGTGAAATCTGAACTAGAATCCTTAAAAGGGATTGTGTCAGCTAGTTTGTTGAGCCTATAGAGCTGAGGACATTTGCTGCTAGATTGCCGCTAGTACATCCGCAATATCCATTTTCCATAGCTCTGAGTGCTTTTATTCAGTCAAAAAAATTATTTTATATATATGCAGATGAGGCTAGTAAGGAGCCCAAGGGGCTGTTACCAATGTTTCAGGAGCCCATCCACTCCCACTGTGAAGGAGCCCACCACCGCCTGCAGTCTCTAAATCTCTTCCTTGCTCCCCCAAAATCATAGTTGAAGCGCTGTAATCTCGCACATGCATGAGTATGCCACATGTGAGTGCCGGCATGGTGTTACTTCCCTGTCCTAGCATCAGCCTCAGGGAACGAACTGTGTATGCGCTAGCTGGCATGCGAGAGAATACAGTACTTCAACTATGTGGCATCAGGGGAGCAAAGAGGAGATTTGGAGGATGCGGGGCAGAGCTGGGCTCCTTCACAGTGGGTGTGGCTGGGCTCCTGAATTGTTGGTAACAGCCCCTTGGGCTGGAAAATGTACAGGGAGTGCAGAATTATTAGGCAAGTTGTATTTTTGAGGATTAATTTTATTATTGAACAACAACCATGTTCTCAATGAACCCAAAAAACTCATTAATATCAAAGCTGAATATTTTTGGAAGTAGTTTTTAGTTAGTTTTTAGTTTTAGCTATTTTAGGGGGATATCTGTGTGTGCAGGTGACTATTACTGTGCATAATTATTAGGCAAAAAAAACAAATATATACCCATTTCAATTATTTATTTTTACCAGTGAAACCAATATAACATCTCAACATTCACAAATATACATTTCTGACATTCAAAAACAAAACAAAAACAAATCAGTGACCAATATAGCCACCTTTCTTTGCAAGGACACTCAAAAGCCTGCCATCCATGGATTCTGTCAGTGTTTTGATCTGTTCACCATCAACATTGCGTGCAGCAGCAACCACAGCCTCCCAGACACTGTTCAGAGAGGTGTATTGTTTTCCCTCCTTGTAAATCTCACATTTGATGATGGACCACAGGTTCTCAATGGGGTTCAGATCAGGTGAACAAGGAGGCCATGTCATTAGATTTTCTTCTTTTATACCCTTTCTTGCCAGCCACGCTGTGGAGTACTTGGACGCGTGTGATGGAGCATTGTCCTGCATGAAAATCATGTTTTTCTTGAAGGATGCAGACTTCTTCCTGTACCACTGCTTGAAGAAGGTGTCTTCCAGAAACTGGCAGTAGGACTGGGAGTTGAGCTTGACTCCAGCCTCAACCCGAAAAGGCCCCACAAGCTCATCTTTGATGATACCAGCCCAAACCAGTACTCCACCTCCACCTTGCTGGCGTCTGAGTCGGACTGGAGCTCTCTGCCCTTTACCAATCCAGCCACGGGCCCATCCATCTGGCCCATCAAGACTCACTCTCATTTCATCAGTCCATAAAACCTTAGAAAAATCAGTCTTGAGATATTTCTTGGCCCAGTCTTGACGTTTCAGCTTGTGTGTCTTGTTCAGTGGTGGTCGTCTTTCAGCCTTTCTTACCTTGGCCATGTCTCTGAGTATTGCACACCTTGTGCTTTTGGGCACTCCAGTGATGTTGCAGCTCTGAAATATGGCCAAACTGGTGGCAAGTGGCATCTTGGCAGCTGCACGCTTGACTTTTCTCAGTTCATGGGCAGTTATTTTGCGCCTTGGTTTTTCCACCCGCTTCTTGCGACCCTGTTGACTATTTTGAATGAAACGCTTGATTGTTCGATGATCACGCTTCAGAAGCTTTGCAATTTTAAGAGTGCTGCATCCCTCTGCAAGATATCTCACTATTTTTGACTTTTCTGAGCCTGTCAAGTCCATCTTTTGACCCATTTTGCCAAAGGAAAGGAAGTTGCCTAATAATTATGCACACCTAATATAGGGTGTTGATGTCATTAGACCACACCCCTTCTCATTACAGAGATGCACAACACCTAATATGCTTAATTGGTAGTAGGCTTTCGAGCCTATACAGCTTGGAGTAAGACAACATGCATAAAGAGGATGATGTGGTCAAAATACTCATTTGCCTAATAATTCTGCACTCCCTGTATATTGTGGACGTACTAGCGGTGATCTAGCAGTGCATGTCCTCAGCTCTATAGGCTCAAACTAGCTGACACAATCCCTTTAATGGATTGTTTATGTACTGTCTAGCCGTACCCTAAGAGTATGACCCCATGGTACAGCTGGCCACGTGCGGCCAGGCCACCCCCCACCTGCAGTGGCCAACAGCCGGACAATTTAACAGCAAAATTGTGCGCCCATTGGTTGCCGCAGGAGGACATGGCTTGATCTCATGCTGCCAATTCCACTGTGGGCTCATACCCTAAAACTCTAGATTCCAGCCCAGCAGGGACCAATGTCCTACTCCTTTGGTCTACTCTCTAAACATGATTCTAGCGTTCTTCAGCGGTAAACATTAAGTTTGTCTAAATTGCAATTAGAGCATTTAGTGCAACTGATAAACTAATAAGGACAATCCGAACAGGGACAAATATTTTTCTTTTTTTTTATTGCCCCAATAGATTGTGATCACTCTGCTAGTAAAAGGATCAGCGTGCGAGCTTCCAAACAGGTACATTTTCCGCTCCACTAATAACTATTCATGGCGCAAAGTAAACAAGACTATATGTCACGCCGGAAGAACAATTACTTGTTTCTCTCTTGTATTTCTCAATTATTGCCTTTAAATATTTTATGCTTTGAACATAAAATAAATACAATATAATTAAAAAGTAGATAAAGGAAACCACAGCTAGTAATGTCTCTAATAATTCTTAACCTGCGGGGAAGGAACCTAAATATTTTCAGGCCATCCACGCCTAGCTGCTCAACACATCACAGAGCTATGGAGCTGTACGTCTTATTCCTGACACATCATCTGGCTTCTTAATTCCTGTTATATTTATAAGATAATAAAAAAATCTATTTTTGTTAGTGCCGAGTCTGTTGTGCTGCGCTTTGGGTGATATTCTCATTATACAACACTGTGGATCTTCGTTATTTTGGCACGGCAGCTGACACACTTCCTTTTCTTGGCATATGTTGCACTCATTTAAGATTGTGAATATATTTTAATAGGCCAACAAGAGACTTCTTGAAGCAACTATTTGGAAGTAGTAGGGTATCACCAGTCTCTTCTTCATGCTTAATGTAGCAGCACAGATGGACGGCAGCATATGTTAGATGGACTGAATTGTACGTAATAATGATTTGGGCTGTTTTGTCAATGGTAAGTATTGAGTTGGTCAATGTCTATTATACTATTTAATGTGTACATCAAGATGATCATCTGCTATGCATATTCATTATTATAATTATAACCTTATTCATTCTGATACTACAATCATTTAATCTTTTCAAGCCCATAAGGAAGAAAAAGTGTACGGCATGGAGTGATTCTGGTCCTCAAATTTTAGATTTTTTTTCAAGGTTAGAGCTAAACTCTACTTGTATGTATCTTCTTAAGGCTGACTTGTACTTAGCTCTTAAATTTGTTTAAACTCTGTAATAAGAAGCACAGCTATAGGAATTGCCAGGGTTCTCTGGTGCCTGAAGGGGCCAACGTGATTCACATAAAATCTGTAAATTAACATAATAGGTGATAAGTATCTGATTGCTGGGGTTCATGACCCCTGTCTGAATTATACAATGGACGGGTGTGTGCACTTGTAGAGGGGTCATACCTTGCAGAAATGAACTTTTCGGCCATGAGGAGAATGCGTGGCTTCCCACTAGAATGGCAGAGGGAAATATCTGGACACAGGCCTACTGGTCTCACGCTTAGGGGTTACAGTCTTAGAAGAGGCAACAGGCTTACTTGTTTCAGAGTTGCTCTGTGAGGGCATTTACTTAAGTTCCCTTTACACGGGTCGAGAATCCTAAAGATAATCGCTAATGAGCATTTATATGAACACTCGATAGCACTTATCTGGTGGTGTAAATGTACGGCTTCCTTCCCAACAATTTGCTGCTCTGTTGTCCCATGTAAAGGGACCTTTAGTCAGTCCTCACCCTTGAGGAAATGACTCACTCTTCCTCTGGCTTGTGTTGCACCTACTCCCTGGGTGTCACCACTCTTGATCCAGTCTCCTTAGAGTAGCAGCAATGAAGATGGCTGTATCTGCAGTTATAACCTGCATGTCACATGTGGCTCAGTACTGTACAATCCTGACAGTCTATTTCAGGTCATGGTGTTTCTCTCTACCTGACAAAAAAAGTTGTGACTTAGGGCTCAAGCATACAAACGCATTTTGCTTCTGAGTCCGTGTTTTATTTTTTTGCGGCCCATATGCAGAACCATATATTTCAATGGGGCTGCAAAAAAAGGCAATTACTCCATGTGCATTCTGTTTCCATATGTCTGTATGTCCATTCCGCAAAAAAATTGAAAGTGTCCTATTATTACAGACAAGGATAGGACTGTTCTATTAGGGGCCAGCTGTTTCGTTCTGCAAAATACAGAATGCACACAGATGTCATCCGTATTTATTGTGGATCCGTGTTTTGCGGACCGCAGAATACATATGGGCGTGTGCATAAGCCCTTACACTGTGGTTCTCAGATGCTCTGTGACAGTATCTGTGCCCTGATGTGGGGCATCCATTTAACTAAGGGGTCACACCTCCATTTGCTAGCTAACTAAAATACAGGAATATTGCTGGATAAGTCCGTAGCAGTAGCTGCTCCCTAGTTTGAGCCTCTTAGTAAATTTTCCGCATCTTACACCTGCATACTTTGTACTAATACCAGCATATGAAACACTTACTAACTCTTTCCTAGTTTTTTCAGCTTTTCTTTAAACAGTTTTCTTCTTTTGCATACTTAACACATCAGAAGGCATTACTAAAGTAGACATTAGTTGAGAAGTGAAAAGTAATGGGAAGTGACATTGATATGTAGTATCCACTTGTAGCAATTGAAGTTGTGTTGTATTATATTAACTCTTGGAATTTAACTGATTAGTGTTCCTTCAGAAAGGTTGTTCCAGGCAGAAAAACAATTTTTTAGCTGGCCTGACATAAGAAATCCCTGGGGATTTTATATTATTGCAATGTGAAGGTCACATATTTCTCTTGCTACAACTCCTTGTGTGCAGTTCTCTGCTCGCAAAGGGGGATGCTGAGCAGGGAAGCCCTATAATACGGCATATGGAAAGGGTTTGTCTGTCTTCATGAAATAACCCTGTTAAAGGGGTTGTCCGGGTTCAGAGCTGAACCCGGACATACCCTTATTTTCAACCAGTCAGCCCCCCTTAGGCTAGCATTGCGCAGGGCACCGGCTCTTTTGTTTATCATAACACACTGCTGGGCGGAAACTTCCGCCCGGCAGTGTGTTCGGTGACGTCACCGGCTCTGATGGGCGGGCTTTAGCACTGCCCTAGCCGTTTAACTAGCTTGGGCAGCACTAAATCCCGCCCATCAGTGCCGGTAACGTCACCGGGCTTCCTGGCAGCCCCATGGAGAGCCCCGGTACGTCACCGGATCTCCAAAAAATGCCTTTGCCCTGCGCGATTTAGTGCAGGGCAAAGGAAAGCATCGGAGCATGAACTGCTTCGATGCTCGTCAGGGGGGCTGCTGGGGTGAAAATGGAGGTATGTCCGGGTTCAGCCCTTTAAAGTCGCCATCTGATATTTCAATTTTAACTTGGCAATTGTTGCAAATTTTTATTTTTATTTTGCACATGTGTATGCTGTATGCAGCCATGTGTAAATGCTGTGTGTGTGACATGGCTTTAACATCAATATATATTGACTATTGTTGTATTAATGGCCTATTTTCTCAGAGTGACTCTACTTCTCATGAGGTGTATGTCATTTTCCAGCAATACATTTCTCTGATGCTTTGGAGAATAGATCTAGATGACGTGTGACATGTGTCAGTGACTAAATGGCTGTTCATCTGAAGGAGAATCAAAAGATGTACAAGGTCAAACACTTTGCCATGTTTCCTCTATGAATATTAACAGTGATTTCCACACCATGGCAGCACAAGGCCTTTAAGAGATTCCTTCTGTGCTTCTTCCTTTTCATTTATTTGCCTTTTGTCCTTTGGGTATCCTGGGCTCCTTTCTTGACTCATTTTTAGCTTATGCTACATACTTCAATGCATCACTACCTCTTCAAGTTAATCCACAGAGCACCGGGTAATATTTTTAGATAGAATCATGAAAGTGCGCCGAGCTTGATGTGAACAAACTTTGTATGTGGAATTTAACTGGCAATACAATCTAAATCTTCTAGTTGGTTTTCAAGATACCATTAATTAATTGGGCCCTTTTGGGAAATGTTATTAAAGGGGTCATGTATGTTGGGGTAATGTTGGTTAATATGTTGGTTTAACAAAATGTCTGGGACTCACTGGTAATTTTAAAGAGGTAATGTCCTGGTTAACTAATATGTGACTGTAAATATTTGAACATTTTATCATATCTTCTTCATTAAAAGGGTTGTCTGACCAAGACAGCTCATTTTCATATGCTCTACTAAAGCGTATGAATGTTACATGCTTTCGGTCTAGCTGACCCAGCATGTTCTCATATTAAATGCAAATACTGGGCTAAAGATGTTATAGGAAAAATAGGTACCTCATAGGGTGAGGATGTTCAGGACAAAAGGAAAAATCAAGCGATTAGGAACTGATCTCTCAAGGTTGTGCTTATAGGCACAATGCTATCGTAAGCATCCATGCCTCTCCTTGGTCAAATTGCTGTTGAAGATTGTAAGCCCTCACAGAGAGGTACCCACCTTGCAGGCAAAGTCAATCGGAAAGGAAAGAATGATGGAGACAAGAATTTAAACTTAGACATTCAATTATCAGGTGTGCAACGTGCCAGTCCGCAGGGGTAGAACACGTGAGGTGCACGGTGGGCCAAAATGTATATACAGTGGACAACAGCAAGGTGGTGGTGGAGGTGCCCTTGATGGTGAATGGTTGTTGAGTGCCTGGGCGGCTGGGCCTCTGGTTTGAATAATGTTGTGACGCCAGCACCTTTATGGTGCAAGAGGTTGAGGGTAATAGTGGTGTGGAGTTGGAAGAATGAGGCAGGTTTAAATCCAATGATAAACTTTACTTTAACCAGGTTCTTGGTAACAGTTTACATCCAGCAATAAAACAGTCTCTGATACACATGCAAGTAGGATGTGGTTAATCCTAGTAACAGGCTGTACTGATGATACTGTGTCAGGCTAGCATGGTAAGTTATGTACTCACTGGGAAAACAGCTCTTGACCTTGCTTCATTCATAGTTGAGGTAGTCCCAATCCTGAGCTTCTACAAAAGTGATATAACAGAATCCTTATCTGTCTTCAGAATAACAGTGAGGCTGCCTGAAGCTATTAAGTCCTTCACCAAATTACAAAGGCGCCTAGAGCCTACAACAATGGCTTTGTCCTTCCTTTGTCTTGATCCACTTAATATCAGAAATCCACTTGTTGGTCCTGAAGAATAAAGGTAGACCTTCCTACGCCTGGCTTCCTGGCTTGAATCCTAAGGTCTATGATGGCTTCTCTGGGCCGTGAAGCTCCAGAGAGCTGGGAGGAGAAGGAACCTCTCCTTCCCCCTGTAGCTCCCCACTCCATCTCCTCTTGAGAGCTCCCACACAACCAACTCCCTAACTAGGCCTGAACTACACTATTTATACTGTGGTGCCACCCCCATCTAGTGGTGGATGTATGTAGTGCACCTCACAGCCTGGTAAATAGGAATATCACAGGATGATGCAATACAGCATGATATACAGATTATAACAAAAAGCTTTTGCAGTTCCCACATAAGCTAGTGGGACGCTGCAGGTGCAGAAGACCACTAAGGGATCAATAAATAGAGACACTGTTTGTTTATTTCCAATCTAACCAAAGCAACATGAATTAGGGCTAATAATGACCTTTCATCAGGTTTACGACATCATTACCCAGAAGCACCTTTAATCCCGCACATGCGCACGGACATATGCATTTCCTGAGGGTGCTGCCAGCACAGAGAAATAAGATCGCACGGGATTGCGGCGCTTCTGGGCAGTGATGTCATGGCTGGAAGGAGGACATTATTGGATGTGGGAATGCACTGGGCTCCCAGAGAATGGACGTGGCTGGGCTCCAACGGCAATAGGGACAGCCCCTTGGGCTCCTTAGGAAGGTAATTTGCATATAAATAAAATCATATTTTTTTTAATGTAAACTAAATCATTGATGGCAGTAACACAAGTATTTAAAACATGCTGAAGGAGACCTAACTGCACATATGAATATCTCTATAGGCACAATCCTGGTGACAGAATCCCTTTAAGAATGCATTACATTTCTGAGCACAATAGGATATATTTATCATGAGGGGAATTTTTTAAGTAAGTTTTCTTGAGTCCGTGTTGATTTAGTATGTGCCAAATTTATCGAACATATACTTACCATCAAGTAAAATTCAGATAATTTAATCCCTGCTTTTGGACTGCATGAGAGCATCCCCAAAATATCCTGGAAAGCCACAAAAACTTGCACTTTGTGGTGGGGCTTGTATGATCTCTGTCGCTTTCTCGACCCAATTCGCCCTGGTGTCCTGGCACAATAGGAACTGTTGGCAAAGTTTACAAACTTTGCATATTATTTGATAGCTTCGGCACTTCATAAAAAAATAGCACTTTAGGCTTGAGATGTTGCTCCTGTTTTTAACACCACCCATATATTGGAGTAAGTTTGTGACTGTAAGTGAAATAGTTGGAAATTTGAAGTGTTTAGGAACCACAGAAACTCAGCCATGAAGTGGTAGACTACGTAAGTCATCGAGTGTTGAGTCACTTAGTGCACCAAACCTCGTCTGATAGTATCACCACAAAAACTGCACCAGGAGCTCTCTAAGATCTAATTTGCATCCCTTCTTTCCAGAAAAGCAGAGTAGCATATATGGCCTATAAGTCTCCTCACAACGATTAAGGCACTCTCCGCAAGGAGAGATGGTACCTCCCAATTCCTGACCTATGCCTCTCACCCAATTAAGCCAGTACTCTCTGCTCTGTGCTCGTGACAGGCAGTCACCCAGAAACAGCTGTCTGCAGATGAGGTGCTGGCTTATTTATTATCCAAGTCATGTCTCAAGGCTTATTTAAAGGGTAGAGCATTAACTTTAAGAATAGCTACCTTACATCTGGTGGCATTAGAGGCAGAGCTTGTTATGAGCTTATTTGCATCCCTTTTTCCCAGGAGCTTCATGGCATGGATTTCCATGGCTGGGCACCTGCATATAAGTCTTACATCACCAAGCACAATGCCAAGCATTGGATGAAGTGGTGTAAGGTACACTGCCACTGGAAACTGGAGTAGTAGAAACGTTCTGTGGAGTGATGAATCACGATTCTCTACCGGGCAATCTGATGGATGGGTCTGAGTTTAGGGAATGCCAGGAGAACCTTTGTGGGGAAACTTTGGAGAAGGCCCTTTTCCATTCCAGCATCCAGTTAGTAGCATAGTAACATAGTATATAAGGCCGAAAAAAAGACATTTGTCCATCCAGTTCGGCCTGTTATCCTGCAAGCGAGACCAATTTAGAGTCAGTTTGGGTTACGTTGCAGCTTGATAATCATAAGGTAACTCGTGTAGGTGTGATATATAGAACACCTGGCGAAGTCATAGAATTAGATGATCTACTAGTTGAAGAAATAGCTAAAATGACATTAAAAGGGGAAGTTATCATTATGGGAGACTTTAATCTTCCTGATGTAAACTGGAAAACCAAAAAAGCCAGTTCTGCCAGGAGTAAAAATATTCTAAATTTTCTACTGGGATTATCTCTACAGCAAGTAGTTGAGGAGCCAACCCGGAAGGAGGCTATTTTAGACGTAGTATTCACAAATGGGAATTTGGTATCTAATATTACTGTAGGTGAAAGCTTGGGATCTAGTGATCACCAGTCAGTGTCGTTTACTATAAGTCACACCACACAAAAACAAAAGTTTTACATTTTAGAAAAACTGACTTTTTTTTAAATTAGATTAGTGTTATACAAGTCCCTACCAGACTGGAACAGTTTCAATGGAGTCCAGGAAAAAAGGAACTACTTAAAATTGGCACTATTGAAGGCAACAGATAATTGCATTAGGCTTGTCAGTAAAAGCAAAAAAGAAAGAGACCACTATTGTACTCAGCAGAAGTGGCCAAAATCATTAAAAACAAAAAGATAGCAATTAGTAATTATAAAAAAAAAAAAATGACGATGACAGGGAAATTTATAAGATTAGGCAGAATGAGGCCAAGCAAGTTATAAGAGCTTCTAAAGCACAGGCAGAAGAGAAATTAGCTCAGTCAGTGAAAAAAATACATTCTTTAGATACATAAATGAAAAAAGGAAATTAAAACAATGAATTACCAAATTAAAAACAAAAGAAGGAAGGTATATGGAAGAAGATAAATAAGTAGCTGACTGCCTTAATGAATACTTCTGTTCAGTTTTTACAAAGCAAATGAAGGAAAAGGACCTCAGTTAGGGTGGAAGACTAATGAATCTTTTGATGCATGTGCCTTTACAGAGGAAGAGGTTCTAAGTCAGCTGTCTAAAATTTATACAAATAAGTCACAGAGGCCTGATGGGATACACCCAAAGCTATTAAAATGGCTTAGCTGTGTACTAGCAAAACCATTAACAGATTTATTTAACCAATCACTGGTAACGGGAAACGTCCCAGAAGATTGGAAATTAGCAAATGTTGTGCCCATTCACAAGAAAGGTAGTAGGGAGGAATCGGGCAACTATAGGCCAGTAAGCCTGACATCAATAGTGGGGAAATTAATGGAAACCATACTTAAGGAGAGGATTGTGGAACATCTAAAATCCCACGGATTGAAAGATGAAAAACAGCATGGGTTTACTTCAGGGAGATCATGTCAAACTAATCTTATTGATTTTTTTGATTGGGTAACTAAAATAATAGATGGCGGAGGTGCAGTAGACACCGCTTATCTAGACTTCAGTAAGGCTTTTGATACTGTCCCACATAGAAGGCTTATCAATAAATTGCAGTCTTGGACTCCCATATTGTTGAATGGATTAGGCAGTGGCTGAGGGACAGACAACAGAGAGTTGTAGTCAATTTAGTATATTCAGACCATGGTCTTGTTAGCAGTAGGGTACCTCGGGGATCTGTTCTGGGACCCATATTGTTTAATATCTTTATCAGCGAAATTGCAGAAGGCCTCGATGGTAAGGTGTGTCTTTTTGCTGATGACACACAGATTTGTAACAGGGTTGATGTTCCTGGAGGGATACACCAAATAGAAAAGGATTTAGGAAAACTAGAGGAATGGTCAAAAATCTGGCAACTAAAATTTTATGTTGATAAGTGCAAGATAATGCACCTGGGGCGTAAAAACCGAAGAGCAGAATATAAAATCAGTGATACAGTCCTAACCTCAGTATCTGAGAAAAGGGATTTAGGGGTCATTATTTCAGAAGACTTAAAGGTAGGCAGACAATGTCATAGAGCAGGAGGAAATGCTAGCAGAATGCTTGGGTGTATAGGGAGAGGCATTACCAGTAGAAAGAGGGAGGTGCTCATGCCACTCTACAGAGCACTAGTGAGACCTCATTTGGAGTATTGTGCACAGTACTGGAGACCATATCTCCAGAAGGATATTGATACTTTGGAGAGAGTTCAGAGAAGAGCTACTAAACTAGTACATGAATTGCAGGATAAAACTTACCAGGAAAGGTTAAAGGACCTTAACATGTATAGCTTGGAAGAAAGATGAGACAGAGGGGATATGATAGAAACTTTTAAATACATAAAAGGAATCAACAAGGTAAAAGAGGAGAGAATATTTAAAAGAAGAAAAACTGCTACAAGAGGACATAGTTTTAAATTAGAGGGGAAAAGGTTTAAAAGTAATATCAGAAAGTATTACTTTACTGAGAGAGTAGTGGATACATGGAACAGCCTTCCTGCAGAAGTGGTAGCTGCAAATACAGTGAAGGAGTTTAAGCATGCATGGGATAGGCATAAGGCCATCCTTCATATATGATAGCGCCAGGGGCTATTCATAGTATTCAGTATATTGGGCAGACTAGATGGGCCAAATGGTTCTTATCTGCCGACACATTCTATGTTTCTATGTAAGTTGATTCAGAGGAAGACAAAAAAAGCCCTGTGAGGTAGAATACAATTTTCCCCACATAAGGGGAAAAAATTTCCTTCCGGACTCCATTCAGGCAATCAGATAACTCCCTGTATCAACTACCCTTCTCTAGTAACTATAGCCTGTAATATTATTACACTCCAGAAATACATCCAGGCCCCTCTTGAACTCTTTTAGTGAACTAACCATCACCACCTTCTCAGGCAGAGAGTTCCATAGTCTCACTGCTCTTACCGTAAAGACTGTTCTTCTATGTTTGTGTACAAACCTTCTTTCCTCCAGGCGCAGAGGATGTCCCCTCGTCACAGTCCTGGGGATAAATAGATGATGGGATAGATCTCTGTACTGACCCCTGATATATTTATACATAGTAATTAGATCTCCCCTCAGTCATCTTTTTTCTAAAATTAACAACCCTAATTTTGATAATCTTTCAGGGTACTGTAGTTCCCTCATTCCAGTATTACTTTAGTTGCCCTCCTCTGAACCCTCTCCAGCTCTGCTATGTCTGCCTTTTTCACAGGAGCCCAGAACTGTACACAGTACTCCATGTGTGGTCTGACCAGTGATTTGTACAGTGGTAGGACTATGTTCTCATCACGGGCATCTATGCCCCTTTTGATGCAACCCATTATCTTATTGGCGTTGGCAGCAGCTGCCTGACACTAGTTTTTACAGCTTAGTTTGCTGTTCACTAAAATTCCTAGATCCTTTTCCATGTCAGTGTTACTCAGTGTTTTACCATTTAGTATGTACGGGTGACTTGCATTATTCCTACCCATGTGCATAACCTTACATTTGTCAGTGTTAAAACTCAGTTAACATGTTAGGGTCTATAAAAACATGGTTCTGTGAGTTTGGTGTGGAAGAACTTAACTGGCCTACACAGAGCCCTAACCTCGACCCCATCCAACGCCTTTTGGATGAACCCATCCAACGCCTTTTGGATGAACTACAATGACATAGCAAGCCAGCCAGACCCTCCCATCCAACATCAGTGTTCAACCTCAAAAGTGGTCTTCTGGATGAATTGGCAAAAACATTTCCACAGACATTTCCAAAATTGTGTAGAAATCCTTCCCAGGAGAGTGGAAGCTGTTTTGGCAGCAAAGGGGGCGGCGGGGGGACGACGACGACGACGACTCCATATTAATGCCTTTGGGTTTAGAATGAGATATAATAAAAACTCCTGTAGATGTAACATACAGATGTTCCAATACTATTGCACATTTACAAGCTATCTTCCATGCTCAACTGGACGTTATTGTCTTTAATTTACCATTTGTAATAATTTCTCACACACCAGTTTAGCTGTGACCAGTAAAAGGTTGTAAGAACTAAGACTAGGGAATGGAAGGAGTGCTGTGCATTCAGCTGCTATATAATGGAGGAGAACAATGCTCACCTGTAAACTTTTTTTTCGCATTTTTATTAAGCACATTCTGACTGAACTGTTCTGTCCTCCTATAATAATGTACATTCATTCCCTCAAATATACCTTGACCTGGCGCAACTAATGCTTCTCAATCTTGCCAGTTTTCTTTACAAGTCACTAAAACAATAAACCGTGTTCTACATCTCCTGGAGGTCTTTACAATGGCAATAAAACAGCACAGAACAAGGGAATAACACTAGGATACAACAAGTCCAATAAAGTAGCTAAGTAAAATCATAAAGCACTAAGGAACCAGTGAAACTTAAATAAAACATGAAATGGGATTAAAAGTAGCATGCTGCCAAGATACGCTGTCCAGCAAATCAGAGAATAAAAAGCATAGCCAGAAGCACCATGGGGCACACACCATTTTAAAAGTCACTGCCGCTCGCTGTTTGTGTCTTTCAAAGCCTTTCAGCAGTTTATAATACTATCACATAAGCGCTGTGGCTGGCTGGAGCCACCGTGATCTTAGGCAATACAGGGCATCACTGGATACTAGAATAATATCACAGTGAACAGATGTATATAATATGACAAATATGAGTTAAGTACACAACAAATACAACATGCGTGCTTGATATCTGCAGTCGGGAGAGAGTCAAGGTTGAGCCAACATTTATCTAATTTATATGGTCAGCTTGGCCCCTTTCGAACCTTTTGTGGGCATATGGACATTGCAGAGGTAGGACCTCTATTAGCCAGATTGGAGCTGCAAGCTGTAAATTTAAATGTACGGCCATTCCCAGCTTCCCCATCTATAACCTTCTGCAAATGAACAAGCAAGACCCAATGCAGGTCTCCCATTTCTCCTGCATTTAACCAACTAGAGGTGGTCTCATACTTTAATCCTCACCTGTTATCCATTCTGTACTGCAAAAAGAGTCCCTTGTGGCATCTCTGTAGCCAATTTGATGCGGAGCACAGCCGCAGTCCTCCTATGTTTTTGCTTCCCTTTCAATCTATTCTTAGTATGGAGATGCATCAAACACATACAGTCAGGTCCATAAATATTGGGACATCGACACAATTGTAACATTATGGGCTCTATACACCACCACAATAGATTTGAAATGAAACAAACAAGATGTGCTTTAACTGCAGACTGTCGGCTTTAATTTGAGGGTATTTACATCCAAATCAGGTGAACGGTGTAGGAATTAAAACAGTTTGCATATGTGCCTCCCACTTGTTAAGGAACCAAAAGTAATGGGACAATTGGCTTCTCAGCTGTTCCATGGCCAGGTGTGTGTTATTCCCTTATTATCTCAATTACAATGAGCAGATAAAAGGTACAGAGTTCATTTCCAGTGTGCTATTTGGAATCTGTTGCTGTCAACTCTCAAGATGAGATCCAAAGAGCTGTCACTATCAGTGAAGCAAGCCATCATTAGGCTGAAAAAACAAAACAAACCCATCAGAGAGAGAGCAAAAACATTAGGCGTGGCCAAAACAACTGTTTGGAACATTCTTAAAAAGAAGGAACACACCGGTGAGCTCAGCAACACCAAAAGACCCGAAAGACCACGGAAAACAACTGTGGTGGATGACCGAAGAATTCTTTCCCTGGTGAAGAAAACACCTTTTACAACAGTTGACCAGATCAAGAACACTCTCCAGGAGGTAGGTGTATGTGTGTCAAAGTCAACAATCAAGAGAAGACTTCACCAGAGTGAATACAGAGGGTTCACCACAAGATGTAAATCATTGGTGAGCCTCAAAAACAGGAAGGCCAGATTAGAGTTTGCCAAACAACATCTAAAACAACATCTAAAAAAGCCTATGGACAGATGAGACCAAGATCAACATTTACCAGAGTGATGGTAAGAGAAGAGTATGGAGAAGGAAAGGAACTGCTCATGATCCTAAGCATACCACCTCATCAGTGAAGCATGATGGTGGTAGTGTCATAGCGTGGGCATGTATGGCTGCCAATGGAACTGGTTCTCTTGTATTTATTGATGATGTGACTGCTGACAAAAGCAGCAGGATGAATTCTGAAGTGTTTCAGGCAATATCATCTGCTCATATTCAGCCAAATGCTACAGAACTCATTGGACGGCGCTTCACAGTGCAGATGGACAATGACCCAAAGCATACTGCAAAAGCAACCAAAGAGTTTTTTAAGGGAAAGAAGTGGAATGTTATGCAATGGCCAAGTCAATCACCTGACCTGAATCCGATTGAGCATGCATTTTACTTGCTGAAGACAAACTGAAGGGAAAATGCCGCTATAACAAGCAGGAACAGAAGACAGTTGCAGTAGAGGCCTGGCAGAGCATCACCAGGGATGAAACCCAGCATCTGGTGATGTCTATGCGTTCCAGACTTCAGACTGTAATTGACTGCAAAGGATTTGCAACCAAGTATTAAAAAGTGAAAGTTTGATTTATGATTATTATTCTGTCCCATTACTTTTGGTTCCTTAACAAGTGGGAGGCACATATGCAAACTGTTGTAACTTCTACACCGTTCACCTGATTTGGATGAAAATACCCTCAAATTAAAGCTGACAGTCTGCAGTTAAAGCACATCTTGTTCGTTTCATATCAAATCCATTGTGGTGGTGTATAGAGCCCAAAAATTTTGAATTGTGTCGATGTCCCAATATTTATGGACCTTACTGTATATAAAATAAAACACGAGTGCTCACTACCTTTGCTCCACCTGAATCTTCCTGACATCCTTAATCTTCCAGCACCCAGAAGCAGTTGTCCAACAGCATTAATCCGAAGTGTAAAAGATCAGTTTTCGACCCCTTGGGTAAAAACTATTCTTTTATTCTAGCATTATATAAAATAGTACACTACAGTCCATGTAGTACAGTGCAGTCCATTATGTAATGGACTGCACTGTACTATGTTTTATGTATAACTGGAATACAAGTATTGTTTTTATCTAAGCACCAGAAAACTGATCGTTGACATCATACACTGTAGCTACAAATAGTGGGATGCATTGTGTTCTCCACCTACTATGTAGCCCAGCAGCTTCACAACAGGTCAAATTGGACAAGTCAACTGAAAAGCTAGCATTCCATTGAAAGCTTGTACAAGTTTTGGAATAAGAAAGCAATGTCAACGTTGTACAATTGGCAAGCCTCGATATACTGTATGAGAACACCCTGGAATAATTGTGTTTTGAGTGCCTAAAATATCCCTTCAGAATTGTAAGAAATATCATTTGAAATTGCTGATTCTTTATGTTCCGAGAAAACAATCAGCTTCTTCATATTATATTGCAGCACAACTGAGAATGTCTCGGGCAGCTGGAAAACACTGGCCCATATTTACTAATGTGAATGTACAGTACCCAAGCATTGTAGTAAATTGCTTCAAAATTGGGAAAAATTGAACGCAATTTGGTGCACTTTGGTTGCAGTTTGATGCATCTAGTTTTAGCTCACCACGGGTGAGGTGGGGCTTAGACAGAAAGGCGCTGTGGTCTGAAAAGCCACATTTTGCACCAAAATTGTTACAACGTAAGCCAATTGGTAGTTGGTATAAGGTTAGAGACAAATGTCTATCCCTGCACCACATTTATCATCCAGCCTGAGCCACTGTGATAAATCTAGTGCAGGTTTAGACAGCCTGTCTAAGGGGGTAATGTATTAAGCAATTTTTTGCTCTATATTTTGGAGTGTCTGTCATGAGTTGCGTGTAAGTTTTCTGAAACAACCTTAGAAAATGCCATTTGTTACATTTACAGCATGGAATATCTATAGATTTTTCAGTCTAAAGTCTAAACTCATTTATTATAGAGGTTTACAGCAGTCTGTATGTCACCAGGGGACTGGAGTATACTTGCAACTTTTTGGGGTGACTTCTGACTTTTTGGTTTCAATGCCGCAACGATAATTCTTGCTAAAAATGAAGCCACGCCCACAGGACATCTGTCCGACCAATGGCAGAAACCAAATCTAAAATGATGCAAATGAATCATGCATTTAGTGCAAATGCCTATTCGACCAACAAAACACCCCAAATTTTCTGGCAGAGTGCATTTTCTGGCATTGTCTGGCAGAGTGCATTTGATACATTATCCCCTAAGTTTATGTCATCTACAGGATTAGTAAATATTCCCCATTATGATCTGTCCAGCAAGCAGTCCAGTTGTCCCAGATCATAGCAAATATTAAAGGGAACCTGTCACCGTGAAAATGTGAAGTAATCTGCAGCCAGCATTTTATAGAGCTGGAGAACCTTAGCAAATTTAAAAAGATAGGGGTCATTTGTGATCAGATATACGCCATATTAGGTGTATTTCTGGTGCAGATTGTAGCGCAAATAACCTTTGTAGCTTTCCCCTGCTCATGCCAGGTCTAAAAAAGTGGGCGTGAACGGGGATGGGCTGGCAGGGCCGTTTTATTCATAATTTTCTACGCCTGCTTTTTTGGACGTAGAAAATGGTCTTAATGTAAGACAGCAAGGAAGCTGTCTTACATTTAGACCAGCGCTGGATACGTCGAAGTTATGTAAAGGTCAGCGCCTCTACATAACTTCAGCAGATCCACTGCCAACGCAGGGGCTTATTAAGACTGGCGTCTAAATCACCGGTCTTAATAAATGACCCCCATAGTTTTGTAGGAAATGATTCGGTAAAACTTGTATTTCATTCATTTAAATGCCTGAACTTTCTGGAAGGAGGCTGTCCTATCAGTAATTATCAACTATCTCTGTATGCAGAGATAGAGCGAAGGCTGCCAGTTACTGATAGGATCACCTCTTGACTTCAAAGCCCAAATGAGCATGCATATAAATGAGTAAATTACAAGTTATACTGAATCTTTTTCCATAAAACTATATATCAATCTGCTCAGCTCCTCCTGCACTATTACATCCCGCCTTCTGCTCAGACCCCATGTTCAACATGAAAGGTTTTCTTTAATTGCACTTATTACAGACCTGAAGATCTGGCTACCTACATCAAAGAGAAAATTGAAAACACAAACTGAGCTGCCAGTCACTAAGTGTCATCATTCCCTTTCCGCCCACATCTCCTCTGGTTCACTTTCTATATTCAACCCAGTCACAGAAGAAGAAATCTCGAGGCTCCTCTCCTGTTCTCACCCTACCACATGCACTCCTAACCCTATTCTGTCACACATCCGCCAGTCTCTCATCCCAGCTGTCACTACTCACCTAACTAAAATCTTCAACCTCTCTCTCTCTCTCTCTCTTCTGGAACTTTCCCTTTTGCTTTTAAACACTCTGCCATAACCCCATTATAAAAAAAAAACCTTCTCTTGACCCGTCTTGCTCAACTAACTACAGACCTGTCTCCAATCTCCCCTTCATCTCTAAACTCCTGGAATGCGTGGTCTAATCTTGGTTCATCTGCAATTTCTCTGCTAACTTTATCTTTGGTCCAGTATAATCTGGTTTTCGCACTCTACACTTTATGGAAACTGCCCTCACCAAAGTGACAAACAACCTCCTGACAGCTAAATGCAAGGGTGACTACTCTCTACTAGTTCTCCTCAATTTCTCTGCAGCTTTTGACACTGTAGACCACCATCTCCTCACCATGATCTAACCTATTGGCCTTAAGGACACTGCATTCTATAAATTTTCTTCCTATCACTCTGACCACCCTTTCAGTGTATTATTTGCTGGTTCTTCTTTCGTTCCTCTCCTTCTTGCTGTTGGGGTTGCACAGGGTTCAGTCATAGGTCCTCTCCTCTTCTCTCTTTAAACAGCCCTTATTGGACAGACTATTAGCAGATTTGTTTCTCAGTACCATCTCAATGCTGATGACATCCAGCTAAACACTTCAACCCGTGACATCACCCCTGCTGTATTACAGACCACCAGTGTGTGTGTCCGCTGTCTCTAACAATCGTTTTTTCTCTATATCTGAAACTGAATCTTTTAAAAACTGAGATTCTAGTGTTTTCTCTATATACTAGCACACCTAAACCTGATATCCCCATCTCAGTGTGTGGCACTACCATCACCCCTAAGCAACACGCCCGCTGTTGAGGTGTTA
Organism: Bufo bufo; assembly: GCF_905171765.1. Lineage (NCBI taxonomy): Eukaryota > Metazoa > Chordata > Amphibia > Anura > Bufonidae > Bufo > Bufo bufo. The sequence continues at coordinate 102,113,273 of NC_053391.1, read as the reverse complement.
TGTTTGACACTGATCTTTCCTTTACCCCTATATTCAATTGCTTCTTGCTCATGCCTCCTGCACTTTAAAAACGTTTGTAGAATCCACCCCTTTTTTATTTTTTACTATGGAAGCAACAAAAACTCTCATTGTGACCCTGATCTATTCTCGTCTCAATTACTGTAACTCATTACTAATTTGTCTGCCCTTCACCAGACTTTCACATCTCCAATCTATCCTTAACCTCTTAAGGACACATGACGTACTGGTACGTCATGATGTCCTGGTACTTAAGGACACATGACGTATCGGTATGTCATGTATGGTTCCGATCACCGCTGCGCGCCGGGCGGTGATCGGAACCCGGTGCCTGCTCAAATCATTGAGCAGGCACCTAGGCTAAATGCGTCGGGGGGTCCTGTGACCCCCCCCATGTCGGTGATCGCAGAAAACCGCAGGTCAATTCAGACCTGCGGTATTCTGCGTTTCCAGGTTATTCGGGTCTCTGAAGACCCGATAACCCGGAACAGGATGGTGATGGTGGTGTGATTTCACCCCACCAATCACCATCCAGCAATCCTGAGTGGTGATGGTGACAACACCTCTCAGGATCGCCTCTGATTGGTCTGTGGGCGGGCCGGTGGCAGATTCAAATGATGCAGGCGCTCCTCCTTTTGTGTTCCGGAGGAGAGAGGAGCTGCCTGCACGTGTCGTCCATCGCTGCCAGCATCACCCGATCTGTGCCCTCCAGGACCCGATCTGTGCCCCAGCACCCCCCATCTGAACTTCAGGTACATAGGGAAAGCATAGGGAAAGTTTGGGTTAGGCAGGGAAAAAAAAGGGAAAGTTAGTTGGATTAGTTTTGATTGCATCACCCTAAGTTAGGGTGTCTGGGGTCCACAGCACAGCTGTGTGACACTAGACCCCCCAGGGGTGCTGCCAATTGCCCCCCCCCTGCACCCCCCTTTTTTGGGGCGCGGGATTTTTTATTTTTTATTTTTTTTGTATACGCTGACTGTGGCCGGCACTCTTAGCATCCGGCCACTGTTAGCGAATCGCACACCCCACCACCGCTGATCAACTTCGGACAGTTGATCAGCGGTTTTGAATTTTTTTTTCACATTTTTTGCCCTTTTTTTTGTTAGTTTTTTTCTGTTAGTTTTAGGGTGAGTTCGTGAACACCCGTGCCCCCACACACACGCACACCAAATAAAGTTTTACACACACGCACATACACACGCAGACACACACTCCCCTATGGCCCGCCGGACGTTCTCGGCCGAGGAGGCATACGCCCAGCTTGCCTCCGACTCTGAGAGTCCCAGTGAGGATGAGGATGACCCCACATTCCTGTTGTCATCCGCGTCCTCCTCATCATCTAGCTATGATGATGAGCCCCCAAGGCGGCGGAGACGCCGCCAGGCAGAGCAAGGGGACCGCCATGTTAGGGACCCTGTGGCCCACACTAGTACGAGCATCTCTGGGGCTCGTACTGGTTTCCCAGCCCACCAGTTAAATCCACCGGAGCACCCTGCCGGTGAACTAGTCTGGTGTAGCCCAGATCGATACGAGCCCGTGATTCCTGATTTTGTAGGCCAATCAGGAATCCAGATTTCCACAGAGGGCTACACTGAATATGACTTTTTTTGTAATTTTTTCAGTGACCCACTGGTAAATCTGATGGTGGAGCAGACGAACCTGTAGGGGAGACTCATTTTTCCGCCAGTATGTGCCCTCCAAGCGGGCGAGGTATGGCGTGAAGCTATACAAAATTTGTGAGAGTACCTCAGGGTACACTTACAAATTTTGTGTGTACGAGGGGCGAGATTCCTGGATTCAACCCCCAGAATGTCCCCCCACTCTGGGTGTTACCGGGAAACTTGTGTGGGACCTTATGCACCCACTGCTGGATAAGGGTTACCACCTGTACGTGGATAACTTTTATACCAGTATCCCCTTGTTCCAGTCCCTTGCCGCCAGATCCACGTTCGCTTGTGGGACCGTGCGGAAAAATCAACGCGGCCTCCCTGTCCTCCCCCTCCAGTTACCTATCCCCAGGGGTGAGACCCGTGCCCTTACCACTGGAAACCTGCTGCTGGTCAGGTATAAGGACAAGAGGGATGTCCTTATGCTGTCCACAATTCATGGTAACGGCATCACCACTGTCCCTGTGCGAGGTACCGCGGCAACGGTCCTCAAGCCCGATTGTATCGTCGACTACAATCGGTATATGGGAGGAGTTGATCTCTCTGATCAAGTCCTTAAGCCATATAACGCCATGCGCAAAACCCGGGCATTGTACAAAAAAGTTGCGGTCTACTTGGTACAGGTTGCCATGTACAACTCTTTTGTGCTGTCCCGGAGCGCTGGCAACACAGGGACATTCCTTCAGTTCTATGAGGCAGTCCTCAAGGCCCTGATCTTTTCGGACCGGGAAAGAGCAGGCCAGAGTACCTCGGGAACTGTAGGCGCCCGGATCGTCCCTGGTCAACACTTTCTAGGTGTGGTCCCCCATACTGGAAAGAAGGGACGAACCCAAAAAAGATGCAGAGTGTGTCACAGGAGGGGGATACGGAAGGACACCACAACTCAATGTGACACGTGCCCTGATCATCCGGGCCTCTGCGTTATTGGTTGCTTCAGGGAGTATCACACTTCCATGGAGTACTAAATTTATATCCCAATTTAGCACTGACATCGGATAAAAAAACTGGTTCTCAGACTTGAGACACCCAAAAAAACTAAAATAATTTATTAAAAGTAGACATATTAGGTATCACCGCGTCGGTAATAATCTCCTCTATAAAAATACCCCATGACCCAACCCCCCAGATTAACACGGTAAAAAAAAAAAAAAAAAAAAAGATTTTTTTGGTCACCTTACATAACAAAAAGTTTAATAGCAAGCGATCAAAAAGTCATGTACCCCCCAAAATAGTGCCAATAAAAGCGTCCGCTCATCCTGCAAAAAAATTAGCCCCCACATAAGATAATCGGATAAAAAAAAAATTAAAGAAATTACACAGACTTTAGAGATACAAAATTTTTTTTTGGTATCAAAAAGGATAATATGGTCAAAAACCTAAATAATTGTAAAAAAAGTAGACTTATTAGGTATCGCCGCGTTCGTAAGAATCTCCTCTATAAAAATATCCCATGACCTAACCCCCCAGATTAACACGGTAAAAATAAAAAATAAAAACGGTGCCAAAGCTATTTTTGGCACTTTTCCATTTCAATCCGTTTTTCCCGTTTTTTTCCCCCTGATGCCCCTCTAGAGTAAAAACTCCCTAAAAGTGACCCCATCTAACAAACTACACCCCTCAAGGTATTCAAAACTGATTATACAAACTTTATTAACCCTTTAGGTGTTCCTCAACAGTTAATGGCAAATGGAGATGAAATTTCAGAATTTCAATTTTTGGTAACCTTGCCTCACAAAAATGTAATATAGAGCAACCAAAAATCTGTGTACCCTAAAAATAGTCCCCAAAAAAATGCTACCTTATCCCGTAGTTTCCAAAATGGGGTCACTTTTAGGGAGTTTCTACTCCAGGGGTGCATCAGGGGGGTTGAAACAAGACACGGTGTAAATAAACCGGTCCATAAAAATCAGCCCTCCAAAAACCAAACGGCGCACCTTTCCCTCTACGCCCCGCTGTGTGGCCGTACAGTAGTGTACGGTCACATATTGGGTGTTTCTGTAAACGGCAGAGTCAGGGCAATAAAGATACAGTCTTGTTTGGCTGTTAACCCTTGCTTTGTTAGTGGAAAAAATGGGTTAAAATTGAAAATTAGGCAAAAAAAATGAAATTTTCAAATTTCATCCCCATTTGCCAATAACTCTTGTGCAACACCTAAAGGGCTAACAACGTATGTAAAATCAGTTTTGAATACCTTGAGGGGTGTAGTTTCTTACATGGGTCCCCTTTAAGGGACTTTCTACTCCAGGGGTGCATCAGGGGGGTTGAAACAGGACACGGTGTAAATAAACCGGTCCATAAAAATCAGCCCTCCAAAAACCAAACGGCGCACCTTTCACTCTGTAAAATGAGTTTTGAATACCTTGAGGGGTGTAGTTTCTTAGATGGGGTCATTTTTGGGTGGTTTCTATTATGTAAGCCTCGCAAAGTGTCTTCAGACCTGTAGTGGTCCCTAAAAATTGGGTTTTTGTAAATTTCTGAAAAATTTCAAGATTTGCTTCTAAACTTCTAAGCCTTGTAACATCCCCAAAAAAATAAAATATTATTCCCCAAATAATTCAAACATGAAGTAGACATATGGGGAATGTAAAGTCATCACAATTTTTGGGGGTATTACTATGTATTACAGAAGTAGAGAAACTGAAACTTTTAAATTTGCACATTTTTCAAAATTTTGGGTAAATTAGGTATTTTTTTATGGAAAAAAATTTTTTTTTTGGACTTCATTTTACCAGTGTCATGAAGTACAATATGTGACGAAAAAACAATCTCAGAACGGCCTGGATAAGTCAAAGCATTTTAAAGTTATCAGCACTTAAAGTGACACTGGTCAGATTTGCAAAAAATGGCCTGGTCCTTAAGGTGAAATAAGGCTGTGTCCCTAAGGGGTTAATGCAGCAGCCAGACTGATCTATCTGCCTAACCTCTACTCTGAAGCCTCCGTCCTGTGACAGTTACTGCACTGGTTGCCCATACAGTACAGGATTAAATTTTAACTTACCCACCAAGTCCTCCACAGTGCAGCCCCCTTACCCATATACGCACACATTTACCATCTACCACACTACCCATGCTTTATGATCTGCAAATAATATACAAATAACATCCACCATAATCCAAACTTTTCACTCGCATCTTCAAGACTTCTCTCGAGCTACACAAGTTCTCTGGAATGCCCTACCCCAATTAGGTTAATTCCAAACATCCAGAGTTGTAGGTGCTTCCTAGAACACAGCTTTTTAGGTTGGCCTATCACATCCCCTAACATACCTCTTCTCCATTCACTCCCTTTCTTCATCATTCTTCCTGATCCATCATACAGCAGTATCCACCATACCCCATGCACTCAAAAGCACTACAAATATCAGCTAGTGACTGGCTTATGCAGCCTTATATCTACTCCCCTATTGTGTTAAGAGGACTGGACCACTTTGCAATACAAGCCGTTTTTACCTTTTTGGTTCACACTTATCACCTCATCGATTGTAAGCCCTTGCAAGCAGGGCTCTTGTTTCTCTTGTTTTAATTGTTGACTTGTTAGTTGCTATTCTATTTTTGAGTCTGTACATGAACCCCTTGATTGTAAAGTGCTGCAGAATATTATTATTATAAGCTGTATAAGCATTAGAAGTATTATATTTAGGCACCTTTTTAATATATTCTTCATGGTTATAGATGTGCTTACAGCAGCACTCCTAAATCTAGCACATTTCTATAGGAATATGAACAATGCGATATTTACTTCTCACTGGCCCAGAATATACTGTGATTTACATGTAAACAATGTTCCAATATACAAAATACATTGTATTCCTCTTCAGAATCAGAATTCCATTCCACCTCACGATGCACTGTAGCTCAGCAAATGCAGAGCATGGAAACTGTGTAGATCCATTAGGGTGGCAAGTTGGCAGCTCAGCAGTAAATTGGTAACCACTGTACAGGGAGCACAACGATAACTGTCAGGCAGCTGTCACACTCGCATCACCACATCTAGAAGATACTGCAATACGTTCTGACATAAATTTATGGGATGGTGCAATTTATGGGGTGGTGCCTATAAAGTACCAACAATGAATCCTGTAACTTTCCTGAATTCCGACAAATGAGATTTTGGTTGTATAGACTTTACGCCTGAGGCTTTATTCAGAGATCTTTGGGTTGATACTGTACCATTGAGCTTACATGCACACAGAGGTGGTTTCCTACAAAAAATCAGGGCATACTCCAATAAAACAACAACAATATAGGGGGTCATTTACTATACTGAAATACGCCTAAATTAGACTAACCATTGCGCCGCTATCTGCGACCAGGTCTATAATTGTGGCCATGGCTCGGAAGCTGTCTTGCATTTAGAACTGTCGCTGGATGCGCCAAAGTTATGGAGAGGCCTGCTCCTCTTCATAACTCTGACAGAACCACTGCCAGTGCAGGGCTTTATTAAGACCAGCGTCTAATATGCCGGTCTTAATAAATGTGCCCGATAATCTTTTAGGCAATAGCATGCAACTGATAGAGATAGTCTAAGGCTACTTTCACACTTGCGGCAGAGAGATCCGGCAAGCAGTTCCGTCGCCGGAACTGCCTGCCGGATCAGGCAAAATGTATGCTAACTGATGGCATTAGTAAGACTGATCAGGATCCTGATCAGTCTTAAAAATGCCTGATCAGTCGAAAAAATGCATTGAAATGCCGGATCCGTCTTTCCGGTGTCATCCGGCAAAAACGGATCCGGCATTTATTTTTTCACCTTTTTTTCAGTCTGCGCATGCGCATACCGGTAGGACGGATCCGGCATTCCGGTATTCTGAATGCCGGATCCGGCACTAATACATTCCTATGGGAAAAAATGCCTGATCCGGCATTCAGGCAAGTCTTCAGTTTTTTTAGCCGGAGATAAAACCGTAGCATGCTACGGTTTTCTCTTTTGCCTGATCAGTCAAAACGACTGAACTGAAGACATCCTGATGCAAACTGAACGGATTACTCTCCATTCAGAATGCATGGGGACATACCTGATCAGTTCTTTTCCGGTATAGAGCCCCTGTGACGGAACTCTATGCCGGAAAAGAACAACGCAAGTGTGAAAGTAGCCTAAGTAGGTACAGTACTATCAGGTTTTTATAACAAGGGGGGCCATGTCTGGTTGGTCCTATCTAATTTGCTTTTACATGCCAGGAAAGTGAGTAGGACAGCAAGAACCAAATGGTTGGTGGATTGGCCTCAGTCATGGAAGTACATGGAGCGGATAAAATACTAGGCACATCTAGGTGGCTAATCTGTACTCCATAATGGGGGACCCTGTTTGATCTTTACTGTGGAACTCTCACTCTCCCATGGATAATATTCTACCTGTATAGTCAAGTTCTGGGCAGGCTTTGCCTTGGTTGGAGCCCTTGGAACAGCAATGGCCACCCAGCTGAGCACTTGGGAGCCATTTTTCCTGGATATGGAATAAAGACACAAAGTACACACAAATATGTTTGGAATGCGTTTGCAATCTTCTGTGGGGCAATGCTGTTAGTTACATTGGTAAAAATGATGTGACAGACTCCCTTTAAGGGTCCATTCACACGTCCGTTTTTTCTTTCCTGATCTGTTCCGTTTTTTCAGGAACAGATCAGGACCAGATCTGGACCCATTCATTTTCATCGGGTCCTGGAAGAAATCGGACAGCACAATGTGTGCTGTCCGTTTCCGTTGTTCCGTTCCGCATGTCCGTTTAAATATAAAACATGTCCTATTCTTGTCCTGAAAAATCGGATCCTGGACCAATACAAAGTCAATGGATCCGCAAAAAACGGAAGACATTCGTATGTCATTACGTATGTCATCCGTTTTATGCGGATTCCGTTCCTGGAAATTAGGCTTCCTCCCCAGTATTAAATGTGCCCCCCTCCCTCTATATTCATTGGTGGCCAGTGCGGCAGTGCGGATTCCCAGTAAGTTTTCTACAGATCTGATTTTTCACTTCGTGAAAAACTCAGATCCGACAGTATATTCTAACACAGAGGCGTTCCCATGGTGATGGGGACGCTTCTAGTTAGAATATACTGAGAACGGTGTACATGACTGCCCCCTGCTGCCTGGCAGCACCCGATCTCTTACAGGGGGCTGTGATCTGCACAATTAACCCCTCAGGTGCTGCGCCTGAGGGGTTAATTGTGCATATCATAGCCCCCTATAAGAGATCAGGGGCTGCCAGGCAGCAGGGGGCAGACCCCCCTCCCTCCCCAGTATTAAATGGGCCCAGTGCGGCCTCACCTCTCCCCCCCCCCCATCATTGGTGGCCAGTGCGGATTCCCAGTAATAATAAATGTGCCCAGTGCGGTCTCACCTCTCCCCCCCCCCATCATTGGTGGCCAGTGCGGATTCCCAGTAATAATAAATGTGCCCAGTGCGGTCTCACCTCTCCCCCTTCCCCCCCCATCATTGGTGGCAGCGGAGAGTACCGATCGGAGTCCCAGTTTAAATCGCTGGGGCTCCGATAGGTTACCATGGCAGCCAAGACGCTATTGCAGTCTTGGCTGCCATGGTTACTTACCAATAAATACAAGCATTATACTTACCTGCGCCTGCTAGCTGCGATGTGTGTCCGGCCGGGAGCTCCTCCTACTGGTAAGTGACAGGTCTGTGCTAAAAGCAATGCGCCGCACAGACCTTTCACTTACAAGTAGGAGGAGCTCCCGGCCGGTCAGACATCGCAGCTCGCAGTCGCAGGTAAGTATAATGCTTGTATTTATTGCTAAGTAACCATGGCAGCCAAGACTGCAATAGCGTCTTTGCTGCCATGGTAACCGATCGGAGCCCCAGCGATTTAAACTGGGACTCCGATCGGTACTCTCCGCTGCCACCAATGATGGGGGGGGGGGAGAGGTGAGACCGCACTGGGCACATTTATTAATACTGGGAATCCGCACTGCCACCAATGATGGGGGGAGAGGTGAGACCGCACTGGGCACATTTATTAATACTGGGAATCCGCACTGCCACCAATGATGGGGGGAGAGGTGAGACCGCACTGGGCACATTTATTAATACTGGGAATCCGCACTGCCACCAATGATGGGGGGAGAGGTGAGACCGCACTGGGCACATTTATTAATACTGGGAATCCGCACTGCCACCAATGATGGGGGGAGAGGTGAGACCGCACTGGGCACATTTATTAATACTGGGAATCCGCACTGCCACCAATGATGGGGGGAGAGGTGAGACCGCACTGGGCACATTTATTAATACTGGGAATCCGCACTGGCCACCGATGATGGGGGGGAGAGGTGAGGCCGCACTGGGCACATTTAATACTGGGGAGGGAGGGGGGTCTGCCCCCTCCTGCCTGGCAGCACCTGATCTCTCACAGGGGGCTATGATTCGCACAATAATTGTGCGGATCACAGCCCCCTGTAAGAGATCGGGTGCTGCCAGGCAGCAGGGGGCAGTCATGGACACCGTTCTCAGTATATTCTAACTAGAAGCGTCCCCATCACCATGGGAACGCCTCTGTGTTAGAATATACTGTCGGATTTGAGTTTTCACATGTTTCCGTTTTTTGCGGATCCGCAAAAAACGGATGACATACGGAAACATTTTCAGGAACAACGGATCCGCAAAAAACGGACCGAAAATCGGGATGTAGAAAAATACGGACGTGTGAATGTAGCCTAAGGGCCTCGGTGTATATGTCAACTGCCAGGTTAGGAGATATTTGGTACTTAATGGGGTATTCCTGCTTCGAGATATTGATTATCTATCCTCCAGCTAGATAAATAAAGCTAGCTAGCTAAATAAACCAAAGTTGGACATCAGTATTCCTGCTAAATCTGAATGTTATTGCGACTTCATCCAAAACACCATTTGACTTTTTGGCCTCCAAGAAGCCATTTTTAATCAAGCAAAAGTTCTTATACGTTCCATTATACGAAGGCACAATAAAATCCAGATTTAGCGGGAATGCTGATGTCCATTTGTGCCTTACTTATGATCTTTTGGATTGGTATGAGCTAACCATATGGGACGGACTATTGCATGTGTGTCACGGCTGAGGATGGGGAACACCTCCGCCGTGCGATGTTAAAGGAAAGTGAAGCTGCTAGGCCAGAACACCAGAATTAGGGAGCAGGTCACCTCCTACAGCATCCCTAACTCTGACCCTGACTCCTAGCTGTATGAGCCGACCCTGATGGTAGGAGGGCTCATACTCCGGAACCTGGGGTCCCTATTAGCCCTCAGGGTGGCCCTAAACCAGGAGCAGGGTAAGACGACCTGTTCCTCCTAGATACGGAGGAACAGGAGTCTCACAGGCCGAGCTGCAAGGAATGGGGAACAGATACAGCATATAGATATGGCAGGTGACTGAAACTACTTCCACACCTACCTGCCACAGACACACTGACTGGATCCCGTGCTCACAAGCTGATGTCCACACCAAACATAAATGGACACAGTAGACACACAGGAACCCAGATCCATAGCTGCAGTAAGAATAACACAAACATAAAGCATAACATCACCACAACATTCTTTATGACCGCAAGGGTGGCCCTCACTGGAGAGATGGCATAAGGCTACCAGGAGGATGACTCCAGCAACATGCCTGGAGTACCCCTCAAACTTCTGGCTTCCAGCAGGAACTAGAAAGACCAAGCAGCCACACCCACACTAGGAAAGGAGTTAACCCTTCCATCACCAAACAGGGTAGTGAAGCCACTTAAAGGGTAAGTGCAGACACACATAAACCCCGTGCACACCTAACAGGAAAAGTGCACACATATAAACACAAATTGCCATAGGCAACCGCATGCATAGACAGTGAGCAGCCCAGCAACAAGTTCAGGCTGCTATACTGCCAAGAACACCATGTTGCCAGCGGCAACCGCACGTGAGGCCAAACACAGCTGCGGTGAACAACGAAACGACCGCTGACAACTGCATGCGGACTCTAAGAGTCACGACCACAGCATAGTCGTGACAATGTGATCCTTCCAGTTCCTTCCAGGTGACATTTGTGCTTTTTCATTTGTCTGTCTATACAATATACTCCAGGTAGGTCATCAATATAAAATCTGTGGGGTTAACACTCGGCACCCATAAGGAATTAGCTGTTTTTGGCAACAATGGTTGAGGCCGGAAGCAGAAGGCTTGGTCCGCAGTGTAATGGCTGCGCCAATGTACTGCAACTCAATTCGTATTCAATTGTAACATAAATTTCTTCTAGAAACTGGGCCAAACCGATCCACAGGTTGTGTATAGTATAATAGCTCAGCCCCATTAACCTCAGTGGAGCTGAGATTCAATACCAGACATGACCTATGGCCATGTGTGGCACTGCTTTTACTAATCACGGACGACCCCTGCATCTATGTTGAAGAACATTAAGTTGCTACTTTCTATATCAACTAAACTACTGCATAATTTGATTCACCAATTAATACGAAGGCAGAATAATTACCTGAAATTCATCCAACCCCAGTACCCATGGTACATCCCGGACTATCCCTGGTCTGTGGTATTACAATGAATACACCAAGAAGAATCTAGTTACATATACATTTTTAAGACAAAAACAAAATCAGAAACCACTTTCCTCTGAGATAAATAAACCTTTGGTGAAAAAAGAGGTAAAATTATGATGCGTCTCCTCCTGACAATAATAGAGGTTAAGCAGATTGTGCTGGGGAGACTAGTCATTACCTTTCCATTGTCCATACCCACAAGCAGTAGCAGCCCTGGACGATCACTTATGAAGAGCAGAGGGAAATATACAGATTCTTACTATGTTTTTCAGGCAAATATACAGACCTGGAGGAGGCAAAAATGAAATGCAAATCTGCATTTAGCAAAGTGATTTTAGTAAAGTCATAATATTTTCAGCCTTGAAACTTGTTCAAAAACATTACATTTCAGATACTTTTTCAGAGCTGTAAGGGAGTTCACTGATCTCTAATTCTAATACTCACAGGTAGAGAGGATCCATGCCCGCACATTCCTGGGACAGCAGGACAGTGGAGGACGTTGGCCACCAGCCTAAAGCCTCATTCACACATTAGTGTTTTGGTCAGTGATTTCCATCAGTGATTGTGAGCCAAAACCAGGTGCGGCTCTAAACACAGGTGCAGATCTTTCCCTTATACCCATAGGCGTGCGCAGCCTATTGCATTAGGGTTTGCACCCTAAATCACAAACACACACGCCGCGCACGTGTGTATTTATGTATATATTATATACACATACACACACACACACACATATATACACAAATACACTCTGCATACATACATACAGACCCACACTACCAATATAATGAAGGGAGAAAAAATCTTTTATAAACTTACTGTATTTTTTGCCCTATATGACGCTCCGGCCCATAAGACGCACCTAGGTTTTAGAGGGGGACAATAAGAAAAGAAAAAAAATCATTCATGTGAATGACCCCCAATCAGACCTCAGATAAGAGCCCCAGTGCCTCATATCAGCCCCCAATGCCCCTCTTCAGCCCCCCAGCAGCCTCATATCAGCCCCCAGTGCCCCTCTTCAGCCCCCCAGCAGCCTCTCTTCAGCCCCCAGTGCCTCATATCAGCCCCAGTACCTTATATCAGCCCTCAGTGCCTCATATCAGCCCCCCAGTGCCCCTCTTCAGCCCCCCAGCAGCCTCATATCAGCCCCCAGTGCCCCTCTTCAGCCCCCCAGCAGCCTATCTTCAGCCCCCAGTGCCTCATATCAGCCCCAGTACCTTATATCAGCCCCCAGTGCCTCATATCAGCCCCCCAGTGCCCCTCTTCAGCCCCCCAGTGCCCCTCTTCAGCCCCCCAGCAGCCTCTCTTCAGCCCCCCAGTGCCTCATATCAGCCCCCAGTGCCCCTCTTCAGGCCCCAGTGCCTCCATCAGCCCCCAAATAAAATAAAATAAACACTTATCTTTCCTGTTCCAGACGCCACCGCTCCTCACTGCCCGCGCTCGGTAATCCTCTTGTACAGTCTGCTGGGCGCGCACAGTGTGAGGTCACAGCGCAGCCTTTACAGTGGAGCGCCGAGGACTTTCAGCGCTTCCCAGTCCTACTTACAAACAAGACGGCAGTGCAGCACGGAGGTGATAGAACCTCAAGTTGGCTTGATTAGGGTGTGCCCAGGCACACCTGGCACACCCCATGCGCACGCCTATGCTTATACCTTATGTCTGTGGAGGCTCCAATCCTGGTTTTGCCACACAATTACTGATGGAAATCACTGACCAAAACACTGACATGTGAATGAGGCTTTAGGCTGGTGGTCCATATCAGCCACTGTTCTGCAGTCCCAGGAAGGTCCGGGCGTCGCTCCACTACCTGTAAGTATTGAAATTAGAGATCAGGAAACTTCCTTACAGCACTGATAGAGTTAATCCTTCTCTTTTGCTCTCTGTCCAGCTGCTGACTATGGTGCTGATCAGCCTCCCTATTTAGCTGGGCTGTGGATCCACCTCCATGCCTATTTTGGTTTTCTAGTGTCTAATAACCAGCAAAGGTGTGATCTCTTGTCTGACTACCCGGGCACTGTACCTAGCCTATCTTCTGTTTCTGCTACTTGCCGTCTGCCCCAAACTTGGAATTGCTATCTGGATTATGCACATACTCATTCTGCCCCAAACCTGTGATTGTTATCTGGAATATAAATGTACTCAGTCTGCCCTGAGCTTGGACTGTATTCAGACTATGTCTTTTGCCTGGTTTCTTGGTGCTTCGCACTGGTGTCTCTGCCCCTGTGGGTCAGCAGCCAGCAACACAAGTACTACTCCAGGAGGTAGCGGCCTGGTTGGTTCCCTGCAGCAAAGTCCAGATCCCTGTACAGGGTCTACAGAGTGAATACCAGGGAACCGCCAGGACATGCCCTTAGGTCTAGCCAAAAATCAAACTGGTTAGTTGGCACAGTGGGTCCACTCCCACCGTCCAATACAACATGCTAAATAGCAACCATCAAAAATCTGCTGTTGATGGATCTGATCTTTCTACTGTGTGTCTCAAGGCACTTCTTGCTTATGGTTTCCAGTGATAAGCACTTCACAATTCACAGTTTTGTTTGCAGAGATCGCATGACTGGTGGTGGTAGAGAGGCGCGGGTCTGACTGTGTAACAAGGCTGTTGCATGCTTCATTACATCATGTCTTGGAAGTGTTCTCCTGTCAATGTTCTTCTGCTTCTACAGGACAGTATTTCCTGGTTAGATAATAATAAGGTGTGTAATGGTGCATATTTCACAGATTACCGTCACTCCTGCATTGCCTAAGGGGCAAAGCCAGAGGTTGAAGCAGAGGGCCCTTGTGCAAGAATAGTGTATGGGCCCCTCTCTAATAGTTCATCACAGGATCCCTCTTGTGTCTCTCTTACAATTTACTACATAGTTACTATAACCTATGAAATTCATTATTTCAGTCCCTGACTTGAAATCTAATAAACAGTAGGGCTACCAGACCTCTTTGTAGCTGCAGGTGGCACATATGGTATGTTAACCCCTGGACACAGTTATAGGATGTTCAGAGATAGCACCCCCCCCCCCTTCCCCCATGACCATTAAAATAGGTATCAATATTACCAATGATACATGGTAGGTGGGATTAGGGCCCTGGAGCGTATTCCAACATTCAAAGCTTTATGATTTCTGCACAGAAGCAGTAATAAGATGAGGTGAATACTAGAAGTTGCTCCCTTGGTGCTATGACCTTTTTGTAAGCATTAAATGCAGCTGTTCAATAAGTAAAGTCTGAAGGCCTTGTGTAGTGCCCTGGAGCAAGGGTAGCTCGGACTATGGATGTTAGTATATATTTAGAGTGGCTGCACATGATGCAGATTTGTGTGCAGACAATCCGCAAGAAATCTGCAACAAAAGTGCACAAAAGGCGCACATAAATCTGCAACATTATAGCAGTTTTTGTGTATTTTTGCACAGTTTTGTGCAGATTTTCTGCACTTCTCACCCTTCTATTGCAAAGGGTGAAATCGGCACACACAAAAAAAAATTCACATGCTGCAGATTACAAAATGTGCACAGTAGTCAATTTCCGCACGTAAGAAAGAACAGCAAAGTGTACATGAGTTGCGGGGAGCTGCGTCTTTAATGTATTTTAAAGATTATGGTAGGGCAATAAATTGAGCATCAGCACAGCGATCTGCAGACGCTCATATGATCGGGGCAGCATAGATATTTAGTTAGAGGAGTTAGCAGCAATCGACCGGGGAGATAACAAAGTCCTAGGCAGGACAACAATCTTAAGTAGCGCGGAGCATTCCCTTATGGTCGATCTGTGTGTAGTTTAGTTTATAGAAAGTTTGGTGCCAGATGACACTGCAGACAATATAAAATAATCATATAGACTACTACACACTACCTCCAGGTGGATATGACAATATCCCCCAGACTCCACGATACCAAGTGATAGTACGTCACACACTTGCACCCCTATAAAAGTACCCCTCCATATGTATTTTTAAATTTTCTCATTTTTGGCTTTTGTTTTGGTTTTTGAAAATAAGAAATAAAAGTTATGTTTTAAATAAAAGACCAGAAACAGGAATTTATAGTCTTAGACTATTGAACTATTATTTTGAGCTCCTGGGTCCAGTGGGTCATTTTGAAACTTATTGTCTAATCTCACACACTTTCCCAGTACTGTATTACACTGCGGTTTTTCCGCATAAAATGCATGGAAAAACGGCATAATCCATAGCGGGTGCAGGCACCCGTAAAGACGTACATCGATACGCTCACCAACTGCAACGTGGAAACTTGTCACGGGCACAGTCAGCTTTTTGCCCCATAGCTAATAAATCAATGTACCTAAGAATAGCACTGGCTCAGAGTGACCAAGTATTAATCTAGCATGCAGGACTTTTTTTTCCTTCTAAAATAACGGATCTCAGACAGAAAAAGCTAAAACGGATGCGAAATGTGCATAAATGAGCATAACGGATGCTTCAAATACAGAAGGTTTTTTCTTTGATTTTCTGTTCTTCTGAAGAATCAGAAATCCAATTGTCCAGTCCAGGGGTGTAAGCTAAAGGCTCATGGGCCCCCTTCAGCTTGGGCCCCCTTCCGTCAGTGCTTTGTGGCCAGGGGCAGGGAAGCAAATTTAAACTGTACCTCCCATGCCAAAATCGTGCTCTAACCCCTTCCCTCCAGCCAGAGGTGTAACTTGACCTGCATGCACTTTCTATACAGTAATACTGGTGTCCTCTTATGTGGCACAAGGGTCTTTGGGCCCCCTCAGGTTCCTGGGCCCGGTAGCGACTGCCACCTCTGCACCCCCTATAGCTACGCCCCTGGTCCAGTCACATGTGCAACAATCAGTGTATGCTCCTCTTCAAAGTAAGTAGCTGTGTTGAACTTTTTTACATAATTTCCGTATGTTACATAATGCACAGTAAAATACTGTAATTTTTTTTAGTTCCAGTGGCTACAGAGATATATAATGAACTGGCTAAATGTCAGTTGCTTGACATATAGAGACTAAAGAACTGTAGAAGCGCAGTGTGATCACAAAGGACGGTGAGATGCACTATTTAGCACTATACCCTCATTTACACTTTCTGTCACTACGGCATAAGTTATGCAGGAGTATCTGTTGACAGTGAAACATGCTGTTTAGCGTTACATATTTTCCCTTCTGGCATAACACATTGTGAGGAAAGTACTCCTGTCAGCAATTACAGTTACAGTATTTTACGGTGCATTATGTAACATACAGCAATTAGAAGAACAGAATAATCTATATATGTCGACACTGCGAAGCAGAAAAAAAGTATCCTGTCCATTCTTGACGTGGATTCCACGTGGAACCTGCCACCAGAGTTCCATTAAAAATGGCCAGGAATGAAAATCCTTGCAAAAACAGCATCCAAAACCACATAAAAAAAACATCAGGAAAAAAAAAGCATGGATTCGCATTGATTTTTTTTTTCCTCGCCCAAAATATTCAGGCCCTGATTTATCATACCTTCACTACAGAATTCTGGCATCAAAAAGTCGCAAAATAGGGCTTTTGCAACTTTTTTGCACTCCCTTACGCAAAATGTATGTGATTGGGCAACAATTTGCATCTTTTCACACTCACTTTGCATGTGTACACCACTCACTCAAGTTTTGTATTATGGGTGGAAAAGTGGGTCTGGTTATCTATGTTAATAAGTTATACTCCAGATTTATCATTGAGACTTTTTTTAAAAAGTCACAAAATAGTAGCAATCTCACTCCAGGAGGAGGGTGGAGTATGAAAACTGTAGGATCTTCTCTAGACAGAAGTGTTAGGTTTAAAGGGGTATTCCCATTATAGACAATGGAGGCATATCGCTAGGATATGTCCCCATTGTCTGATAGGTGCGGGTCCCATGTCTGGGACCTGCATCTACAGCGAGAACGGAGCGGGGACAGCTGTGGCTGGAGGACCCCTGATTACCCAGGGTTCGTCCACCACCAAGCGCTGCTCCCTGCCGCTCCCATAGAAGTGAATGGGAGCACACGCGCTGCCCCTGCCCCTATTCATTTCTATTGAGCAGACGGAAATAGCCGAGCCAGCGCTCGACTATTTTCGTCGGCCCCATAGAAATGAATAGAGGGCAGCTGCTCATGCGCAGGCGCCCTCCATTCATTTCTCTGCTCTTTTCTCATCACCTATCCCCCAGAGGTGGGACCTACACCTATCAGACAACGGGGGCGTATCCTAGGGATATGCCCCCATTGTCCGTGATGGGAATACCCCTTTAAGGACAAGACAAATTTATCAAACAACATGCAACATTTGATAAATGTGGCACAAAGTATTCCAACACAGACTGAAGCAAAGCGCACTTCAAATATTCTCCTAATCATAAAATCCCCCATCAGTGTGAACCAAGTCCTAGCCCTATTTTCATCACAATGGTTGTTATTGTGAGGGTCCTGCATTCGACTATTTAGAGACCATGACTTCAACTATGAATATTATTATTTTCAATTATGATTTATGGTATTTTAATCCAAGAGCACAAGAAAAGATTGTTTCCAGCTTCAGCGTATAAAAGTTTTCTTTATTTCAGCTTGTAGTATAAAATCCGACACAAAATCACATGGAGAGACACGGACAGATTGTGACGCGTTTCGGGCTGTGGTATTGAGCCCTTCTTCAAGACAATACATCAGTGTACTAAAAACAAAAGCTTTATATACCACACAAATGGATATGCTCCTCCTTCTTCAATTACTGAATTGATTGGAGACTGTGTCCCAGACTCAGGTGGCCTCCACACCTGTCAGAGGAGGTGATCGCAAACAAAAACTTCTAAGTAGGGAAACATATTGGATGTTCATTTTAGACACTTGCATACCAAAGGGTTTGAATAGAAAGCATGATTTAACCTTGCAATATATGTAGTTCATCAGTATATATATATATATACATGTATTGGTTTCTTTGTATGTGAAAGTTTTGTTTGAAGTACTGTGTCCCCACCCATATGCTCCTGGGAGGTTCTCCTAATCTAGTAGCACCTGGGTCTGGGACACAGTCTCCAATCAATTCAGTAATTGAAGAAGGAGGAGCATATCCATTTGTGTGGTATATAAAGCTTTTGTTTTTAGTACACTGATGTATTGTCTTGAAGAAGGGCTCAATACCACAGCCCGAAACGCGTCACAATCTGTCCGTGTCTCTCCATGTGATTTTGTGTCGGATTTTATACTACAAGCTGAAATAAAGAAAACTTTTATACGCTGAAGCTGGAAACAATCTTTTCTTGTGCTCTTGGACTAATCAAGTGTGGCTAGGTTCAAGCCACTCCTTTTCCGTGCTTTACACAGGTGACTAAAGGTGAGAGCTGCTAAAACCCCTTTTCTTATCATTGTATTTTAATGTATTTTATTTTAATGAGTGTTATATGCTGTCATCTACCATTGTATTGAGTGTATTAAAATAGATTAACACTTGGCCACTGTAGTAAGCCAGTCATTTTTTTTGTTACATTGCTTTGTGCACATTTGCCCCTATTGCTACTACCCAAAGCCATCAACCTAATACTTTAGTGCACTTGGAAGGGTTCACTTGCACTATGCTTTATGCTGTTGTTTATAGTTACACTGTTTTATATTGCTAAACTGCATTTTATATGTTTATTGCAATACATCCTGTTTGTTTGCACAGTTATTGCATTATATCTCCACTATAATGTGGATAGGGTTAATGCACAGCCAGCTAATACTGACAGATTTTGGGACTTTCTATCTATGCAATGAGAAGTTAGAAATCTTACACAATTATTACATGGGACAATGCAAAGTTTTTGAGGGAAAATAACAGAGAGATTAACCATTTGACTGTGTTT
This sequence comes from Bufo bufo, assembly GCF_905171765.1. NCBI lineage: Eukaryota > Metazoa > Chordata > Amphibia > Anura > Bufonidae > Bufo > Bufo bufo. Next base: position 102,094,266 of record NC_053391.1, on the reverse strand, counting down.
AGCTCTGTTGTTTATGTCTGAAGATGGATTTATGTCTGGAAAACCTGTTTAGTCATTCCCATAGACTTGTATTGAAACTCTATACAAGTTTATTAAAGACTGAAATTGCCACATTGTTTCTATTTTGACTCTGATTCTCCACTCCTCGCACTAGAATGTTCTAGTTCAGTTAGAAACTGAATATAAGGAAAGCGTTCACAGTCCCTAGTTGTCTGCCGATAGGGACCAATGTTTGGTAGAAGAGACTCTGCCAGACCGCTTGAGTGACAAGAAGAAGATGCTGAGATAGAGATACTCTGTCACAGACCCTGGTTCACCGACCCTTTGACCACAGGACCAACGGATGTCTAAGCCACAGACCCTGGACCACCAGTCCTTTGGCCATGGTACCAACCTTCTGAGAGAGAGAGAGGTGAAAGGTTAGGCTACTTTCACACTAGCATTTTTACTGGATACGGTAGGGTTCAGCAAAAACGCTTCCGTTACTAATAACACAACGATCAGCATCCGTTATGAACGGATCCGGTTGTATTATCTTTAACATTGCCAAGACGGATCCATCATGAATTCAATTAAAAGTCAATGGAGGACAGATCAGTTTTCTATTGTGGCAGATTGTGGCAGAGAAAACAGATCCGTCCCCATTGACTTGCTTTGGGGGTCATGCCGGATCCGTCTTGCTCCGCATCCCAGGACTGCTGTGGTTTGCTCTCCGGTATGAGAACGGAACGGAATGCATTTTGGAGCACTCCATTCTGTTCAGTTACGTTTTGTCCCCATTGACAATGAATGGGGACAAAACGGAAGCATTTTTTTCCGGTATTGAGACCCTATGACGGATCTCAATACCGGAAAATTTTAACGCTAGTGTGAAAGTAGCCTTATTAGGATGCACAATGCCTTTCCATCCCCTCAGGAGAGCAGCAACATGAGTTTACAACTCAACAATGTCCAGAGGACCCAGTGTAGTGTTGGAACTACCCCAAAGTCACTTGCAAAAATTTGCTTCAGGGATTATGAAATGAAAAAATGTCTAGCTTTATTTCCAAAAAAGCTAATTAATACAAATAATACATCCCATTGCCAATAATACATTTTGTATGCCCCAGACATACAGTATTAAGCTGTATGGATATTGAGTTGTATATATCTTTCCCTGACTCCCACTAAAAGAGGTTTTCCGGGAGTACAGTACTGATCACATGTCTTCAGGTTAGGTCCTCAATATCAGATGGATGGGGTTCCAACTCCCGCCACTCCGTCAATCAGCTGTTTAGAAGGGCCATAGCCAGGCTCGGAACTGGCCCACAGGGGTACAGGTGAATCCCCCGGTGGGCCCCTGAGCAAGGTTGGCCCCTAGTCTCCCACCCCTTGTACAAGTGGCAAATAACACAGTACCCTTACTGCACTTCATACATATATATTCAATGTACAGGGTGGGCCATTTATATGGATACACCTTAATAAAATGGGAATGGTTGGTGATATTAACTTCCTGTTTGTGGCACATTAGTATATGTGAGGGGGGAAACTTTTCAAGATGGGTGGTGACCATGGCGGCCATTTTGAAGTCGGCCATTTTGAATCCAACTTTTGTTTTTTCAATAGGAAGAGGGTCATTTGATACATCAAACTTATTGGGAATTTCACAAGAAAAACAATGGTGTGCTTGGTTTTAACGTAACTTTATTCTTTCATGAGTTATTTACAAGTTTCTGACCACTTATAAAATGTGTTCAATGTGCTGACCATTGTGTTGGATTGTCAATGCAACCCTCTTCTCCCACTCTTCACACACTGATAGCAACACCGCAGGAGAAATGCTAGCGCAGGCTTCCAGTATCCGTAGTTTCAGGTGCTGCACATCTCGTATCTTCACAGCATAGACGATTGCCTTCAGATGATACGAGATGTGCAGCACCTGAAACTACGGATACTGGAAGCCTGTGCTAGCATTTCTCCTGCGGTGTTGCTATCAGTGTGTGAAGAGTGGGATTAAAGGGTTGCATTGACAATCCAACACAATGGGCAGCACATTGAACACATTTTGTAAGTGGTCAGAAACTTGTAAATAACTCATGAAAGAATAAAGTTACGTTAAAACCAAGCACACCATTGTTTTTCTTGTGAAATTCCCAATAATTTTGATGTGTCAAATGACCCTCTTCCTATTGAAAAAACAAAAGTTGGATTCAAAATGGCCGACTTCAAAATGGCCGCCATGGTCACCACCCATCTTGAAAAGTTTCCCCCCTATCATATACTAATGTGCCACAAACAGGAAGTTAATATCACCAACCATTCCCATTTTATTAAGGTGTATCCATATAAATGGCCCACCCTGTACAGTATCTCAACCAGCCTATGTTCATATAAAAAAATGTGAAGGATTATTAAAGAAACTTCCCAGTTTATTATTATAGACGCGATCAGAGCCGAGATGACTTCTAGATATAGAGGAAAGCTACCAGTGTCCTCTTCTCCCCAGGACCTACCTTCTCAAAGTTGCTGCAGGGACCCCCATATTCAATCATCTGGTAGTATCTTGCTGCTGTGTGAGCAGATAATATTTGAATGTATCGGTATGGTGTGCCCCCAAAATTAATTTTACTGGTGGGCCCTAGGCACCCCAGTTTGACACTGGCCACAGCTCATCTATTCACACCATACAGAGCAAAGCGCCGTACATTCGATAAAGGCTATGCTTGGTATTGCAGCCAAGGCCCTTTCGCTATAATGGCACATACTGCACATACTGTAGGCTATGTGAACACGATGTCACTGGCATAGGAAGAAGACACAGCACTCATTAGAGGCACTCTTGGTATACGTCAGGAAAATTTCCCAGCTTATATGCCAAGTATACAGGCAAAATGTGATGTGATCACATAGCCTAATATAAGCATTGAAAAGTTCTTTACAATATCTCAGAGTTTTTGCTTCTTCGAGCAAATGTTCCTCTTTTTCTATCTTCTGAATTTGAGAGACAAGACTAGATATACAGTACAATGAAAGAGTTAACATGAGCCCTTCTATATTTTATAAGATGCCTGTGACCTGTTCCTTTCTCATTGTTTTCAAGTCATTTTGCGGACTTGCAGGGAGGAGCATTTTATTCTGCTTTTTGCCAAGGAAAAGATTGTCTGACAAGCTATTTATTAATTATTCTCATGGATGCATGCCGCTATCTGATTGCAGTGGAAAGTGGTTTCAGCGCTGCAGAGATGGCACAATCAGATGCATATATACAATACTCGAGAGATAAACAGTACAGTGGTTACCATGGCAGTGCCATCTTTTAAGTGGTAACAAATGGTTTCCATGGCAGCACTGTAATTACAATAAGAGGCCAGTGAATTGAAGGAAATCTTTCCAGCCAGTGTGGCGTTTCCATTGTCCAAAATGCATCATCAGAAGGGTACATCTGGGGTGAAGGTATCAGCATGGCAGGGCTCTGACCTCTCCCAGCATGCATTGCTTCCACCGATGCCACTTTGTGAGATACTTTGTTGTGTTTTATCTTTTCGTGACTGTCGGCTGGTGCCTCTTTGCGGGAGTGAGAAGGTTAAACCTTTCAGGCGCAATTTCTTGCTTAATTGGCTCCAAGACCTTGGCAGGGCCTAACAGACAAGTGCTTCTGCCAATCAGCGCTCGTTAACCTCTGCGTTAACACCAGAGGCACACAGAAAATGAGGCAATCAGGAAAGCATCTGTTCAGGGAGGAGAGGATGGGAAGGTGAAAGGAGAGGGTGCTGGCACTGTCAATGTCTCTGCACCCTCATCAGAAGTAATGGTCTTGGTCGCTCTCCTCAGATCTGAAAAATCAAAATAAGAACACGTTAACTGTCCAAATTAACTTATGGAAAGTAAATATATGGATAATATAAAAGAAGAGAATATACTTAAATTGCCATAATAAATATATAAAATTAACTGTTCACTCCTGCAATATAGAGTATAGAATATAGAATTGTTACAGCGGAGACTGTGAGCTGAAACTGCTCCACTCACCTCACCCGGTCTGCTCTGTCACTGCACTTAGGTCTGCATGTTGACAAGGCCCCCTCCACTACAGCCCAAAAGGCACATGTGCACGCTTCCTCCAGTTCTTAAAGAGCCAGTGTGCACCCTAATCTTCATCAGCCAATTGCTGGTAACCTTGGGGTACTTCAATCACCTTTCCTCTGTGGGACAGTACCTGAGCAATTAGGTTCCTTAGTTCCTGTTAGGTGTGCTGTATCTTGTTGTCTGCCCATGCACCGAACACTGCCTGTTTACTGTATTCTGAACCTCTAATGCCTGACCTCCCTTTTGACCCTCCACTGCCTGACCTGACCTGTGCCTGACTTCCATATTGATCCTACGCTGTTTGCCCTGACCTTGGCCTGATTCCCGTATTGCAGGTTGTGGGGACAATATGCATATTATTGCTGTTCAGGCCTGCAATGTTCTGCAGGTTATTTAACAGTAAACACAGAATACCCACTTCTCCAACCCCAGCGTTCTCCTGCCCTACAGGTGTGAGCTCTTCTTCTGCCATCTGCTTTTTCTCTTTTTCCACATCATCTAATATCGATGAGAATATGTCATCAGGAACATCCAGCTCCTCCTCTCTCTGAATCTTGTTAACTTTTCTAGGACATGGAGACTTTGAAGGATGATTTAGAAGAATTAAAGCCAGCAAAAGATGAGGATGGTCATCATTAAGACCTGGCCCCCCTCATGGCTGCAGACTGGATGGTATTGGTTGATACGCTGGCAGTGGAATTATAAAGGATTTCACCTTACTGGTATTGAATTGCATATCTTAGTTTATGGCTGATGTAGGAATAAGTAAATGTAGGAATAAATAAATTAAACTGATTGAGAATAAGTCTCCCTGCACTATCCCTGCACTCTCCCTCTTCAATACTCTTCTATTAATCATTTTCAGCAACACTGTCCCTAGCACATAAGCACTTGCCATGTCTCTCCCTATGCTCAGCTCACAGGACAATGGTGGAGACTGTGCGGGATGAGGGTTTTATGGAGACTGTGTGGGATGAGGGTTTTATGGAGACTGTGCGGGATAAAGGTTTTATGGAGACTGTGCGGGATAAGGGTTTTATGGAGACTGTGCGGGATAAGGGTTTTATGGAGACTGTGCGGGATAAGGGTTTTATGGAGACTGTGCGGGATGAGGGTTTTATGGAGACTGTGCGGGATGAGGGCTTTATGGAGACTGTGCGGGATGAGGGCTTTATGGAGACTGTACGGGATGAGGGCTTTATGGAGACTGTGCGGGATGAGGGCTTTATGGAGACTGTGCGGGATGAGGGCTTTATGGAGACTGTGCGGGATGAGGGTTTTATAGGGCTGTGATATCACAGGGAATGGCTATCTGCTGATTGGCTGGCTGCACAGTATTATGAGTGATCTCGCTTTCCGGGGCTTCTTACTTTCACTTTGTAACACGTTCAGCAGCCATTTTAGGAAAAATTGTTTCGTTACTACAAAGCACGAGGAAATTTGGATTCATTGTGAATCGAAGTGTTCCTAAACTTTGGACTGAATTCCACTTCAAATGCTTTGCTCAACACTAATCATCCATAAGCCAGGGATAGAGGCATCTACAGTGGGTTATGTGTAACAAGTATCATAGAAGTAGAGCTGTCACAATACATAACATTGAGTTATTATGGCAACCACTTTATTATTCTTTATCACATGATGGCATATATCTGCCAATTTAACAACTGAGCATTTATTAATATCAATGCACCATTCCCAGCGGTATTACATTCTCCTTCCTGTGCACTGTGCGCAGCGTGCACCAGACTCATCAATATGGTGCACATCTAGTTGAAGAGTCTGTCCTAGTAGTAAATGAACCATGTACAGTAGTAAAGTTTTGGAAATCTTTGATAACTGCCTAGCTACATGGATATATATACACTAAATAAAAATATAAACGCAACACTTTCGGTTTTGCTCCCATTTTGCATGAGCTGAACTCAAAGATCTAAAACATTTTCTACATACACAAAAGACCCATTACTCTCAAATATTGTTCACAAATCTGTCTAAATCTGTGATAGTGAGCACTTCTCCTTTGCCGAGATAATCCATCCCACCTCACAGGTGTGGCATATCAAGGTGCTGATTAGACAGCATGAATATTGCACAGGGGGGGGGGGGTCAGAAAACCAGTTGGTATCTGGTGTGGCCACCATTTGTCTCATGCAGTGCAACACATCTCCGTCGCATAGAGTTGATCAGGTTGTTGATTGTGGCCTGTGGAATGTTGGTCCACCTCTCTTCAATAGCTGTGCGAAGTTGCAGAATATTGACAGGAACTGGAACACGTTGTCGTATACGCCGATCCAGAGCATCCCAAACATACTCAATGGGTGACATGTCCGGTGAGTATGCTGGCCATGCAAGAACTGGGATGTTTTCAGCTTCCAGGAATTGTATACAGATCCTTGCAATGTGGGGCCGTGCATTATCAGGCTGCAACATGATGGTCGTGGAAGAATGGCACAACAATGGGCCTCAGGATCTCGTCACGGTATCTCTGTGCATTCAAAATGCCATCAATAAAATGCACCTGGGTTCGTTGTCCATAACATACGCCTGCCCATACCATAACCCCACCCTCACCAAGGGCCACTCGATCCTCACGCTGTCTGCCATCTGCCCTGAACAGTGAAAACCGGGACTCATCTGTGAACAGAACGCCTCTCCAACGTGCCAAACGTCATCGAATGTGAGCATTTGCCCATTCAAGTCTGTTACGACGACGAACTGCAGTCAGGTCCAGACCCCGATGAGGGCGACGAGCATGCAGATGAGCTTCCCTGAGACGGTTTCTGACAGTTTGTGCAGAAATTCTTTGGTTATGCAAATGGATTGTTGCTGCAGCCGTCCGGGTGGCTGGTCTCAGATGATCATGGAGGTGAACATGCTGGATGTGGAGGTCCTGGGCTGGTGTGGTTACACGTGGTCTGCGGTTGTGAGGCCGGTTGGATGTACTGCCAAATTCTCTGAAACTCCTTTGGAGACGGCTTATGGTAGAGAAATGAACATTCATTGCGCAGGCAACAGCTCTGGTAGACATTCCTGCAGTCAGCATGCCAATTGCACGCTCCCTCAAACGTTGTGACATCTGTGGCAATGTGCTGTGTGATCCAACTGCACATTTCAGAGTGACCTTTTACTGTGGGAAGTCTAAGGCACACCTGTGCAATATTCATGCTGTCTAATCAGCACCTTGATATGCCACACCTGTGAGGTGGGATGGATTATCTCGGCAAAGGAGAAGTGTTCACTACCACAGATTTAGATGTATTAGGATACTGATCTGACTTTTCATCACTGTATTCCTCTACCTGCTACAGTATATCAAGGGATGTAGTAGGTCTTTAGGTGGATCTCCGACATACCGCAAATTCACATGGGACTTAGGCCTCATGCACACGACCATATGTATTTTGTGGTCCGCCAAAAATACGGATAACGTCCATGTGCATTTCTGTATTTTGCGGAACGAAACAGCTTGCCCATAATAAAACAGTACTATCCTTGTCCGTAATGCGGACAATAATAGGACATGTTCTATTTTTTTGCAGAATGGAAATACGGACATACGGAAATGGAATGCACACGTAGTAACTTCCTTTTTTTGCAGACCCATTGAAATTAATGGTTCCGCATACGGTCCGCAAAAAAACCCGGAAACAGACACGGAAAGAAAATATATTCGTGTGCATGAGGCCTTAGGCTACTTTCACTACTTCTGTCATGATAATACAACCGCCTGCATCCGTTTTAAAAGGATGCGGTTGTATTGTCTCTAAAATAGCCATAACGGTTTCTTTTGTGTCAGATCCTTTTTTCTCCGGCATGGGAAAGCAATGAAACGGAATGGAATGTATTCTGGTACACTCCGTTCCCTTCAGTTCAATTTTGTCCCCATTGCATCAGTTATGCATATGATTGCATAGGATCCGTTTTTTTTTTTACAGGATACTGTAAAAAAAACAGCATCCTGTTGCATCAGTTGTCATCTATTTGAGCCATTTCAGATTGTGATCCGTTTTTTTAGACGGTAAAAATAATACTGCATCCAAGACTTTTTTTCCACTTCAAAAAAAATAAAAAAAAACGGATCTGAGACTGAAATGGCTCAAACGGATGACAACTGATGCAACAGGGTCCGTTTTTTTTTTTTTTCTCTCTTCTTCTGACGGATGAGAAAAACGGAAAGCTAAATAGTCATATGAACTCAGCCTTACGTGCAGCTTTGATTGTGGATTCGTGGACATGTTCTGCAGTGTGTGGACGAGGCTTTGCTGTTACTGTATATGCTGCAGATTTTCCACTGCCTTTCCGCTGCGTAGAATATCTGAAAGATAACCCCCAACGAGGAGCGTAGCTATAGTGTAAACAAGGGAAGCCGAACTGAGAAGAGGCCAGCCCGGGAGGAGCACTGGAAGATGTAATCATCAGGGGCCCCTCTACAGTATTATACAATGACATTATATGCAGTGACATAACATACAATATATACATGTACGAAATGGATGGAGTGGCTGCGGGGCCTGGTCTGAGAGAGCGATCTTGACTAGACGCAGGAGTGATGATTGCATGAGAGGAGCGGGTTTATGGGAGTGAGGGGGGGGGGGTGTTCAAAACTTTGCCGTATTGAGGCCTTTTGTCCATTGTAAGTTTACATACACTCACCTAAAGAATTATTAGGAACACCTGTTCTATTTCTCATTAATGCAATTATCTAGTCAACCAATCACATGGCAGTTGCTTCAATGCATTTAGGGGGGTGGTCCTGGTCAAGACAATCTCCTGAACTCCAAACTGAATGTCAGAATGGGAAAGAAAGGTGATTTAAGCAATTTTGAGCGTGGCATGGTTGTTGGTGTCAGACGGGCCGGTCTGAGTATTTCACAATCTGCTCAGTTACTGGGATTTTCACGCACAACCATTTCTAGGGTTTACAAAGAATAGTGTGAAAAGGTAAAAACATCCAGTATGCGGCAGTCCTGTGCGCAAAAATGCCTTGTGGATGCTAGAGGTCAGAGGAGAATGGGCCGACTGATTCAAGCTGATAGAAGAGCAACGTTGACTGAAATAACCACTCGTTACAACCGAGGTATGCAGCAAAGCATTTGTGAAGCCACAACACGCACAACCTTGAGGCGGATGGGCTACAACAACAGAAGACCCCACCGGGTACCACTCATCTCCACTACAAATAGGAAAAAGAGGCTACAATTTGCCCGAGCTCACCAAAACTGGACTGTTGAAGACTGGAAAAATGTTGCCTGGTCTGATGAGTCTCGATTTCTGTTGAGACATTCAAATGGTAGAGTCCGAATTTGGCGTAAACATAATGAGAACATGTATCCATCCTCTGATGGCTACTTCCAGCAGGATAATGCACCATGTCACAAAGCTCGAATCATTTCAAATTGGTTTCTTGAACATGACAATGAGTTCACTGTACTAAAATGGCCCCCACAGTCACCAGATCTCAACCCAATAGCATCTTTGGGATGTGATGGAACGGGAGCTTCATGCCCTGGATGTGCATCCCTCAAATCTCCATCAACTGCAAGATGCTATCCTATCAATATGGGCCAACATTTCTAAAGAATGCTATCAGCACCTTGTTGAATCAATGCCACGTAGAATTAAAGCAGTTCTGAAGGCAAAAGGGGGTCCAACACCGTATTAGTATGGTGTTCCTAATAATTCTTTAGGTGAGTGTATATTCTATATAGTAGAGTATAATCAGGGCTACAAGAGCATTTTTATCAAAACTGGTGAAAAGGAAAACTGGTTTAGTTGCCCATAGCAACCAATCAGCCACCTTTCATTTTCCAAAAGAGATGTGAGAAATGAAAGGTGGAATCTGATTGGTTGCTATGGAGAACTAAGCCAGTTTTTATTTACACCAGTAGTATGGATGAATACTTAGATTTTCCTAATTACTGTAGAAGTAAGCTCAGTAAATGCCTATTATGTGTCGCTAAGGCTTCAGAGTGACACGTATCGACTGGATATAGACATAACCATTTAGCATTTCATGTCCAGCTCACAATTGTTTCCAAATAGCTGAGTTTTCATAAAAGAATCGGCTAATTGCATGTAATGATTTCATATACGTCTCATTATCTACTAGGAGTCCACGGGCAGCGTGTTCAGCGGGCCTCCTAGTTAATGATCTTTCATCATAAGACAATTCACAAATCCGGTCAATACATTTACTGTCCACACGATCAAAGAACCAGAGGTTATCCGTACAATGGATGGCAGTCATTACAGCACCTGAAAGAGCGCGACAGCTGGAACCAAAGCCATTTTGACTATTAGAGTTTTGGAAGCTGACAAAATGTCTGTCAGCTTCTAAAGAACTAATTTAAAGGGGTTCTACAGTTTATTTTTAACTGATGATCTATCCCCTGGATAGATCATCAGCACCTGACCGGCGGGTGTCCGACCCCCGGGACCCCCGCTGATCAGCTCTTTGAGAAGGCAGCGGCCGGCCTTCTCGCTGTTTACCGCTGGCCCAGTGACGTCACGACTAGTATCAACTGGCCTGAGCGCGGCTAAGCTCCATTCAAGTGAACAGAGCTTAGCCGCGACCAGGCCAGTTGATACTAGTCGTGACGTCACTGGGACAGCGGTAAACAGCGAGAAGGCCGGCCGCTGCCTTCTCAAAGAGCTGATCGGCAGGGGCCATGGGTGTCGGACCCCCGCCGGTGAGATGCTGATGATCTATCCAGAGGATAGATCATCAGTTAAAACAAACTGCAGAACCCCTTTAAAGAGGACCTGTCACTTCTCAGTCATGACTTGTCTGTTTTAGTAACTACTGGCATTCCCCCTGTAATAACAATTCTGGTACATCTTTTCTTATAACTGTCTAATGTCCCATTCCTCTGTCTTTCTTAGGCCTCATGCACACGACCGTTCCATTTTTTTCGGTCCGCAAACTGCCCATTGTAGAAATGCCTATTCTTGTCCGCAAAACGGACAAGAATAGGACATGTTATATTTTTTTTGCGGGGCTATGGAACGGAGCAACGGATGCGGACAAGTGCTGTCCGCATCTTTTGCAGCCCCATTGAAGTGAATGGGTCTGCATCCAAACCGCAAAAACTGCGGCTCAGATGGGGACCACAACAATGGCCGTGTGCATGAGGCCTAACTAGAAGTTTGTTAATGAATTGCCAGTGCAGCCAGCCAGTCGCAGGGGCAACACGTGAGGTGCACGGTCGACTGATGAGGGGCCAAATAATATAACACACAGTTCATCAGTTTACTCACGGTTAGCAGATAGCCCCCCTGGGCTGGCATCACAGTGTTGAGGAAAACAGCACGAAATCCTCCGGGGCACGCTCTGTGGTAGGGAAGCATCAGCCAAGATGGTGGTTGAGGTGCCCTTGATGTTAAGGATGCTTAGGGTGCTTGTTGCAGCTGAGTCCCTTGATGGTATTTGTCGTGACGCCAGTACCGTTAATGGTGGTACAACCAATAGTGGTAATAAGGAGGTAGACAGTGGTAAGATGCAACTCACAACTTATACTTTAGATATCTTTGGTTGCAGCAGTACAAATATGCAGTCTCTTGAAGGTACAGAGTTAATTCTGCAAATCCACTGTTTCTAGGCTTTTCAGGTTTCTAGTTTTGGAGCAGTGGGTTAGGTGTACCTGGTTCCTTTTGATGTGTGGGATCTTATTCTTTGTCTTTCCCTACAAGCTGAATATTTAGACAGGAAAACTCAACTGTCTCTCAGAAGTTTGGTGTGGCTGCCTGAAGCTATGAAACCTCCACCATGCAAAGGTGTCTGTGGCCCTTAATAATGGCTCTTATCACCGATGATTCCTTAGGAAGCTTGTTTCTTTTCCAGGGAGGCAAACTCTTCTCCTACTGGTCAGGGATGCAAGTGTATAGTCCGGCCACAGAAGGAAAACGCTCTTCTGCGCCTGTCATCTTAGTACTACCTCCTAGCGAAGTTGGCTCCACTCACTAATCTGTGTCAGGGAGTCTTCACTCTACATTTTCTCCCACTAATATAATCTGACTTCCTCAGATCTGCTTTCTTCTCTGACTACATTTTTCCAACTCGGTCTGAACTGACTAACTAGGCCTGAACTAGGTATATATATATATAAGACCTGAACTATATCCCCATCTAATGGTGGGATGTATAAATTACACCTAATCTGCCTGTTAACAGGGATTTTGCAGATACATAAATACAAAATCATACAATACAACATAAGGCATTGTTAAGACCAAAAAGTGCTTTTAAGCAGTGCCCACACACACACGTAGTGGTACTAGTGGGACGCTGCGCCAGCAGTCTAAAATAAAGATACAGCTAGGTGTCGCCCATTAGGGGTGTGTCCCTGCACAGCTTGACTCTATTGCAGACTGCAGGCAGTTCATTCATCAACATCTAGTAGGAATAATAGAGGAATGGCACAACATAGAGTCATACAGTAAGAATAGATGCTCTAGAATTGTTATGACATGGGGAATGCAAGTTTTTTTTATTATTATTATAAGGGTACATGTTTTTTAAGCAATAAATGTGATGTTTTACTGTGAGCTAGCCAATTATACTGTATATTTTCTAGATAGATAGATAAACCCACACCTGGTTTTGGTTCACAATAACTGATGGAAATAACTGATCAAATAACTGAAGTGTGAATTCAGTCTTAGTGGAATTAGGAATAATAGTTGTAATACCAAAGGAGGGTTTACATGGGCCGAGCTAAAGCCAGTTTTCAGTTCCTTCCCGACAGTCGGCTGCTCGTTCATTGCCTTTACATGCATCAAATACGCAGTATGAGGACAAGGTGTTTCACAGCCCCGGAAGGTTTTTCGTATTTGCGTTTTCGTTTTTCACTCCCTGCCTTTCTGGGGTGATTACATAGCCATATGAGGGCTTTTTTTTTGCACTTTCGAATTCCACCATTTATTATTGCATATGATGTAGTAGGGAGCTGGAAAAAAAATTCCAAATGGGGTGCAATTGGAAAAAAAAACGCAATTCTGAAGCAGTTTTATGGGGTATATTTTTACAGTGTTCCCTGAGCAGTTACTTTCATTCTCCAGGTCAGTATGATTATGACAATACCACATATGTATAGTTTTTCTTTCATTTTAATACTGGGAAAAAATTACTTTTTTTTCTTTTTTTAATCACCATATTCTGACCCCTATAACTTTTTGTAGTTATGTTTACGGAGCTGTATGAGGGCTAATTTTTTTGATGGGCAATCTGTACTTTTGGTCCATTTTTATAAAAAAAAATTGTGAGAGATGAATCGACCAAAAACAACGAATTGGCCTTTTTTTTTTTTTCGTCTGCCGTGTGGGAAAACATTTTTATATTAGTGAGGAGGTATACCTGTAATATACACCATTTTGGCTGCTAGTAGTAAGAACCTATCATTGTAAGATATGTTGTTTTGGTTACAATTAGTAAGGAGCTGTAGATGTAATATACGCAATTTTTTCTACTAGTAGTAAGGGACTGTAATATGTGCTGTTTTGACTACTATTAGCGAGGAGGTATACTTGTAATACAGGCCATTTTTGCTACTAGTGGTAGGGAGCTGCAGATGTAATATATGCTATTTTTGCTACTAGTAGTAAGGAGCTATAGCTGAAGTATCTGCTATTTTGACTACGATTAGTGATAAGGTGTAGCTGTAATATACAGTCAGGTCCATAAATATTGGGACATCGACACAATTCTAAAATTTTTGGCTCTTTACACCACAACAATGGATTTGAAATGAAACAAACAAGATGTGCTTTAACTTCAGACTGTCAGCTTTAATTTGAGGGTATTTACATTCAAATCAGGTGAACGGTGTAGGATTTACAACAGTTTGCATATGTGCCTCCCACTTTTATAAGGGACAGAAAGTAATGGGACAATTGGCTTCTCAGCTGTTCCATGGCCAGGTGTGTGTTATTCCCTTTATTATCCCAATTACAATGAGCAGATAAATGGTCCAGAGTTCATTTCAGTGTGCTATCTGCATTCGGAATCTGTTGCTGTCAACTCTCAAGATGAGATACAAAGAGCTGTCACTATCAGTGAAGCAAGCCATCATTAGGCTGAAAAAACAAAACAAACCCATCAGAGAGATAGCAAAAACATTAGGCGTGGCCAAAACAACTGTTTGGAACATTCTTAAAAAGAAGGAACGCATCGGTGAGCTCAGTAACACCAAAAGACCCGGAAGACCACGGAAGACAACTGTGGTGGATGACCGAAGAATTCTTTCCCTGGTGAAGAAAACACCCTTCACAACAGTTGGCCAGATCAAGAATACTCTCCAGGGGGTAGGTGTATGTGTGTCAAAGTCAACAATCAAGAGAAGACTTCACCAGAGTGAATACAGAGGGTTCACCACAAGATGTAAACCATTGGTCAGCCTCAAAAACAGGAAGGCCACATTAGAGTTTGCCAAACGACATCTAAAAAAGCCTTCACAGTTCTGGAACAACATCCTACGGACAGATGAGACCAAGATCAACTTGTACCAGAGGGATGGGAAGAGAAGAGTATGGAGAAGGAAATGAACTGCTCATGATCCGAAGCATACCACCTCATCAGTGAAGCATGGTGGTGGTAGTGTCATGGCGTGGGCATGTATAGCTGCCAATGGAACTGGTTCTTTTGTATTTATTGATGATGTGACTGCTGACAAAAGCAGCAGGATGAATTCTGAAGTGTTTCGGGCAATATTATCTGCTCATATTCAGCCAATTGCTTCAGAACTCATTGGACGGCGCTTCACAGTGCAGATAGACAATGACCCAAAGTATACTGCAAAAGCAACCAAAGAGTTTTTTAAGGGAAAGAAGTGGAATGTAATGCAATGGCCAAGTCAATCACCTGACCTGAATCAGATTGAGCATGAATTTCACTTGCTGAAGACAAAACTGAAGGGAAAATGCCCCAAGAACATCACCAGGGATGAAACCCAGCGTCTGGTGATGTCTATGCGTTCCAGACTTCAGGCTGTAATTGACTGCCAAGGATCTGCAACCAAGTATTAAAAAGTGAAAGTTTGATTTATGATTATTATTACCGTATATACTCGAGTATAAGCCGACCCGAGTATAAGCCGAGCCCCTAATTTTACCCCAAAAAAAAGGGAAAAATGATTGACTCGAGTATAAGACTAGGGTGGGAAATGCAGCTATAATGCAGAGTGTATGTGTATATAATGCACACACTCTACATTATATACACACATCTGCAAGAGGGTGACTCCCTGTATTTAATGCAGAGAGTGTGCATTATATACACACACACTCTGCATTAAATACAGGGAGCCATCCACAGATCTCCCCCCTAAACAGTGCCATCCACAGATCCCCCCTCCCCTAAACAGTGCAATGATGGCACTGTTTAGGGGAGGGGGGATCTGTGGATGGCACTGTAGGGGGATCTGTGGATGGCACTGCCATCCACAGATCCCCCTACAGTGCCATCCACAGATCCCCCTACAGTGCCATCCACAGATCCCCCTACAGTGCCATCCACAGATCCCCCTACAGTGCCATCCACAGATCCCCCTACAGTGCCATCCACAGATCCCCCTACAGTCCCATCCACAGATCCCCCTACAGTGCCATCCACAGATCCCCCTACAGTGCCATCCACAGATCCCCCTCCCCGGCGCTCACAGCAGTATATTTAAACTAATTAATAACCTTTAACTGTGGTTATCTTACTTTGTCTTTGCTCCGGTAATACAGGCAGTGCGGGGAGCGGCGCTCACTCACTGACGTCACGCGCCTTCTCCCACTAGGCAGCGCAGGCGCGTGACGTCAGTGAGTGAGCGCCGCCCCCCGCACTGCCTGTATTACCGGAGCTAAGACCTAGACTCGAGTATAAGACGAGGAGGCTTTTTGAGCACAAAAATATGTGCCAAAAAACTCGTCTTATACTCGAGTATATACGGTATGTCTCAATACTTTTGGCCCCTTAACAAGTGGGAGGCACATATGCAAACTGCTGTAATTCCTACACCGTTCACCTGATTTGGATGTAAATACCCTCAAATTAAAGCTGACAATTGTGTTGATGTCCCAATATTCATGGACCTGACTGTATACACCTTTTTGACTACTATTAGTGAGGAGGTGTAGCTGTAATATGCTGCCCTAGGATTTTACATGCATTTTAACTATACTAGACCATTACAATGCTTCATGCCAGAAATGTGATGTCTACAAGCGATATCATTTTCTGAGCTGTCAGACTGTGACTCGGCTGGGCTGGTGAATCCATACAGAAATGCCTAGAGAAAATATTAACGTTCTTCTTGCTGACACAGGAAAATATTTCCGTCCTAGGAATTTGCTAGCAGTGTATGCATATTTCCCATTAATCTCTCTCGAATGGAAAAAGAAGATTATTTGGCAGACGGTTGTCTTTAAGCATTTAGTTGCTGTGAGTTCAGTCACATTGAAATCACTAGGCTTCATTGTCCTTAAAGGAAATGACTAGGTATGTTTTGTTGGGTAGCATTTTCCCTCAGACAGCTGTAGACAAAGTGTGTAACTGCTTCTATTTGTAGTAAAATCCCCGAGCATCTTCAAGGCGGCCACATGACAGGCAGCGCTGGGTACTTGAGTCAAAGGGTCCTTGGAGGGAAGGCTAAAGACGCCTCTGCCAGGCCTGCAGTGAGGCTGCATGAGGCAGATAAGCAGTCGCAATCCTCAGAGAAAAGCCGGACACCAGCAGATATAAATTGCCTTAACACCTTCACCCCTGAGAGAGACCTTGGTGGCAGAATTTGCAAGTTCCCAGTGATTACATCCTCAGACTTTTCTTGAAGCCTTTCTCAAGTCTGACGCAGTCGTGCTGGTAGCAGCCAGTTGACCGTCAGATAATCCTTATTTCGCACAGATTCTTTGGTGAACCATGTCTTTGATCACCACAGCCTTCCTCAGCCTTATTTTTCCCGTATTGCTATTTTCCTCGGATAGACTGAAATGGCATTCATCCCTTTGTGCTGTGGTAGTACACAATGCACAATGCGTCTTTTCCTGTCTTGCATCTGCCACTATTTGTTTTAACATTCAGATCGCACGTATTCAAAGGCTTACTGGTCTATTTTTTTGCCAATTGTTCTTGATTACCACAGGATGCTGTAGGACATCATAGGAAGAGATGAATCATCTAGTGCACAGCTCTGGATAGTCTTATGCTTTTGTTGTGCACATTTGATATAAAGAATTACATTTTCCTATTACCTAGAAATGAATTATGCATTTATTTTGTGCCCGTTGTTGCTCTGTCAGCAGCCTGTTGGCCGTCTGATAATCAGTGCTGGTGTGAGACATCTGTAAGATGTGTCTTTGAATGGCAAAGTCTGTGGTTCACATTCTGATACACTATGACGCTGTAGCTTACACTTGCCTGTTGAGTCCAATACTGTTTACAGCACAAAGTCGACTAAAATAATGCTTTATGTATACATCTATATTTTTATATGCCAACGATATCACCAAAGACGCATGTAGCAGAGCTGAGTATCATGCTGACGCATTCAGCTCTTTTATATCCGATAATCCAGCTTTACTATACCTATATTTATTTTTCAATACATGCAAATTAGTCCCTTCTTCCAAATAGAGAATAAGGACGAGCCTCTAATGCCACCAGATGTAAGGTAGCTAACCTATAAGTCATTTTTTGACCTTTTAAACAGACCTTAAAACATATTTTAGGACTACGGCTAAGCCAGCACCTCATCTGCAGGCAGCTGTTTCAGGGTGATTGCTCCCCATCAGTGCAGAGAGAACTGGCATAACCAGGTGAGAGACCTTTGCAATTACAATGAAACAGATGTCTGTAGATGTGGTACTGTCTTAGCCCTAATCCTAAATTATATCTTAGGGCCTGTTTAAAAGGTTGAGCACAGACTTATAGGGTAACTACCTTACATCTTGTGGCATTAGAGACTCATCTTCCTTTTGTTTTTGAAAGAGAACTAATTTGTATAACTTTTTCCCCAGTGGAGAATGGCCTGGCCGATAACACTCCTTATGCCTACTTGTCACGGCGGGGAGTGGGGGAAATCCCCCACCGTGCGGTATCAAAGGGTAAAGGGGATCAGCCTGGCCAAAAGGAGTAATAAAGGGAGCAGGTCACCTCCTACCGCGTCCCTAATCCTCTCCCTGACTCCTCACCGTATGAGCGGACCCCGATGGTAGGACGACTAATACTCAGGATTCCTAGAAACCCTAAGTGGCCCTGGTAATCCCTCACCAAGGAGCAGGGGAGAAACAACCTGTTCATCCCAATCATGGAGGAGCAGGAGTCTCTATCTGAGGCCAGGCTGCAAGGAGAGGGGAACACATACAGCTATAGAGATGGCAGGTAAGTGAGACTAGTAACACACTTACCTGCCACAGACACACTGACTGGAACCCGTGCACTAGTGCTGCTGTCCACACCAACATTAAAAGGACACAGCACACACCACAACCACACAGGAACCCAGGACATCCATAGCTGCAATAAACGTGAGACACCATAAGAACATCTATGACCACAAGGGTGGCCCTCACTGGACAGATGGAATATGAAGACCAGGAGGATAGCGCCAGCATACACCATGGCTGGAGCACCCCTCAGCTTCAGGCATCCAGCAGAGGCTAAATAGCCCAAGCAGTCACACCCACACACACAAACCCAGTGTTAACAAAACACTAGGAAGGGAGTTAACCCTTCCAACACCAGACAAGGGAAGAAAGCCACTTAAAGAGGAAGTGCACACACAAGCATAGAAAGCTACACGTTGCCGCAGGCAACAACATGCGTGGCAACCATGTCACGGCAATCACCCAGAAGGCCGAGACACTGCCACCGCATGCTCACACAGCAACACGTTGCCACGGGCAACCGCAAGTGTAGCAACAGTGTCACAGCGCACACCATAGGCCGTGACACTACTAAGCACTCTCCATAAGGAGATATAGTACCCTCCCAGATCCTGACCAAGGTATCTCATCCAGTTAAGCCAGTACTCTCTGCTCTGCACTAATGAGTGGCAATCACTCTAAAAACAACTGATCGCCCCCCGCCTCTCTTCCGCCGAGCCCGGTCACAGTTGTACCCTCTGTGATCGCAATTGTTATACCCCTAGTCTCTGGTAATAATAATATCCCCCCACTACCACCGGTAATGCCCCTTTACTGTCCCCAGTAATGTCCTCTACTGTAACCAAGTAATGTCCTTCCATTGCCCCCAGTAATATCCTTCCACAGGGTGCTTATCACAGCAGTAGTAAAAGTGCTGGGTCCTATTACATGTGAGTGAATAGCGCTGGAGCCTGATAGATGGAGGGCCAACCGCATGTGAGGGGGCCCGGCATGAAGTACAGTCACAGTGTGGGACCCCATTACATGTGAGTGCAGCGGAACCGCCGGGCCAGGTTGTTACACCCCTGATCTTAGCTATAATCGGGCCAAATGACAGGGCTATGAGGCTCCCTGCGGGGAGGGGGATTGATTAGGTTCCTCAACCCCCTACAAATCCCGTGGCTTTCCATCCAGGGAATATCCACACCTCGACTGAGGTTCTTGGCCAACATCTGGGGTGGTAGCTCAGGTGGAATCAGGGCTCGCGGCACTGCCATTTCAGATACCTCCCCCATTCCGTTTGGCCAACCTACTATCCTGTTTGGACAGTGCTCCTGCCTGTTAAGGTGCTGCATATGGAGGGGCATGTGGCCAAACATGTCATCATGCCTCCTCCTTTGAAACACAGTATAGTTATACTCAATGGAGGAGGCATGAAATGTCTTTGCTCATAGGCCTCTCCATACGCATATATTTTATAGAGCGCCATCTGAAGGGGGCAGTATGTATATCTCATTGTTATTTACATACTTTGCCTACAGTGCAAACAACAGTGAAGTATTTTATTCTGATTGTAACGTAAAAAAAAGCCTGAACATGATAAATTCAAGTCAATTTAATTACTGAACTGCACAACTTGACTACAAAAATTCATTGGGGAATATGGTCAGGATTGTGAACTCCCTTTTGAGCAAAGTCTCTCGCTCTCGTATTAATTACATCCAACTTATCTGTTAGCATTCCTAATAAAATCTGATGTCTTGATGTTTCGTGATGTGCCACAACCTCACTGATAGGAAGGGCACGTGTGCAATTAAGAAGACGTTTCAGGCGTTTCAGCTAAACAAACCCAAGGTACTTCTAAATCCCAGCTGAGCGGAGAAAGCAGATTACATTTGCTTAGATTAAAAATGAAGTTGTGCGGATCCTCCCCTTCCTTTACAATATACAATGACTCGTGTGGAAAGCATTCTTGAAAAGCTGTTTACTGTGAGGAATCTAGTAAGGGAACTTTCACACTAGCCTTTTTCTTTTCCGGTGATGAGTTCCGTCACAGGAGCCCAATACCGGAAAAAAACGGAGAAAAAAGTTTTATCCTAATGCATTCTGAATGGAGAGCAATCCGTTCAGGATGCATTAGTTCAGTCCCTCTTACGTTTCTTGGCCGGAGAAAATACCGCAGCATGCTGCAGTTTTCTTTACGGCCAAAAATCCTGAACACTTGCCGGAATGCCGGATTAATTTCTATTGAAATGCATTAAGTGTGACGGCAAAACGGATCCGTTCTTCCAGATGACACCAGAGAGACGGATCCGGTATTTCAATGCATTTGTCAGAAGGATCCGCATCCGGATCCGTTTGACAAATGTCATCTGATTGCGTCCGGATTGCCGGATCCGGCTGGCAGTTCCGGCGTCGGAACTGCCTGCCGGAATCCTCTGCCGCAAGTGTGAAATTACCCTAAGGCTTCTTTCACATGGGCGTCATGTTTTTTGCCCGGATAAGATGCGGGTGCGTTGCGGGAAAATGCGTGTTTTTTTTTCCCGCACGAGTGCAAAACATTGTAATGCATTTTGCACGCGCGTGAGAAAAATCGGCATGTTTGGTACCCAAACAAGTTCGGGCTTGGGATCGGTGTTCTGTAGATTGTATTATTTTTCCTTATAACATGGTTATAAGGGAAAATAATAGCATTCTTAATACAGAATGCTTAGTAAAATAGGGCTGGAGGGGTTAAAAAAAAGGAAAAAAATAATTTAACTTACCTTAATCCACTTGATCGCGCAGCCGGCATCTCTTCTGTCTTCTTCTTTGCTGTGCACAGGAATAGGACCTTTGATGACATCACTGTGCTTATCACATGGTCCAATCACATGGTTCATCACCAGGGTGAGGGACCATGTGATTGGATCATGTGATGTGACATCACCACAGGTCCTTAGCCGGCAGCTCAACATTACAGAAGAAGACAGAAATCCGCAACTACGCGATCAAGTGGACTCTGTGAGTTAATTTTTTTTTTAAAAATTTAACCCCTCCATCACTATTTTACTTTGCATTCTGTATTTAGAATGCTATTATTTACCCTTATAACCATGTTATAAGGGAAAATAATACAAATCGGGTCCCCAGCCCGATCATCACCTAGCAACCATGCGTGAAAATCGCACCGCATCCGCACTTGCTTTTTTTTGTGGGACATCTCATTTAACATCTTCTGCTGAACCCTGGCAAAAATCATCATTTTATCTACTGTTTATGCATAATGACAAGGATTCAGCCTGGATATAAACCTTGTCATGCAGTGAGGTAGAACACAGGCTGACAGATATTAGATGAAGTACGTAGCTCATTACAGACAAGCATAGCCATATTTAGGGTTGGGCGAATACAGCAATCCGAACCCGTTTCTTTTGAAAACTAAGTTAAGTATATCAGCTCCGTCCTACTGTAAAATGTATTGCCTTTGTGGAGATCTTTCCGAAGTTTCAGCAAATATCGCAAGACTTACTTAGTCTCGCCTCTATCACGCGTCACTTCGTTTATTCGCATAAATTACTGTATCAAAATACGAAGCTGAACTCGGCTTCATTAATGAGACACGAAACAGAATTCGGCTTAGTATTTTTATACAGTAATTTATGCGAATAAACAAAGTGAAACGTGATAGAGCGAGATGAAGTCTTGTGATATTTGCTGAAACTTCGGAAAGACCTCCAGGGAGGAAATACATTTTACTGTAGGACAGAGCCAATATTCTTAACAAATCGGGTTTGGATACAGCAATCTGATTCGCACAACCCTAGCCATAATATCTCATGAGCCACACGCAGCATAGGAGTTGAGTCAGAACACTCGGGGTTGTTTTTTTGCAAAGAGTTGTACTTTTTAATAGTCGCTTAATGTACCCTATCATTAGAGATGAGCGAATTTCTTGAAAATTCCATTCGACTGATTAGCCGAATTTCACCAAAAAAATTTGATTCACCCCCGTCATTGTACCCCTCAAATGCCACGTTTCTACATGATCGCGGCATCTGAGTGTACAAACAGTGTGAAACTAACATAAAAAAAAAAACTTACATCAAAATTACCGCGTCCATTTGCGAGCGAATGGCTGGCCGCTGCCATCTTGCTTGAAGATCTCGGCCGAAATCACGTGTGGCGCGAGATTACATCATCACGCTGGCCGGCGCGGTGACGTACCTGAAGTCATCATGCCGGCGTGATGATGTAATCTCGCCCCGCACGGGATTTCGGCCGAGATCTTCAAGCAAGATGGAGGCTGGCGGCCCTTCGCGCGCAAATGGAGGCGGTAAGTTTTAATTTCAGGTGAACCGAATAATTCCTGAAATTCTGATCGAATTCCACGTCATGGGATTCGATTCGCTCATCTCTACCTATCATGTACTAGCAAACTTTTTTTTGTTAATTACGTTTTGAGCTTCATTTTTACAGCGTTCACTGTGTGGTAAAAATGACAATGGGGCACATTTTTCAGGCTTTCTACACTAAAGAGAGAGAGTGAATCGGACACCCAATCTGGACCCGAATTGAGTTTCCAGAAATTCGTCTATAGTCTACTGCATTCTGTGAGGTGATATCTAACATATTAGGCTATATCATCCTTTAAGGCGTTGTGTCACCGTAAACGTCTGTGGCATATCGCTAGGATATGCCACCAATGTCAGATAGGTGCAGCTACCACCTATGAGACCTGCACCTATCTCTACAAGGGAGCGCCCAAATTGAAGAAGAGCGCACTGGTCATGCTTGGCCGCCCTCCTTTCATTTCTATGGGAGTGCTGAAAATAGGAGACGCTCAACTATTTTCAGGAGTCCCAAAGAAATGAATGGAGAGCACACAGCGCACAGCGCAAGTGTGGCCACCCTCCTTTTATTTATACGGGAGTGCTGAAAATAGGCAAGTGAGCATGCTCAACTATTTTTGGAAGTCCCATAGAAATGAATGGAGAGCACACAGCGCACTGCACATGCTTGGCCTCCCTCCATTCATTTTTATGGGAGTGCTGAAAATAGGCAAGTGAGCATGCTCAACAATTTTCCCTTAGAAATGAATGGAGAGTGCACAGCGCAAGCGCGGCCACGGCTTTATTCAGTTCTATGGAAAATTAAATAAATGGAGGCTGGCTGCACAGGCGTGGTTCGTTCTCATTCACTTAGGTATAGGTGTGGTTAACAGATAGGTGCGGGTCCCAGTAATATGCCACCAATATTTGAAGTTAGACAACCCCTTTAAGATACTGTATGCAGAACATTCATTATTACTGAGTATAATTCAGGATCTCCAGGCGTTTCCCACCTCTCATAGTAAGTATCCCGTCTTTTGAAATCTTCTGTCCGCTGTTTGATTACAGTTTTTTTCTGCTTCCTTTACTTAACAACCTTTTATTTCTGTACGTAATGACATTTCTACAAATGGCAGCTTGTGCGCCGGCCACCTTCTATTACCCTCCTCTCTCAGACTGGACTTGTTCCGTTGTGTCGGCACAATAATTTCGAGCAGGATAGCCGCCTTCTCAGATGCCATGACATTTAAAATTTTAAAAGAAACTCTGACATTTCCACTACATGCGCACAACTGCTCTGATTATTTGATAAAGTTTCCATCACACTTTGATTGTGACTTTATGCTCTGTAAATGGATACATGGCAGATCCTGTGCACTGAGATCCCTGAAAGAGTCCACACGTAAAGGAATTTTTCCACCACGGATCTCAATGGAAATCCACGGCAATGTTGCAGCAAAATCTGCATGTGTTACATGCAGATTTAGCTGTGGATTTAATTCAGCTTCCTGTGGATTAGGCCTAGTTCACACGAACGTTTTTTTTGCGGGTGTACGGGCCGTTTTTTTGTGTTCCGTATACGGTCCGTATATGGAACCATTCATTTCAATTGTTCTGCAAAAAAAAACGGAATGTGTTCCGTATGCATTCCGTTTCCGTATTTCCGTTTTTCCGTTCCGTTGAAAGATAGAACATGTCCTATATTTGGCTGCAAATCACGTTCCGTGGCTCCATTAAAGTCAATGGGTCCGCAAAAAAAATGGAACACATACGGAAATGCATCCGTATGTCTTCCGTATCTGTTCCGTTTTTGCTGAACCATCTATTGAAAATGTTATGCCCAGCCCAATTTTTTCTATGTAATTACTGTATACTGTATATGCCATATACTGTATATGCGAAAAACGGACCGCAAAAAACTATAAAAGCCATACGTTCGTGTGAACTAGGCTTTAGGCCTCATGCACACGACCGTTGTGTGCACCCGTGGCCGTTGTTCCGTTTTCTGTGATTTTCTGCGGACCCATTGACTTTCAATGGGTCCGTTGAAAACTCGGGAAATGCACCGTTTGTCATCCGCCTCCGTGATCCGTGTATCTTGTCCGTCAAAAAAATATGACCTGTCCTATTTTTTTGACGGACAACGGTTCACGGACCCATTCAAGTCAATGGGTCCGTGAAAAAACACGGATGCACACAAGATTGGCATCCGTGTCTGTAATCCGTGTCCGTAGGCTACTTTCATACAGACGGATCCGAAGATCCGTCTGCATAAAAGCTTTTTCAGAGCTGAGTTTTCACTTCGTGAAAACTCAAATCCGACAGTATATTCTAATACAGAGGCGTTCCCATGGTGATTGGGACGCTTCTAGTTAGAATATACTACGAACTGTGTACATGACTGCCCCCTGCTGCCTGGCAGTACCCGATCTCTTACAGGGGGCTGTGATCAGCACAATTAACCCCTCAGGTGCCGCACCTGAAGGGGTTAATTGTGCGTATCATAGCCCCCTGTAAGAGATCAGGGGCTGCCAGGCAGCAGGGGGCACACACCCCTCCCTCCCCAGTTTTAATTTCATTGGTGGCCAGTGCGGCCCCCCCCCCGGCCCCCCTCCCTCTATTGTATTAATATCATTGGTGGCCAGTGCGGCCCCCCCCCCCGGCCCCCTCTCCCTCCCTTTATTGTATTATCATTGGTAGCCAGTGTGCGGGCCCCCCCCAGCCCCCCCCCCCCCCCACACTGGCCACCAATGATATTCAAACTGGGGAGGGAGGGGGGTCTGCCCCCTGCTGCCTGGCAGCCCCTGATCTCTTACAGGGGGCTATGATACGCACAATTAACCCCTTCAGGTGCGGCACCTGAGGGGTTAATTGTGCTGATCACAGCCCCCTGTAAGAGATCGGGTACTGCCAGGCAGCAGGGGGCAGTCATGTACACAGTTCGTAGTATATTCTAACTTGAGGCGTCCCTATCACCATGGGAATGCCTCTGTGTTAGAATATACTGTCGGATATGAGTTTTCACAATGTAACTCAAATCCGATGGTATATTCTAACATAGAGGCATTCCCATGGTGATGGGGACGCTTCAAGTTAAAATATACCATCGGACTGGAGAAAACTCCGATCCTATGGTATATTAACTCCTGACTTTACATTGAAAGTCAATGGGGGACGGATCCGTTTGCAATTGCACCATATTGTGACAACGTCAAACGGATCCGTCCCCATTGACTTGCATTGTAAATCAGGACGGATCCGTTTGGCTCCGCACGGCCAGGCGGACTCCAAAACGACTTTTTTTTCATGTCCGTGGATCCTCCAAAAATCAAGGAAGACACACGGACGAAAAAACGATCACGGACCAACGGAACCCCATTTTGCGGACCGTGAAAAAATACTGTCGTGTGCATCAGGCCTTACACTAGTGTTGAGCGGATGGAAGTTCGATCTGAACTTCTGGAAAAATTTGATTCGCTGAATTTCCTCGTGCTTTGAGGTAACGAATCGACTTTCTCTGAAATAGAGGTAAAAATAAAAGTATTAATCATACTTGTCTTTATCCATTTCAGCGCGAAGAGTCCGCCGTGGCCATCTTGCTTGAAGATCCAGCGCAAAATTTCGTGTGCGGTGACGTATGACGTCACCACGCCGGCTGACGTGATGGCGTCATCACACGTCGCACAAGATTTCACGCTAGATCTTCAAGCAAGATGGCCACGGAAGACTCTTCGCGCTGAAATGTATGAGGTAAGTACTGTATGATTTCATATATTTTTTATATTTTTTTTGCTCAACCCCTGAGAGGCCTTAATATTCATCTTAGATGCCGCAATCAGCAATGAATGAGGCATCTGAGGGGTTCAATGACAGGGGCGGCACAATCACCGTTCCCTGTCATTGCACCTGCTGTTTACAAAGAACTGTGCTTCGTGATGAAGTAATTCATCATAAAGTGAATTTTTTTTTTTTATTCGCCGAAGCAGCCAAATTGAATTTTTGAGAACTTTGTTCATCTCTAGATTACACAGGGGAAATCTGCAGTATAACCTGCAACAAATTCATGACAAGTTATCTGGGGGCAGCGTGGTGGCTCAGTGGTTAGCACTGGTGCCTTGCAGAGCTGGGTTCATGGGTTGGAATCTGACCAAGGACAACATCTGCATGGCCAGCACGTAACACAGGGGAAGAGGAGGCAGTAGTGTGACCCACAAACACTGATTGTGGACCCAGGCGTTCAGCCCACCTATTAGGGTGCTTTGATGCCATGTGGTGGATCATGCTGGTGAGGTTGCTAGTGTTCACACCCCTGCTTATTTTGGTACGGCACAGGTTGCAAATGACAATTCTTTTATCTTCTGCACTTTCCTCAAAGCGCCAGTCTGCGGAACACCTAGCCCTTGGCAAGGGAGATTGCCGCAAGGGGGGGCTCCGGGAACAGTTTCAGGCCTGTTTGGTGTGGCCTGCCTTCTCTCTTTTGCCACCCCACTGCCTCTTCCAGCCTATTGTGATGCTGCGGATCCCTCCCCCTCTGTACTGCTGTCCTCGCTCTGCTTGCCACCTTCCCAGGTTGGGTCAGTGATTTCATCGTCCACCACCTCCTCTTCCACTTCCTCACTCTGGTCATCCTCCTGACTTGTTGACCTACCAAGAACCTCACTTATTGACAACTGTGTCTCATCCTCATCATGAACCTCTTGAGACACTAATTGTGGTTGACTTATTGGCAACTGTGTCTCATCATCATCATCTACCTCGTGAAACACTAATTGCCGTTCCCCACCATCATCTTTTTATGACTGTGGATGCTCAAGAGTTTGGGAATCAGTGTACAAGATCTCCCCATGTCCCTCTTCAAGTGGGCTTCGCGAGAGGGCCAAATCAAGGAATGGCGATGAAAATAGCTCCTCGGAATATCCGAGTGTGGGATCACTTGTTTGCCAAGACTCTCCATGGTAGGAGGAAGGAAGATCAGGGTGAGGATTCTGTTGACCAGACTCTTGGCTACTGAGACTAGACTTTGTGGAAGACAGGGTGGTGCTTAACCGACTGGAAGCATTATCTGCTGCAATCCAACCGACCACCTGGTGGTCCTGCACCCAGTGGTGTCCTGCGCCGCCCTGCAAACTGGGACATGAAGCTAGGTATCGTGGATGATTGTGTTTCTTGTGCTCTGGCAGCAGGCACAGTTTCACCGCGCCTATGGCCACAGCCTCTGCGTGCACTATCAGCAGCACGGCCACTTCCCAATCCCTTACTGCTTGCCTTGAGCATATTAAATGGTATATATGCTTGTAAGAATGTCACACGTACAGTAGCGCAGGTTTTGTAAATGTATGCGCAAATAAATTAAATTGAATGTCACAGATATTTAGGATGTGCAAACATTCTACAGGAGATGTACAGTAGCGCAGGTAATGTCGCTGTCACCAGCGGCAAAAAAATTAAACTGAATGTCACTGATATTTAGGATGCGCAAATGTTATATAGGAGGTATAGCGCAGGTAATGTCGCTGTCAGCAGCAGCCAAACAATTGCGCTGAATGTCACAGATATTTAGGATGTGCAAATGTAACACAACAGATGTAACAGAGGTTGTGTCACTGTCTGCAGCGGCCAAACAATTGCACGCAATTTAGCTCAGGTTGCGCTAATAATATATATTGCAGCCATTCACGACTAAACCCTGCCTTAAAAAAAAAAACTATTCCTGTCCCTACACTATCTGTCCCTTCTGCTGCAGCTCTCCCTGACTAAGAAGAATGAGCCGAACCACGTGTCATCGGGTGCTATATAGCACCCGGTGACGCATTCCGGCCAGCCCATCTCTGTAATGCCAGTAACCAACATGGCTACGGCATTACAGTGAGTGCCAGTACTTCCCTGCACGTTTATTGGCTGCGTAACAAGCCGGGAGGAGACTCAAGCATCGCTGGGCATCGTGATGCTCGAGTCAAAATGGTGTTCGGACGAGCATGCTCGCCCAACACTAGTGGACACACATGCTCAGTTCCATACTTCAACTGCCACCACCTGCAGCAAACGGAAATGCCCCCTGGGAAAGGACATGCTCACTAAGCTGGCAGCTGGAAATCAATTTAACTGAGCAACTAAATCAGTGAATGGGGAGATCTGAATCCATGAGGTACAGGGCTGGTTCTAGCTTTGTAAGGAAGAGATTATCATGAATTTTAAGATGTCTGATTTTCATTTTTTATATTTCTCATGGGATAACCCCTTTAAAGTACATCTTTTTAATGTCAGGTGCACATTATCAAAATTGTATTTTATGGATAGAAATGTTGTTTCATTGCCATAGGTAAGGATTGTTTGTTAAAACTAGATTACTATAAGCTTGCCATTGTATTTAATACATGCAGTGCAGTCTATGGGGATACCAGATTATACCCTAGGCGTTAAGTCCATGCATAAGACAGAAAACAGGAGACTTATTGCATCATGCCTGATGGAAGTAGTAGGACATCTGCATTGCTTCTCGGGGTCTGCTAAGCATTCACCATGCCTCTGTCTATAAATCAGCAGGATTTGTTTGTTTGTCTCAAGTAATCTTCTATACATATTATCTAGGTCATACATGTCTTTTCCAGGGTAATATGGTGTCTGTGTGACCAGGATGATGAGGACGGGGCTTTCATTCAGTGACTAAGCAGTAGTCAACCTGACCCTCCAGGACACAGCTGTATTACATCTCTGTCTGCCTGGCTTATTGTGTAACCTGTTATTTCTTTATACACAGCTCTGTATTGATTTAGGAGTTATACGATGCCTTTTTTTTCCCCCTTCTGCTTCATCCTAATTTTTTTCCTCTTCCTAGGAGACTAAATTGATTTCTGAGAATGGGCTCCCCTCCTTGCTCCCCCCCACCCATTCCTCCACTTTCTTCATTGGAAACAGCGGTATGATGAGGATTATTTCCTAGCTCCTCTAACTTTGTAGATTTTAAGTCCTCTCCATCAGGCGGGTTTATGCAGTGGATTAGTACCTTATGCTGGCAGCTTTGTTTGTGCGAGTAAAGCTATAGCACAAGATTGCTGAAATAAAGCCTGTTCTCATTTCGATCTATATGTACCTTGTTGCCCTTAATTAGTCCCAAAGACCCTGTCATTAGGGCGCTAGGAAAACTTTTTTATGTTAAGCTGAGAAAAATGTTATAGTGCATATGATTTTAACTTAGATGAATTAGATTAAGCTTTTTCTCTGTGTGCCTCGCTGTACTCTGAGTGCACTTTGGTGATAAATGCTCTCTCATATTACTTTTCCTGAACCATAATGTTTTATTGCTTGGCATTTATTGATAAAGAAATTCTTTAGGATGGTGATTGATAGATAGACAGATACTAGATAGATAGATAGATAGATAGATAGATAGATAGATAGATAGATAGATACAGTGGTGTAGCTAGAAATCACTGGGCCCCACAGCAAATTTTTGAATGGGGCCCCCTCCCCCAGTAATTTTTCATTGTGTAATACTGTTGAGGGGGCCCTGACAAAGCCTTTTAGTCCTCCTCCTCCTGGATGGACCCCAAAACAGCTGCTTCCTCTGCTTCCCTTATAGCTACGCCCCTGGATAGATAGACAGATATTAGATAGATAGATAGATAGATAGATAGATAGATAGATAGATAGATAGATAGATAATGAGATAAATCAACGTAGTAAAAAGGCAGCACTCTCAAATGGAAAAGAGGAACAACATTTATTCATCCATGCAGGACCCGACGTTTCGGCTCTATACTGGAGCCTTGGTGCCGCGTCCTGCATGGGTGAATACATTTTGTTCCATTTTTCCATTTGAGAGTGCTGCCTTTTTACTACGTTTGTATATTTGGGCAATAGTCTTGTCCCATTGGGCTTGCACCTCGGCTTGCCTTCTTTTGTCTGGTGCTATTTTTCTTCTCTAGATAAATAGATAGATAGATATATAGATAGATAGATAATGATATGAGATGACAGCTAGATATGAGTTAGATAGATAGAAAGATAGATAGATTGATATAGATAGCTATGAGATAGATAGATAGATAGATAGATAGATAGATATGTAACACCCCAGAGTTGTGTTACTACATGCCTCTACCCTGCTACTATCTTCTAAGCGCCTGTATATTGTCATCTGATGTAATTTACATTATGTCTTCACAAATGTGCATATAAAACCATGTTAAATACAGTTGTTCCTGTAATTTTCCAGGTTCACCAGCAGGTGGCAGCAACACTTTGGCAAGGTACTAGTCCTAGTTTAGTATATCTAGGCTGGAATGGATTATTCCAGCTTAGCTCCCCCTCTGTGAGCGAAGTGGGCTGTTCCCACATCCTGCAGCATGGGTGGAGAAGGAAGTTATTGTGAGTGTGGCCTCCCCCTGCTAGGGGTAGGGTGTGTGTGTGTGAGGAGTTCCCCTGCATAGGGAAGACAGCAAGGATCTTGTTTTGGCTGAGACTTGATCATATTCCCAGTCTGAGCACCTTTAGCCTCAGCTGGATGAAGAAGCAGAAAACTACAGACAACCTCCAGAGTTCCAGGAAGAAAGCATCCCCCGAGAAACCATCTGAGAAATAAGTCCAGAGACCTACGACAAGCCATTCCTCCTCAGCTAGTCTGTCCATACAAAGCAGAAGTTATAGGAAAGTGCAGAAGATTAATTCCTGCCACAATTACAGAGCTACCAAGCAGACGACTTAGGCCTCTTTCACACTTGCGTTGTCCGGATCCGTCGTGTACTCCATTTGCCGGACGTGCCCGCCGGATCCGTAACACCGCAAGTGAACTGAAAGCATTTGAAGACTGATCCGTCTTCAAAATGCGTTCAGTGTTACTATGGCAGCCAGGACGCTATTAAAGTCCTGGTTGCCGTAGTAGTAGTGGGGAGCGGGGGAGCAGTATACGATCACATCATCCATGCGCATGGGGCGCCCTGACGTCACTCTGAAGCGCCCCGGGAGCCACACGGACGGTAAGTATACTGCTCCCCCGCTCCCCCGCTCCCCACTACACTTTACCATGGCAAACAGGACTTTAGCGTCCTGGCAGCCATGGTAACCATCCAGAAAAAGCTAAACGTCGGATCCAGTAATGCGCCGAAACTACGGCAAGTGTTCAGGATTTTTGGCCGGAGCAAAAAGCGCAGCATGCTGCGGTATTTTCTCCGGCCAAAAAACGTTCCGGTCCTGAACTGAAGACATCCTGATGCATCCTGAACGGATTTCTCTCCATTCAGAATGCATAGGGATAATCCTGATCAGGATTCTTCCGGCATAGAGCCCCGACGACGGAACTCTATGCCGGAAGAAAAGAACGCAAGTGTGAAAGGGCCCTTACCCTGCAAGCTCTAAGTTTAAAGCAGAAGCATTCATTTCCTGCCAACCATTGCAAAAACCTGCTGGGACCAGAGACCAAAGCTGTATACTGTTTAGATACAAGTTATCTTCAGTAAAGAAACATTTGAACTTCATATAAAGGTCTGGACATCATTTACTCTGCAAAATTCCTCTATTACTCCTACTATCACTACACAAATTTATTGCAAGTGAGCCATGAGTCCAGCCGTACCCAGGTAGGAGACACCGTGACACAACTATCACCAAACTATAGAGACATTATAGGCCAATACACCACTCTGGCATTCCTAATCTGTGACGTGCGTCATAACACCTTGGAAGGGCCCTGGGATAGTACCCTGCGCACGCTGCAATTGGCGTCACGACAAATACAGACTATTATCCACCTGACCATGCCACTGCATTAAAGTGGCATCAGCGTACCCCGCATCCTGGCCATTGCAGATAGATAGATAGATAGATAGATAGATAGATAGATAGATAGATAGATAGATAGATAGATAGATAGATAGATAATGATATGAGATGATATGAGTTAGAGAGGAGATAGATAGATAGATAGATAGATAGATAGATAGATAGATAGATAGATAGATAGATAGATAGATAGATATTGATATGAGATGATTAGTTGAAATCACGTTGGAATACTGATCACTGCCAGTCCAATGATGTCTACTTTCCTGGAGGATTTAGGCAGTCATGCCTACATTTTTATATGAGAACTTCTAGATTGCCTCAGTGTAGACAGCCTAGAAATGTATTGTGAAGTCTGCAGTATCTTTATTTTGAACACCGTCAAATGTACTTATTACTTAGAGAGTCATTCAGACTTTCCAACCAGTCATCAAGAAGGAGCTTGTTAGCCTCAGAATATGTTTGCACATCTGCGGTATGCCAGACCGATAGGGGAATTATGTGTGAGCATTAGGTGGGCCGAGGTAAATACAGTTCTGGTTACTCACCGTTATGTCGTCCCTGGGCGGGCTCGCATAAGTGATGAGGAGAACGGCACAGAAATTCTCTGGGGCACACTCTGGTGTAAGGGACACAGGCCAGATGGTGGTTCGAGGTGCCCTTGATGGTCTGTATTAATGTGCCTATAGCAAGGTCCCTTGAAGTCATGACGCCAGTACCTTTTGTGGTGGTACAACCATTTACTGTAGTGTTAATTGAGGAACTGGAGACTGAGACAAGGATGGTGTAATTCAACTTAGAACTTTTACTGAATGTTGCTCCTGGTAACATTACATCCAAGTATTAAACAGTCTCTTTAAGATGGACAGAGGTAAAGCTGCAACAGGTCCACTGCTGACAGGTGCGATGTCTGTCTCTATAGCTATTAAATGATGCAGATTTTTATGCTTACTGGTAGAGGACTTCTAAGCTGGTCCTGGTTATCCCAGTGCAAGTTAGTGAGGCTGCCGGAGGCTGGTAAATCCTTTACTTTTAGCTCCAAAGGTCCTAAGGCGCTTATAGAGATGGCCGTAACCCTTTGAGGGTCTGCTTCTTTAGTATTTTCTGAATTAAGATCCTCCTAAGTATATGGAGCACTTCAACTCTGGGCTGAAGACTGGCTTAGAGATCAGACTGCACTCACTGCAGACTAAGACTGCAGACTCACACTAGACTAACTAGGCCTGAGCTGGGCTATATATATGGGAGGTGTTATCTCCCCCTAGTGGTAGGCTCAGTGTAATGCAGTCTAATACACCTGTTGGCAGGGATTATGCATAAGGATGCATTGCAGCATAAGACAGGCTATACAAAGCATAACACAACAACTTTGCAGTACCCACGAGGGTAGTGGGACACTGCACATCTACCTAGCGACTGGCTCAATATGTAAAGATTGACCACTTTGAAGCTTCATGATCTTGTATAAATTGACCACTCTACATCTCCATGATTTTATGAGGCCATCATGGACAGTTTCTTTACTGTAGAAATTCTGGAGAAGCATGTTACTGACAGGCAACTAGTACTTCCCTCTTGGGTTTTGCAACAAAATATGTCAAAATGGATAAAATAGCTTACACTTTGGTAATTAGGGTGTATTTTTTTTATTCCACAAGTTAGATCAGACAGATGTTAGATGAAGTACACATGTACTTTATCTAAACAATAAATATTCTGGGGGCTTTGATGCTGGGAAGTAGGGTAAATTTTACATTTTTGATGACTAGCTTATTTCTCGGGGGAATGCTTGCTGTGTACAAGCTTGCTGATTTAAAAAACTTTTAGCATTTGCTTTTAAAAACTCTGTCTGTCTGACTCTTGTAGCATAGATCCTTATATCAAATGGCCATGATTGAAAGCGGACATTTTCCAATTCATTAAGAGGCTCGTTATTAGTGTTTAGCGCGAATATTCGTATAACGAATTTTTATCACGAATATCGGCACTTCGAGAATTCGCAAATATTTAGAATATAGTGCTATATATTCGTAATGACGAATATTCATATATTATTATTTTTTTTTTAACACATCAGGTGATCATCTCTCCCTTCTTCTAGTTTGTGGGCCAATAAGAAGGCTTTGTCACAGCTTAGCAACATCCCTAGCAACCAATAGAAAAGTTCCCCACCCCTTACTATATAAGAACCTCCCCAGCAGCTATTTTCTAAAGTTTATTGCAGTTATGAAAGAGACCGCAGTGTCATTGCTGTGCTCTGTGCTCTGTTTTATTACATTAGACAGTTATATACAGTATATAATTCAGATAGTTAGGGGGAGATAGTCAGTGTAGGTTAGATTGATCTATAGCAGGCATCCTCAAACTGCGGCCCTCCAGCTGTTGTAAAACTACAACTCCCACAATGCCCTGCTGTAGGCTAATACCTGTAGGCTGTTCGGGCATGCTGGGAGTTGTAGTTTTGCAACAGCTGGAGGGCCGCAGTTTGAGGATGCCTGATCTATAGTGTAGCTGATAGGTTCCAGTGCAGGGTGTTAGGTAGTGTGATAGGTTCTGCTATCCATACATACATGCTACAGATGTCACAAGTTGCACGTATTGCGAAAAACATGCGCATTTTTAATTGCCAATATATTGGAGCACTCTATCTGCATATAAAGCTATTCTAATGCTCTGCCATGCCAACCATTTTCTCGAGTCTCAGGAAACTTATACCAGCTTGAAAAATGTAGCATAAGTGACCCACGCCTGTTTTTCGTGCGGATTACGTGAATATTACATTGCCGATTTTCGCAGTCAAGAATATAATCTTGAATTCTGGAATTCGCGAATATATGATGAATATTCTACAAAATATTCTCGAAATATCGCAAATTTGAATATTGCCTCTGCCGCTCATCACTACTACTGGTTATATGAGAACTGTAATGGAAGCAATTGGATGTTTGAAAGTAGTAAACTGACGTAATGCATTCTTGTCTAAAATTACATTAAATATACATTTGTATATCTTTTATTCCCAAGTGGAATTCATATACGAATGCTGTATTCCAGAATAAATGTCAATTTGGCATTGAAAGGGTCTTCAAAGGCCTATTCTAAAAAAAAAAAAATTCCTTTGTTACAGTTATACTGTAAATGCAGAATTGCTAGCCATAATCACATTTAATTAACAGAAACATGTTATTCTTCCAATGCACTAACGAAGAAATACAATGCACCTTTCACAAAATGTTGAAAAGCATCATATACTGTTTAGTGTTTTCAGCTCTTATGCTCACTTATGAGTTTCCATGGTAACAGACTACAAACAATTCTGAAGTAGTCGGATCCTGCAGTTGTACATTTTATATCTGTCCCCTACTCCTTCCCAACATACATATAGTAGGTGTCAAATAGCAGAGACAAGGTGAAAGGGAGTGCAACTGAAAGTCCAGACCACACTGTTACTATGGAGAAACATAGGTCGAAATAGGAACTATAGACACAAAACAATAGGATATTTATAATTTTTTATTATTTTTTTTAAGTGGAAAAGGTCTATGCAATCTTTACTGCTATATATGTACTTATTCTCAGAGTGTTGGAATAAATGGTTAAGCTCGAGGAGTACGGGCTTGGCGCATGGCCAGTTATTACTCAGTGGTAACATAGCTGTATTGGTAGCGTTAGCTGTTTATTGCTGTGACAGCTTCTGAAAGCACTTAGTGTGGGTATAACACTATGTTCAGTGAGGCTGCACTTCATATATTGATCAGTGCTTACACAGACAGCTTCCCCGTATGATGATAAGGACATGAACTACCATGCTCGTCTTTGATATCTAGTATTGACATGCGCCAAGGCTGAGATCTGGCACTCCGGATGACATGTGATCGCTTAGTATAAACGATCCCATGTTTTTATGATCATGCAAATATGTTTACTAATTAATTTATCAGATTGAGATGTGTTTTTTATGTTATAATTATGGGTATCAAGTGTATTTATTGCAATTTATTTGTTTTACTATTTTTACGTAATCATGTTTGTTCGATTTTGGATTTGTCACTTATGAAATATTATAGTTTTTAACTCAGTTAGGGTCCATTCACACGTCCGTTTTTTCTTTCCTGATCTGTTCCGTTTTTTGCGGAACAGATCTGGACCAGATCTGGACCCATTCATTTTCAATGGGTCCTGGAAAAAATCGGACAGCACAATGTGTGCTGTCCGTTTCCGTTGTTCCGTTCCGCATGTCCGAAAAAATATAAAACATGTCCTATTTTTTTCCGCAAAAATCGGATCCTGGACCAATACAAAGTCAATGGATCCGCAAAAAACGGAAGACATTCGTATGTCATTACGTATGTCATCCGTTTTATGCAGATTCCGTTCCTGGAAATTAGGCTTCCTCCCCTGTATTAAATGTGACCAGTGCGGCCCCCCTCCCTCTATATTCATTGGTGGCCAGTGCGGCAGTGCGGATTCCCAGTAAGTTTTCTACAGATCTGATTTTTCAAAACTCAGATCCGACAGTATATTCTAACACAGAGGCGTTCCTATGGTGATGGGGACGCTTCTAGTTAGAATATACTGAGAACTGTGTACATGACTGCCCCCTGCTGCCTGGCAGCACCCGATCTCTTACAGGGGGCTGTGATCTGCACAATTAACCCCTCAGGTGCTGCACCTGAGGGGTTAATTGTGCATATCATAGCCCCCTATAAGAGATCAAGGGCGCCAGGCAGCAGGGGGCAGACCCCCTCCCTCCCCAGTATTAAATGTGACCAGTGCAGCCTCACCTCTCCCCCCCCCCCCCATCATTGGTGGCCAGTGCGGATTCCCAGTATTAATAAATGTGACCAGTGCAGCCTCACCTCTTCCCCCCCCCCCCATCATTGGTGGCCAGTGCGGATTCCCAGTATTAATAAATGTGACCAGTGCGGCCTCACCTCTTTCCCCCCCCCCCATCATTGGTGGCCAGTGCGGATTCCCAGTATTAATAAATGTGACCAGTGCGGCCTCAACTCACCCCCCCCCCATCATTGGTGGCCAGTGCGGATTCCCAGTATTAATAAATGTGACCAGTGCGGCCTCACCTCTTCTCCCCCCATCATTGGTGGCAGCGGAGAGTTCCGATCGGAGTCCCAGTTTAATCGCTGGGGCTCCGATCGGTTACCATGGCAGCCAAGACGCTATTGCAGTCTTGGCTGCCATGGTTACTTAGCAATAAATACAAGCATCATACTTACCCGCGAGCTGCGATGTCTGTGACCGGCCGGGAGCTCCTCCTACTGGTAAGTGACAGGTCTGTGCTATAGGCAATGCGCCGCACAGACCTTTCACTTACCAGTAGGAGGAGCTCCCGGCCGGTCACAGACATCGCAACTCTTCAGGTAATTCAGCGATTAAACTGGGACTCCGATCGGAACTCTCCGCTGCCACCAATGATGGGGTGGGGGGGGGAAGAGGTGAGGCCGCACTGGTCACATTTATTAATACTGGGAATCCGCACTAGCCACCAATGATGGGGGGGGGGGGGGAAGAGGTGAGGCCGCACTGGTCACATTTATTAATACTGGGAATCCGCACTGGCCACCAATGAATATAGAGGGGGGGGGGCCGCACTGGTCACATTTAATACAGGGGAGGGAGGGGGTCTGCCCCCTCCTGCCTGGCAGCACCTGATCTCTTACAGGAGGCTATGATTCGCACAATAATTGTGCGGATCACAGCCCCCTGTAAGAGATCGGGTGCTGCCAGGCAGCAGGGGGCAGTCATGTACACAGTTCTCAGTATATTCTAACTAGAAGCGTCCCCATCACCATGGGAACGCCTCTGTGTTAGAATATACTGTCGGATTTGAGTTTTCACATGTTTCCGTTTTTTGCGGATCCGCAAAAAACGGATGACATAGGGAAACATTTTCAGGAACAACAGATTCGCAAAAAACTGACCGAAAATCGGGATGTAGAAAAATACTGACGTGTGAATGTAGCCTTAATGTGATGTAATTATTTAATTATTGATTCACATGTGTTACTGCTATATATTCTGCCTCTTTGCACCCTAAGGCTACTTTCACACTTGCGTTGTTAATTCCGGTATTAAGATCCGGCAGAGGATCTCTATGCTGGAATTAAACGGATCCGTTTTGATTTTGCACATCAGGATGCATCTGTCCCATTAGTATGCGGTTGTGTGAAATCAAAACAGAATAAAAACAGTTCCGTCACTAAATACATTGAAAGTCAATGGGTGATGGATCCAGTTTTTTAGGCTCCTAAAAAAATGGATCTGTCACCATTGACTTACATTGTTTTCAGTGCCAGATCAGTTTTTTTCCGGAATTCTGACAGAACGGAAGACATCCTGATGCATCCTGAACAGATCTCTATCCATTTACAATGCATGAGGACTAAAGTTGAGCGAACCCGAACTTTACGATTTTTGGTACTCGAACCCGAACTTTGCCGGAAATGTTCGGGTTCGAGTTCAGTGTTCGGGCATTTAATAAAGCTTGTTGAAAGGCTGCAGGGCAGCCAATCAACAAGCTTTTAAGCTGTGTGCCCTTAGAAGCCATCACAGCCATGCCTACTAATGGCATAGCTGTGATTGGCCGGTGCATCATGTGACCCAGCCTCTAGATAAGCTGGATCACGTGTAGCACCGCCCATCAGGCAGCTGATTAGTGCGATTTTATTTTATTTTATTTTTTTTGTGGGTGCAATACACCATCTTTGCACCCCTGACACAGAAAGCTATTCATAAATCTGGCTGTTAATTCTGTGGGTGACCTACAGCGATTTTTTTTTTTTTTTGTGGGTGCAATGCAACATTGTACTTTGTACCCCTGACACACAAATATAAGTTTATTTAGTCTGTTAGTTAGGTGCACGTCATATACCCATTTATTGCGTGAAGTACACCTGCACTGCATATGTGACAGGGAAATTGATATAGTTAATCCGTCTGTTAGTTCAGTGGGTGACCTCAAAGAATGAGGAGAGCATCAAATAAGGGACATGGCCCTGGTCATGGTGCTGCTGGTGTTGGTAGAGCTCTTGTTGTAGGGAGAGAACGTGGTCGATCTGTGCCAGCTACACGCCCAAATGAAACACCTTCCTCAGGTGCACGTAGGCGACAGAATGTTCAACGTTATTTTGTAGGCCCAAATACCAGTGTACGAATGGTGAATCCAGAACAAGTAGAGGCGGTAGTAGATTGGATGGCTGACAGTGCC
Source organism: Bufo bufo (assembly GCF_905171765.1). Classification (NCBI taxonomy): domain Eukaryota; kingdom Metazoa; phylum Chordata; class Amphibia; order Anura; family Bufonidae; genus Bufo; species Bufo bufo. Next base: position 102,054,543 of record NC_053391.1, on the reverse strand, counting down.
TCCAGTTCCTTCACATTGTCTCCCACCCGGTCCCCTGCTGAAAGCGCAGAATTGGCACCTGCAGCCCATGGGCATCTGCCTTTCACCTCACCCCCTTCCAAATCAGCCAAGCAGTCTGAGCCCCAAGTCATGCAGCAGTCTCTTATGCTTTTTGATGACTCTGCTGGCAGGGTTTCCGAGGGCCGTCCACATAGCCCTGCTCCAGAAGTGGAAGAGATTGAGTGCACTGATGCCCAACCACTTATGTTTCAGGATGTAGACATGGGAGGACCACCACAGCACATCTCTGATGATGTCGAAACACAGGTGCCAACTGCTGTGGCTTTCTGCGGTGTGCAGACCGGTAAGGAGGGCAGAGGTGAAGAGTGGGTGGAAGATTATGTGGAGGATGATGAGGTCCTACACCCCACATGGAATCAAGGTCATGCAAGTGACCTGTGCAGTTCGGAGGAAGAGGTGTTGGTCACACAGCACCAGCCGCACAGCAAAAGAGGGAGCAGTGTGATAAAGCAGAGTGGCCGTCTCCTAGCCAGTACGCCTGCTACTGCCCACCGCACCCAGGGACTGAGCACACCAAAGCCAGCTCCAAGAAGTTCCCTGGCGTGGCAGTTCTTTAGACAATATGCTGACAACAAAACACATGTGTTTTGCACGCTGTGCAATCAGAACCGGAAGCGAGGCATAAATGTCCTAAACCTGAGCACCACCTGTATGACCAGGCATCTAAATGCAAAGCATAAGCTGCAGTGGAGTACACACCTCAAAAACCACAAAAGAACTCAGGCTCCTCCTGGTCCCCCTTCTGCTACAGTCTCGGCCTCTTCCTCCCCTTCTGGAGTGATAGTGGCACCTGCCACTCCGCAAACAGAGGATGTGGTAGCAACGCCACCACGTCCGTCACCAAGCATCTCCACAATGTCCAATGGAAGCGTTCAGCTGTCCATCTCCCAAACACTGGAGAGGAAGATGAAGTGGGTGGAAGATTCCGCGATCCCTGGCACTAAATTCCTGGCCTTTGAAATGCTGTCATTCTGTCTGGCAGAGACGGAGACTTTTAAAATACTTATGGCGGTGGCTGTCCCACAGTAAGTGGTTCCCACCAGCCACTACTTTTACAGGCGAGCCATCCCCACCCTGCACAACCAAGTGGCGGAAAAAATTAGGTGTGCACTGCGCAACGCCATCTGTGGCAAGGTCCACATAACCACCGATACGTGGACCAGTAAGCACGGGCAGGGACATTGTATCTCCATAACTGCACACTGGGTAAATGCAGTGGCGGCTGAGCCTGAGGCGGATAGCAGTTTGGTGCATGTCCTTCCGCCACCGAGGATTACAGGATGTTTCTCTTTGCCTCCAGTTGCCTCCTCCTCCTACTCCGCTTCCTCCTCTACCGCCTCCTCATCTGGTCAGTGTAACACCTTCACCACCAACTTCAGCACAGCCAGGGGGAAACGACAGCAGGCTGTTTTGAAACTCATCTGTTTGGGGGAAAACCCCACACTGCGCAGGAGCTGTGGACGGGCATAGAACAACAGACCGATGAGTGGTTGGTGCCACTGAGCCTCAAGCCCGGCCTGGTGGTGTGCCAAAATGGGCGAAATCTCGTATCAGCTCTCGGACTAGCCGGTTTGACGCACATCCCTTGCCTGGTGCATGTGCTGAATTTGGTGCTGCAGAGGTTCCTGAAAAACTTCCCCGATATGTCAGAGCTGCTGCAGAAATTGTGGTCCGTCAGTGCGCGCTTTCGGCGTTTTCACCCTGCTGCTGCTCGCCTGTCTGCACTGCAGCGTAACTTCGGCCTCATATGTGAGGTGCCCACAAGGTGGAACACCACCTTGCACATGCTGGAGAGACTGTGAGAGCAGCAGCAGGCGATAGTGGAGTTTCAGCTGCAGCACGCACGGGTGAGTCGCTCTGCGGAACAGTACCACTTCACCACCAATGAGTGGGCCTCCATGCGGGACGTGTGTGCCATGTTGCGCTGTTTCGAGTACTCCACCAACATGGCCAGTGCCAATGACGCAGTCCTCATCGTTACTATCCCACTTCTATGTCTCCTTGAAAAAACGCTTCGGGCGATGATGGAAGAGGATGTGGCACAGGAGGAAGAAGGATAATTTCCACGGTTATCAGGTCAGTCATTCACAAGTGGCTCGGAGGGTGGGTTCCTGCACCAACCAAGGCCAGGTACACAATTGTCCAGCCACGGCACAGCTCTGGAGGATGAGGAGGAGGAGGATGATGAGGAGGAACCGTGTTCACAGCAGGGTGGCACCAAAAGCAGCTCATGTGCATCACTGGAGCCTGGCTGGGGGGATACAGAGGACACAGACGATACACCTCCCACAGAGGACAGCTTTTCGTTGCCTCTGGACAGCCTGGCACACATTAACAATTACATGCTGCAGTGCCTGTGCAATGGCCGCCGAGTTGCCCACATTCTAACCAGTGCTGATTACTGGGTGGCCACCCTGCTAGATCCCCGCTACAAGGACAACGTGCCGTCCTTAATTCCGTCACTGGAGTGTGATCGGTAGATGCGCTGCTGGTGGCATTCCCACCTGACAGCGGGGGCTCAGTGGAAGCACAAGGAAAAGACAGAGATGGAGGAAGAAGTCGCCAACGCAGCTGGGGCACCACCAGCATCTCCGAAGGCAGGGTTAGCATGGCCGAAATGTGGAAAAGCTTTGTCAGTACGCCACAACAACCAGCACCACCAGCTGATATGGAACGTCTTAGCAGGAGGCAGCATTTCAGCAACATAGTGGAATAGTACATGTGCACACGCCTACACGTACTGACTGATGGGTCTACCCTATTCAACTTGTGGGTCTCCAAATTGGGCACATGGCCTGAGCTTGCCCTTTACGCCTTGGAGGTGCTGGCCTGCCCTGCGGCCAGTGTATTATCCGAACGTGTGTTCAGCACAGCAGGGGGGGTGATCACAAACAAGTGCAGCCGCCTGTCCACAGCCTATGTGGAAAACAACAATTGAAGTGTGAAAGTAGCCTAATACATGCTTGAGAAAAGCTCTAATACTCAGTCGAAATGTCCCAACCACATGTACAGTAGGTGAATAAAAGATCATTTCTACAGCGTGATGTCTAATTTTGTATTTTCTAAATTTGAGGTCCTTGAGACAAGCTCCTTCTTGGACCTCATTCTAATAGTTTTTTTGTTTGCTTTTTTTTTGTTTTTTTATTTTACTGGTGCTATTTTTCTTAAGAGATATATATACAGTACAGACCAAAAGTTTGGACACACCTTCTCATTCAAAGAGTTTTCTTTATTTTCATGACTATGAAAATTGTAGATTCACACTGAAGGCATCAAAACTATGAATTAACACATGTGGAATTATATACATAACAAACAAGTGTGAAACAACTGAAAATATGTCATATACTATGTTCTTCAAAGTATCCACCTTTTGCTTTGATTACTGCTTTGCACACTCTTGGCATTCTCTTGATGAGCTTCAAGAGGTAGACCCCTGAAATGGTTTTCACTTCACAGGTGTGCCCTGTCAGGTTTAATAAGTGGGATTTCTTGCCTTATAAATGGGGTTGAGACTATCAGTGGCGTTGAGGAGAAGTCAGGTGGATACACAGCTGATAGTCCTACTGAATAGACTGTTAGAATTTGTATTATGGCAAGAAAAAAGCAGCTAAGTAAAGAAAAACGAGTGGCCATCATTACTTTAAGAAATGAAGGTCAGTCAGTCAGCCGAAAAATTGGGAAAACTTTGAAAGTAAGGGCTATTTGACCATGAAGGAGAGTGATGGGGTGCTGCGCCAGATGACCTGGCCTCCACAGTCATCGGACCTGAACCCAATCGAGATGGTTTGGGGTGAGCTGGACCACAGAGTGAAGTCAAAAGGGCCAACAAGTGCTAAGCATCTCTGGGAACTCCTTCAAGACTGTTGGAAGACCATTTCAGGGGACTACCTCTTAAAGCTCATCAAGAGAATGCCAAGAGTGTGCAAAGCAGTAATCAAAGCAAAAGGTGGCTACTTTGAAGAACCTAGAATATGACATATTTTCAGTTGTTTCACACTTGTTTGTTATGTATATAATTCCACATGTGTTAATTCATAGTTTTGATGCCTTCATAGTCATGAAAATAAAGAAAACTCTTTGAATGAGAAGGTGTGTCCAAAATTTTGATCTGTACTGTGTATATATATATATATATGTATATAGTGTGTTGGTATTGTAAACATATATCCTTAAATGGTTAAGCTGAACTCGATGAGTACGGGCTTGGCACATGGCCAGTTATTACTCAGTGGTAACATAGCTGTGTTGGTAGCGTTAGCTGTTTATTGCTGTGACAGCTTCTGAAAGCACTTAGTGTGGGTATAACACTATGTTCAGTGATGCTGCACTTCATATATTGATCAGTGCTTGCACAGACAACTTCACCTTATGAAGATAATGACATGAACTCTACACCTTCCTCTAATGTATTTCATAGGAAACAAAGCTTTTTCTCAAGAGATAGAGATGAATTGCCCCATCGTGTCGCTGCTTCTTTACTTTAACGTATATCTGTATGTCTGTTAGGCCTCTTTCACACGGGCGTTGCGGGAAAAGGTGCGGGTGCGTTGCGGGAACATGCACGATTTTTCCGCGCAAGTGCAAAACATTGTAATGCGTTTTGCACTTGCGTGAGAAAAATCGGCATGTTTCCTATTTTTACCCTTTGTAGACACACAGGAACCAAACATAATCTTGTTTGCTTTTAATTATCCAATTTTTGTTAAACAGACATTGATACTAAATTAAACATACATAAAAGATCATTTTTAAATTAAACATACAGTCAGGTCCATAAATATTGGGACATCGACACAATTCTAAAATTTCTGGCTCTATACATCACGACAATGGATTTAAAATGAAAGGAACAAGATGTGCTTTAACTGCAGACTGTCAGCTTTAATTTCAGGGTATTTACATCCAAATCAGGTGAACGGTTCAGGAATTACAACAGTTTGCATATGTGCCTCCCACTTGTTACGGGACCAAAAGTAATGGGACAGAATAATAATCATAAATCAAACTTTGACTATTTAATACAAGGTTGCAAATCCTTTTCAGTCAATTACAGCTTGAAGTCTGGAACGCATAGACATCACCAGACGCTGGGTTTCATCCCTGGTGATGCTCTGCCAGGCCTCTACTGCAACTGTCTTCAGTTCCTGCTTGTTCTTGGGGCATTTTCCATACAGTTTTGTCTTCAGCAAGTGAAATGCGTGCTCAATCGGATTCAGGTCAGGTGATTGACTTGGCCATTGCATAACATTCCACTTCTCTCCCTTAAAAAACTCTTTGGTTTCTTTTGCATTATCCTTTGGGTCATTGTCCATCTGCACTGTGAAGCGCCGTTTAATGAGTTCTGAATCATTTGGCTGAATATGAGCAGATAATATTGCTCGAAACCCTTCAGAATTCATCCTGCTGCTTTTGTCAGCAGTCACATCATCAATAAATACAAGAGAACCAGTTCCATTGGCAGCCATACATGCCCACACCATGACACTACCACCACCATGCTTCACTGATGAGGTGGTATGCTTAGCATCATGAGCTGTTCCTTTCCTTCTCCATACTCTTCTCTTTCCATTACTCTGGTACAAGTTGATCTTGGTCTCATCTGTCCATAGGATGTTGTTCCAGAACTGTGAAGGCTTTTTAGATGTCGTTTGGCAAACTCTAATCTGGCCTTCCTGTTTTTGAGGCTCAGCAATGGTTTACATCTTGTGGTGAACCCTCTGTATTCACTCTGGTAAAGTCTTCTCTTGATTGTTAACTTTGACACACATACACCTACCTCCTGGAGAGTGTTCTTGATCTGGCCAACTGTTGTGAAGGGTGTTTTCCACCACAGTTATTTTCCGTGGTCTTCCGGGTCTTTTGGTGTTGGTGAGCTCACCGGTGTGTTCCTTATTTTTAAGAATGTTCAAAACAGTTGTTTTGGCCACGTCTAATGTTTTTGCTATCTCTCTGATGGGTTTGTTTGTTTTTTCAGCCTAATGATGGCTTGCTTCACTGATGACAGCTCTTTGGATCTCATCTTGAGAGTTGACAGCAACAGATTCCAAATGCAAATAGCACACTGAAATGAACTCTGGACCTTTTAGCTGCTCATTATAATTGGGATAAAGAGGGAATAACACACACCTGGCCATGGAACAACTGAGAAGCTAATTGTCCCATAAATTTTGGTCTCTTAACATGTGGGAGGCACATATGCAAACTGTTGAAATTCCTACACCGTTCTCCTGATTTGGATGTAAATACCCTCAAATTAAAGCTGACAGTCTGCAGTTAAAGCACATCTTGTTCGTTTCATTTCAAATCCATTGTGGTGGGTGTATAGAGCCAAAAATGTTAGAATTGTGTAGATGTCCCAATATTTATGGACCGGACTGTACCTGTCAATGAAAAGTGCCCACAATTTCCATGTGCTATGGCACAGCCACAAGGCCACCTTCTACCTTTATTACATTGCTGGCAACTTTGTAGTCACAGATCCAATTATAAACCCTTAAACTTGATTCTGCTTGCTACATTTCAGCAAGGTTACTGCAGTTAGAAGCAATTCCTTCTATCCAACTTCTCTCAAAGTCTGACTCTTCTTGCTGTCCTTCCTTCCTTTCTTTAGGCTACAAAGGCACAATGTCAAAAGTGAGATACTGAAATTAACTCCCCTGTATCTTAACAATTCTAGATAGAACATTTTGTCTTAGATTTGAGAATACTTCAACATGTTTTGTGATTTATAGAAAAGAAATTATTTGTATTATATATAATATAATAGCATGTATTTTTTGATACAACTCATCACCAAATGGCAATATCAGCAAGTCCAAAGCATGCAATGAGAAATATCAGTTTTTTGGTGGACGCAGAATGCTTGTTTTCTGATAGATGACCGATAGATTAAAATGTTCTCGTCACATTGACCGGTCGGCGAGTATTTTTCAGTGTAGGAGTTGATCACTAGCACTATGAGAGATCCAGAGAGAGTTATTAATAGTGTTGTATTTTGCACCAGGATATTAGAACAAGACAAGGCATAAATTATGTTTAGACTAAAAAGTGTCAGAAAAAATGACCCAAAAAAGACATGTCTGGTATGGTGCACTCTGTAACATTTTTAGGCACTGTACATTAATGTTTGTCATGCTAGAAACATGAGCCACAAAAAAATGGCCCAATGGTTTACGGATTCTGGGGCAAGTACTGTTGTGTATATGCTCCACTGCCTTTTGTAGCATTTACTTTTATGCAGCTGATTGTTTGAATGTAATTTATCTGCTTATTGATAATTGAGTTTTTGTTGATACTTCCTGCTGATAGAGGGAAAGAGAGAGCTGACCTACTTATGTCCCTAGTCTGGAGTTAGGGATGTGCACTTGGCAACTATCAATATTACTATTAGTTAAACAACATATCTTGTAAAATTTTCATTTATTGAGGTCTGTAGAAAGATTATGTAATCTGGGTTCCTCACGCCCTTAGATATGGTATATGAAGGGTGTAACAAAGAGGAAGTAGCCTTGTTGACTACAGAGACCATTTAGAATTCAAGGGTTGAATTTTATTCATTGTTACCGGCAACAGAAACGATAACTACATCTAAAATGTTCACAAGCTGTCTTCAGACAAATTCAGAATAAGATCATACACAGATGACACACAGATGAAACAAGCCTAATGGAAGCTATCTCAAATCTATAGCATGCCAGCTGGTGTAAAACTACAACTGCCGACATACTCTGGCAGTCATACAAACAAGTTGGAAGTTTTTGTTTTTTTCCAACAGCTGATCAGCCAAATTTTGGAGATCATTGCCTTACTGCCTTCCCTAGTAAGATAAACAACAGAAAATAAATCTTACCCAACTGGCACAAAGTTGTGTCCATCAGCGGAGCATCAGGATTATTCCAAATGCAACAAGCCCTTCAGGAGCCAGAGCAGCAGATGGGAGTGATAATGGCTCTCACTATAGGATGCGTCACAGTGGTTTCCCTCTAAGTGAAGGGTGCACCCTTTCTTCCCTCAAGGCATTCCCTGTAGTTGGTGCTCTTGCCTGATAATAGTTTTGAATGCCCTTGATGGTGGTTGAATGGCTGCCTGGCAAGAGGTGTAGTAGGGAAGTGGCCAGCGTATGGTGAGGTAGGAGTAAGGAAACCAGGCTAGAGGTAAAAGAATAAACTTACTTTACTAGAGTGAAAAATAGGATTTGTAGTACATCCAACAATAATCTGTACATAGTGCAAATCCTTGTCCCAGAGGCCAAGGTATAAGGCTGGCAAAGTGGCAAGTAATGGCACTCTTGGCATGCTAGCTTGCTAAAATATTTCTCACTAGAATATCTTGCTGGCAACTTTAGTCTGGCAATTATGGCTATAGTGTCCGCTGCGGGATAAAGGTTTTGGTGATGGGTGTCTTAACTGTAATACCTCACAAGCTGCAAAGTCTGGTTATCTATAGTCACAGGTTACCTTGCATAGTCCTATGCCTGGCCATGTAGATTCTAATTTCTTTCTTTCTTTCATTCACAGAAACAGTAATTTTCACAAGTATTAGTTAGTCTCTGGATCTTGAGGCCTAAAGAGAAGGAGCAAATGGACTTGTTTCTTCCCTCCTCACATACTCACTCTAGTCTCCTTTCAGGACCAGTCCACTCCTGCCCCTTCTGGGAAGGGTGAAACAGAGTGATTAACCTTTTCCCTGACAACCATACCAGGCTATACTGGGTGTACATTATATTATATGACATTACATCACACCTTAAAAGGTCAGCAATGTTTTAACAAACTGAATAAATCAATAATAAAGGTGAATATAAGAAACATCATTATACATGAATATATCTTATCAGAGAAAAAGCCTGACAACATGTGTCTATTTCAGTGTTTCCCAACCAGTGTGCCTCCAGCTGTTGCAAAACTACACCTCCCAGCATTCCCGCACAGCCAAATGCAGTCCGGGCATGCTGGGAGTTGTAGTTTTGCAACAGCTGGAGGCACACTGGTTGGGAAACACTGGTCTATTTCATCTCTTCTGTCTCCGTGCAGCTCACTACCCCTCCTTTCTCCATAGAATTCTATGGGTCATTCTATATCTCCAGTGAGCTGACAGCCGTCTTGTCTTTCAAGACAGGCTTAGCAGAGAATGATGTTAACAAGGGGTAGGGGAAGAAAGAAGCATTTTTTTTAGATATTTTACAGAGTTTCTACTATTGATTTATGCAGAGTTTGTTCAAATCACAGTGACCATTTAAATATGCAGATTGCAGCCATTCTTCGCTCATTCCCTTGGAAAACAAAAATACAATGTCCCCAGAAGACCACAGTTACCGTAGCAAACATCTCCAACAGCCACCACAACAATGCAGCAGCATCCAGTAATTGACTCTACCATATCTTCTCTCTGCACATGTTGTTGATGTTCCATAAACTCCAGAGAAGTCATTTACCAAGTCGGAATCTGTTCTGTTCATTAAGTAATACGGGTTTGTATGAATGAACAGAAACGTTAACATTATTATATTTCATCATTAGTTCTTTTACTTCTGACTTCAAACCAAAATGGTTATTGCAGCCATTGTTTGAATAAATGTGGAATTCAGATGCAGACCGCAAAACCTAAACTCTAAGTTTTTCTGAGATTGTTGCGGGTCCTGATAGTTGGGTTCCCATTGATCAGAAAGTGGTGGCCCATCCTAGGGGGAAAACCCTTTTAAAGGAATTATCTAGGATTAGAAAAACATGGCTGCTTTCTTCCAAAAATGGTACCAAAACAGTCTTGGAGTTGTGTGTGGAATTGCCACATTTAGTTCAAGGGAGAAGAGTAAAAATACCATACAAAACCTGTGGACATGTGAGATGCTGTATTTGGAAGAAAATAGCCATCTTTGCATCTAAGGCTAGTATTCAAAGATCTGGAAGGCTGTTCCAGTAAGATGCCGAGAATCAGATGGAAAAATACAACTGTGCAGTATGTCCGGCCGATTCTCAGCATATTTGCCGGGTTGTGGTTGGATCTCCACAGTCCCCATTATAGTTAATGGAGCCGGCAGGAATTCAGGCAATGCTGGATCCAGAGAGCTCTGGTAGGCTGTTCCCTTCTAGAAAAGCCTGCTGAATCTTTAAACACTTATGTAAAGCTAGTCTACTGTAAAAGTATATAATGTATTCTATGAAAAGATATTGAACATATACTGCCCTCTGCTTAAAAAAAAGTGTTATAAACGGGTAGCACATGCAGTAGATGGAATATTAACACTGAAAGCTTTTGCCATATTTTTTTTCAGAACAGCCATTCAGTTTGAGCAATGAAAGGCTATCTTGGATTTAACAATTGATGACTTTCCTTAGGTTAGGTCTTCAGTGTCAGAACGGTGAGGGTCTGAAACTCCAGTCCGCACCCCTGTCGTTCCGCTGTTTGAAGTAGTTCTGGCACCACAGCTCCATCCACTGTGTATTGGGTGGAGTCATTACTGCACTGCTGCTCCCATTGACTTCAGTGGGATTATTAATGCAGTAACCAGCTCCGTCCACTACACAATGGACTGTGCCGTTCTGGTGCCTATTTCTGGTGTCGGAAATCCTGATAAACCCTTTTAATAAAGGACAATTCCACCTAAATATTAAAAAATAATAGACATATATTAATTTAAAAAAAAAATATTAAAATTTGGTACATGTCCTTATTCCTAGTTTGACCTTATATGGACGTCGGCAAATTTTTTATTTCTTGGGGTTCCTGTTTTTGCAAAAAGTGACAATAAGATCCACTAACAATTGAATAAACCAATTCATCAGCCTAAACTGTCAGGTAAGTGCTTGTAAACTGCCGAGAAGCTACTGAACAAGAGAAAACCATTATGGTGATAGATTCTGTTGTCACTTTTTCAAAGATGGGAACGGAGACAGAAAATAAGATAACACAACTAAAAACTTTAGCTATCACTTTAGCTGTAATTGGGCCAAATTTAAAAAGGTTGTCCCATAAGGGCACCCCCTGTCCGTATGTCCCATTCGGATACTTGGACACCATACAGGAGGAATTCCTTGCTTGGTACACCCCTCTGTGAGTTGCTGAAAAGAATTGGGCTCACTATGGAGAAACTGTCTTAAAGGGGTTGGCCACTATATTACAGTAGTTACATAATTACATAGGTTGAAGAAGACACAGGTCCATCCAACTCACCCTTTCTCAATGAATTCTGCCCTTGTGCAGGGAACAGCTCATAACAGCACTTTGTGATACACTGTTATGTGCTGGGATGGTTTACATCGATCACCCCTTGTTTACTGCATACATTCTTAATAAGACCTCCACACTCCAGTCCCAAAATGGCTGCTGATGGAGGGTCATGTGATTAGTCCTGTCTGCAAGTGGCCTCTGTCGACTAGCACCGCGCGGCACTGTGCATGTGCTAGTTTCTAATACTATATGCAGTCAAAGGAGGCCGTTGAATGACTGGTTCCTGCTTTACCCACACTGGTAGCTGGTGTTGTCTATGATTTGTCTTGAACATCGGGTATTTTAAAGGGCATCTGTCAGCAGATTTGTACCTATGAAACTAGCTGACCTTTTACATGTGCGCTTGGCAGCTGAAGGCATCTGTGTTGGTCCTATGTTCATACCGTATGCGCCCACATTGCTGAGAAAAATGAGCAAATGAGCCTCTAGGAACAACAGGAGCATTGATGTTACTCCTAGAGGCTCCACTTTCTCTGCAACTGCCCTGTCCTCTCCACCTTCATTGACAGGTCCAGGTGTGATGATGTTTTCACTGCCTGGCTCTGTCAATTAAAGTGGAGAGGGCTCAGCAGTTGTAGAGAGAGCAGAGCCTCTAGGTGTAACAGCAACGCCACCGTTGCTCCTAGAGGCTCTTTGGCACATATTAAAAAAATAAAATTCACAGCAATATGGATTCCCCCCTCTTGTTCTTGCCTTTGTCATCCTCTGTATGTGATTTTGTCCTGATATGTTGATGTATCGGGTTGACCTTTGCACCTCTTAATTTCTGATGTATTACAACTCCTACTTTGTGCAGTAGCGCTGGCCTTTTTGCTGTTTATTCTGGTGCATTGAATTTCTTAAATTTGTCGGGACAGCAGAGGCTGGGAATTTTCTATAACCCTACAGGGAGGCATGGATATAAGTTGGACTATTGAGAAATTCTGATTGACTCTGTTTTATTGGCTTATTTTTAACTGTGTGTGCATCAGCTTTTTCTCCGACATTCTTCCACAAAACCAGAAATTCAATAAGTAATAAGTGAATATACAACAGAAAGGCATTTTCCAGTACACTTATCTTCAGCTATTAAATTGTCACTCTACTCAATTTTGAAATGTTATATATCATTATCATAATCACTCAGGTCTCTGTTCAATAAATCTTCCCATCGAGGAAAATACTGTTTAAGAGCCATTTATTTTAATAGGATTTCTATGTTGCAAAATGGGGAAGACCACTTCATAGCACAATAATTAGCAGCCTGAGAAACGGAAGACATATAAAAGACGTTGTAATCCATTGTATATAGCCACCTTGCTAAACATGAATATTATTATTATACTGCTGTAATGTTCCCAGGTAGACTTCATTACGTATGTGACTCACCATAGCATCCAATTCTAATATTTTAATATTAAGAGGGTATTCTCTCTGCACAATAATAATGACCTATCGTCAGGATAGGACAGTGATGGCTAACCTCCGGCACTCCAGCTGTGGTGAAACTACGACTCTCAGCATGATCCATTCAATTCTATGGAGTTCTGAGAACAGCCAAGCAAGTGTACATCTTGGGAGTCGTAGTTTTATCACAGCTGGAGTGCCGGAGGTTAGCCATCACAGGGATAGGTCATCAATATCAGGTTGGTGGAATTCAACCCTCAGCTGTTTGAAGGGAACACAGCCCTTATGTAAGCACTGCAATTTCTTGAATGTTTACATGCAACCGGCTACATTGTAGTGGCGGTACAGGGTAATTGCAGCTCTGTCCTATTCACTTGACTAGAAGAGTAAACTGTAATTATACTACAATCTAGATGGCGTGCAGCCAAACACTGAGCATGACGCAACGCTTACACAAACCCCTTCAAACTGCTAATCAGTGGGGGTGTCAGTTGTCTGACCCTCACTGATCTGAATTGAATGACTTATCCTCAGGATATTATGAAATCTGACAACCTCTTTAATGATATGTCTGGTCACAAGCCCCTTCCATCTGTAGCCATCTTATGGGCTGGACCTCTTTATGTATGGAAAAGAGGACTTGCTTGTTGAACAAGGGAGCATGGCGCAATCAATACTGAAAACAGCACAGAAGGGTATATTAGTAAGTTGCACTTATTCACCTACAACACAAATGTAATGTACAGTACAGACCAAAAGTTTGGACACACCTTCTCATTCAAAGAGTTTTCTTTATTTTCATGACTATGAAAATTGTAGATTCACACTGAATGCATCAAAACTATGAATTAACACATGTGGAATTATATACATAACAAACAAGTGTTAAACAACTGAAAATATGTCATATTCTAGGTTCTTCAAAGTAGCCACCTTTTGCTTTGATTACTGCTTTGCACACTTTTGGCATTCTCTTGATGAGCTTCGAGAGGTAGTCCCCTGAAATGGTTTTCACTTCACAGGTGTGCCCTGTCAGATTTAATAAGTGGGATTTCTTGCCTTATAAATGGGTTTGGGACCATCAGTTGCGTTGAGGAGAAGTCAGGTGGATACACAGCTGATAGTCCTACTGAATAGACTGTTAGAATTGGTATTATGGCAAGAAAAAAGCAGCTAAGTAAAGAAAAACGAGTGGCCATCATTACTTTAAGAAATGAAGGTCAGTCAGTCAGCCGAAAAATTGGGAAAACTTTGAAAGTAAGGGCTTTTTGACCATGAAGGAGAGTGATGGGGTGCTGCGCCAGATGACCTGGCCTCCACAGTCACCGGACCTGAACCCAATCGAGATGGTTTGGGGTGAGCTGGACCGCAGAGTGAAGGCAAAGGGCCAACAAGTGCTAAGCATCTCTGGGAACTCCTTCAAGACTGTTGGAAGACCATTTCAGGGGACTACCTCTTGAAGCTCATCAAGAGAATGCCAAGAGTGTGCAAAGCAGTAATCAAAGCAAAAGGTGGCTACTTTGAAGAACCTAGAATATGACATATTTTCAGTTGTTGTTTGTTATGCATATAATTCCACATGTGTTTATTCATAGTTTTGATGCCTTCATAGTCATGAAAATAAAGACAACTCTTTGAATGAGAAGATGTGTCCAAACTTTTGGTCTGTACTGTAATTAGTCATACACTGGCTAACGCATTTACATCATCAGCCATCAATTTCAATGAGCTACAGTAGATGCAATTCCACATCTCTCCAGCAAAATAATGCCTGCAGCACATTAACCTGGTAAGATGCATTAGAAATGAACTCCTGATGGGCCAACTCCTTTGAGTGGACCATAAGAGGAAGTCACTTTTTCCACTGCATGGTATCGGCTCTATCCTAGTCTACTCTACTCTCATCTACTCACTCTAGGTACTTAGTTTTCCACTGTAGATATGGCACTGTAGCTGGTCATCATATAGATGCTGAATGATACTGCAGTGACATCATCGTCAACGCGACACACACAGGAACAATTTTGAAGGATATTGAAGGGCTGTTTTTTTTTTAATTCTCATTATGCAGCTGTCTGTCATCTCCTCAGTTGACCACAGCATGATTTTGCGGGTTGCCATATATTAAAAAGAGAGTGTTAAAAGCCCATCTCCCTATTGCTGTGCATCTAGCACTCAACTAATACCCTGTGATCGCTGCCTGAGTGGTAACGGTGCATGCTCCCACAATACCCTCACACTGCACTTCTAGCTTGGACAGCTGGTCCTCCATAATGTACTGTAACTGCCAGCAAGTGTGTTCACACATTGTCCCTCCGACATGTTTCACCAATTCACCATATTAGGGCAGTGAACGCCGCTATTGTCACTTGCCTGGCTAATAAAGCCTCTCATTTCATGTAAACCACTTTAGGCAGCTATCCTGTAATGTCATGTTTCGTCTACATTGTCTCTCGTTTCTCAATTGGTGCTGCCCCATAGTGATAAGCGGCAGGGGCAATATTCAAATTTGCGATATTTCGTTAATATTTTGTCGAATATTCGTCGTATATTTGCGAATTCAAGAATTCGCTATTACTTTCTGGATTGCGAAAATCGGCAATGTAATATTCACGTAAAGAGCGCGCGATACTGGCGTGGGTCACTTTTGCTACATTTTCCAAGCTGCTAGAAGTTTCCTGAGACTGGAGAAAATGGTTGGCACGGCAGAACTTAAAAATGGCTTTATATGCAGATAGAGTGCTCCAATATATTCGCGATCGCGCTAATCGGCAATTAATAATGCAAATATTTTGGCGCAATACATGAAACTTCACATTTTAGCAGGTCTGACTACATATTACTGATTGGTGCACTATGTATTGTTGTGACATCACAGCACTATGTCTGTAGCATGTATGTATGGACAGCAGAACCTATCAGCTACACTATATCACTATCTCCCACTAACTATCTGTATTATATATATAAGCTACCGTATCTAACTATCTATCTAATGTAGTATGGAAAGCACAGAGCACAGCAATGACACTGCTCTCTCTCTCAGAACTTAAAAAAACTGTAGAAAATGGCTGTTGGCGAGGTTCTTATATAGTAAGGGGTAAGCAACTTTCCTATTGGTTGCTAGGGATGTTGCTAAGCTCAGACAAAGACATTGCAGCCTTCTCATTGGTCCACAAGCAAGAACCAGGGAGGGATCATGGATTCAGATGGAAAAAAAATCTAGAATATTCGCGAATATGAATATATAGCACTATAGTCTAAATCTTCGTGAATTCTCCAAGTGGCGATATTTGCGATTAATATTTGCTATTCGAATATTCGCGCCCAACACTACTGCCCCACTCCGCCATCACAGCACCACCCTCCTGCTTGACTTAGCGCCTCTCCTGCTTGTAGTACGCTCTCTCTCTTTCTCATTGGAGAAATTTGTTTAGCTTCTGCTCATGTCTTGGGACTTGGTCTCTGACAAACAAGCTGCTATCCATTATATATGTACAATATGCCCTTATTCCTTCTTACTAGGAACTGATTCTTCCATTATCTTCTGATTCCGTTTTTCTTGCCATCTATACCACTTATATATTTCCCTGATATGATACTACTGGCTCTTTGCCTTTTCATTATTATGAATGTTCCTTTCACGAGATTACTGTACATAACCTTTCTGTACTCCTACCAAAATATATCTATTTGGGCAATTCCGGTGTACTTATGTAGTATTAGAGGTACATGATTGGTATTCTCATTAGGTTTCTAAATATGAACTTTTCATACATATGTTATAATGTGTCCATTTACATTATCTACTAAATTCCTCCTGTACTCATAGGTAGGAGTACTTATCTATAATTCTGTTGTTGTCCTTGTTAGGGTAAATGATCTTCCAATAGCTTTATGTGACATTAGATGTCCACCTTGTATCTGTTTGCTCATTGAAGTGAATCATTATTATTTTGTTCACCACTAGATGGAGCTCCTCACCTTTTTAGTCTTTTCCCTAAGACATTGCTCCATCTTTGATTCTCTCAAGTTGAAATATTTTTTTAGCTTATCTTATTCCTATAGCTTGATCTTATTTTCAATTTTGCTTTTTCTTCAGGGGGAGAGTCCATACGCCTTCATTCATCAGGTAAGTGTGATGCTTCTTCTTTTTGTATCTTCCCTCATTTTGTTTCTAATCCTATGAATAGATACTACACTTTTTGGATATTACTCTGTGGGTTTCTGCTGTAATTGATGCCTTTGTTATAACAGTAGTTAATTATGACAATATATACTTCTCTGTTGTGTGACATACCATTTAATTTTTGCTCTCCTATGTTTTTATTTCCTTCTTGCTTAGTCTATCATTTTTCCTTCTAGTCAAATTTTTTGGCTATTTAAAGTATAACAATGGAGTGAAGGTGAATCGTTTGTTTAGGAATTTTGCACAAAAAAAGGTATTCTTGGACCAGTTAGAAATGTACATGATGTAAACTGTAGTGAAGGTAATTTTATTACCAAAGACTGCATTTATCACTCCCTTCCGATCCTCAGTTGTGTCATGTGACCAACACTCTGACTCTCCAAATAACACAGCATCTTATGTGTGGACAGGCAGTCTGTTTCTCTATGTATTCCTATGGGAGCCTCAATGTCAGTCTCATATGAACGAATAGAGAAGTAACTGACTTCCTCTCCTGGATCAGAGTGTTGGTCAAAAGACACAGCTGAGGATCAGAAGGGAGGCTATAACTCATAAATTCAATCACTGGTAAAAAGATTACCTTCATTACAATTTATATTATGTACCTTTCTAACAGAAAAGAGAATAAACATCTTTGTGGGAGTGCTTCCTCAAGCTTTGCAGGTGGTATATCCACTTTTTGGTCTGAATTTCCTTGGAGTGGACCTGGTTTTATATGACTGATGCCAGAAAAAGAGAGGCTACTGAGGTTGCCCTGATAGACATATCTAACATGCTTTGAAATAAGTGTGCTATAAAACGAACAAAAAACAGTGCAGAGTGCCACATAGGGTAGTATTGTAATGTAAAAATGGAAGAGGATCGGCAGAAGAGGAACTTGGGAATTTGCAGATTTGCAGCTTAGATGAAAGGGAAGGCAACAGGTCAGTGTTCTATTTCTACACCAGTTAATGTGTTTTTTTTGTTTTTTTTTAACCAGAGTTGCTTTAACTATAAATTGGTCAACCCTTTTTAAAAATGCTTTGTTAATCCATTACTGTCCCATCTTGCACAGATATCTCATGTAGTGACAAATCTCTGGCCAATCACTGGTTAGCACAGTTCTTACATGATTTTCATAGTATTGCCTTGGCTTGCTTGGAACCTCATTGGATGTGGTACCAAAAAAGTACCAGGTAGTATCCTGAACTTTGGCCTAGTGGAAAACCAAAAAGGCAAAGTAGAGTCGATACCTGTACAGTGGAAAATAGACTTAAAAGTGCAAACACAAACACCTCCCCAAACAGACAGAATAACATTAGTCATAAATTGAGGGGAAGAGAATGGTGGTTAAAGCTGGTCATACAAATAAAAAGCTGATGACTGCTGTCTCCTTTGACCTATAACTTTGCACACTTGGCATTGTGGGAAACGGCTGCCGTACGTATCTGAACAAAAGTATGGGGCATATTGAAATGCAACATAGAATAAAGAGGTTTTCTCAACCCAAAGGGTATTTATCATCTAAGGAATGTCCTCGAAGCTCCTCCTGCACTGCTTATGCCATGTACAATTTATAAATATCATTTCTTACACGTGTTAGGGCGGGTACGCATTCGCGTTATGGAACTCCGTTATAAGGTTCGGTTATAACTCGGTTGAAATGTTAAGGAATTTTAGGACGGAGTGCAAAACGACAAAAAATGCATTTTGTTTTGCTCCATCCTAATACATGTCTATGGGGACGAATAACTGTTCCGTTTGGTTCCAGAAAAAATAGTTCTCTATAGCAGAACCAAACTGAACTGTTATGTGTCCCCATAGACATGTATTAGGAAGGAGCAAAATGGAATGCCTCTTAAAGGCTTCTGTTTTGCTCTCCGTCCTAAAATTCCATTATATTCCGTTATAATTCTTTTATAACGTAACCCTATAATGCTATTCCGTAACACAAATGCGAACCCCCCCTTAACTGTTAGAACAATGAGAAGTGTGATATCTACTATATCACATGTGGTCCAGGGTCACAGGCTCTTTGGCTTCATTTAAGAAACTTTACATTTTGTAAAATAAGTAATAATATTCCCATAAAATAAAAGTCGCCTTGGACACCTTATTGTTTTTTTGCGGTTTACACGAAAATAGATGAAAATCTGGATGGAAAATGCAGACACATTTACTAACATTGTAGTTCCTTGCAGATCTTGACTAAACCACTAAACTATAGCTTCCAGTGATTTCTTGGTATGGCATATTGTGAAACATAATCTAAATGTGGATTGGTTATTGTCTGCAATACATCTGTTTTATACATCACTGGTGATTATTGATCATATAGAATCATGTCACTGTGCTAATGAGGAACATTATCTAATTATACCTTCTGCATGATGTTCACATGCACAGTAATCCTCTCATTCTCTTATTAACATATTACATTTGCATGAATTAAAAAAAGAAGGGTAGTTAAAGAAACAGCACTAATGTAAAGTGGCAGCACCTCCTTGTGAGGGCACGTCCACGCGAACAAATTTTACACCATAGATTTTGCCACAAGCAAAATCCATATGTATTATACATGCAATTTTTTTTTACAGAAGTTGCTTTGGATTTGCCATGGATTTCACACTGTGCAAAGGGTATACACACCCCTTGACAAAACCTGCTGAAAGAATTGATGAGCTACAGATTTAAAATCCATATTTTATGTCAATTCCAAATTTTTTTGCAGTGAAAAATCTGCAACATATCTACCCTGTGAGAACATATCCTTATGGAGAAAAAAGCTCATGCAGCTACTATATGGCCAGTTCCAGATCCTTCAGTCCACCATACAACTTGTGAAATTCCAGAGTGGAGAGTGGTCATGTGTGGCCCTGTAGCCAGTAACTCACCCCAGTGGTGATGTTTCCTTCAAGCAGTCACTTCATTGGGTCTCATGCTCCTTGCGATTACACACGTGAACCCCATCCACTCTACAAGATAACAAGCAGGGAAGCGTAGTGTTGTGGACTGAAGGAACCAGACCTGAGCAGTAGGGAGCAGGTAAGTATGCTTATATTTTGCAGGTCCGGTGGGGAGAAGAGACTATGCAAAACTGTTTCAAAGGTGGGCAACCCCCTTTAAAGATAGTGTGGCCATAAATGGGGGTTTGGGAGAACATTTTGCATGTTCTTGGAGCTGGGCTTGAATGTCCCTATCTCTCCTTGGGGGCGAGAGTGTCTTAATTGGCAAGAGGAGACTTATAGGCCATACATGCTCCTCTGGAATTCTGGGAAAAAAGGGATGCAAATCAATTATTAACAATACTCTGATGCCAACCGATGTAAGGCAGCTATCCTATGTCAATGTTCGACCTTTTAAATAGGCCTTAAGACATGAATTGGATATTAAATAAGCCAGCACCTCATCTGCAGACAGCTGTTTCGGGGTGAGAGAACTGGCTTAACCCATTTCCATCTCTTTATTCCCAGAATTCCAGAGGAGCGTGTATGGCCTATACGTCTCCTCATGTCGATTAAGGCGCTCTCTCCCCAAAGAGAGATAGTACCCCCAAATCCTGACATAGGCCTCTCACCCAGTTAAGCCAGTACTTGCTGCTCTGCACTGGTGAGGGCCAATCAACCAGAAACAGCTCTCTGCAGATGAGGTGCTTGCTTATTTAATATCTGAGTCATGTCTCAAGGCCTATTTAAAGGATAGCTGCCTTACATCTGGTGGCATCAGAGGCACAGCTTGTTAAGAGCTCATTTGCATCCCTTTCTTTCTAAAATGTCCCTAAAATGCTGGTAGGGATAAGACAGCTATGTTTCCTGCTTTTTTACATTAGGTAAGAAGAGTGTAGAGCTGGTAATAAGTACCAGGCCATCCTGTCCCGGAATGGTGGAATGAGATGGCATGAAACACATCAAAAGGGGGTCCCACAATGTTTTGTGGCTCCCTGCTTATATGGACAGTTTGGTCTTCATACATGCAAACTTGTCCTATTCCCAAATTATGATTTCACATAGGATACATAGTTCTTTATTTTTGTAGCTTTACTATGTTAGTTACATTTTGTTAGTTACTCGCTTGTGGGGCAATTAGTCAGTTTTTTTTTTTTTTTTAATGCTCTCTATCATCTGTGAATTAATTACCAGAAACTTTGTAGCAGCATGAAACCCTTCCGGCCAGTACAAGTTAATTGAAGCTGGAAAACTCGGTTTCATTTTCTGCTAGATCTCTGCTGACCGGAGGTATCACTTTATTGAAAAATAGACGGCTGCTATTGTCTACCTGATGTTTCAAATACAGTAACGCCATGAAGAAGTCCCTAGAGTGGGGAAGACAGCTTACTTTAGAATAGATTCTTACATCTTTTTTCAGCCGGAGCTTATATAATGGTGTTGCTTTGAAATGAAATGATATTCCTTCCAAAAATAATACCAAAAATGTTGGGGGAATGAACTGACTATAGAAAATAACCCGTGTAATATAATATGTGGTTGCTGCAGTTGCTAATATATTTTGTATTAAAATTTGATCCTTAAGATTTGATCCAGGAGGAATGTGCCACAAAGAGTTTGTTTTTTGTTTTTGTTCAAGCTGCTCGTCCATTGTGATAACTCTTTGGATGGACACATCTATATCGTTCATAGCTGATATGCCATATGTCGTTTATTCATATAGCTATCCGGACAAACTACATACATAGATAAATGTAAGCAAACTGAGAAGTGCTTTTCATTTCCCTAATTTTGAAGATTAAGGCGCCTTCACATAGTCAGTGTTTGATCAGTGATTTCCATCAGTGATTGTGAGCCAAGACCAGACACCTCCACAGAGATATGTTATGATGAAAAGATTTGCTCCTGTTATGTGTTTTTGCTACGCACCTAGTTTTGGTACACAACCACTGATGAAAATTACAGATTAAACACTGACCAAAAACTGACTGTATGGCCTCTTGCACATGAACGTATTATTTTCAGTTTACGTTATGTTTTTTGCTTTCCGTATACGGTCCATATACGGAACCATTCATTTCAATGGGTCCGCAAAAAAATCGGAAGGTACTCCGTATGCCTTTCATTTCTGTATTTCCATTTTTCCGTTCAAAGATAGAACAAGAAAATACTGTTCTATCAGGGGCCAGCTGTATCATTCTGCAAAAAATAGAATGCACACGGACGTCATCCGTATTTTTTGCGAATCAGTTTTTTGCAGACTGAAAAATACAAAAAAATCAATACGGTTGTGTGCAAGAGGCCTACGAAAGCAGCCTTATGCCTCTTTCTATCACGCCCGTGTGTGGGAGGGAGACACCACACCGGACGAAGAAGAGAGAGGGAACAAGGAACAAGGCCTGAAAGCAAGGGAAGAAAGAAGGACACCTCCTAGTCAAATCCCTAGTCATAGTCCTGACTGGCTATCAGTACCCAAAAGTAGGTGAGTTCATAGGCAGGAGTACATAGAGTCCTAACTCACCCTATAAGAACCTGGCGATAGTGACAGGATTGAGACTACCTGTTCCTCCAGAAAGGAAGGACAACCAGGAGTCTCCCTCAGGCCTACAACAAAGGGCAGGGGAAAAACTACACACAGATAAACCAAAACAAAATGCAAAAGGGAAGGGAAACGCTTAACTTTCCAGTAGCTACGGCAGCAACAGGAACTCAGCTGAGAACCAAATTCCAGCAGACCACAGATACCGCTGAAGCTGTAAACCACACAGCATTGTGGGAGAAGCAACTATAAATAAGGAAAGTTAAATAACCACAATGGCAACACCTGGAGGTTAGAGGTATGGCCAGTACCAGAAACAACACAGACCCCTATTGATCCACAAGGAAACGTGTCAGATCAAAGCACGTGTTGCCAGTCTCACAGATCTTCTGTCACCCACTGTTGCGGGGACGTCCATATGTCTGAGTACGTCCGAGACACTTTCACACGTCAGTGTTTTGGTCAGTGATTTTGAGCCAAAACCAGGTGCAGCTCTAAACACAGAACAGGTGCAGATCTTTCCCTTAGGTCTCTTGCACACGGCCATTGTGCGGCCGTTCTGTGCATTGGGGACCGCAATTTGCGGTCCCCAATGCATGGGCACCATCCATGCTGCAGCCGCGACTGATCCAGACCCATTCAGCTTGAATGGGTCCGTGATCCGTCGACATAGAACAAAAAATAGAACAAGTTAATGGGTCCGTGATGCGGGGAGCACACGACCGGTGCCCGCATATTGCGGACCCGCTGTTTGCAGCCCGCAATACAGGCCAGGACCAGCAACAGGCGTGTGCATGAGGCCTTATACCTTATGTCTGTGGAGGTTCCAGTCCTGGTTTTAGCTCACAATCACTGATGGAAATCACTGACCAAAACACTTCATATTTCAGTGAGTTGGTCAGTGATTTCCATTAGTGAACCAAAACCCAGAGCAGGTCAAATACACAGAAGAAGTGCAAAAATGTATATTATACCTTGTCTCTGTGCAGGCTCCACTACTGGTTTTGACTCTCACAATCACTGATGAAAATCACTGATCAAATACTGACCAAATCACTAGAAGTGTGAACTAGACATAAGGCCACATCCTGATGTTGAGGATCTTGAGGACTTCTTGAAGCTCTTTAGTGTGAACTCTACATGACAATCTACAGAAAAATGCAAGTAAATCGAGTTCTACAAAACCCAATTCACATAGGATTTCTTGCAGAATTTTACTGCTGATTTTAACATTTGCAATACAAAGAATTTGAGTAAAAATCCGTGAAGTACAATTTATGTCATGTCTGGCATACAGTAGCCTGAAGCTGGACATACTCACTAGATGTATACTATCCGAACTTGTCAATTTTGGCAGGACCAGCTGACCATCTAATGTGCCTGTTGGATTTCTATTTGTTTTTGGGAAGATAAGCCGGCAGAAGTGTATGGTAGCAGCTTACTTCCCCTCTTCATTTAGAACACATGCATGCTTGGCTAAGCCAAGCATTCATGTGTATGATGGGGTTGGAAAAAATTGCTGTCGGCTGAACTAGAACAAAAAATGATCACTGGTGATTTTCTTTCTTAGACAAATATAATATTTGATCTCTATGGTTAAAGGGGTTCTCTCACTTCAGTGGCATTTATCATGTAGAGAAAGTTAATACAAGGCACTTAATAATGTATTCTGATTGTCTATATTGCTTCCTTGGCTGACTGACTCGTTTCCATGGTTACAGACCACCCTGCAATCCATCAGTGGTGGTTGTGCTTGCACAATGTAGAAAAAAGCACTAGCCTATGTGTACTGTCCCGGCCACCAGAGAGGCTGACACTTTTTTCTATAGTGTGCAAGCACGACCACCACTGATGGATTGCAGAGTAGTCTGTAACCATGGAAACGAGCAGTGTATAATGCTACATTAATAGGTTGCCGGCCTAGGACGAGAATGCTCATCCTAACTTGCCGGTACTTAACGCTTTAGGATGAGCATTCTCGTTCTAGGGTTAACCGGCTCCCCTACACACGCTGCCGCGATCAGCAGGAGCCCGGCAGATACTGACAGCTGGACCCCTGCTGTATCTGCCAGCTTTGCGGCAGCTTGTACATCCCCATTGGGTCCCCGTGTTATGGGGACCCGATGGTTGCTATGGCAGCCCCGATGCCAGCTACGGAAGTCCCAGAGATCCAGCCCCAGGGCTGGGTCTCCTAGACAACTGTTAGCATCTTACATTGTAAGACACTGACAGTTCAATACAGCACAATACAGATGTATTGTGCCGTAATGAAACAGGGATCAGACCCTAAAATGTTGAAGTCCCATAGTGGGACAAAAATAAAAAAATAATAAAAGTGAAATAAAAGTGTTCTTAGCAATAAATTTTTTTTTAGTTTCAAGAAAAAAAAGCCCCTTTCACATAAAAAGTGACATGTAAAAACATCCCATGATCCAACCCGTCCGGTCAACACTTTAAAAAATAAAAAATATAAAAAGCGATCAAAAAGTCATATGTACTCAAAAATAATACCAATAAAACATCTCATCCCGCAAAAAATTAGTCCCTACATAAGACAATTGGACAAAAAAAAATATATATTGCTTTCAAAAAATGAAAGCATAAAAACATCATTTTTTGTTTCAAAAATGTTTTTATTGTTTAAAACAAAAATATATATAAAAAAACAGACATATTAAGTATTGCCACATCCATAATGACCTGTTCTATAAAAATATCACATGAGGTAACCTGTCTGGTGGTGAACACCGTAAAAAATAAAAAATAAAAACTGTTCCAAAAAGCAATTTTTTTATCACCTTACATCTCAAAAAGTGACATGTAAAATTGTAAAAAATAGGGAAAAAATAAAAACACACATATTAGGTATCGCCGCGTTCGTAACAACCTGCTCTATAAAAACATCCCATGATCCAACCCGTCTGGTCAACACTGTAAAAAATAAAAAATATAAAAAGCGATCAAAAAGTCATATGTACCAAAAAATAATACCAATCAAACCGTAATCTCATGCCGCAAAAAATGCGACCCTACATAAGACAATTGGCCAAAAAATAAAAAAGATATGGCTTTCAGAAAATGGAGACTTAAAACATAATTTTTTGTTTCAAAAATGCTTTTATTGTTTAAAACCAAAATATATTTAAAAAAACAAACATGTTAGGTATCGCTGCATCCGTAACAACCTGCTCTATAAAAATATTACATGAGCTAACCTGACTGTGAACACTGTAAAAAAATTAAAATAAAAACCGGGCCTAATAATAAATTATTTTGTCACCATACATCACAAAAAGTATAATACCAAACGATCAAAAAGTAGTATGTACCCCAAAATAGTACCGCTCAAACCGCAATCTCATCCTGCAAAAAATGAGAACCTAACTAAGACAATAACTCAAAAAATAAAAAAGATTTGGCTTTCTGAAAATGAAGAAATAAAAACATGATTGTTTTTCTTTTAAAAATTGTGCGCTCTGCCGTGTTTCCGTACAGCAGTTTACGACCACATATGGGGTGTTTCTGTAAACTGCAGAATCAGGGTAATAAATATTGAGTTTTATTTGGCTGTTAACCCTTGATTTTTACATGTAAAAATGAATAAAAATGGAGAATCTGCCAAAAAAGTTTAATTTAAAAATTTCATCTTCTTTTCCTTTAATTCTTGTAGAACACCAAATGGTTAAAAAAGTTTTTGAAATCAGTTTTGAATAACTTGAGGGGTGTAGTTTCTACAATGGGGTCATTAATGGGTGTTTTCCACTATGTAAGCCCCAAAAAGTGACTTTAGATTTGAAGTGGTCCTTAAAAAAGTGGGTTTTGGAAATTTTCTTAAAATTCATTTCATTTGTTTCTAAAATTCTAAGCCTTATAACTAAGATCCTAAAAAATAAAATTACATTGACAGAATGATGCAAACATGAAAGTGGGCATCTGGGGAATGTAAGGTAATAACTCTCTTATGATATATCACTATCTGCCTTAAAAGCAAAGAAATAAAAATTTTGAAAATTGCAAATTTTTCCACATTTTCTGTAAATTTTGGATTTTTTAATAAATAAAAGTGAATTATATCGGCAAAAATTTTTCACTATCATGAAGTACAATGTGTCGCGAGAAAATCTCAGAATGGCTTGGATAAGTAAAAGCATTCTGAAGTTCTCACCACATAGAGTGACACATGTCAAGTTTCCAAAAAACGGCCTGATCCTAAAGGTGAAAAATGGCAAGATCCTTCATGTGTTAAAACTAATCTAATCAGCAAATGAAGCAATATGGACAATCACAATACATTAGTAAGGCCTCGTTCACATCACCGTTTCTCCTTTCCGTTCTCCGGCTCCGTTGAGGAGCAGGAGAACGGAAAAGACGGATTCTGCAGATAACTGAGACCTAACTGAGCGTAACGGAGCCTAAAGACTCCATAGACTATACTGGGGTCCGTTCGGTGTCCGCTCAAAACATGATTTTAGAGCAGAGACGAAAGTCTGTGAACGAGGCCTTAGTGCCTTGTATTAACTTTCTCTACATGATAAATTAAAATTACTGAAGTGAGACAACCCCTTTAAGCTCTAGACCAGTGAAGGCTAACCTCTGGCACTCCAGCTGTGGTGAAACTACGACTCCCAACATGCTCCAATTATTTCTATGGAGTTTTGAGAACAGCCAAGCAAGTGTACATACAGCCAAGCAAGTGTACATCTTGGGATTTGTAGTTTTACCACAGCTGGAGTGCCGGAGGTTAGCCATCATGGCTCTAGACCATCTGGAGAATCTATTGGACAATTATTTTGTTCAGGAACATAACTAGACTTGGCGTTAAGGGGCGCCATGGTGAATTCAGGGATGAGCCTTCACTGCCATGTTAGCAATGTGAACTGTAGCTCAAAAATCAATGAACGGATTATAGCAGCATACAGCACAAAGAATACCCCACCCACATAATAGAGTTGGATAGCAGAACTGATGTTCTGACTTCCATCTGGGTGTTACCAGTTTAGGGTTTTCCCTGCACAGCCTAATGCTATGGAATGAGTGGTGCCAGTGTCAGACTGTGCAGAGACACACCCCCAATTGGTGACACGCAAATGGACCTTCATTTCAGAGAGCTGGACATTCATTCATAAACTTCTAACAGAAATAATAGAGGAATGGTGACACCTCCTTTTTAACCCCCTTCCTGACATCCACCGTACATGGGTCTTTAAAGATGACGCCCACTCCAGATCAGAGCGGTCACCATAGCCAACGGGTGCCTGCTGTTTCACACAGCAGTCAACCAAGGCTAAAGTCTGCAATCTGCATTATTCAACACCTCAGATGCCATGGTGAGTTGTGACCATGACATCTCAGGCAGTTTTCACCAGATCCCTTGGTTGTTTCTAATACCTTGAGTCTCTTTGAAGAAACCCACTGTATTAGAGCTTTAGTTTTTATGGAGACCTGCAGGCCTGCGGGAAATGAAAAATAAAATCCCAAAAACTGAAAATCACTGCATCAGGAAATGGTTAAGTTGGTCTTTTCGGCATCCAGATCCCATGACAGTGGCTTTATCTTTCCAGGACTTAATATTGATGACCTATCCTTTGGATAGGTCATCAATAGCTGATAAGTAGGGGTCCTCCTTCCAGCATCCCCAGCCAATTAGCTGTTGGAAGGGGCCTAGAGAATCCCTTTAAGTCCAAGTGTATTTTATTTTTGTGTTTTGGCTGTTTACAGTCAGGTCCATAATAATTGGGACATCAACACAATTCTAACATTTTTGTCAGCTTTAATTTGAGGGTATTTACATCCAAATCTGGTGAACGGTGTAGGAATTACAACAGTTTTCATATGTGCCTCTCACTTGTTAAGGGACCGAAAGTAATGGGACAATTGACTTCTCAGCTGTTCCATGGCCAGGTGTGTGTTATTCCCTCATTATCCAAATTATAATGAGCAGATAAAAGGTCCAGAGTTAATTTCAAGTGTGCTATTTCCATTTGGAATCTGTTAACTCTCAAGATGAGATCCAAAGAGCTGTCACTATCAGTGAAGCAAGCCATCATTAGGCTGAAAAAACAAAAACATCAGAGAGATAGCAAAAACATTAGGTGTGGCCAAAACAACTGTTTGGAACATTCTTAAAAAGAAGGAACGCATCGGTGAGCTCAGCAACACCAAAAGACCCGGAAGACCATGGAAAACAACTGTGGTGGATGACCGAAGAATTCTTTCCCTGGTGAAGAAAACACCCTTCACAACAGTTGGCCAGATCAAGAACACTCTCCAGGAGGTAGGTATATGTGTGACATAGTCAACAATCAAGAGAAGACTTCACCATAGTGAATACAGAGGGTTCACCACAAGATGTAAACCATTGGTGAGCCTCAAAAACAGGAAGGCCAGATTAGAGTTTGCTAAACGACATTTAAAAAAGCCTTCACAGTTCTGGAACAACATCTTATGGACAAATGAGACCTAGACCAACTTGTACCAGTGATGGGAAGAGAAAAGTATGGAGAAGGAAAGGAACTGCTCATGATCCTAAGCATACCACCTCATCAGTGAAGCATGGTGGTGGTAGTGTCAAGGCGTGGGCATGTATGGCTGCCAATGGAACCGGTTCTCTTATATTTATTGATGATGTGACTGCTGACAAAAGCAGTAGGATGAATTCTGAAGTGTTTCGGGCAATATTATTTGCTCCTATTCAGCCAAATGCTTCAGAACTCATTGGACGGTGCTTCACAGTGCAGATGGACAATGGCCCAAAGCATACTGCAAAAGCAACTAAAGAGTTTTTTAAGGGAAAAAAGTGGAATGTTATGCAATGGCCAAGTCAATCAGTTAGAGCCTACAATAACCCAAAAACCGAACCTCACTCACCAACTTACTGCAACTTGTACAAAAAAAAGAGCAAGGATTTAACAATGTAAAAAAATCTCATTTTATTTGTTATAAATCACATGAACATTACAGGTGAGACTCAAAAGGGACAGAACATGGAGACTGGGCCACAAAAGGGCTCTGCAATGTGGAGAATCACAATGGGGGATAATGTGACCATATACAGCAGGTAACAGACAATAAACAGAAGCTGTGAACATTGGAGTAGTTGCGGGTGCAATTGCTGTCCCCTAGTGTTGAACAACTACCTAGCTCTTATTCACAGCGTCCAAGCAATGGATGCTGTAGGGTATAATTGGACGGTGCAATACTACTCATAAAGATGGCATATAACAATAACTGTAAGTCACTAGTCCCACCCTAATACAGATACCATGTTACCTACCCATGTTGCTGCTGAAAAATGGTGACACAGTTCCCCCACTGCTTCGACCTCAACACGTGTTTCGCCACGTAGGCTTTGTCAGGCTGTAATTGACTGCAAAGGATTTGCAACCAAGTATTAAAAAGTGAAAGTTTGATTTCTGATTATTATTATGTCCCATTACTTTCACAGGTGGGAGGCACATATGCAAACTGTTGTAATTCCTACACCGTTCACCTGATTTGGATTGAAATACCCTCAAATTAAAGCTGACAGTCTGCAGTTAAAGCACATCTTGTTCGTTTCATTTCATATCAATTGTGGTGGTATATAGAGCCAAAAATGTTAGAATTGTGTCGCTGTCCCAATATTTATGGACCTGGCTATATGTGCTTGCTTTGTGCAGACAACTTATTATCAGCCACCAATGAGTCTGCCCTAAACCTGTCCAGTCTTCTAGATGTCCTAATGCTGCAGATTTGAGAGCAATTAACTTCCTAATCATAGAAACAATTAGATTATTTATGAATTTGCTTGCATTAGTTTTGAATTAATCACCATTAATTGTTGAAGAAAAGCCATAACTAATTGTGCCCTCATCTCCTATTAATTGCTTTCTTATCCTTTGTCGTTACTTCTTCTTCTCAAGCACCGCGTTAATCTAGGGTGATTTCAGGAATAAAAACGTACAAGATTTTCAGCTTCTCAGTGGTAGTTAATCACACCATGGCTAACGGATTTACTGTCAGATAATTATAAAAATTTCAGCTATATTTTTACCTATTTGTTCCTTCCCCAGAACAAATACAAAAATGCATTAAAAAAAAAGGATACGGCTTTTGTAGCAACATACCTGCTGTTATAGTGCATTTTCTTCTAGTAAGAGAAAACATATAGCAAAAGTGAATTACATTAATGTAACTCTGTTTTCTTATTAATTTAATTCAGTTTTGCTATGTGTGATTTGGGTTTTTCTCTTTGGTGGAAGAATGGGTTTGGTTGGATACAGAAACAGGAAGTCCTACATACAGGTTGTAAAAAAAGATTTACTGGTTTACACGGTGAAAATAGGTCAGGAGAGTCCAAATTTAGAAAAACAAAGCATGAGGTAGATTTACATGAGGTAAGCAACTACATAATCATATCTGTTAAAAAACATAGGGGCACATTTACGCTTGTCTTATTCATATCTTTGGCAGATCCAGCGCTAGTTCTAAAAGTGAGACGGCTTCCTAGCTGTCTTACATCTAGACCTTTTTCTACACCTGAAACAGGCATAGAAAATGGTAAGTCAGACAGGCCTACTGGCCCGTCCCCTTCGACGCTCCTCAGTTTTAGACCTGGCATGAGCGGGGAAAAGTCGCAGATGACGACGCAACTAATATAGGCGTATTTCAGTATAATAAATGACCCCCATAGTACACCCAGAAAACCCCAAAGCCTCTCATTGTGATACAATTATAAAATTAAAATATACACACCACGTAATTCCCCCCGCTCCCCTGATTCCAGTGCTGCTGCTGCTGCTCTGGTCCACACCTCCGATTTGCCGTGGTGAAGCAAGCTGTATAGGGTACGTGACCAGTGCAGTCAATCACTGGCTACAGCAGTGCCATGATTTGCTGCAGCCTGTAAACACAAACTGTAGGTGCCGACCAGTGCAGCAACATTAGTAACAGCAAAGGATTAAAGAGGCTGTCCCATGAAAAAATTTGTACATTTTTCAAAACAATACCTGGCTCTGAATACTTTTAGAATTGAATATAATAAAAGATGTATAATAGCCACTGAGTTATTCTGTAAAATGCATCTATATAGCGCCACCTGCTGTTTGTTCTTTTCCTTATTTCTCTGTCCACTTTGCTGGGGTGGATGTATATGCTCAGTTCTATCCTTCAACTGCCACCAGTATTATTCTCTGTTAGACACCGTGACAGTTACAGGGAGACAGCTGAAGCAGAAAGGACACCCCCCTGATCTGCTAGCCTGAAGGGAATCTAGCAGAGCAGTTGAAGAAATGAATTGGAGGATTTCTGGATCCATAGGAGGTATAGAAGGTTCTAGCTTTGAGATAGTTATGTACTATATGATGTTTGATTTTCATTGTTTCCATTAATCATGCCTTAAGCCTTTTAATAATGGCTTAAAAATTACTAATATTTCTGACAACTAGGGTAAAGTGGTGAGTATTTGTTCTTTTATTATTTCATCACATTTAGTGGCTTTGGGGAGGAAGTAGGACAACCCTTATAAGCCATTGGGCCCAGGAGCCTCAAGCTACCAGTGGAACACACACTCCTCTGTGTACACCTCTGATCACACGGACCACACGTATGAATGATGAGGGCTGAGTACAGGGGCGGACTGGCCATAGACCCTACAGGGAATTTTCCCGGTGGGCCGATGCCCCACAGGGCCACCAGAGCCCTCCTCCCTGCCGCTGGCTGGGTACATACTACTGGGGGCACTATAGGGGTCATTATTAGAGCAAGTCTAGGTAGCATGTAAAAGTAGGTCTGGCTTGGTGCTGTGGCCCACATATGTCTTCGTAAGCCCCCGACTCTATATCTTCATTGGAGGGGGACAGAACATAGCAGTTATTAATGGCCATCACAGAGGAACAAGCTTCTGGGAGGTATTTTGTGCTGCATTGTGGTATTTGGTTCTTTGGGATGGTATTCTCTGCTGCACTATGGTATTGCTGACCCTGACAACTTGTATTGGCCCCATCGCCTTCTGTCAATTTGGACCCACCTACAACAGTAGGGCCATTTAATTTTTTTTCAGGGCCACTTTAGGTTCCCTGTCTGCTCCTGGCTGTGTGCAGCACACAAGGCATGATAATGATGGCTTTTCTTCTTTTAACCCTATAATGGAGGAGATGCTCGTGCTATTAATACTGTAACAATATCTGGCAGAAGAGATGCCTGTGAATATGTCTGGGCAGTGGTTAATATGAGGTCACCTATCTATAGCTCATCCCTTTCTGCGCACACAAGCTGCTTTGCTGGGTTTTTGTCTGTAACCTCTTCTTCCTCTCC
Organism: Bufo bufo; assembly: GCF_905171765.1. Taxonomy (NCBI): domain Eukaryota; kingdom Metazoa; phylum Chordata; class Amphibia; order Anura; family Bufonidae; genus Bufo; species Bufo bufo. Next base: position 102,021,923 of record NC_053391.1, on the reverse strand, counting down.
CCACCCCCCCTTCCTCCCGTTCGCCTGAGCCTCGACGGGACACAATGGGATGCGCTCATGCTGATGAGGTCGCCCGGGTCATGAAGCGAATTTATCCTGCTGTTGTATTATTAGCATTTCAATTTATTTACACATTCTTCTGCAGATTCCAACTACCCATCCAGCAGCGCCATCTCGTTACAGGAGCCCATCCTGTTAGCAGCAGGGGGAGTACTGCAGCGGGAGTGTAAAAATTCTAAGAGGCAGCAAACCACCCAACTGAAACCAACAATCAGGCAGAGGATTTTATGTTAGATTTCTTAACCAAGAGCAATGACTGGGTAGGAAGAGTGAAATGCATCCAGCAGGCACAGGATTACCTCTCTTTATTCCATAGGCAACATGCCAGCCTGCAAGCATAGACTTCTATTCACTGAACAGACTGTATACGGAGAATCGCTAGACAGTTTTGTTTCATGCGTCCTCTGTCTGTAATCATATTTATATCACTGCAGAAAGTTAAAATCATTTCCAATTACTCTACATTTTTACATTTCTCAAATAAACTAATTTTGAGTGTAAATATTTCACAGATCCATTTATGTGTATTTTGCAGGATTCAGTAATGCAACTGGGTAATGCATCTCGGGTTAATGAAGGAAACTGCACTAAATAGAGGCCCTTGTAATTAAAGTGTCAAGTATTTGAACTGTCCAGCAAGAGCTACCTGCTTCAGCAAGAGCTGGCGAACCTGCCCTGCAGCACCCCTCTCATTACATGACCCAGCCTACAGCAGATTTTCCCGCGGTTGCAGGAATCCCACTCAGGAAACTAGCGAGCTAAGGGCTCAAGCACACAACCATATGTATTTTGCAATCCGCAAAACAAAAATCCGCCAAAAAAAAGGGCGACGTAATGTCTGTTACATCATTTTTTTTTGTGTGGATCCATTGTAACAATGCCTGTCCTTGTCCACAAAACGGACAAGAATAGGACATGTTCTACTTTATTTTGCGAAACGGACTTGCAGACAGATGGATATGAAATGCACATGGAGTCATTTCCATTTTTTTTTGCGGCCCCATTGAAATTAATGGTTCCGCATACGGGCCGCAAAAAAAAAACAAAAAACAGAACAGACAAAAATTAAGTTTGTGTACATGAGCCCTAATCCTGAGTGGTCCCTGTGGGTGGCATGGAATCCTATGTTATGTTCACCTGGAAGCTGCTGGCAATTGGGGAGCACAAGTCGAGTACTCATACTAGCCGGGGTCAAAAAGAGTGGTTAAACATCAAAGCAAAAACAGTAGCCAATAGAAATAACAAAACCAAGTCAAATCCAAGAGAGACAAAGGTATGAAGGCAGGGAAATGGTCACTAAACAGTCTAAGGTCAAACATAGTAGCAAGCAAGAAACAGGCAAATCGTAGTATCCGATGAGAAGCCGGGTCAATAACACAAATATAATCACAACATGCAGAGAGTATTCGAACACACACTGGAACCAGGTTGAAGGTTAAAATAACTTACATTGAGCAATATCACAACAGGATTTAAGCAGGGCACAGATTAGGCTCGTCATAGCTCTATAGTTATGCCCTCTCCTACTTCTTTGCCAGGCTTCTGGAGCAGAGATTGTTACAGCCGAGATGTCTTCATTTTTTTATCAGAATGCTCCCACATGTTACCCATTTATGTTTGATAAGTGTTCATCATGATAATCCCTTGCATTAGGCCTCATGCACACAACAGTATTTTTTCACAGTCCGCAAAATGGGGTTCCGTTGTTCCGTGATCCGTGTCCGTTTTTTTTTTCCGTGTGTCTTCCTTGATTTTTGGAGGATCACCAGACAAGAAAAGTGAAAAAAAAAATCTAAGTCAAGTTTGCCTTGAAAATCATAGGAAAAAAACGGATCACGGACGCGGATGACAATCTTGTGTGCCTCCGTGTTTTTTCACAGACCCATTGACTTGAATGGGTCCGCGAACCATTGTCCGTCAAAAAAGTAGGACAGGTCTTATTTTTTGGACGGACTGGAAACACGGATCACGGACGCGGATGACAAACGGTGCATTTTCCGAGTTTTCAACGGACCCATTGAAAGTCAATGGGTCCGCAGAAAATCACGGAAAACGGAACGACGTACAAGGATGCACACAACGGTCGTGTGCATGAGGCCTTATACTGTGGGTTCACCTTTGCTGAGGCAAAGCAAGTCCTACATTTGAATTTGAGATAATTTCATATAAATCTTTTCCTTAACCTGATAACATCCAAGCACCATACATGTATGGTGCTTGGTAATGGGCTTTACCGGGGCGCCATATGAGCAATCTAGAAGACAGAAGCAGTTTTTTACCGATTCTGCCTTCCACTTTCTTTAGTCCATAGAGCACAATGAGTGCTATCCAATGAAAAGAGGAAATGGCTACGACTCGGACAGAGCAGAGCTGTTATGTCTTAGAAGACCCAGATAAGCTCTGCATGTGTACAGTGCTCCCATAGTGGGATGTTTCCCCCTTAGGATGCCTAAGTCACACTGCAAAGGTAAAAAAAAACTTAAATGTCCCCTAGAGGTATTTTAATGACTTATTGGGGACATATTATATGCCAAAGTATAGTTTAAAAAAAAAAACAAGTAAAAAATATAATATAAAAAAATACAGAGAGAAAAAATATAAACAAAACCCATACCAACTGAAATTGTAGCTATAGACACCCTGTTCACCCAAACATATACCGTACATATTATACATGAAGACACCAGACCCATATAATACCCCCAAATAACCCATTTTATGTTGGTAGCAATTTGTATATTTGAAGAATAAAGAGCTATAGTTTGAAGAAAATACTTTTTCTTTATTTGCAGATTTTTCCTTAAATTAAACTACAAAAAAATATATATTAAAAAACAGTAATAAGATGCTCAGGGCCCCCAGATAAGAACCTATGTATGTTGTTCCATAAAGGTGCACTAACCTATCACTAAGCTGCGAGGAGGTGACCACCGCTGCCTGATCAAAGAAAAGATCAGTGGAGAAGTCCATCTGATATTGAGGATAGGTAATCAATATTAAACACCAGGAAAACGCCTTTAGACTTCTTCTGTGCTGGGTGCGCCACCAGCTTTAATTGCAACTTAAATAGATTTTGAAACAGTATTTCCATTGCTGTTGAGGGATGTTAGGTCTCTGCTCTTAAATTTAGACACAACACTAGTTTTCCATGCAGAAACTGCTTATTTCAGGGCCTTCCACGGCATAGGGAATTGCATAAACAGTTCTCATTTAGTGTTGTTAGGGAAATTGCTCATTTCGGAACCAGATGCTCCCAGCAGAATACAGAACTTTGACTACACCAATCCACAACTTACCTTCTGTCTCCACTCCGATACATTTGGATCATCATTGGATCTATAACTCAGTGCACTTTCAGTGGCAATCATTGATGCAATAATTTCATGCTTAGAAGAATGCAGGTAATTAAAATTGGCTCTAGATTAAAGTTTCACTTGAAAAGGTCAAATCAGAAAACTTTCCTGAAGCACTAAAAATCACAGATTATTTTAAAGGGGTTATCAGATCTCATACATTGACAGCATATCGCTAGGATATGCCACCAATGTCAGATAGGTGTGGGTCCAGGCTCGGACTGGCCCACAGGGATACAGGGGAATCCCCTGATTGGCCCCTGAGCAAGGTGGGCCCCTAGTCTCCCACTCCCTGCACAAGTGGCACATAATACAGTAGACTTACTTCACTACATACATATATTCAATGTACAGCACCTCATCCAGCCTATGTTTATATAAAAAAAACTTGTTAGATTATTTATTATATTTGAATGTATCCGTACGGTGGGCCCCCAAAATAAATTTTTACTGGTGGGCCCTAGGTACCCCAGTCCGACACTGTGTGGGTCCCACCTCTAGGACCTGCTCCTATCTCCAGAATGGGTCCCAAAAAGGGATTGGGAGCGCACAGCACAACCTCGCCTCTATTTACTTCTATGGGAGTTCCGAAAATAGCTGCTATATCCAGCAGCCCCATAGAGATGAATGGTGAGGTGGCCATGCATGCACGATGCGCTCCCCATTCACATCTATTGGAGTTCAGAAAATAGCCGAACATGCTTGCTTGGCTATTTTCGGAACTCCCATAGAAATTAATGGAAAGCACACGTTCATGCACAGTGCACTCTCATACACTTCGGGGGACCCGGGAGATAGGAGCGGGTCACAGATGTGAGACCCATACCTACAGTATCTGACAGTGGTGGCATAACCTACCGATATGCCACAACCAATATATGAGATGACACAACCCCTTTAATTATAGAAAAGAAGCAAATACAGAGAGTAGCTTAGACTCGGTGGAGTATTTAATAGGAACTAATTGAGCATTTAATTAATTATCTTACAGTGAATGATGTATCTAAACGTAGTGTTCTTTTAAAATTTTGCTTTTAGCAAATCTTACCCAAAAATTTGATGAAAGCTAGAGGATACACATTGCTCCTCCTGATTCCTAACTATAATGGCTGCACATTTTGAATTAAGTATACAGCACATTCAAATGTATATTAACTGCCAAGGGGACTATATAGCATATGACACTGCAGCTTTCTAAATACTGTCTACCCTTCCATTACTAGCCGTGTACAATAGTGCTACCATTTGGGCCCAGTTTAAAGAATACAATAGAGAGTTGCATAAACAGTTATCTCATATAGTGTTTTTAGGAAGGTTGCTCACTTTGGAAGCAGATGCTGTCAGCGAAATACAGTATCCTCTGAGCAGAATGCAGATGAGCCAAGCACATTTCTTTGTAGTGAGTGCAATGACAGGGAGCGGCGATTGCGCGGACCCCCCATCATTGTACCCCTCAGAAGCCCACCTCAGAGCCAGCCACCGCCATCTTGATTAAAGATCTAGCCCGTGATGACGTCATCACTTCGCCCGGCGTGGTGACGTCCTACGTCACCGCGCATGGGATTTCGTACGAGATCTTCAATTAAGATGGTGGCGGCCGGCTCTTCACGCTCAAACGGAGGATGTAAGCATGTTTTATTTTAATTTTTTTACCTACATTTAGGGAAAATTGATTCGCTACCACTCAGCACAAGTAAATTTGGCTTTGCAGCAAATCAAATTTTCCCTGAAATTCAGATTAAAGGACTTCGATTTGCTCAACACTACTGGGCATGATAGCATGTGTCTAGTCGCAATGAAGATAGATCTCTATAAACAGCAGGAAGAGACAACTACACAGAATTTGGAACTTTCAGCAAACCCTACAGGGAGCAATTCAGATAATAACATTATATTGGAGACTATCTCAGTATTAGGACAGTCTGCCCTCCGATGTCTAGGGCACAAAACAAGAGAGGAACTCATCTATCATTTTACCGTTTATAAAATGGTTGAAAAATAAAGTAAAATTAACATTACCTCACCGATAATGAAATGGCAGTGCCGGGGAATCGATGATGTAAGTAATGCTTCTTTTATTTATTTTTTAACCCATCTTCCCATCTATGAAAACGTAATTCCACTGACAACCACTTTGAGTCATAAACTCATAATATACTTGAATCCTGTACGCTGCCTAGGAAAGTGCTAAAAAAGGAGGAATCTGAATGGATACAACAAAAAAAACACACACATTAGTTTATTGTCAGCCATACCTGACATTTTCAGCGAGACCGGTCTGCAAGCAAAGGTGTCTAGCACGGGCTTTCTCCTCTTTTTCCTCATTGAAAACACATACTTAGATGTTCCTCCAAAACCAAAGTGTATGTAGGAGAGGGGTCGGGTTAATTGCTCTTTTGGCCGACAACTCTTGAAGGTGTATGGGTACAGGGGATCCATACCCACTGGGTGTTTTACTGTAATTGCATATGATTTTTACTTTTCATTAGCAACAAGTTCCCGCAGTTTGTGAATGGTGCAGTTAACTGTAAGTAGATCAGAACATTTCTGTGACTCATCTTTCATCCCTTGTGCTATGTTCATAATTAACAAAATGACAAAAATGTCTGGATGCCTTCATAATGTGACTTGATTGCCTTTCAAAAATCCCATAAAGCTGCAAGCAGATCTAATCAGGTGTTTGGAGATTGATTAGACCATCTTCACTGATTTACATGTGGAAGGAAATGACAATGACTTTCTGTAACTCTTCCTGAATTAGAACATTTCATGAGTTCTGCAGTGGAACAGGGAGGGATCTCTAAGGCTTGTGCTATACTACATATGTTTAGAACAAGGAGTTATTGCATATTATGAGTGGAAAAGCGTTTAATCCTGCAGTACTATAGCACAACCATCATGGGCCAGTGTCAGTCAATTAACTTTTAATTGTAGTCTGAACCTTTTAAAGCATACCTGAGTTTAAAAAAAAAAAAAAAAAAGTTTGCATAATGGCTGTGCTTCTTTGTACAATCATAACTGTGAAGGAACAGGTCTTTTTTGGGCTTCCCTAATGTCTTTTTCGGCCTAATTATTTACCTCTTTGTCTGCACAGCTAGATGCATTTCTCTCACAGCCAGGGGGCATCTCCCTTCTGTGGAATTTGCCATCACTGGCTGGGTCTCATTGGCACTTTGTCAGTGTAAAAGCTAACAGGCAATGCATTAAAATACACAATGTTTTCTAATGCAAAAGTTGAAGTCTCACAGTGGGACAAAAATAAAAAGTAAAAAAAGGTGTTTTTCATAATAAAAAATAAAAGTTTTGAGTAAAAAAAATGCCCCTTTCCAATAAAAAAGACATATATAATTGTAAAAAATAGAAAAAAAAGAAAAACATACATATTACATATAATACATACATATAATCGTCACCTCAAAAATATGGCTTTCAGAAAATGGCAACACAAAAACAGGATTTCTTCTTTTTAAAATTGTATAAAATTTAACTAAAATGTAAAAAAATAGACATATTAGGTATCGCTGTGTCCGTAACAAACTGCTCTATAAAAATATCACAAGGTCTTCCCCATCACTTGAATGCTGTAAAAAAAATTAAATAAAAACTGTGCCAATACAGCCATTTTTTGGTCACCTTGCCCCAAAAACTATAATAGTGAACGATTTAAGAATCATATGTACCCAAAAATGTTACCAATTAAACATCAATTCTTCCCACAAAAAAGGAGCCCCTACACAAGAAAATTGGCAGAAAAATTTAAAATAATATATATATATATATATATATATATATATATATATATATAGAAAAAAGAAAAACCAAGGCAGCACACAGGTATCCGTGTAAAAAGTGGGTAATTTATTAACCCATGTGATAGCAACAACATTTCAGCTCACTCCATGGAGCCTTTGTCAAGCCATAATACATCGTGCAAAATCAAGTGCTTATAAAGCATACATAATTAACATGGTGATTACATAAATACGTGTCAATACCCATACAAGCAATTTAAAAATCCATAATTCAAAGTGATATAAACAAAGTGTACATTATTCAAGATCGAATATATCCAAATAATCGAACATAAAGTGCAATGTGCCAATAATACATACATAAATTTATGTGTTACAGAACATATCCTAAAAGACCCTTGATTAGCCAACATCCAATCTCAGGTGTACATGATTATGTGTATTAAAAACAAATAGCTTATTAACAAAATGTGAGAATTTTTGTTAATTACGGTAGCTATTTGTTTTTAATTAAATGATCAAAAAAATATATGTATCCAAAAATAGTACCAATAAACACATCTACTCTTCTATTGTAGGAGTGCATCAGGGGGGTCTTTAAATGCAACATGGCAACTTAAAATTATCCCAGTGAAATCTGCCCTCCAAAAACCATTTGGAATTCTTTCCTTTCTGAGACCACATATGAGGTGTTTCTGTATAGAATCAGGCTACTAAATATTGAGTTTTGTTTGGCTGTTGACTTTTGCTCTGTTACAGGAGAAAATGGATTAAAATGGAAAATTTGCAAAAAAAGTGAAATTTTTAAATTACCCCTCCATTTTCCATAAATTTTTCTGGAACACCTACAATGTTAACAATGTTTGTAAAATCACTTTTGAATAACTTGAGGGGTGTAGTTTCTAAAATGGGGTCATTTATAGGTGGTTTCTACTATGTAAGTATCACAAAGAGACTTCATAACTTAACTGGTCCTTAAAAAAGTGGGTTTTGTAAATGTTCTTAAAAATTTTAAGAATAGCTTCTAAAATTCTAAGGCCTCTTTCACATGGGCGTTGCGGGAAAATGTGCGGGTGCGTTGGTACCCAAACCAGAACTTCTTCACAGAAGTTCGGGTTTGGGTTAGGTGTTGTGTAGATGTTATTATTTTCCCTTATAACATGATTATAAGGGAAAATAATAGCATTCTGAATACAGAATGCATAGTAGATAATCAATTGAGGGTTAAAAAATAAATAAAAAATTAACTCATCTTCTCCTCTTGTTCGCGTAGTTCCCGGTCTCTTCTTTACTTCTTTAATGATGAGCTGTGGGCTAAAGGACCTTTGGTGACGTCAGATCACATGCTCCAATCACATGGTCCATCACCGTGGTGATGGACCATGTGATTGGAGCATGTGATCTGACGTCACCACAGGTCCTAGCCGGTATTTTCATCTTTTAAGAAGTAAAGAAGAGACCGGGAACTACGCGAACAAGAGGAGAAGGTGAGTTAATTTTTTATTTTTTATTTAACCCTCAATTGATCACCTACTATGCATTCTGTATTCATAATGCTATTATTTTCCCTTATAACCATGTTATAAGGGAAAATAATACAGTTAATAGACTGTCACCTAGCAACCATGCGTGAAAATCGCACCGCATCCGCACTTGCTTGCGGATGCTTGCGATTTTCACGCAACCCCATTCACTTCTATGGGGCCTGCGTTGCGTGAAAAACGCAGAATATAGAGCATGCTGCGATTTTCACGCAACGCATAAGTGATGCGTGAAAATCACCGCTCATCTGAACAGCCCCATAGAAATGAATGGGTCGGGATTCAGTGCGGGTGCAATGCGTTCACCTACCGCATTGCACCCGTGCGGAAATCTCGCCCGTGTGAAAGGGGCCTAAGCCTTCTAACATCCAAAAAAAAAATTATGTAATTTCCAAAATAATTCAAACATAAAGTAGACATATGTATGGGAAATGTAAAGTAATAAATATTTTATGAGGTAAAACAAAATAAAGTAGTCATCTCACCTTCGCTGGTCCAAACTTGGTGTGCTCGGAACTCCTGGAGTAGGGTAATCGTCAGTAGCAATAAACATCCAGCATCAGCCACCATCCAGTTAAAAAACGTATTTTTATTGGCATTTTCTTAAAACATTCACATGTATAGCAGCATGTCCAGATAAGCAGTGCAATAAATCCAGGTCTGGGATTTAAGGTGAAAAGTGCCCTTAGTACTGAAGGGCTTAAAGTGAAGATCTATTGTTTATCATTATTTCATTTTAGGTCCTTCATTTTGTCCTGGTTGATTTCATACTATATTTTTTAATGGTCAGAGCTCTATTTTTTTCTAATACAGGAACTTCAAATCCCCTGAATAAAAGGGAACATTCTGGCTGCTAACAGTCACCACTAGGAGGAGCTAATTCCATGCTGTTATTATTAAAGGGTATTGTAGTGTAAAAATATAAGAATTTATACTCCCCTCACGCTTCCTGTGAATGCCACTCAGCCAATTACTGGCTGCTGCAATGGACCCACCTTGGGCCAGAGATCAGCAATCCCATCTGTGTCCTACCACATTGAGACAGGAGCAAGAAGAAGAGCGCAGTGAGGACACTGGTACTGTTGGAATGGCAGGGGATTAGTGAAGTGAATAAAAATCTTGCTATTGTTTTATAATTGCAGCCTAGAGGGAGCTTTTTCTGCACTGGAACACCCCTTAAACTCAATGTATATCAGTTTGCAGCTCCTAACCTCCCTCTAGTGGTGGCTGCAAATAAGCCAGCATGTTATGTTTTAAATCCATGTGTCTGCAGGGAATTTGGAGCAAAATGGAGCAGAGAATTTTTAACCTCTTTCAGTGCAACAAGATGGTATTTGCGGGTAGGCATACAGTAAATGGTGATTTGTACTAAGGAGAAAGAACAGCGCAATTGTCTAGTAGACTTGGGCTGCACTGATAGAGTAGTCTACTCTGCAGTGTCTCTGACGAAACCTGCAAGAGAAATTGAACATATTACTCAGTCAAGAAAATGACCCAAACAAAGGTTTTTTCCTAATATGCTAAGGGTACTTTCACACTAGCGTTTTTTGTTTTCCAGTATTGAGTTCCGTCACACGGGCTCAATACCGGAAAAAAACTGATCAGTTTTATCCTATTGCATTCTGAATGGAGAGCAATCCGTTCAGGCTGCATCAGGATGCATCAGTTCAGTCCCTCTTACGTTTTTTTGCATGCTGCAGTTTTCTCTCCGGCCAAAAATACTGATCACTGAAGATCACTAGCTATTGTCTTCCCCTTACCGTGAAATAAACTCTCTCGGACACTAACCTAGCTGTATTGTGTGTTTTACTATCTCTTTCCTCTATCTACCAGAGACCCTATCCCTCCAAATTTACAAGCCCAGGCTGGAATCTTATTGTATATTCTGCCTATAACACATCCACGGACATCACCGCTATAGTCCCTTATGATTTGCTAAGGCTACTTTCACACCTGCGTTTTCCCTTTCCGCTGTTGAGATCCATCTTAGGGTCTCAATAGCGGCGGAAAATGCTTCCGTTTTGTCCCCATTCATTGTCAATGGGGACAAAAATGAACTGAAGGGAATTGAGTGCACCAGAATGCATTCCCTTCTGTTTCATTGCATTCCCATGCCGGACACAAAAGTGTTGCAAGCAGCATTTTTGAGTGTGTCCTAGGAGGCGGAGCAAGACGGATCCTCACAATTTTAAGTCAATGGTGACGAATCCGTTTTCTCTGACGCAAAAGAAAACAGATACGGTCATGGCTATTTTAGAGGTAATACTACCGGTTCCGTTCAGAATGGATGCAGGCAGTTGTATTATCATGAGGGAAGCATTTTTGTTGATCCATGATGGATCCAGCAAAAATGCAAATGTGAAAGTAGCCTAAGGAGGACTTTAAGGTACTATGGGCAAGCCCGATCCTCTTTCTTCATCTTCCCTGTTGTCTTCTGATCTGTAAAATGGTGAGCGCTATTTTGAGCGAACCTGCTGAAATGAATCCCAAACGTTTTGGATTCAATGAAAATTGACGTTTTTGGGAAATTTGTAATGACTTCAATCCATTTAGAATCGATTTTCTCACATCTAGTAAGCAATGTTAAAGAGCGGGATTACCTTTTGATGAAAAGTTGTGGATACCATACCGGCTCAACCAGCTCATACGCTGTGGGGGCGATTGATAGCCCCTTATCCTAGATGTATGGTCAGCACCTCTGAGATAGTCCCATCTGTTTTGCACTTACTGTATTTAGGTTTCCGGTATACTGCGCTTGCAATGCGACTGACAGCTGCATTATACTCTGCTCTCCTAAGCCTGATTTTACATGTAAATTGCAGATACATTTGTATTCTGCAGCATCTAAAGTGATTTTTGTGTTTGAACTCATTTTATTTTAAGATTATTGGGCTGCAAATCCTAAATTGCTTTAGGGTATGAAGATGAGAAAGTGCATCCATCTTTCATTATAGTTGCAGACGAGGTCCCCTCCCTCCCTTCCAACTTCTGACACAGGGGGAGGTTAATGAGGCATTGTGGAGCTCCTGCACCAGTACTAAACCCCTATTATAACAGAAAAGGAGGTTTGGCATCTTTGAGTATAAACTCATTAACTTTTATGGCATAATAAATTGATCACATTAAAAAATAATTCTGATCCTGCTGGGTGCAAGTTAACCTTTCGGAACCTTCGCAACACGACATCTTTTTCCAAACAGTTCAGTGAGTCTGGGCTGTTAGTATGGCTCTTGGCAAAATGTATATATATATATATATATTGGAATATGTTGTTTTTGTAAGGCATTAGTCAATTAGTGTCCAGAGCCCCAAAGCAGAACATCCAATACTTGATAATAATTGATTCAAGTTCATTCAGCAGAAAGCCTCAGTGTCCCATAACAATCTGATTGACATCCAGATGACTACAGCCCATCGCTATGTATTTAAGGTATTTTAATGATATCTTACCTATGGCTAAAACTTCCAAAGTCCAAACTTTGAGTTGCACCAGATTCCTGGTGGCTATCATAGGGGGAAAAAAGTGACCAAGGTCCTTCTGCCACATAAGGGTTTGGTCACACGGCCAGGTTTCTGCATGCAGTTTTGGAAGCCAAATTGGGGAGAATATCATAAAAGGGGGGAAAGTACAAAGGACAAATACGGCTACTCTTTTTTTTATTTACTCCTGGTTTTGGCTTCCAAAACTGCATCATGAAACATGACCGTGTGGGTGGACCCTAAGAAGACAGGAGTATTGAAAATAACACAAGGTAGATGGGAGACCCTTACAGATTGTGCTTTGAGGTTTAGGAGCTTCAAATTATGCCTGTGGAGCTGCATCCACGACACCCATATAAATTGCTACGTAGAAATCTGTGAGTAAGGGCTCATGCATACAGCCATTGCCATTTTAGCGGTCTGCAGATTGAGGATTCGTAAAACACAAATAACGGCCAAGAGCCTGCAGAATAACTTTTTTGGCAGAAAAGAAAGGTAAATGGTGATGTGAGCTTGGCCTAATTCGGAACCCAGCCCCCTTAAATCAAACAGAGCTCTTAGAGAGCACTCACGGCTCAAGACACTTCTTCTCTTTAAAGGGAATATGTCAACAAATACGTCTCGCTAAAACTAGCTGACATGGGACATATGCGCTAGTCGGCTGAATCTAATGCTGTTGTTCCGATGTCGATAAATGCCTGCAATCTGTAGAAATTAGCATTTTATTGATATGCAAATGAGCCCCTCTGTGCAATGAGGGCCGTGCCACTGCACCTCATTGCACCCAGAGGTTCTCTCCTCTCACTTCCAGAGCACGGCCCCACCTGTTTGAGTGACAAGGCCAGGTAGTGAAGATGTAATTACACCTAGCTCGGAGTCTCACGCATGCACTTTTACTACATTGGTCAGCACAAGCACAGCACAGTGAAGAAGCTCGCTGGCCGATGGATTCAGTACTGCTCTGTGTTTGGCAGTGTCTTACATTTGGTGACACTGCCAAATAATTAGACTAGCAATGAGTGAATCAATTCTAAGAGGTTTTCACTTTTTAGGGCTGTTCCCACTGATAAAAAAGGTTTGACAAGGCCGGACATCTAGCCTGGCCCTTTCAATCTTCTGCCTTCGTCGCTGCTTAGAGTAGCATCACAAGTGTAAAAGTGCTGATTAGGCTTTGGGTGCAACGACTGCACATGCGATGCTACCAAAGCCGAATAAGCACTTCTATCCTTGCTACACTACTCTGAGCAGTGGCGCAGGCAGAAGATTGAAAGCACCAGGCTAGATGTTAGTCAAACGGTAGGTGGGTGCTTCTTCACTTGTGGGGACAGCGCCTTACAGGAGAAGAACTCTGGCTTATGAGATGAATCGATTTGTTAGAATTGGTTCACTTATCTCTGACTTAGACCTTTTTGATCAGCAATAGAAGCCTAAATAAATAAAGTGTGTTTGATCAAAACTTGACTTTCAATGGAATTAAAAGCCTTAGCCCTTCCCACTGTAGACTTTTGTCCTTTAAAAAAAAAATAATATTAGCTACTCAGTTCTTGGCAGCAACCAAACACTTAATCTTGCTATTTTGGCTTCAAAACCTCTCTAACAGAAAAATGTTTGAAAAAAATCAAACCGAAACAAAACCAAATATGTAGGCTAGATTAGAAGAACCACTGGCAAGAATGATATATACGGTCCTCAATATTGAAATCACTGAAGAGGATAGACCTCCATTCCAGTCTCCCTTGCCTTCTTGCCTTGCACACCAGGATATCCTTTGAGAGTCGGGGACGTGAGATCAATGGAACACCTGTAGGTGGACATCTGGCTTATAGCCCAAAGTTATGCAAATACTTTCTGATGGTTTGTGTAGACACTGTTTGCCACCCTAGGCTTGGGATGTGATGTCCAATTTCATTTGCAGTACAGATTGGATCACAACGCACCATTCTTCTAATCAGAGAATCTGTCCATGCAGAGGTCGCCTCTGTGCACTTCTGTTGTCATTCAAGTTTGTTGTTGTTCTCCCAACCCCCGGGACATGCAACATTGAACAGGGCTGACATCTTGGTCTAGGCACATAGCGATCTGCTGGAGTGATAAACCAAGGACTCTCAGTTCCAGGATTGTGTTCCTCTCAGTTTGTGAAAAGTGGTGATAACTGGCACATCGACGAACAAGAGGCATTGCACAATCATCCCAAATGACTTGGTCTGATTTTTGAGGTTTAAAAAAAAAATCTTTGCTTTTAATTTGGCTTTTATGCCCTTCCCACATGCCACAGATTGGAGCTAGGTGTTTGAAAAGTTGATCATTTGCAGATCTTGGTGACGCCTGCTACTTTATCAATTTGTATACAGCTTGTCGTTCTGGTGCTGCAATTTCAATGTTGAGGAGTGTATACATCCAAAGCCTTAAAAAGATATGAAATGAAATAACTGTGTCAACTGTTTCCATTCACTGACAGCAATTGGAGACCTGTAAAATTAAAGCACAATTTATATAAGGAAATTATAAAACTGTTTATTATACAAAGAGAAAAATGTATGTGCATAAAGCTAGAAAACGTTTAGTTAATTCAGAAAATATGCTCATAAGCATAACAATTGAGATGAAAGCAGAAGCACCATGGTGTCTGATGATCTCCAGCACTTCTGGAAAACTTTACATTCTCAACGCCACCTGGCACTTCACTTTCCTCATATAATAACTTGTGATACATAGGGGAAGTTCGAATGTAATCAACAATCATTGCTGGGTGGTGATTAAAACTGATTGGATCTTGTAGTGTTGACTTAAATTATAATTTGCTGCATAAAACACAGCAAGAAGTCATATATATGGCAGATATGATAAAGGCTACCAAAATTTTCTTCCTCCACTTTCCCATACAGCGAGAGAATGATACAATGTACCACTTTTCTTTCCCTGTGTAGTACTGTAAATCCTACCAACATTTAGAATCTTTGGGGGTCATTTGTTAAGACTGGCCTTTTAGACGCCAGTCTTAATAAGGCCCTGTGCTGGCGGTGGATCGCTGGAGTTATGTAGAGGTGCCGGCCTCTACATAACTTCAGCATATCTGTTGACGCTTCTAAATGTACACCAGATCCCTTGCTGGCGTAGATTTTACCATTTTCTAGGCGTCGAAAATGATGAATGAGACTGGCCTCCCGGCCCACCCCATTCCCCGCCCACGCCACAACCCCTTTTTTAGACCTGTCGTGAGTGGGGAAAAGATGCAGATTGTGGCGCTATCTGCACCAGAAATACTTCTAATATAGACGTATTTCTGGTTAGTAAATGACTCCCTTTGTTGTTATTAGTCAATTACCCCCACTGTAAAAGGGAACATACTGTAGCTGAGGGGATTGCCAGGAAATGCAAAACCTTACTCCGGCCTAATGCTTTTACAGTATTTCAGTTTAGGTTTTGCCATTTGCTCCTTAAAAGGCTTCTGTCACCCCACTAAACATTTTTTTATTTTTTTTGGTTACTTATAATGCCTATAATGCGATTTATGCATACATACTGTAATTAATCATTTTCGTTCAGCAGATTCTGTTAAAAACGTACTTTTAAAATATGCAAATTACCTTGCTACCAGCAAGTAGGGCGGCTACTTGCTGGTAGCAGCCGCATCCTCCTATCCTAAAGATGCCCCCTCCACATGTTGATTGACAGGGCCAGTGGACGGGATCTTTCTCTGCTGGCCCTGTTTGCATTCAAAATCTGGCGCCTGCGCCGTACCTGTCTTCAGTCGGCGCAGGCGCACTGAGAGGAGGACGCTCGCTCGGTCGCTCCTTCCTCAATGCACGTGCGCCGGGTGTAGATGTGACGTCATCGGCGCAGGCGCATTGAGGATGGAGCGACCGAGCGAGCATCCGCCTCTCAGTGCGCCTGCGCCGACTGAAGACAGGTACGGCGCAGGCGCCAGATTTTGAATGCAAACAGGGCCAGCAGAGAAAGATCCCGTCCGCTGGCCCTGTCAATCAGCATGCGGAGGGGGCGTCTTTAGGATAGGAGGATGCGGCTGCTACCAGCAAGTAGCCGCCCTACTTGCTGGTAGCAAGGTAATTTGCATATTTTAAAAGTACGTTTTTAACAGAATCTGCTGAACGAAAATGATTAATTACAGTATGTATGCATAAATCGCAATATAGGCATTATAAGTAACCAAAAAAAAAAAAACTGTTTAATGGGGTGACAGAAGCCCTTTAAAGGGGTTGTCTCACCAATGTCACCACCTCCAGGACCCACACCTATTTCTAGCATGGACCCTCCCAAGTGAACGAGAGCGCATGCACGGCTGCCCTCTATTCATTTCTGTGGGAGTTCAGAAAATAAATGGCTATTTCTGGCAGTCCCATAGAAGTGAATGGAGCAGTGGCCGCGCTTGTGTAGCAAGTGCACTTGCTTGGCTATTTTTTGAACTCCCATAGAAGTGAATGGAGAGTATGTTGTAAATGCCCGTTGCACAGATAGATGCAGGTCCCATAGGTGGGACCCGTACCTATCTGACATTAGTGGCATAATCTAGCAATATGTCACCAATATGTGGGTGACAGCCCTTTTAAAGAAAATATGTCACCTATATTTGTTCTTAATGTACTAATAAAAACCAGATAGTGACACATTTCCTTATTTTTTATCTTTTTTTATTTTCTGATTGTACATTTTTATTCTCTTTACATGACTATGGGGGCAACCATTTTACTGATCTGTTAACAGCATTTGCAGAGTTTCTTGAGCAGGAATGGGGTATGTGAATGGTGGATTCTGTGTTATCTATACAGAGGTGGTATCTGTCATTGTAATTATTCACTGTTGGAATAATTCTGCATTATTGTAATTCTGAAATAATGAAATGACTGCTGGAAAGTGAGAACTGGACTTCGCAGCCTATTATTAAGTAACTTGATTTGAACAGCAGGTCATACTCTTTAAAGAGGACCTGTCATTTTTCCTGAAATGTCTACTTTAGTAACTACTTGTTGTAACGGTCACGTACACACACACACAGGGGGGAGGATAGTGACCACTGCGCTCCACCCTCACCCCTGGCCCTGCCTACTTGCCTCACGAGTCCTGATGACAGGGGACAACTGGACGGCAGTCCCTAACTTAGGATACGTGCGGGAAGGACAGACAAGACAAATAACGGATAGTGAACGGACCGGGTCAAAACCAAGAGGACAACGCAGTACAGAGGGATAAGCAAAGAATGGTCAGGAGAAGCCGGGGTCATAAATACCAGGAGAGTCGAGAAGTACCAAAGGAGTCCGCAAAGAATAGTCAGGTGGAAGCCGAGGTCAAAATACCAGGAGGGATGCGCAGTACAGGAGGTGCAGGCAAAGGATAGTCAGGGAACAGGATCAGGTAAGTATACAGTTATCCAACAAACGCCAGGAACTTAAATTAACAGGCAACCTGTGGCCAGCAGGCTGCCTGTATTTATAGTGGGGAGTGAGGGTCATGTGACGTGGCCAGCGTCACATGACCGACAGACCAACCAGTCGAGCACCGAGTGATCAGCTCGGCGCTCAAGGCAGACCTAGGAGCAGGGAGCCTCCCAGCTAGCAAAGCCGCCCTGGGAACGAGGTCAAACACAGATCCTCGCTCCTGAAGCTAAGCAGCAGGTCTGCGGCTGATGGGAGACCGAGTGCGCCTTCGCCGTGCCGTTAGATCGCGCCTGATGGGAGACCGAGTGCGCCTTCGCCGTGCCGTTAGATCGCGCCTGCGTACACACACCAGCCTGCGCCTCGAAGACGCAGGCTGGTGTGTGTACGCAGGCGCGATCTAACGGCACGGCGGGGCGCAGGCGCAGAAGATTGGGCATGAACGATGCCCGGAGGATTGAATTGCGCAGGCGCAGGATCGGGACTGGGGAGAGTTCTAGCCGCCGCCCAGCGAAGTGAATAATGATGAGCTGGGCGGGGCTTAAGAACGGCAGTGGGGAAGGCTGGCTGGGCGCATTTTCACATGAAACGCCGCCCCTTGGGCAGATTGCTGACAGGAGAAGCAGGTTATAAAACTTTAGATTTCGCTCTTTATAAGGTGGACAGGGGGGATACTTATATGCTTTTAAAAGACTGTATAAGACCTGTAATGAGATATATCTAACTATATATGCTGTTTTGGCCTGTCAGTGTCCTTTTAAGGAGAAATAATAGTCTGAATACTTGGATAGATGAATGAATTTATTAATTAATCACACCCAGGGACAAAAGACTATGAGCCCGATATCCCTCAATCTTGGATCTTCCTCCACCGATTCTGACATAACATAGATGATTACTACATGCTGAAGATCTTTATATTACCCACAGACTCTTCTTGCAGAATCAACTCTTCTCGCCATCAATTTTAGGATATAATTTATTTAAAAATAAGACATTCATGACATTCATGATAAAGCACTCTGCGTTATTCCTGACTGATGCTTTTCCAAATCTATTCATAGCATTTGCTTGAAGCTTCCTGGCTGGAAGAATATGACCATATGGCAGAACTTCTCTTGTGCTCAGTCCCCTCTAATTCAATTAATATCAGGAAGAGATACGGAGAAAAAGAGAGGGAGACAGAAGAAGAGAATGAGAGCGCAAGAGCTAAAATACATTATTCCACTGAGGACATACCCAACACCAAGGCTATTTTATCACATTGGTCTGCCCAGTGCAAATGTTAAGTGACTAAAGACATTCTTATGCCTTTATGCCTCAACTGCGTGAACATTTTTCTCATTACATTATTTGTGCACCACAATATTTTTTAACAGTGTTTCATACCCTATGCAGTGACTTAAGGGCCATATTACCCAGCAGCCCACACTACAAATCTAGATGCGCACTCATCGTATACGTGGACGCGCACACATATGCATGCTCACTACATATCTGTTTATGACTATGCACATGGACGAATACACAAACATCCTTATAGCATACATGAAAACGTATGCATACATATGCATGCTCACCTTACCTTTCTGCGAATGTCATTACGAACCACACAATACAAGTTCAGTACTATACCAAAACCCAGAACCACTGGGTTGACAACTGTGAAGAAGGTCTTTACACAGGGGCCTGATTTGTGCTGTACTTCAACTGTCACTGGTGGGCATGGTGGAGACTACCTGCAGGGATTAACTTCTATAGTATCCCTGGTGGAGGCTACAGGGATGGTGGATGTAACCACAGGAACCATGGAAAAGTGTCTGGTCAGTGTAAGCCTTTGAAGTATTTCAATCCAAAAAGAGTTGAAACTGGGGAAAAGAGATAAACCCTTAGACAACAGTTAAAATTAATCTCCACTGAGGATGTAGTTGGATAGAAAGAACAGTTTTACAGATTTTTTTATTTATTTTTTGTCAAACATGTTTGTTTTTTAGGGTGGTTTCCTCCTTTTACCTCCTCTGTGCCTTCTGGGTCTATTTTTCTTTGCATTGGTCTTTTTATGGATCTCAGCTCTGATTGCAGGAAGAATCACGTGATGGTCAGGCCAGGAAGTAAAATGCATGGAGTGACTTAATAATCATCTTTATTTACATAGTGCCAACATATTCCACAGCGCCTTAGTGACTTAAAGAAATTATATTAAAGGAGTTGTCCCACGAAAAAATATTCTACAGTTTACAAACCAGCACCTGGATCTAAATACTTTTGTAATTGCATGTAATTAAAAATGTTATACAGCAAATGAGTTATTCAATAAAATGTATCTGGTTAGTGCCACTTATTTTCTTATTTCTTTGACCGGCTCATTAAGAAGGCCGCACATGCTCAGTTTAATCTTGTAACTGCCTCCTGAGCTGTCATAGGGAGAGCCAAGACACGCATCCTGAGCTGTGATAGGGAGAGAGCTGCAGTGGAATGGACACGCCTCCTGGGCTGTTATAGGGAGAGCCGAGACACGCCTCCTGAGCTGTGATAGGGAGAGAGCTACAGTGGAATGGACACGCCTCCTGGGCTGTGATAGGGAGAGCTGAGACACGCCTCCTGAGCTGTTATAGGGAAAGAGCTACAGTGGAATGGACACGCCTCCTGACCTGCAGCAGAAAAGACACTCCCCTTGAGCTGCCAGCTTGATATAAATCTAGCAGAGAAATAAATGGGGAGCTCTCTGGATCCATGTGAGGTACAGGGCTGGTTCTAGCTTTGTAAGAACGGTATTGTCATCTACTATATGATGTCTGATTTTAATTTTTCACATTATTCATGGAATAACCCTTTTAAGAAAACCATCTACCGCAAAAACATCCCAAAAATATTTTTTAAAAGTGTCCCTTTAAGAATCCATGCGTATTACCTGAAAGGTCTAGGAGTCATTCAAGTGACCCTGTATGTTACTCCTGTGGTTCTGCTTGTTAAGGATTTGTTGTCTATGCGACTGATATATTTTCAAAGTGACTGTAAAAGCGAGCACACTTTAAGACCTTGTATTGATTGGCCGCGTTCTCATGCATATTACCTTGGCCTGCAGATGGTTGCCTCCTAAATGCTGTTCTGTAAATGGAGACTCAATTCCTATTATGTTCATGCGGCATGACATCAAGATTGAATAGAAGTTCTGTTTAGTTTTGAGGCCCTTTCTGCTTTTGCTGTTAACGGGGCATTGTTTATGGGATATTTCGGTGTTTTATTGCATGCATTTTAAACACTTTTCCATTTACAGCCATTTAGCCATACTGCGCTGGCAGCGGACAGGCAGGTACAGATCGGGTGAGAGAATTTGCTGTGGCAAATGTTTACATAATGTATGCCATTTGCCTATTAGAAATGACTGCACCACTTTTCATAGTAGTTTTATGGGGCCTGTTATTAGCCTAATCCATAAAATAGCATATGAAGTACAATGTGAATCCGGAACACTGCTAGAGATGATGGATAGTCTGTCTCTGCCACCTTAAAGTGGAGTTAATACAAACACTACTTGTCAGGAACACATTTCAATATTCAGCACACAGCAGAGCTGGAGCCGAGATTACAATTCATCGGGACAAAAAAAAAATGTTTTTCAGTTGAAGGTTGATTTTTATTTCGCCTTGGCATAGAACAGTGCTATAAATGAGAGGTTTATAAAACATCCACCGAATCCCTCCACTGGCAAAATTCTTCGGATCTGTCACAATAGTGGTTAATGAGAGGAAAATGGTGTCCATTTGCATTAGATAAATTGTAATATTTCCTCAATGGGATATTTTGTATCGCTAGCATTAATACAAGAGTCAACCCGGTATATTAATGTTTTAGCTTGCACCAATTTTTTAATGATGTTCAGAGTTAGGTCTCATGCACATGACCGTATGTATTTTGCAGTCCGCAAAAAACAGATCCACAAAAAATACAGATGTGTCCGTGTGACATCCGTATTGCACCTGTTTTTTTTTTTTACGGATCAATTGTCCGCAAAACGGACAAGAATAGGACATGTTCACTGGATCATACTTACCTCATCGATTTGATCGCAAAGAAGCCACCGCGGCCATCTTGTTTGAAGAGCCAGTGGGAAATCTGGTGACATCATACCTCACCGTGCACAAGATTTTGCGCAAGATCTTGAAGCAAGATGCCCGTGGCGGCCTCTTCACGCTCAAATGGATTAGGTAAGTATGATTTTTTATTTTTTTTTACCGCCATTTCAGGGAAAATCGGTTCGTTCCCATGAAGCACGAGGAAATTGAGCTTTACGGCTAATCAAATTTTTCCTGACATTCAGATGGAAGTCCATTTAGTGGACTTTGATTCCCTCAACACTAATGACCGTAAATATAAACTTTTTTTCTGCCCGGTTCTGTTACATAGTTAATACAGTTGAAAAAAGACAAACGTCCATCACGTTCAACCAAGGAATAGGTGGGGACGCGAATCCCAGAAGGAAGTGAGACTCAGATTTCAACATGTTTTCATAAGCATTTATGTTTTTTACTTTTAAGAATTTGTCTAAACCCTTTTTGAAACTGTCCACTGTTCCTGCTGTGACCACGTCCTGGGGAAGTCTATGCCACAGATTCACAGTTCTTACAGTAAAGAAGCTTTGACGCTTCTGGAGACTGAACTTTTTCTTCTTCAGTCTGAGGCAGTGCCCCCTTGTCTTTTGAGCACATTTTACATGGAACAGCTTTTCGCCGTATTTTTTGTATGGCCCATTTATATACTTGCACAGGTTAATCATGTACAAGTTCTGTTCCTGCAAGTGCCCAGGAGGCGGGGCTTCACTGTGATGTCCTCTCTGTATTGAGCTGCTCCATAGCCCCTCCCCTCTGCCCTTAGTGACAGCTGTAGCATCAAATCAAAAGACCACTACAGATGTCATAGAGGGGAGGGGCTGTGAAGCACGTACTGGAATTTACATTTGATGACTAATTAGCCAATACAAGTCTAAGGTGAAGCTTTACAAATAGGATAGCGAATCCAAACACAAACCCTAGGGCATTTCTAGTAACAAAGGGGATCAAGGATCCCTACTAAATCTACAGATTCCCCCAAAACACTGCAACCATAAAAGTGCAACAGAAGAATACAATGACTATCCCCTTTTTTATATAATTATCTATTATTATTATTATTATTATTATAATTATAGTGTCTAACATCTAATGACTGAGACTCCATATGAGACAAGAGCCTACGTTTACTATTGAGGCAGTGCTTGACATAATTAGGGCCAAAATTTGCTGCATTTTTGGCCCAATTGGGTACATATCATTCTAGGCATATTTATGAAGCACGTAATCCAAAAAGAATAATCCAAAACCCCCATTCACCAAGGGGGTGTGGCTTATAGAAAGAGGTGTGGCTTCTGAGGAAACGACCATGGCTTAATATGCACTTCAAAATTCTGTTGCAAAGTAAGGCCTCTTTCACACAACCGTTTTTTATTTTTACGTTTACGGGCCGTTTTTTGCGTTCCGTATACAGAACCATTCATTTCAATGGTTCCGCAAAAAAAACGGAATGCACTTTGTATGCATTCCGTTTCCGTATTTCCATTTTTCCGTTCCGTTGAAAGATAGAACATGTCCTATTATTGCCCACAAATCACGTTCCGTGGCTCCAGTCAAGTCAATGGGTTCGCAAAAAAAACTGAACACATACAGAAATGCATCCGTATGTCTTCCATATCCGTTCACATCAGCGGCGCAGGACAGTTCTGGCAGGAGCATCCGTTGTAGATTCTGGAAAAACAAAAAAACATAATACCGCTGCATGCTGCGGTATTTTGTCTGACAAAATGCCGGATTCCAATGTTCTGCTGCTATGCCAGAAGAGAATATCGGAATCTGGCCACAGGTGTGAACCAGTCTAACTCTGTGATTGACAGCAAGGAAAATCTATTCTCACCAAGAACTATGGGGGAGATTTATCATGGAGGAGATTTTTTTAAGTCCATTTTGCAGCAGTCAATGTCATTGTAAGTTCTGGAAAATTTATCAAATGATGTTTGATAAATCTGGTGTATATTTAAGGGCTCATGCACACGGCCGTGGCCGCGTTTTGCGGTCCACACATTGCTGATCCGCAAAACACGGATACCAGCCGCGTGCGTTCAACATTTTGTAGAACGGAATGTTTTGCCATCTATAGAACAGTTCTCTCCTTGTCCATAAAATGGACAAGTACAGGACATATATTTTTTTTTGTCGGGGCGGCAGAATGGACATACTATGGGGACAGCACACTGTCTGCTGTCCGCATCCTTTGTGGCCCCTTTAAAGTGCCTGGGTCAACATCTGACCCGCAAAAATTGCTGATTGGATGTGGGGAAAAAACAGGGTAATGAATATGCACTTTTTTGGGGTGTCTGTTTTGAAGCTTTTTTTTTTTGACAAATTTACAAAATGTTGCATGTAAATTTTTTTAAATTTGCTGCACAAATTACCATGGATTTTTTTGTCTAAAGTCTAATCATATTTATTACAAAGGCTCTGTCAGTCTTGTACTTCATCTGGGGACAGGAGTACACTTGTGACTTTATTGCCACTTTTTGGAAGAAGTTGCAATGATAAACCTGGCTAAAAATGTAGCTCTGCCCACAAAAAATCTGGCCGCCCTTTAGTAAATGCAAACTGCCAGGCATCCCACAAACCACCCTAAAAATGGCACAAATACATCATAAATTTGGCATAAATAGCATGTCTACTCCACTGACAACGAAACGAGCAGTGTATAATGTGATGGAAAAATGAATCCATCCAGCAAAGGAGGCAATATAGACAATCACAATACATTAGTAAGTGGCTTGTATTAACTTTCTCTACATGATAAAAATGCCATTTACTGAAGTGAGACAACCCTTTAAGATTGCAATAAAACTGAGACTTTAAAAAAATTCTCAGTTGATAAATCCACAGGCTAACCACGCTCACTTTCTCACCCTCAAAACTGGAGTGAGCAGAGTAAAAATGGAAAATGGTTTCCAAAAAGTGGCAAAGCCCCAATTTTGCAACTTTTAAAAGCCAGAATTCTGGTACGCAGGGCTTGATAAATTCTTACCTTGAACATAAGCTGGCCTGGGGATCTGCCCATCTCTGTGATTGCTTTTTCGGCAATCCGCTACGAAGCTGCAGTTGGCCATGTATTTCCCTTCAAAATGAATCTTTAACCATAATACATAGACAGGTCAACAGCTGCTTTTTGGTTTGTGGCTTTTTGCTCTGGCTGATAGTGAGAGGACTGAGCAGAGGGCACTGCCTGCGGAAGAGGGGTGTCATGATAAACCCATTTAATTATTAAAAATGTCAATTTTTTGACCCAACATAGTCAATGACTTTGGTAACAAACAGTAGTGACCAGATCTCCAGTTGAATGACCCTAACACACATCTCAGCAGACCTCAGCTTCCTGCACCCCTATAATAGGGAGTAGGGTATAGGAAGTATATGCTGAATTATTAGATATTGAGGAGAAATAGGCAATAACTATACAACTTAACACTGTAGAATACATGAGCAGTCATATAAAGTGACTGTCACATCCCGGTGGTATCACATTTTGTTTTTCTCTTTTCACTTATCTACAAAAGCTTTCAAAATTTCTCTACAAGCTCAGAGTGCCATCGACCTTACTCCGTTACCCTACGGAGCAGAATGATAATCAGCAGTTCTTTGTCTTTATTTTTTTATTCATTCTAAATACCAATTTTGCAGTACGCTGATGTATATCACTTTATTAGTGGATTACTCATATATATGGAGGCTCTTCAGTGCAGCACAGTAATTAAAATTAGGTCAGATGGATTAAATACCATGCACGGCTTTTATTATAATTTGCAGCATCTGGTAGGAGATGGTGTTATAGCAGTGAAGTGACAGATTGGGGCACATATTTCGCTAAGTGGTACTCTACCATAAAACTATTTCCAGAGCAATAACATATATTATGGCTTAGCAACAACATGTAAAGAGGGCTCTGATTCTTTCCATTGTATAATTGTTCATTGTCTTCAGGCTCATAAAGGCACGACACATTGGGGAGGGATGGGTAATATGCAGTACTCCAGCTGTTATACCCATGCTGCTCTCGTGATGGCCAGTAGATGAAAAGATAAATCCCTGCATCCAAAAACTTTTATCTACTGTATATTATCCATTAATAAACAGACCATATAATAAGTAATGAACATTTATAGTAATAACCGTACATCTATGGAAAATATTGGGCAGAATCTATCAAGATGTCACTTTTTGAAGTTAGTTTTGATTTCACTTAAATTTTGCAAAAGGTGTGTCAAATTTATCAAAAGTCGTATGGTGTGTGATAAATTTGGCGCATCTTTAAACTGTCTAAAAATGCTTCTCCACTTTTCCTAAGTGTGCTTGTGCAACATTTTTTCAAAATTTTTTCCCCAAAAAGTTGCAATGATAAATCTGTCTAGAAACGAATTACCATACTAAATCAAGCCCATTTTTATCTCATGGCTGGTGAGGATAATATGAAATAGCAAAAAGTTGCAAATTTGTAGACCAGTTCCCACCCCAGTCCCCTTCCCCCCACCCCACCCCCAATATGATTAAATCTCCCCATTGGAAACTTGTGCATTCTGGCAAAACAAGAGAGAGTTGTCTTTTTAAGTATGCTTAAAAATTCTTTCTTAGTAACAGTATTTATACCAATTTGCCAGTAAGACCAGTCCGCTAAATTTTATGTCCACAGTATACAGTGGGGGAAACAACTCACCAACCTTTTGATGTCGTTTTCATCTGGTTCCTTTGACCAATCTGTGATTGCACCTGGGAAGGTGCATGAGGCAGACTGGAGGATATAGTTTAAGGCAATGGTACAACACCCAAAGAAATCTCATGCTTAGGTCCTATCATAAGGTTTCCAACTATACCACCCACCGGGATCCTTGTATTTTCCATCCCCAAAACAGGAGCAAGAACTTGACAATAGAGACACTTTTAATTAATAAATGTAAAACACATACTGATGCATCATGTATTCACAAAATGGCCAATGATAGTGTTGACCCCCCCCCCCCCCCACTGATCAGGTAGCAATGACCTATACAGAGGATAAAGTCATCATTCAAAAAATCCCAGAAAACCCTTTTAAAGATGTTACCACAGTGGTGCTCATGCTTCATACATGACCAAAGAGAAGTTTTAATGCCCCAAGTGCTGCAATCGTGCCATAGGGGTAGTCTCTTCCTGCGCAATGTTCTGGACTATGAACTGAAGGTTCTCCAACACTTCCCTCTAGAATGACAGCTTGGGTGGTTTCTTGGATGGGTGGATCATTCAAAGCAGAGGGGACACCTGAAATTTTACTCATTCATTGGCTATTCAGGGCGCCTGTTCCTATGAACGCTTATTAGTGATGATCTGCCTAATGCTCGGGCATTGTAAAGGGGCCTATACAGTATACTCCAATACAGCTGTCTGCAGATATATAGCTTGACTATCCCTAATCATGTGCCAAAGATTTGTTAAAGAGCTGGGCATTGACTTAAATGGGTTTTACAGGATTACAATGGTTTTTAACAGATATGCTCATGTATTTGCTTACCTCATGTACTTCTTCTCCATGCTTTCTTTTTCTCAATGTTGACTCTCCAGTCCTGACCTATTTTCACCATGTCAACAAATCCATCTGGTTTGTTTCCATCCTGTATGTAGAACTTCCTGATGTTGTATCCAACCAACCCCATGATGCACTTCTCCTTCCTCTGCCACACCTCCAGCACCGCCCCTAACACCGCCCAGCTAGGTTATAGCTCCTCCCACCCAGCTAGTTACATCGACACTCTCCTATCACTGCAACAGGAAATAAGAAAGAGCTCAATGGCCATGGACATGTAATCACAGCCCAGAGCGGACGATCAAGGTACAAGTAACACATTACAAAATTACAGCTACCTTCATGAATTATTTTAAAGGATGTTGATACAAAACTAGAAGCTACCCCCAATAAGTGGCACTAGTGAGATAGTTCTAGGCTATAGGGCTATTTACATATGCATTACAGGTACATAGTAGTAAATCTGATTCACATCCTGTATTATTCCTGTAACCGACCCTATCTCATCCATGCCTTCTTCACGTGTGACCTTTATTCTCGCTGTGTTGTCTTTGTACTGACTTCTCTTTTCTTTGTCACATCTCATTTCACGAGTTTCTTTTTCCCTTCACCTGCTTCATTTCTCTTCCACTTTACCATCTCTTAAAAGACAGTTTAATTACACATTTTCTTCAGCCGTTATTTTTTTTTGCTCTGCATCTCCTGTCTGTTCTCTATAATTTTTTCCTTGAATTTTACCATCAGCCTCCATCAAACTACTTGCAGCAAAAAATTATTGACAGGCGATGAAGGGTGGGGGGAGGGGAGCAGCTGTATACTGAGAATGAGGAAGCCAAAATTGTTTTAGGCAGAATCACACAACTTCAAGGCTACAAGCTATGTAGGACATATCTGAGACAATCTTACATCCTTATTTAAGGACAGTTTTAAGGATTTGTCTGGTTAAGAGGCCAATTAGGGTTTTCTGAGAGGGTCATAGTTATGCTCACTTTACTAATAATCATAGCCTAGAAATATTTTATAATAAAGGGGGCATACCACTGTAATAGTAGAGAGTGGACCTCTTAGTCCCAGTACATTTTGGGAACATGCATTTTAGGAGTGGAAGCAGGTTGCCCAGTCTCCCTCCCCTCCATACAGATACCAGCTGCAAAAATTATCTGTTACTTAAGATCCCAGCACATCCATTACACAGACAGCCTATTAAAGGGGGAATTCCAGTTATTATAACAAATTACTCCGTATCCCCAGAATTCTAGATAACTATAGATAACAATTAGATCTGTGGGGCTCCAACCGCTGTGACCCCTCCAATCACAAAAACAGGGTGACCAGTTGAGCTATACTGTGCCACATCCATTAATTCTCTATAAGACCACTGGAAATAGCTGGGCCCATAGAGAATGAATGGAGCAGCATGGAGCGTGGTTGACCTACATCTCCATTCATTTCGAGGTATGAGGGCCCCTGTACTTATGATTGGTGGAGGTCACAGTGGTCAGACCCCCACAATCTAATAGTTATTCCCTATCCTGTGGACATGGTATAACTTGTAGTAACTAGACTACCCCTTTAATTTACCCTGTGATCACCGTATCAGCCAGCAATCTTTCTAATAAAAAGAGAGTCTTCAAAGTTAAAAACTCCTTTACATACAGGGAGTGCAGAATTATTAGGCAAGTTGTATTTTTGAGGATTAATTTTATTATTGAACAACAACCATGTTCTCAATGAACCCCAAAAACTCATTAATATCAAAGCTGAATATTTTTGGAAGTAGTTTTTAGTTTGTTTTTAGTTTTAGCTATTTTAGGGGGATATCTGTGTGTGCAGGTGACTATTACTGTGCATAATTATTAGGCAACTTAACAAAAAACAAATATATACCCATTTCAATTATTTATTTTTACCAGTGAAACCAATATAACATCTCAACATTCACAAATATACATTTCTGACATTCAAAAACAAAACAAAAACAAATCAGTGACCAATATAGCCACCTTTCTTTGCAAGGACACTCAAAAGCCTGCCATCCATGGATTCTGTCAGTGTTTTGATCTGTTCACCATCAACATTGCGTGCAGCAGCAACCACAGCCTCCCAGACACTGTTCAGAGAGGTGTACTGTTTTCCCTCCTTGTAAATCTCACATTTGATGATGGACCACAGGTTCTCAATGGGGTTCAGATCAGGTGAACAAGGAGGCCATGTCATTAGATTTTCTTCTTTTATACCCTTTCTTGCCAGCCACGCTGTGGAGTACTTGGACGCGTGTGATGGAGCATTGTCCTGCATGAAAATCATGTTTTTCTTGAAGGATGCAGACTTCTTCCTGTACCACTGCTTGAAGAAGGTGTCTTCCAGAAACTGGCAGTAGGACTGGGAGTTCAGCTTGACTCCATCCTCAACCCGAAAAGGCCCCACAAGCTCATCTTTGATGATACCAGCCCAAACCAGTACTCCACCTCCACCTTGCTGGCGTCTGAGTCGGACTGGAGCTCTCTGCCCTTTACCAATCCAGCCACGGGCCCATCCATCCGGCCCATCAAGACTCACTCTCATTTCATCAGTCCATAAAACCTTAGAAAAATCAGTCTTGAGATATTTCTTGGCCCAGTCTTGACGTTTCAGCTTGTGTGTCTTGTTCAGTGGTGGTCGTCTTTCAGCCTTTCTTACCTTGGCCATGTCTCTGAGTATTGCACACCTTGTGCTTTTGGGCACTCCAGTTATGTTGCAGCTCTGAAATATGGCCAAACTGGTGGCAAGTGGCATCTTGGCAGCTGCACGCTTGACTTTTCTCAGTTCATGGGCATTTATTTTGCGCCTTGGTTTTTCCACACGCTTCTTGCGACCCTGTTGACTATTTTGAATGAAACGCTTGATTGTTCGATGATCACGCTTCAGAAGCTTTGCAATTTTAAGAGTGCTGCATCCCTCTGCAAGATATCTCACTATTTTTGACTTTTCTGAGCCTGTCAAGTCCTTCTTTTGACCCATTTTGCCAAAGGAAAGGAAGTTGCCTAATAATTATGCACACCTAATATAGGGTGTTGATGTCATTAGACCACACCCCTTCTCATTACAGAGATGCACATCACCTAATATGCTTAATTGGTAGTAGGCTTTCGAGCCTATACAGCTTGGAGTAAGACAACATGCATAAAGAGGATGATGTGGTCAAAATACTCATTTGCCTAATAATTCTGTACACAGTGTATGGTGCATAGACACTGTACGTGTACTTTCAGTACTTTGTACTCATGGACATTGGGAGTAAAGTGTCACTTTTTGCCAATGACTCAAAACCCCTCTTGACTGTACAATATTATAAAAAGACTGAGATTAGCTGGCAGCAGGGAAGGAACATGGCAGATGAATTCCAATGTTGATTAATGTAAAGTAATGCTCCTAGGCCTCTATAATCTTATGGTTGCATACACAATTAATAGAATGAAATTGGGGACTAAGGAAGTGACTTAGCTCTTTTGGGTATAAGTAAACTGAGCAGCAGTTCTCAATGCCAGGCAGTAGTAGGAAAAGCAAATAAGATTTTTGGGTGTATAAAAAGAGACATAAAAAACTTGTGATCCCAGTGTATTACCCCTTTATAAATTCCACATCTGGAATATGGGATTTAGTCTTGAGCTCCTCATGCTATTAAGGATACTGAAGAGCTAGAAAGGCAGAAGCAGACGGCTAGATTATACAATGAGAAAGAAGGTCTCTCTTTCACTGAAAGCCTTAAAAATTTGGGCTTATTCAGGGTAGAAAAAAAAAACACCAGATACTATGGCAGATACTATGTCAGCACTTAGAAAAGGGTTAGACGCTTATCTAACAGAGTGGCCAACCCTCGGTGGTGATCATACTAACCTGGTCCCTGCTGAGACCTCTATCGCACTTTGTGTCTCGTGACCAGTTGTCATGACCCAGGTCACCTCTGCGGCCAGTGCTTGGCTGCAGCGGTCACATACACCCACCCACCCCCATCAAGTGGATGTTGTTATCAGTGCACCAGCCAGCTATTTATTTTTATCTATTTTATGCACTTATATAGCGTTACTATATTCCGCAGCACTTTACAGACATTAGCATCACATGGGGCTCAGGGGCGGACTGACAACTCATGGAAACCCCGGGCAATAGGAGATTATGGGGCCCCTGTGTCCCCGCCCACCCTCAACCACACCCACACACAGCCCCACCCACATATCGCGCCGCGCCGGCTCCAGGCTCATGTGGGCCCTTGGGCGATAAAGTCTCAGTGGGCCCCCCTATACAGTGATAACTCTCTGAGTACAGATAATATAGTAGATGTCCCCTGCAGTCCTATGTAAAAACACAGATAACACAGTGATGGCTATCTGAGTACAGAAAATGTATTAGTGTTACCTGCAGTTCTATGTTAAACCACAGATTACACTAGTGGTGATAATGTGGTAGTGTTACCTGCAGTCCTATGTAAAAACATAGATAACACTAGTCCTGATAATGTGGTAGTGTTACCTACATCCTTAGTGTGCCTCCCCGTGTCTCTCCCATTGACTCCATGCTGGCGGCGCTGCCTCCTCTTCCATCTTCTTCTTGCCCCACACAGAACGTCCTTATGCAGCTGCGTCAAGACACAGGAGCACTGGGGGCATGGTGATGGTGACACACAGGGAGAGACACACAGAGACAGACACACACACACACACAGGGAGAGACACACAGAGACAGACACACACACACACACAGGGACAGACACACAGGGACAGACACACAGGGACAGACACACAGGGACAGACACACAGGGACAGACACACACACACACACACAGGGACAGACACACACACACACACACAGGGAAAGACACACACACACAGGGACAGACACACAGGGACAGACACACACACACGGACAGACACACAGGGACAGACACACACACACACAGGGACAGACGCACACAGGGACAGACACACACACAGGGACAGACACACACACACGGACAGACACACAGGGACAGACACACAGGGACAGACACACACACACAGAGACAGACACACACACACAGAGACAGACACACACACACACAGGGACAGACACACACACACACAGGGACAGACACACACACACGGGGACAGACACACACACAGGGAGAGAGAGACACACACAGGGACAGACACACAGCTAGGCCTCACCACACTCCAGCCAGGCTCCTCTCGGTACAGGAACACACAGGATCACTAGTGAGGTGACAGGAGGAGGGGGGAGCAGGGTCACTAGGGGGGACAGGAGGAGGTGGTGAGCTTGGTCACTAGTGGGGTGACAGGAGGAGGGGGAAGCAGGGTCACTAGTGGGGTGACAGGAGGAGGGGGTAGCAGGGTCACTAGTGAGGTGACAGGAGGAGGGACCAGGGTTACTAGTGGGGTGACAGGATGAGAGGGGATCAGAGAACTGTGAGACTGGATGGAATCATGGTTGGGGAGGGGGAAATCACTTACTTGAAGACTGACAGGCCGGGCTTTTCACTGCCACAACAACGCGGCCGGGTGGGGGGGGGGGGGGTCACAGGCCCAGGGTCAGCTTGGGCAGCGTGATCCACTCTCCTTAATACAGCCCTTCCGGGAGCCGGCCCCTCCTCCTTCCAGCTCTCGCCAGCTTCCCTGCCTAACCCGACCTGTATCGCCAATACCCAACCAATAACAAAGCTCCTTGCTGTAAGGAGCTTTCTTATTGGTTATTTCAGGCACATGCAGCATCGCTGTGCTGCTCATGCCATTCACAGCGCTCACTGCGCTGATGAATGTGGGGGACTTTTTCCAGGGAGTAAAATGTATTATTTAAAAAAAGCAGTGGCATGCCTAGGTTGTTTGGCACCCGGGGCTGGTCCTTTCTCTTGCCCCCCCCCCCCCCCCCCCCAATACTTAAAAAAAATCCTACTCCCTCACAGTAGTATTGCCCTCACTGTACAACCTTCACAGAAGTTTTATACAGATGTGTGCCCCCTAACAGTAGTTATGCCCACATTGTGCCCCCTTAAAGTAGTTATCCCTTAATTGTGCCCCCTTCATAGTAGTTATGCCCTCATTGTGCCTCTCTCACAGTAGTTATGCCCTCTCTGTGGCCCTTTCACAGTACTAATGCCCTATCTGTGCCCCTTCACAGTTGTAATGCCCTCTTTGTGCCCTCCATAGTAGATATCCCCATTGTGCCCCCTTAATAGTAGTAATGCCCTCTGTAATAGTAATGCCCATTGTGCACCCTTCACAGTAATAATGCCCATTAATAGTAGTAATGCCCATTGTCCCCTTCACAGTAATAATGCCATTGTGCCCTCTTAATAGTAATAATGCCCATTGTGCCTCTTTACAGTAGTAATGCCCTCTGTTTCCCCTCCATAGTAGAAATCCCCATTGTGCCCCCTTAATAGTAGTAATGCCCTCTGTGATAGTAATGCCCATTGTGCACCCTTTACAGTAATAATGCCCTCTGTGGCCCCTTCATAGTAGTAATTCCCTCTGTGCACCCTTCAGAGTAGTAATGCCCTCTGTGCCCCCTCATAGTAAAAATGCGTAATGTGTCCCCTTCACATTAGCAATGCCCTCTGTGCCCCCTCCAGAGTAGAAATGCCCATTGTTCCCCCTCCATAGTAGAAATAACCATTGTGCCCCTTTACATTAGCAATGCCATTGTGCCCCCTCCAGAGAAGAAATGCCCATTGTGCCCCCTCCAGAGTAGAAATGCCCATTGTGCCCCCTCCAGAGTAGAAATGCCCATTGTGCCCCCTTCACATTAGCAATGTCCATTGTGCCCCCTCCAGAGTAGAAATGCCCATTGTTCCCCCTCCATAGTAGAAATGACCATTGTGCCCCCTTTACATTAGCAATGCCATTGTGCCCCCTCCAGAGAAGAAATGCCCATTGTGCCCCCTCCAGAGAAGAAATGCCTATTGTGCCCCCTCCAGAGTAGAAATGCCCATTGTGCCCCCTTAATATTAGCAATGTCCATTGTGCCCCCTCCTGAGTAGAAATGCCCATTGTGCCCCCTTCACATTAGCAATGACCATTGTGCCCCCTCTGTGTTAAAAAAAAAAAAAACACAGTAACTACTCACCTTGTCCAGTTCCTGAAACTCACAGTCCTGTCTCCCCTGCAGGCACAGATCGATCTGCAGCACTGTGTGGGCGGAGTTTGTGCAGACTCCCGGTCTGCAGGCTTCGCCCACACAGGCCGGCAGCGCGATCTGTGCCTGCAGGCTGAATGGTGGAGTGGGGAGAGTCTCCTGCTCTACCATTCAGAGTGCCGCCGGCCTGAAGGAGCATGGGGAGCTGAGCAGTAAGTGACCGGACCCAGCTCCCTGCGCTCCAGCAATGAGCATTTCCATCTGTATTGATGGAAGCGCTCATTGCTTCTAGCACCCCCGTGAGAGCTGGCACCCAGGGCGGACCGCCCGCCACGACCCCCCCCCCCCCACTTAGTACGCCACTAAGTAAAAGTTATTGCGACCTCTGGCTGCAGGAGTGAGCTGGCCCCCGATCCATGCCTGAGTACCCGAATGGTCAGTCCGCCCCTGATGGGGCTCACAATCTAAGTTTCCTATCAGGGAAAACATATAAACTCCATGCAGATGTTGTCCTTGGTCGGATTCAAACCTAGTACCCCAGTTCTGCAAGGCACCAGTGCTAACCATTGAGCCACCATGCTGCCCATGGAATGATAGAGACCCAACCCAGAAGTGGGGACCAGGCAAGTATGATTACCACCATCGGTCAGCCACTATGATGTCTTATTATTAATCTGAGAAAGGTTGACTTGATGGACACATGACTTTTTTCAACCTATGAAACTATGTTTACTACTGCATGTTTGTTTTTTTTGCACATTATTGTCTATTTTAATCATTTAACCATGAAATTAGACTATGAAAATTGGAGTGCATGATGTACTACATAAATATTACTATTGTACTAGACATAAAGCTGTATTGCATATCATAGTCGTAGATATGTAGAAGCCAACAACAGTTTTGTTTAGCAGTAGAAAATAATCTTCAGTTTACCCAAGGAACTATAGTTTTAGGTAATGCTGCACATACATAATCATCTAGAGAACATTAATCCATGCAAGCAGAGGTCAATTTCTCTCTAATCTTAGTTCTGCCTAGTCGATGGTTGAATTGATTGCTTTCTGTGTATAAATGGTAATTTCTCCAAATAACAATATTATGTGTATATCTCTAGCATTTCATCACCCCTACTGAGAAAACCTAATGAGAGAGATCTCGAACGGCAAATATTTTAGTGCTGCTAGGTCTACGGAAAACAGAAAAAGGCATAAGAGGGGTTAGGAGAGAAGGGAAGGTCACGTGAGAGGTGCGGAATGACACACAGAGGAAACGTTGCCACGGCTCATTGGTAACAGCACCAAGCCTTTTTTAATTTTGTCTAAATACTTTAAATGGTTTCAAACTTGGGTTATTTGCATAGCTTAAGAGATAATAGTGTCTGAGTAATGAAGGATTGCAAATTTTTGGTGAGGAGAAAGAAGCAGCAATGGAAAAGCATTAACATTTTCTATTAGAATTCCACCTCATTAGGTTGTAGGCAGATGTTAAGTACATTAACCCTCTTCTGGTTTATACTGGGAATTGCTATGCTGAAATCCATTACTGATAGAAAATGGGAGAGAAAACCGACCACTGAACTTCCTCAGCCTTGCCTATATTGCTGGTAAATTCTGCGTGCAAACGCATGTTCACCATGCAACTGGCCATATGTGACGGTTGCCTTGGGAGCTGGATTCATATTATAAGTCATAAAAATAGAACTTGAATAGTCTAGAACTTCTACTCCTTGTAGAAATGACAACTTCAACTCATTGTAGATATGACAAAACATTATAGTAACTCTAGGCCAGAATCTGTTACCATTGCTATGTAAAAAGAAGATATGACTCTTAAAGTGTAACTTTGAGCATCATTTCATGAGCTGATTTCAAAATACCTTTATTGGGGTAGCAACTCAGTTCCTCTGATACAGAGCTCCACATCCTCCACTTCACTTTATATATCGATAGATATAGATGACAAATTTTTGTCTTCCTGCAGGTACCACAAGGGTGAGCTTAGGAGCTTACTGCATACAGAGTCCAATGAGATCTGTATAACTCTGTATGTAGTATTTACAAGAGGTCTTCCTTGTGCCACCAAAATATCTCTTGTGACCTGGTGATATCCCTGGCTGTCCACATGAAGTAAAAGAAAATGGGATCCATCAGACCAGGCTGGGTTTTTCCATTGTTTCATGGTCCAGATGATGGTGGACAGCAAGCAGCAAGAACATGACTTTTCTGCGGCCACACAGCAAGCTGTGATGTCCTGTGTCTCCTCAGACCTATTGTATCATAGCCAGTATTAACATGATTAGGTTATTGGTTATTTCCTCAGGGCCTCTATAATCCCCTTAACTTCCCCATGTTCACACCTCACCCGAAAAAAAACACACGCAGAGCTACCAGTCGGATTAAATTGGTCACAGCAGCAGTTTTATTAATAATAATAAATACAAAACATAAATAATAAATTGACCCTGACGAGGGAGGTCCTAGAAGCCCAAAAATTAGCATCCATGAAAACCAACATGGCAATTCCATCTTTCCTCCAGCCGTAGAACACCAGCTCGGAGACACCAACTGATGGACGCCTCTCCGAACCAACCAAGTGGCCAACTATGAGATTCCAGCCCCACCATTGAGGCCCTCCCATTCTCCAGTACCATCCCAAACCACCAGCTTCGAGGAACTCCCACCGCCAAGAATGCGCAGCTTGAACCCTACTACCCTCAAGCTTGCGCATTCCTCCACAACCTTAAAGCCCTTTCAATACCTCCCTGCAGATCCAGGGACCACAGGTCGATACCTACTGCGTTGAGGTGCACTCCATCAGCTCTCCAAAATCCACCACTACCTGACTCCAACTTGGAATGCCTGACTGCTACAGCCCCGTTCCTGGCCATGAACATCCCAATTGCCCTGTTTACCTTTATCCTTGCCTTATTAATAAGCTCCACCGATCGCGCCTCCCTCCAATTCTTACAAGGCACTATATCCGACCACACTGTTACCAGAGCCAGGAAAAGGGACCACAAATGCAATAAATCAAACTTTATGTCCCTGATCAGCTCCCTACACGGCCTCACTCCCAAATCATTGCCCCCGACATGTAACACTAAGATGTCGGGGGGCCGATCCAAACGTGCAAAACGATGCACTTCCCGAAAGACACTACCCAATAACATACCTCTAGACTCGAGCCACCTTACTACCACGACGTCCCTCTCAAAGCCCAGTTGGCGCCCGCTCGGCCGCACATCCTCCCTCAGAGCCCCCCAAAAAATGAAAGAGTGCCCTAGAATCCAAACCAGGGCCACAGGACCCCCTGAAACACAAAATCAAAAATAGAACCAGATTAAACAACAACACCACTTTATGATTGCCATTCCCCTAACCTAACATATGACTTGAAACAGGCCGATTACCACCTCCCAATCCTTTTAATCATTTTGTCGCTCATACCTAGCCTAGATGCTTCCGCTGCTGCACCGATCCTGAGGAATAACCCGTGAAATACCTTGAATCCATTCCCAAAGCTCATAAGCACTTCTTAAAAACTGCCACGAACTGGAAGAGCGACAAGAACAACCCATTTTTTTGGGGGCCACCCACAAAACTTGTGCCCCTCCTGTATTCCTGCAAACACCTAGCCGGACATAACAAGTACCCAGGAACCGCAAATAAACTAACACCGCAACCTCTACCCTCCATATCTGTTTTATATACTCGAATCCGTACCACGATCCTGTCATGATAAAAACATTTTTGCACACTAACTCACCCAATCGAAACGCCGCGAAGGACGCCAGTGAAAATGCTAACTGAAACAACTGCACTTCGCTTGCTGACCTGCACACAAAACCCACCTGAAAACACATCCGTAACAACAGTGCAAATGACACTGGCCTCCTATCCTCCGCTCGCTTCCCCCTTCTCCAACCCCTCGATATTTGCCGTACCAGGAAGGTTTTAGTAACAGCCGGCAAACGCCATAATTTAAAACCAAAAGCCAAACTCGCCATACAACTATTCAGCTGCGCCACCGACCAACCTTTTTCTCTGGCATTCCCCAAGAATAGTAACAATGGGACTTCCCCTTCATCCACCCTCACTACCAATTCCTCACACCACTGTTCCCAATTGTGTCATGCCTTACCGTAAGCCGCCCATGTTTATCATCAATTTGTGCTGCAGTAACTCTTCTGTGGGATCAGGTCAGATAGGCCAGCCTTCACTCTCCATGCACATCAATGAGCCTTGGGTGCCCATGACCCTGTTGCCAGTTCACCAGTTGTCCTTCCTTGGACCACTTTTGGTGGATACTAAATACCAGAAACACCCCCCAAAATCTGCCATTTTAGAGATGCTCTCATCCAGTCTTGTAAGCTGCAACATTTGGTGTTTATCAAAGTGTATAAGATGTTGTTTGTCCAAACTCAAGAACGGACTGCTCACTAGCTGACTAAAATATCCCACTGTTAATGTATCCATATATGTTTATATAACATGTTTATATAATATAAATATGTTAAATATACACAAACAATATTATATATTTACATATTATATAGTGTTGGTCGAGCACCCAAGTGCTTGGGTGCTCGACTAGAACACCTCGGGATGCTTGGGTGCTCTACCGAGCACCCGAGCACAATGGAAGTTAATGGGAAAACCCGAGCATTAAACCAGACGCCCCCTGCTCTGAAGAGGGGAGGGTGTCTGGTTCATAGTAAAAGGTCAGAAATTCATGGAAACGCCACTGAAATAGTTCGGGAACAGCATGGGGAGGATGTCTGGATGTATCTTGGACTCCCAGGTTGCTGCTGGGAACGATGTTGTACGCCACGTTTACAGACTGACAATAATACGCACAAAACCGAAGATAAAATCGATTTTATTTTGTTAGGAAATATTCTTTCCTGTATATTTACTTGTATATAAAGTGCAAGTGCTGCCAAACATTACAAGGAAGAGGCACTCCAATACAACTTGTATATCACATAAAGGAGGGCCTCATTCACATTGTGGTACAATGGTTGAGGTAGTGGGACTCCTACACTCATAGATCCTATGCACTACGGGAAAGGGCTGCCAATAATACAAAGAAACGGCACTCTAATACACCTTTTATTACACACAAAGGAGGGCATCATACACACCCTTGAAAAATTTATTGATGGCCTGCTGGTGACCCTCTAAAACATTAGGGGTGAGGGCCTGCTGCCGAGCTGACCATCTAAAATAATTTGTGCGTGAGGGACTGCTGCCGAGCTGACCATCTAAAACATTATGGGTGAAGGCCTGCTGCCGAGCTGACCATCTAAGAAATGTTGTGGGGGCGAGGGCCTGCTGCCGAGCTCACTATCTAAAAATTTAGGGGTGAGGATCTGCTGCTAAGCTGACCCTCTAAAACATTATGGTTGAGGGCCTGCTGGTGTCCCTCAAAAACATTATGGGTGAGGGCCTGCTGCTGAGCTGACACTCTAAAACATTAGGAGCGAGGGCAGCCTAATAAATCGTCACTTGTAAAGAGCGGAAGCTGACTGGAAAGGCGACGACCATGTTGCAGCTGGTATTCCACTACTGCCCTCTGCTGCTCACAAAGCCTGGCCAACATGTGGAACGTGGAGTTCCAGTGTGTGCTCACATCGCACAACAGTCGGTGAGCTGGCAATTGCAAGCACTTCTGCAGCGTTGGCAGATCAGCGGAAGCTGTTTATGACTTGCGGAAATGTGCACACACACGGCGCACCTTCCCCAGCAGCTCAGGCAAATTGAGGTAGGTTTTGAGAAACCACTGAACCACTAGGTTTAACACGTGGGCTAGGCATGTTATGTGCGTGAGCTTGCCAAGCTCCAAAGCCGCCACCAAGCTACGGCCATTATCAGACACAACCATGCCTGGTTGTAGGTTGAGTGGCGAGAGCCACAGTACAGTCTGGTCCTTTATCCCCTGCCACAGCTCTGCGGCGGTGTGCTGTTTGTCACCTGAGCAGATCAGTTTAGCCCTGGCCTGTTGCCACTTCCCCACTGCAGTGCTACACTGCTTCCAGCTACTGACTGATGTCAGACTGGTGCTGCAAGATGAGAATTCTGAGGTGGAAGTGGAGGAGGAGGCGGAGGAGGAGAAGGGTGGGTTGCAGCCACTAATGTAGGTGGCGGCGGAAATCCTGATGGAAGTAGGACCCGCAATCCTTGGCGTCAGTATCACCTGCGCTATCCCAGGGTACGACTCGCTCCCAGCCTCCACAACATTCACCCACTGTTCAGTCAGGGAAATGTAGCGTCCCTGACCAAAAGCACTTGTACATGTATCATTTGTTAAGTGGACCTCCCCAATAACTGCGTTGGTCAGGGCACGGGTGATGTTACGGGACACATGCTAGTGTAAGGCTGGGACTGCACAACTTGAAAAATATTGGTGGCTGGGGACACAGTACCACGGGACAGCCATGCCATTAAGCTATGGAAAGCCTTGGTGTCCACAAGCCTAAATTGCAACATTTCCAGGGCTAGCAATTTGGAAAGGTGCACATTTAGTGCTATGGTCTGTGGGCGGGTGGCTGGGTATTTGCGCTTTCGTTTAAATTCCTGCGGTATAGACATCTGTACGCTGCGCTGGGACACAGAAGTGGATGTGCTAGCTGATGGTGCTTGCGAAGGTCCAGGTGCAGGGCGGGAGGCATCCGGGCCTGCGTCTTGGACAGGGGATTGTCCAGCACGTAACACAGGGGAAGAGGAGGCAATGGTGTGACCCACAGACACTGGTTGTGGACCCAGGTGTTTGGCCCACCAATTAGGGTGCTTTGATGCCATGTTGCGGATCATGCTGGTGGTGGTGAGGTTGCTAGTGTTCACGCCCCTGCTCATTTTGGTATGGCACAGGTTGCAAATGACAATTCTTTTATCGTCCGCACTTTCCTCAAAAAAGCGCCAGACTGTGGAACACCTAGCCCTTGGCAAGGGAGATTGCAACAAGGGAGTGCTCCGGGGAACAGATGCGGGCCTGTTTGGTGTGGCCCGCCTTCTCCCTTTTGCCACCCCACTGCCTCTTCCAGCCTTTTGCGGTGCTGCAGATCCCTCCCCCTCTGTACTGCTGTCCTCGCTCGGCTTGCCACCTTCCCAGGTTGGGTCAGTGACTTCATCGTCCAGCACCTCTTCTTCCACTTCCTCACTCTGGTCATCCTCCTGACTTGTTGACCTAACAACAACCTAAGTTATTGACAACTGTGTCTCATCATCATCATCAACCTCGTGAAACACTAATTGCTGTTCCCCACCGTCATCTTCTTCTGACTGTGGATGCTCCAGAGTTTGGGAATCAAGGGACAAGATCTCCTAATGTCCCTCTTCAAGCGGGCTTGGTGAGATGCCCAAATTATGGAATGGCGATGAAAACAGCTCCTCAGAATATCCGAGTGTGGGATCACTTGTTTGCCAAGACTCTCCATTGTGGGTGGAAGGAGTATCAGGGTGAGGATTCTGTTGACCAGACTCTGGGCTACTGAGACTGGACTTTGTGGAAGACAGGATGGTGCTTAACCGACTGGAAGCATTATCTGCTGCAATCCAACCAACCACCTGGTCACACTGGTCTGTCTTCGACAGTGGTGTCCTGCGCCGCGCTGCAAACTGGGACGTGAAGCTAGGTATCGTGGATGAGTGTGTTTCTTGTGCTATGGCAGCAGGCACAGTTTCACTGCACTCAGGGCCACGGCCTCTGCGTGCACCATCAGCAGCACGGCCACTTCCCTGTCCCTTACTGCTCGCCTTGCGCATATTAAATGGTATATATGCTTGCAAGTATGTCACACGTACAGTAGCGCAGGTTTTGTAAGTGTATGCGCAAAAAAAGTTCACAGAATGTCAGATATTTTTAGGATGCCCACACGTTAAACAGGAGGTATAGCACAAGTAATGTCGCTGTCACCACCACCTAATAAAAAATTACACTGAATTAATGTCACTGATAAATTTAGGATGGGCAAACGTTATACAGGAGATGTAGCGCAGGTAATGTCGCTGCCACCAGCAGCAAAAAATTTGACTGAATGTCACAGATATTTCGGATACGCAAAAGTTAAACAGGAGATGTAGCGCAGGTAATGTAACTGCCCGCAGCGTACATCGTCTACAGAAAAAGTACACTGGATGTCACATATATTTTTAGGCTGCGCACACGTTACACAGGAGATGTAGCAAAGATAATGTCACTATCACCAGCAGCGAAAAAAATTACACTGAATGTCATTGATATTTCAAATGCACTAACGTTATACTGGAGACGTAGCGCAGGTAATGTCGCTGCCACCAGCATAAAAAAAAAATTGGACTGAATGTCACTGATATTTTGGATACACAAACGTTATACAGGAGATGTAGCGCAGGTAATGTAACTGTCCGCAGCGGACACCGTCTACGTAAAAAGTACACTGGATGTCACAGATATTTTTAGGCTGCGCACACGTTACACAGGAGATGTAGCGCAGATCGCTGTCTGCAGCAGCCAAACAATTGCAAGATATTTAGTGCAGGTTGCGCTAAAAATATATATTGCTGCCAGTTACAACTATAGTCCTTAAAAGGACTTTTGGGTCTATAACAAGTGTAAAAACTAACATATTGCTATTTCAATCCCTACACTATCTCTCTCTTCTGCTCGCCCAACACTAATATTATACATTATTAAATATATAAAATGTTTCTCCTTTTATATTCTTTATTATTTATATTGTCACTGCTTCATTGTATATAGTTTTACATACTGAAAATATGCATTCAGAAAGCCCAATACATCTAGACTTTCTGAAAACAACAATAAAACTCACAGTACATGAAAGAAGATCCGCCATAAAGTTGGATAAAGAACGGGCTTGATTGCATCTGACAGGTCAATGGCTAGAAACGCGGTGGATTCTTTGCTTTCAGAGAGAACACTTGATAAAATTACTGTATGTTTGAAAGTGACAGTGCTTTTTGATTCTATTATCTGTCTCTGTGAGTCTGCTCTTCATTTGGTAGCAGGGATGCTCTTTGAGATTCTTCTGTGGATGACGTGACAGACAAATCTTCACCTTGCTTCCTTGCCTCTAACCTTAAAAAAAAAAAAATACCAGTAAATACCTTTTTCCCTCAAATCTTTAACCCTCTCGTGGTCTATGCTTTATGCCTCCTAATAAGTAATAGAGTATCTTTCACATCTTCTTCTATTAGGATTGTGATTCCCATTAATGTAAATACATGAGAGATGAAAGTTGTATTTGCTTGGTGAAAGGATGTGAAGAAAAAAAGTCACCGTCTCTTCTTTTTCACTGTTCTAATCTCATTTCAAAGTGGCTGAATCTTGACAGTGAAATGTAACTCGAAAGAAATTCTCCATTATTAATGCTGAGAGCTCAAAGGTCGCACCTGGAGGGGAATGATAATAGATTTAGAGATTTAATAACTGCCACAGTCAGTTGTCTTAGTGAGACCAGATATTAAAAGATGTGTACTTACAAAAATGTGTCAAACGAGCTTGATGATTAATCCAAAAGTGACTAAGAAAGCTGAATGTGTCTGGATCAGTCTCTCTCAAGAGCCATTTGATCAGGGAACAATAGACCATGTTATGAGTCGGAACAAGAGCAGCGATATTTTATTAGCTATGGTGTAGCTTTTTCATACCCAACACAAGGTTCTTCTTCTCAGGCTACATGATGAGTATGAATAAGGCCTGTCTATCAAATAGAAATATGTTTTATTGTAGCTGATGGAAACACAACTGGAAGTTATATAACGGGCTCCTGACCTTGGAGATTAAACTGTAATTCATTTCAGACTGGAAGTAATCATTTCAGTATTTTTGTAAAAGTAACCAATTTTCAGTAGACCAGTTTTGACAGTTATTAATTGGTTATTCTGGATATCATATCAATACTATGCTTGGATCCATGGTTATTCCTGGCTAGACATTGCTCGTAATTGATACTTAGGTTGCAGTATTTGATAGGTCTAAAATCAGTAAGGCTATGCAATATTTTATGATTGCATTGTACTCATTTTGGGTTTGAAATAATTTATTAAAAATATTCAGCAGCTTTGTCATAAATAGTTAACTTCTATATAGCTGTGAGAATTGTACCTGTACTTTCACTTTATTTCAAAATTACTAATAGCTCAAAAACACTTAAAGCCAGATAAGTAAGATAAGAATTGATCTGTAATGAGTGTTTATAAGGTCAGAGATCAGAGATGAGGAGCTGTCAGCTGAGCAGCCTGATTGAACACAGTAAACACAGAGTATGCTACTAGAGAATCTCTGGGCTGTATAGAGAAAGGTGCTCAAAATTATTTTCAATAAAGGCCAATTGAAAAAATAAAATTTAGCTCAAAATTAGTACAATGCAATAATAAAAAATCTCACAAAAGTGTCCATATCCATTAACATCATGATACTAATAAAATTGATATGCAATATCTACTGTGTATGGCAGTATTGTGGCTCTGTACAACCTCTGAGTCATAATAGTG
Organism: Bufo bufo; assembly: GCF_905171765.1. Classification (NCBI taxonomy): domain Eukaryota; kingdom Metazoa; phylum Chordata; class Amphibia; order Anura; family Bufonidae; genus Bufo; species Bufo bufo. The sequence goes on along the minus strand of NC_053391.1, from coordinate 101,977,117 downwards.
CACATATAGGCTTCTGTGTAGGGCTGGACTGTACCACAACATTTTATATGAAGACATAAGGTACATTTTTCTGTCCATATACTGTATATTCAACCAAACAAATTGCGGCATGGTCCTTCAGCTGTCATATTTCGCAGATGACACAGAACACCTTACCACAGCACAACCTCCGGTACAAAGCTCTGTGACACACATGAAGCCTAGAAGCATTATTCATTTTATTCTATGATTTACCTCTGTTTCTTATTATGACAAATATTTAAATTCTGCTACATGATTCTGGAAAAAAAGAACTGAAAAGTCGATTAGCATAAAACTTTGTTCTAATACTTTACGGAGCAGGAGCTCCGTACAGTATTAGAATGTATTGGCTCCGATGAGCCAAAGTTATTGCTTCGTGAAGACTCAAGAGACTTTGCACAATAACTTCAGAAATTAATTTGTACTGTGAAAAAAACATTTCCATGGCTACATTATAAACTATGTTTCTATGTTATTAAGCTGCTTCAGCTATAAATACACCAGTTTTCTGGTGTAAATTATAGTAAATATACCATATCCAATAGCTCAGCTCCTTCCTACCCCAGCCTTCTTTTCCAACACACCCTTGGAAGTTAGTCTTCAGCAGTCCCACAATAACAACCTTCATTATTCATGAAATTAGTAGACTGTTCAATAATGGACCTTGATAACAAACTTAGAAAGTAATACTGATACTCATGGGCAGTCTTAGAATGATGTTGTCAAGGACGTTCCCGTGGCAGATACCAGGAGATCGGAGAGACTGGCACGTGGGTTAAATTGACAAGTTCACTGTGGATCTTATTGTGTCTGTATTTTGGTGAAAGCCACACCCCTTGCTTCAGGTGTTGCTTGTTGGTAAATTACCTTTCCCATAAGTAGCCGCTTCTCACTCTTGGAGGTGCGGTTTATAGATTTTCTTCCTGCCTTCTAACTAGCTAGTCGGTTGTACTCTGTGGTGCTTCTGGAGTTGGCAGTTTTCTACTTTAGATAAGTCTTGTCTTTTCTTATTGTTTTGTGTTTGTTATATTCCCTGTTGCTTGTATCTGGGCCTGAGAGAGACTTCCATTCGTTGATCTGGGGAGGAATGGGTTGTCTCTGGTCCTAACCTTATTCCAGGGCCTTATAGAGATATAAGGGCCTAGGTATCCAGCATATGAATATTCCTACCTTCATGGTCTATTCATATTGATAGGTAGTTAGGGCCCGGATTAGGGTTGTTTAGGAGGTGACCTGTTTCTTCCTTAGTTTCCAGGCCCAGTTACTGTTCCCCTTCCCTCCTGTGTTTAGTGTGGAGTTTTTCCCCCACACTGATTGTGACAGATGCTCTGCAGCTTAGAACTGTATGAAACATAAAAACATGGAATAAATAAAAATAATTATTGCACAAGAGATAAAGGAAACTAAAAGGCAAACTAGTACTGGATTATACTTGGACATTTGCCATATATAGGTATTCACCATATAACCTTCAATATTTGTTTCAGATGTAGCAGGGTTAACTCACAAACTCTTAACTTAAATTTCTTAACTTATCGTGTTATCTTGAAACAAAAGCCATTGAAAAGCAATTGAAGGTGTTTGCTTAAAGCATTTAGTTTAGATAACACGTCTCATAAAGCATGTGTGTTAACTCTACTACATCTGTACTTGGAGAGATTCACAATGAAACTTTGGTAATTGACTAAATATAATCTCTTGAACAAGAGCTTGGGGTCTAAAAAAGTATCAAATCTTATCAAGTATCAAATCTTAACCATGCAAAGCACCTATCATGAAATTGACTGGTGATCGCCAGGTTCCCTCCATGATACACATGGGCAAAAGAACAACTTAAGCAGTTCAATGATCGAGTCTTAGCATCTTCTTCTCTGGTATGAATCTGGTTTAATGTGCTAAGCTGCAGAGAAGCCTATATGCTAACATTTTAGGTAAATTAAAGGGAACCTGTCGCCTCTACTCTTCTGCACTCTGAGTGACAGACCTGCTGGTTTCAGTGGACCATCACATTTGGGCTAGATTTAAAGTACTTTTACAGTACTGACCAGACAAACCTCAAGGTTTCTTTTTTGTTATGCATAGGAAAGAAATCTGCCAGTCATAGACAGGAGTTGGGGGAGGGCAGGACCACAAGTCTCATTGGACTCCTCTCCCTTGCAGCGCTGGCGCAAGCCGAAAGTTTCACCCTGTCAGTACTGTGAAAGTACTGTGTACTAGCCCATAAAATGACAGCCTGCTGAAATCAGTGAGTCTATCCCTATACTATGCTGCCCTCAGGTGACAGGTTCCCTTTAAGGTTTTAAAGCGATTGTATAAAATTAGAAAAAAATGACTGTCTACAAATACCACCACTCTTGTCCATTTTCTGTGGCTGAGTGGACTAAGTGTATCTTAGTCCTTAAGAAAGACCCCTGTGTAGGTTGATATGTGGTCTTTAGATGTATTAGTGCCAATAAAGACAAAGGGGCACATTTATTAAGACCGGTGTTTAGACAACGGTCTTAATAAAGCCCCTGCACTGGCGGTGGATCGCTGAAGTTATGAAGAGGCTCCGGCCTCTTCATAACTTCAGTGTATCCAGCGCCGCTTCTAAATGTAAGACAGCTTCCGAGTTGTCTTTCATTTAGACCTTTTCCTACGCCTGAAACAGGTGTAGAAAATGGTAGAAGAGATGGGCCTGATGGCCTATCCCCTTCCCCACCCATGCCGCACCCACTTTTTCAGACCTGGCATGAGTGGAAAGAAGTCACAGATTGCGGCACAACTAACTTGCACTGCAATGTGCGGCTGAAATGTGCCCGATTTCAGCTTGATAAATGACCCCAAATATTTATTTTGGTGCTGATGACATTTTTTGGAGGGATTACTGGGCATTTTTGCCATTTCATAGGGTGTTTGCCAACATTCTTGCTATTTGGTACAGTTAACTTAAATAGGACTGAGCTGGAATACCAGACACAACTCATGAACTAGTGTAACGCTGTTTTCTGAAGCAAGTAGCCACATATTTTTGATCTTTTACAACCCCTTTTAAAACCATTCATGTCATCAGTTGTATGTGTAATATACTGTACGCTACATATAATTCTGGTTTAGGCCTCTTGCACACAAACGTATTTTCATTCCGTTTCCATTCAGTTTTTTTTACCGTATACAGAACCATTCATTTCAATGGGTCCACAAAAAAAACAACGGAAGGTACTCCGTGTGCACTCCTTTTCCGTATTTCCGTATTTACGTTCCGCAAAAAAATAGAACATGTCCTATTATTGTCCGCATTACGGACAAGGATAGTACTGTTCTTTTAGGGGCCAGCTGTTCCGTTCCGCAAAATACAGAATGCACACGGATGTCATCCATATTTTTTGCGGATCCGTTTTTTGTGGACCGCAAAATACATACAGTCGTGTGCAAGAGGCCTTATTGTGAGGACTGTGAGCCGAGCACAGCGTATTTCCTGAACACGATAAAAGTATTTGTCCATGACAAGACACCTAAAAAATCTCACTACCACTGTACCGATAGTAAAGCAGATAGTAAAGCAGAGACAAATCTCTCTACTCTACAGTAATTATCTTAGAGTTTGACTACAGAGGTTCCTATGTATAAAATGCCTATGGGCACCAGGTTATTTTTAGATAGGAAGGTGGAGGGATGTTTTGTTCTGCATGAGGTGTTGGTGCTTGTAGTTCTATCCTCAGGGTACAGCCACAAGGTCAGGTTTCTTGATGCAGCTTTGAAAGCCAAAATCAGGAGTGGATGAAAAAAGGAGAGAAAGTACAAAGAACAGATACAACTTGTCCTCTTTTCTGAATTCGCTTCTGGCTATGGCTTCCAAAACTTCATCAGGAAACTTGACCTTGTGGCTGTACCCTTAAAGGGGTTGTCTGACTGTTTTTGTCTCAGGATAGGTCACCAGTATATGATCGGTGGAGGTCTAACGGCTACACCCTTCACTAATGGGCACCACGATCTCAGTGCAGCTTGTCATTAGAGATTAGTGAATCGAAGCTGATGAAGTGAAATTCATTTAGAATTTCAGGAAAAATTTGATTCGCAACAAATGCGAATTTCCTCGCGCTTCATGGTAACGAATCGCCATTTCCCTAAACAGGCGGATACACGTGTGAGGACACCAGATTGACATGCCTGCATGCAGCCAATCAGCAGCCAGACAGCCCTATGATGTCACAGCCCTATAAATACGGCAGCCATTTTAGATTCTGCCATTTTCCAGCGTTCAGAGTGCAGGGACAGACGTGTGAAGACGCTAGGGAGAGTTATTGGAAAAACCTCTATGTTTTAAAATAAAACTGAAAAAAGGATTTATAACTGCAGGGAAAGGACAGGGAGGAATCATTTCACAGCATCTTAGTGCAGGGAGAGACGTCAGAAGGCGCTATGGACATGTCACGGAACCATGAACCAGACGTACAACAAGAGATAAGTGAAAAAGAAGAAGGCTTTATTGAAAATAAAGCTGTAAAGCAAAAAGTCCAAACGGATGGTGAAACCGAGCAGAGTCTTTGCGAAGCCAGAGGTCAGGAACCAGAAGGGTAGTCAGACGAAGCCAGGATCAGGAACCAGCAGGGTAGTCAGACGAAGCCAGGATCAGGAACCAGCAGGGTAGTCAGACGAAGCCAGGATCAGGAACCAGAAGCAGCAGCAGTCTTAGAAGCATGTGAACACAAGAGGACCAAGCAAGGAACTGAAGCCACAGACCTCCTATATATATGAGCTAGGCATCCAGCTCCTCCCAGTGGGAAGGAGGAGCCGCAGGGTGGAAGGCTACAAGAAACCCAGAAACCAAGATGGCCGCCAGCACATGTCAAACGAAGGAGAACGGCAGGAAGGTAAGACCATGACAGTACCTCCCCCTCAAGGGCCCCTCCTCCGTGGAGCACAAAACGGTTTCTGAGGGAAGCGTGCGTGGAAGGCTCGGAGCAAGGCAGGAGCATGGACATCTGCGGAGGGAACCCAGGAACGCTCCTCTGGACCATAACCACGCCAATGGACCAAAAACTGCAACCGACCGCGGACCAGGCGTGAGTCCAGGATATTGCTCACCTCATATTCCTCACGATTGCCCACTTGGACCGGATGAGGCCGAGGAACCGAGGAAGTGAAACGATTACACACCAGTGGCTTCAACAGGGAGACATGAAACACGTTGGAGATCCGCATGCCAGGAGGAAGCGCAAGGGCATAGGCTACCGGGTTTACCCTGCGAAGCACTCGGAAGGGACCAACAAAGCGAGGCGCCAGCTTGGGAGTGGGCACTCGAAGGTTGAGGTTGTGGGTGGACAACCATACACGGTCTCCGACCTGGTAGGAAGGAGCAGGCGCTCGTCTGCGATCAGCCTGGAGTCTCTGGCGCTGCGCAGAGACCTCAAGGGACTTCTGGATCTGTACCCAAGAAGCACGTAGGACGGAAAGGTGATCCTCCACAGCCGGAATATCCTGGGGAGAGAATACCTCCGGTAACACGGCAGGTTGGAACCCATAATTGGCCATGAAGGGAGACGTCCCAGAGGAAGAGTTCACCGCCGTGTTCCTGGCAAACTCAGCCCAAGGCAGGAGGTCAACCCAATTGTCTTGGTGATCGGAGACATAGCAACGAAGGAATTGCTCCAAGGCCTGATTGGATCGTTCTGCGGCCCCATTGGACTGAGGGTGGTAGGCCGAGGAGAAGGAGAGATGAATCCCCAACTGGGAGCAAAAGGCGCGCCAGAACCTGGATACAAACTGACTCCCCCGATCCGACACAATCTCCTTGGGCAAACCGTGCAACCGGAAGACCTCCCTGGCAAAAATCGTGGCCAACTCTTGTGCAGGGGGTAACTTCTTGAGAGGAACACAGTGGCACATTTTGGAAAACCGATCCACAATCATGAGAATGACCGTATGGCCTCGGGATGCAGGGAGGTCCACAATGAAATCCATCCCCAGGTGTGACCATGGGCGCTCCCCGGTGGCTATGGGTTGCAGAAGGCCCAACGGAAGGTGCCGAGGGGACTTACTCTGGGCACAAACGGAGCATGCCGCTACATATGCGGCGATGTCGGAACATAGGGAAGGCCACCAGAACAGACGTGAAACAGCCCAGGACAGCTGATTCTTTCCAGGATGCCCCGCGGTCTTGGAGTTATGGTAGGTTCGCAACAACCGAGTGCGCAACTCCTCAGGCACAAAACATCTGCCGTTGGGTCTCACCAGATTGAGCCGCCAAAATCTGCTCACCCAGGGGAGAGGTCAGGCTGGTGCGAATGGCGGCCAGGATCTGATTCGGAGGTATGACCGAAGTCGGAATCGACTCCTCCCTGGACAGCTCGGAGTACTGCCGTGATAAGGCATCCGCCCTGATGTTCTTGGAACCGGGTAGGTAGGAGACCACGTAATTAAAACGTGACAAGAACAGAGCCCATCTGGCCTGACGTGGTGTCAATCTCTTGGCCTCAGAAAGGTAGGTCAGATTCTTGTGGTCTGTCAGGATGAGAACCGGAACCACCGAACCCTCGAGCAAGTGCCTCCATTCTTTAAGGGCCTGCACGATGGCCAATAACTCCCTGTCACCAATCTGATAGTTGCACTCCGCGGAAGACAGTTTCCGGGAGTAAAACCCACAGGGAAGCAGAGGACCCTCTGGTGTTCTACGCTGAGACAGAAGGGCGCCTACTCCCGTCTCAGACGCGTCCACCTCGAGGACAAAGGGCAACCCAGGGTTGGGATGCGACAGAATCGGAGCCGACACAAAGGCGGACTTTAGGGCCTCAAAAGCTCGGATGGCCTCGAGCGGCCAGACCTGGGAATTACTGCCCTTCCTGGTCAGATCCGTGAGAGGCTTGGCCAGCATGGAAAAGTCCCTGATGAACTTCCGATAATAATTGGCGAAGCCCAGAAAGCGCTGCAGGGAACGAAGACCACTGGGCTGGGGCCACTGTAAGACAGCCGAAACCTTCTCAGGATCCATGGAGAACCCCTCAGCGGAAATGATGTAACCTAAGAAGGTTACCTGGGATCGGTGAAATTCGCATTTCTCAAGCTTACCGAACAGCTTGTTCTCTCGTAACCGTTGCAACACTCGTCTGACATCCAGAATGTGGGCCTCCATGGATTCAGAATATACCAAGATGTCATCCAAATAGACCACCACACACTGCTGCAACAGGTCACGGAAAACATCGTTGATGAATTCCTGAAAGACTGCGGGCGCATTGCACAACCCAAAGGGCATAACCAAGGATTCATAATGACCGGTCCTGGTGTTAAACGCGGTCTTCCACTCATCGCCCGCCTTGATCCTTACCAGGTTATATGCCGCCCTCAGGTCGAGTTTGGTAAAGACCGTGGCCCCTTTAAGGCGATCGAACAGCTCGGAAATCAAGGGTATCGGGTAAGCGTTCTTGATCGTGATGCGATTGAGACCCCTGTAATCGATGCAAGGCCTCAACTCACCGCCCTTCTTTTTCACAAAGAAAAATCCAGCCCCTGCCGGGGACGAAGATTTGCGAATGTGTCCGCGTGAAAGCGCCTCCCTCACGTACTCCTCCATGGCCTCATTCTCCGCTACCGACAGTGGATAGACTTTGCCACGAGGAGGAACGGCACCAGATTGTAACTCTATGGCACAATCGTATGGGCGGTGCGGAGGTAGGGCAACCGCGCGCACCTTATCGAATACATCCCGGTACTCCTCGTATTCAGGAGGCAACAGAGAGTCCGAGGAAGTACACAGCAACTTGACAGACCCATGGATGCAACTAGCCCCACACTGCGGTGACCACGAGAGGATCTCGACCGATCTCCAATCGAAAGTCGGATTATGCTTCTGGAGCCAGGGGTACCCCAAGACCACCGAGTAGTGTGGAGACGAAATAACCTGGAGGCAGACCGACTCTCTGTGAACGGCACTAATGGCTATCCCCACTGGAAGGGTCTCATGAGTCACGTGTGGCGGCAGAAGGGGTCTGCCGTCTATCGCCTCAAGAGCCAGTGGGGAACCTCGAGCCTGCAGAGGAATGGAATTGGCGGCAGCGAACACACTATCAATGAACAAACCACCAGCACCAGAGTCCACCAACGCCTGGGTCGTCACCGAGCCCCCGACCCAGGAGAGGACAACAGTGATCAGTGGTTTGTCAACACGGGAAACCGGGGACGAGGAGACTCCACCCAAGATCTGCCCCCGACAGGATCTCAGGTACGAGCGTTTTCCCGGACGGTTCGGACATGCCAACCGAAAATGCCCACCGAGACCACAGTACATGCATCGGCCCTCGCGTCTCCGGAGTGCCCTCTCCCCCTCGGACAGGCGAGCAAACCCCAGCTGCATGGGTTCACCCCCAGACAAGTCATCCCCAGGAGGCGTGGGAGGAGAGGGAGGCACGGGTGGGACAGCAAACGTAGGCACCAATCTGTTAGAAGACCTCCGCAGGTTCTCCTTAAAGGAAGGTCTCTCCCTGAGTCTGGTGTCAATCAAAATCAGGAAAGAAATAAGAGAATCGAGCTCAACTGGTAGGTCCTTAGCTGCAACCTCATCCTTCAAGGCATCCGAGAGACCATGAGAGAAAGCAGCGACCAGAGCCTCATTATTCCAGCCCACCTCTGCTGCCAGGGTACGAAACTCAATGGCGTATTCAGCTACGGATCGTGAACCCTGTCTGATGGACATAAGGAGCTTCGCAGCAGAGGCAGCACGAGCCGGCACATCGAATACCTTCCGAAGAGAAGCAACAAAACCGGAAAACTCGGCAACCACCGGATTGTTGTTCTCCCATAAAGGGCTGGCCCAGGCCAAGGCCTTGTCCGAGAGCAGCGAGATCAAGAAGCCCACCTTTGATCTCTCAGTAGGAAAGGCATGTGGCAGCAACTCGAAATAAATGCCCACCTGGTTAAGGAAACCTCGGCACTGAGTTGGCTCTCCCCCAAAGCGCTGTGGAAGAGGGGCAGAACCGGTCATACCCCGAAACACCGCAGGCGCAACAACAGGTGTCGGGGTAGACTCTGGCGCAACAACCGGAGCGGCAGTAGGAGCGGGCCCAGGAGCGACAACCGACCCATCGGCAACGGGAGCGAAATGAGCCGTGCGTTCAAGCAGGGTTTGCAACGCCACAGCGAACCGACCCAACAGGTGATCCTGCTGATCAAGTCTGGCAACCAGCGTGGGTAGCGAGGATGGCCCTGTACCGTCAGAATTCATGGCTTGGTCCTAATGTCACGGAACCATGAACCAGACGTACAACAAGAGATAAGTGAAAAAGAAGAAGGCTTTATTGAAAATAAAGCTGTAAAGCAAAAAGTCCAAACGGATGGTGAAACCGAGCAGAGTCTTTGCGAAGCCAGAGGTCAGGAACCAGAAGGGTAGTCAGACGAAGCCAGGATCAGGAACCAGCAGGGTAGTCAGACGAAGCCAGGATCAGGAACCAGAAGCAGCAGCAGTCTTAGAAGCATGTGAACACAAGAGGACCAAGCAAGGAACTGAAGCCACAGACCTCCTATATATATGAGCTAGGCATCCAGCTCCTCCCAGTGGGAAGGAGGAGCCGCAGGGTGGAAGGCTACAAGAAACCCAGAAACCAAGATGGCCGCCAGCACATGTCAAACGAAGGAGAACAGCAGGAAGGTAAGACCATGACAGGACATTGATTGGAAAGTGATTTACAAGTGCAGGGAACGATTATTTGGGGATCCAAATAGTCATTAGACAGCTCTGTGATTCCAGCTATTTGTTATTGGGCTGCAAGTGCTATGTTGGAAAACCTTTAGTGGCGTATATCTTAGAATCTTATCCAGTACTACAAGAAAAATATATGCGCATTTCACTTCTGCAGTTATTTCTGTTGAAAGCGTTTAGGGGCGTATTACAGTACAACAAGAAAAATATATACGCACTGCACTGTTACTGTTATTTCTGGTCAAAGCGTATAGGGGCGTATTACAGTAAAAAAAAAAAAACTATATACGCACTGCACTGTTGCAGTTATATCTGGTGAAAGTTTATAGGGGCGTATTTCAGTAAAATAAGAGAAATATATACACACTGCACTATTTAATTGTTTTCTGGTTAAAGTGTATAGTGGCCTATTCCATTCCAACAAGAAATATATATTCTCAGGCAAAACTACAACTCCCAGCATGCCCAGGCTACCTACAGCTATCAGCCTACAGCCGGGCATTGTGGGAGTTGTAGTTTTACAACAGCTGGATAGCCTCAGGTTGGCCATGCCTGGTATAGGGGCATATTTCATTAAAAAAATTTAAATATATACGCACTGCACAGTTGCAGTTATTTCTGGTGAAAGCGTATAGGGGCGTATTTCAGTAAAATAAGAAAAATATATACGCACTACACTGTTGCATTTATTTCTGGTGAAAGCGTATAGGGGCGTATTACAGCAAAAAAATTAAAATATATTCTCAGTGCATTTCTGCAGTTAATTCTGGTGAAAGCGTATAGTGGCCTATTTCAGTCCAACAAGAAAAATATATGCTCAGTTCACTTCTGCAGTTATTTCTGTTGAAATCGTATAGGGGCATATTACAGTAAAAAAAGAAAAATATATACGCATTTCACTTGTGCACTTATTTGTGGCAAAAGCGTTCAGTGGTCTATTTCAGTACTTTTGTGACTTATTTCGGTCGAAAACCAAAATTTATTCAGCGTTAAGCGCTGCACTTATATGTGGTAAAATATTTTGTGAATTATTTCGGTGGAAAAATAAATTGGATTCAACGTTAAGCGCTGCACTTATATGCGGTAGAATCTATTGTGAATTATTTCGGTGGAAAAACAAATTTCATGCAGCGTTCAGAACTGCAATTACATGTGGTAAAAGTCAGTTGGCGGCTGCCTATCTGTCCCATCGTCCATCCTCTCGCAGATCTGACCGGGGGGGGCCCTCTGCGCTCACGTTCCACTCCAATGGCTACTGGGGAGGGGTGGGGTGGCAGGAGCAGTACCAGCTCCATCAGCAGCAGCCTGAGTCTACAGTCGCTGCTGAGTAGCTTTCTTCACCCGCATAGTGAAGAAACTACTCACCAGTAGTGATGAGCGTCAGGGGCAATATTCGAATTTGCGATATTTCGCGAATATTCGTCATAAATTAGCGAATTCGATAATTCGCCATTATTTTCCTGAAATCGAAAATCGGCAATGTAATATGTGCATATTGCGCACACAATACAGGCGTGGGTCACTTTTGCTACATTTTTCAAGCTGCTAGAAGTTTCCTGAAACTGGAGAAAATGGTTGGCACGGCAGAACATTACAATAGCTTTATATGCAGATAGAGTGCTCCAATATATTCGCGATTGCGCAAATCGGCAATTATTGATGCTCATATTTTGCCGCAATGTGCAACTTCATATTTTAGCAGGTCTGACTACATATTACTGATTGGTGCACTAAGTATTGTTGTGAAGTTGTGACATTACAACACTATGTCTGTAGCATGTATGTATGGACAGCAAAACCTATAACACTACCTAACACCCTGCACTGGAACCTATCAGCTACACTATATCACTATCTAACCTACACTGACTATCTCCCACTAACTATCTGTATTATATATAAGCTAACTAACTAACTATCTAATGTAATGACACGGCAAAGCACAGAGCACAGCAATGACACTGCTGTCTCTCTCAGAACTGCAAAAAACTGCAGAAAATGGCTGCTGGGGAGGTTCTTACAGTGTTGCCCATTATTATTCATACCCCTGGCACATTTTGACTTAACGTTACTTTTATTTAACCAGCAAGTAATTTTTTGACGGGAAATGACATAGGTGTCTCCCAAAAGATAATAAGACGATGTACAAGAGGCATTATTGTGGGGGAAAAAAAAAAAAATTCTCAGCTTTTATTTACATTTGAGCAAAAAGTGTCCAGTCCAAAATTATTCATACCCTTCTCAATAATCAATAGAAAAGCCTTTATTGGCTATTACAGCAATCAAATGCTTCCTATAATTGCAGACCAGCTTTTTGCATGTCTCCACAGGTATTTTTGCCCATTCATCTTTAGCAATGAGCTCCAAATCTTTCAGGTTGGAGGGTTTTCTTGCCATCACCCTGATTTTTAGCTCCCTCCACAGATTCTCAATTGGATTGAAGTCTGGACTCTGGCTGGGCCACTCCAAAACGTTAATGTTGTTGTCTGCTAACCATTTCTTCACCACTTTTGCTGTGTGTTTTGGGTCATTGTCTTGCTGAAATGTCCACTGGTGCCCAAGGCCAAGTTTCTCTGCAGACTGCCTGATGTGGTCGTTGAGAATCCTCATGTATTGCTCTTTTTTCATGGTGCCGTTTACTGTGATTAGGTTCCCTGGTCCATTGGCTGAAAAACACCCCCAAAGCATTAGGTTCTTAGGATGGTGTTCTTTGGGTTGAAGGCTTCTCCTTATTTATGCCAAATGAAGGAAACATCATTGTGACCAAACAATAAAATTTTTGTTTCATCTGACCATAACACAGAAGACCAGAAGTCTTCTTCTCTGTCCAGATCAGCTTTTGCAAAGGCCAAGCGAGCTTTTGTGTGCCTTATCTGGAGAAGTGGCGTCCTTATTGGTCTGCATCCGTGGAACCCAGCAGTGTGCAGTGTCTGTTGGATTGTCTGCCTTGAGACATTGCCACCAGCAGAGCCCAGATTCACCAGGATGGTGGATTCTTTTTCACCTCTCTAACTATCCTCCTGGCCAGCACAGGTGTCACTTTTGGCTTCCGACCACGTCCTCTGAGATTTTTCACAGTGCGGAACATTTAGTATTTTTTGCTCAAATACAAATAAAAGCTGAGAATTTATTTTTTTCCACAATAATACCTCTTGTACATCGTCTTATTATCTTTTGGGAGACACCCATGTCATTTCCCATCAAAAAATTACTTGCTGGTTGAATAAAAGTAACTTTAAGTAAAAATTTGCCAGGGGTATGAATAATTATGGGCAGCACTGTATATAGTAAGGGGTAGGCAACTTTCCTATTGGGTGCTAGGGATGTTGCTAAGCTCAGACAAAGACATTGCAGCCTTCTAATTTGCCCACAAGCAAGAAGCAGGGAGGGATCATGGGTTCAGATGAAAAGAAATTCTAGAATATTCGCGAATACGAATATATAGCACTATCTTCTAAATCTTTGCGAATTCTCGAAGTGGAGATATTTGCGATTAAAATTTGTGATTCAAATATTCGCGCCCAACACTACTCACCAGCAGCAGGTAGACCTGGAGCAGGACCTGAACCAGCAGGTGGTGGCATACTTGGACAGCACCCTGCCACCCCACATTGAAGATCCGCTGGACTACTGGGTAGCCAAACTGGATTTGTGGCCGCAACTAGCAGAGTTTGCCCTGGAAAAGCTGTCCTGCCTGGCCAGTAGTGTGGCATCAGAGAGGGTGTTTAGTGCGGCGGGGGCCATAGTTACCCCAAGGAGAACTCGCCGGTCCATCCAAAATGTGGAGAGACTGACCTTTGTCAAGATGAAACAAGCGTGGATCAGCCAGGAATTCCAACCACCATTTCCTGATGCATCAGACTAGATCATCCCTGGTGCCACACCAACACTTTGATAAAAGAGACCGGTTTCTTCTGACTACCTGCCTCAGCTACTACTCTGATGCTGCAATCCGCCTGATGCCACACATCTGATGCCAAGTACTCCTTCTTGCACCACCTTCGTCAACGGGTACTGGTATTGCCACCCACCGCCCCACTCTGTTACCGGGTAGATTTGTGGTCTCTTGATGCAGCTGCTGCTGCCATATCCACACTATGTCACCTTGCCACTCTGTGGTCTCCTGATGCTGCTGCTACTGCTACAGTCTTGTGAAAAAATTAGGACACCCTTTGAAAGCATGTGGTTTTTTGTAACATTTTTAATAAATGGTTATTTCATCTCCGTTTCAACAATACAGAGAGATTAAAGTAATCCGACTAAACAAAGAAAACTGAAGAAAAGTCTTTTCAAGATCTTCTGTAAATGTCATTCTACAAAAATGCCTATTCTAACTGAGGAAAAAGATAGGACACCCTTGCCCCTAATAGCGAGTGTTACCTCCTTTGGCTGAAATAACTGCAGTGAGACGGTTCTTGTAGCCATCTACCAGTCTTCGACATCGGTCTGAGGAAATTTTACCCCACTCCTCAATGCAGAACTTTTTCAGCTGTGAGATGTTTGAGGGGTTTCTTGCACGTACAGCCCTTTTCAAGTCACCCCACAGCATCTCAATGGGATTCAAATCTGGACTTTGACTTGGCCATTCCAGGACTCTCCATTTCTTCTTTTTCAGCCAATCTTTGGTTGATTTACTAGTATGTTTTGGGTCATTGTCATGTTGCATGGTCCAGTTCCGCTTCAGCTTTAATTTTCTAACTGATGGTCTCACATGTTCTTCAAGCACCTTCTGATACACAGTAGAATTCATTGTGGATTCTATGATGGTGAGCTGACCAGGTCCTGCTGCAGCAAAGCAGCCCCAAACCATGACACTTCCACCTCCATGCTTCACAGTTGGTATGAGGTTCTTTTCTTGGAATGCTGTGTTTGGTTTACGCCAAACATGTCCTCTGCTGTTGTGTCCAAATAATTCAATTTTGGACTCATCTGTCCAAAGAACATTATTCCAGAAGTCCTGGTCTTTGTCAACTTTATCGCTGGCAAATGTCAGTCTGGCCTCGATGTTTCTCTTGGAAAGCAAAGGTTTCCTCCTTGCACACCTCCCATGCAAGTTAAACTTGTACAGTCTCTTTCTGATTGTAGAGGCATGTACTTCTACATCAACAGTAGCCAGAGCCTGCTGTAGTTCTCGAGATGACACTTTAGGGTTTTTGGATACCTCTTTTAGCATCTTGCGGTCTGCTCTTGGGGTGAACTTGCTGGGGCGACCAGTCCTGGGCATGTTGGCAGTTGTTTTGAAAGCCCTCCACTTGTAGACTATCTTCCGGACAGTGGAATGGCTGATTTCAAAATCTTTTGAGATCTTTTTAAATCCCTTCCCAGACTCATAGGCTGCTACAATCTTTTTTCTGAAGTCCTCTGACAGCTCTTTTGCTCTCACCATGGTGCTCACTCTCACTTCAACAGTCAGGAGCACACCAAACTAAATGTCTGAGGTTTAAATAGGGCAAGCCTCATTCAACATGCAGAGTAACGATCTACTAATTATGTGCACCTGGTGTGATATACCTGTGTGAGATCTGAGCCAATTTAAGAGGGAATACATGTGAGGGTGTCCTATCTTTTTCCTCAGTTAGAATAGGCATTTTTGTAGAATGACATTTACAGAAGATCTTGAAAAGACTTTTCTTCAGTTTTCTTTGTTTAGTTGGATTACTTTAATCTCTCTGTATTGTTGAAACGGAGATGAAATAACCATTTATTAAAAATGTTACAAAAAACCACATGCTTTCAAAGGGTGTCCTAATTTTTTCACATGACTGTATCTCCACATTATGTCACCTTGCCACTCTGTGGTCTCCTCATGCTGCTGCCATCTCCACACTGTCACCTTGCCACTCTGTGGTATCCTGCTGCTGTCATCTCCACACTATGTCACCTTGTAACTCTGTGGTCTCCTCATGCTGCTGCCATCTACAGATTCTGTCATTGTGCCACTCTTTCAAAGTGGTTTTTTTTCGGTAAAAATGATGGGTGACTGAAAAACTCCTTTTGCTGTATGGACCGAATGACGTTGCGTGACATCTGAAAGTATGAGGAAAATATATATTATGAAACAACAAATATACAAAATTTACATGAAACAATGACAACCTCCTGATGCTGCCGACACCTCCAGACGTTGTTATTGTGCCACTCGGTGGCCTCATCATACTGCTGCCATCTACAGACTCTGTCATTGTGCCACTCGGTGGCCTTCTCATGATGCTGCTGCTGCATCCGCCACCTCCAGACTCTGTCAGTGACTTTCTCTTGATGCCGCAACCTCCAGACTCTGTCATTGCGCCACTCGGTGGCCTCCTTATACTGCTGCCACCTCCAGACTCTGTCATTGTGCCACTCGGTGGCCTCCTCATACTGCTGCTAACTCCAGACTCTGTCATTGTGCCACTCAGTGTCCTCTTCATGCTGCTTCTACCTCACCACTATGTCATAGGTCCACTCTGTGGACTTCTCATGCTGTTTCCACCCTCCCCACTTCATGACTGGTCTACTAATTTGGCTTTCGGCCTGGCTGACATCATCATTTATTTGACCTTTCTTCTGATCTGTCAGAAGGAAGGAAAAATGAGACGCACAACGGATCCTTTTCAATAGATAACAGGTCGGCACTACCTTATTAGAGTTGCGGTGCACGTGTCAGTGGATTGGCGTCCAGTGAAACAATGTAGCAAAAAGACCGGCACTTCGCAGGATTTCAATCAGGAATTGGATTTATTGGTCACATATTATTTCATAGTGACGCGTTTCAGCACCAGTGTGCTTTCTTCAGACTATGCACAAACATCTCACATAGAATCTTTTAAATAAACAAATGAAATACAGAGGAACTGACATCATCAGCAAAACTCCTCCCCCTCATTGACGACAATAGGCAATATAATGAAAAGTATATAGTGGCATGTTATCCAATTCATTTGGTAATCAATTCCGCTACGGAAAAAAGAAAATACATTTATAAACGACATACTTGATTAATAAAAAAAGGCAGGATACATCAAAGAAAACAAGACGCATTGTATTCACGATTGAGGCCCCTGGGTTCCATCGTTTGTAAACGATGGATCCAGTAGGCCTCTCTCTTTAGTAACAATTTATTTCTGTCACCCCCACGACGGGGTAACGAAACACCCTCAATAATTTGATACCGTAGTTGTGCAATGTTATGCTTTTTTTGGTGAAAGTGAAGCGGTACTGGAAGTAATAAATTAACTTTTCGGATAGTAGACTTGTGTTTACTCAATCTGTCCTTCATTCTCATTGAGGTTTCCCCCACATATAATAATCCACATGGACACTTGAGAATGTAAATCACAAATCTACTATCACATGTAAATGTGCCCCTTATAGGAATCTTTTCACCTGAATGTGGGTGGGAAAAACATGAGCCCTTGATGACACTAGAGCAATTTACACAGTTGAGACAGGGAAATGTACCTTGTCTAGGGGAAGACAAAGTACTTTGTCTTATTTCTGTTCTGTTGCTACCCACATCGGCCTGAACTATTTTATCTCTGATGTTGTCGGCACATTTATAACACATCATGGGAGGTCTCTGGAACTCACCTATCTATGGGTAGGATTTAGATAAAATGTGCTAATGTTTATTGACAATAGTCCTCAGGCGTTGGGTCCATGGGTGGTATTTAACCACTAAAGGGATCCGTGTTTCCTTTTTATTAATGTAATATCAGCCCTATCTCGCTGTGCCTTCAATAACTCCAGGGGGTAACCTCTCTCTCTAAATTTAGGAGTTATATCATCTAGTCTTTTTTGACATGTATCTGTGTTGCTAACAATACGTTTCACCCTTTGATATTGAGAATAGGGAATAGATTGTTTGATAGATGCTGGATGACTACTAGAGAAGGCAAGTAAACTATTTCTGTCAGTGTTTTTAGTGAATAAATCTGTCTGTACCGTACCATCTGTCCCCTTGATCACCCAAGTGTCTAGAAATGAGATCCTGTCCATATCAAGGTGTACTGTAAATTTCAGCTCCTCTCAGATGGAATTTAAATAAGTAATGAATTCCGTGAGGGATCGAACGTCGCCACGCCATACGCAAAAAATATCATCGATGAAAGACGCCAAAATATACAATGTTGCTGATACAATAAATTAGAATAGACGAACTGGCTCTCAAAATATGCCATATATGTATTTGCGTATGGCAGTGCGACGTTCGATCCCATCACGGTCCCACGGCACTGCTGATAAAAGGAGTCTGTCTGTATAGCAGCTGTAAGGCCTGTATGGTCCCATCAGAATTGGAGTATGATTTGGTAGCCAAAAGCAGGAGTGGGTAGAAAACACAGAAGACATGCAAATCTTCCATTCACTTGTCATCTCTGTACATCCACTCTTGTTTTGTTTTTGGCATTACCAATACTGATGGATTATTGAGCAAATGCTGACCGAGTGAAGGCGTATGCTCCACAGACAGGATCCGTTTTTTGTGGGTTATTGTTCTGATGGATCAGACAAAGGGCAAATTAGTCAGTGACTCTGTCCGGGGGCCTCTACTTGTATACGCGTTAAATAATCTATGTGGAATCAGCTGGTGACGGTGTAAAAGGAGTGCGCTTCTTCTTAGCACTAACATCGACCTGTAAGGCTGAGTTCATACTTGAGTTATTTGGTCAGTTTTGGCCCCGTAACTGCCCTAATACGTGAAGTGTGCAGTGATTCTAAGGGAGATGCCTGTCATCTGCATGTCATACGGACTGACAGTGTTATTTTACTACCAAATCTGACTCCCTATGCGTGTTACTGCACGGCAGTGTTCTACACCACAATAAAGGCTCTCAGCAGCCAGGAAATAGCTATTTTTTAACATAATTTGCTGCAAATTTATTCGGATTGAACTGAATTTTTACCGAAAAATTTAGCGAAACAGCGAATTGAATTTTGGAAAAATTCACTCATCTCTACTTGCCATGCACTGTATGACACCGTATATCGGGTCATATAAGCTCGATAGAAACGGGTAAAGATACACACACCTATTTCTAGACATATAAAATATGTACATGGAAACAATGCAACAGTTCTACGTTTCTGGGGCATAGAGAAGCTAAGTATGGGTCCCAGAGGAGGGAATCTTGATAGGAGGCTACTACAGAGTGAGGCACGGTGGATCCAGAGACTCAACACCATGAGCCCAAATGGTCTAAATGAAAGTTTTACCTTCACAGCATTTATATGACAGATAATAAAAAGATGACTTCTCATGGTGTCGAGTCCAAAGGGCTCCCCCGTGGTCTCATAGTGCAACTGATGAGTTTATTTTTTCTTTCTCTACTTAATAAAATAAAATATTATGAATTAATAAATAATAAATAATAAAAGCTAAAATGCATGATAAAACATAGGGTAATAATATCCAGAGCACAATGACGTAAGGGCATAAAATCAGTGATATGGAGTGCTGTGTATCTTTCTTTTATGATTGTCAAAATGGAACTTGACCCCAGATTATGCATAGATAGAATATCCAAATGGGGACTCTAATGAGACGCCAAGAATAAGTTTAAATAGGGAAATCCTCTGACATGTGAATATACGGGGCTTAGGGCCTAGAGCCCTATGTTACCTATTCTGAACTGGAACGAGGGAATTATCTAAGTTCGAGCACATGCGCACCTACTTTCGGGGAATATAGACATGGATATTTCCATTAAAACCTACACATACCAGTAAGTGCTTCATTCCCCGAAGTTAATAAAAAACATCTAAGTCTCGAACGCAAGCGCGAAATAGAAATTCTAGCGCATGCGCTTTCAAAACTCTCAAATACAGACGCAAGATTTTCTAAGTCTTGACGCATGCGCGTCCAATCATTGTAGCTGAAAATATCTAAGTGTCGGACGCAAGCGCGAGAGAAACTATCTGATTTGCCCAAAATTTGTACATCGTGACTCAAGAGGTGAATAGGATTGGCCCAAAAGGATATTAGTCAACACGAGATGGAATCTTACAGGCCATCAAAAGGTGAGATCCGATTTAGAGGTATAAAGGACCTCCCATAGGAAACGCT
Organism: Bufo bufo; assembly: GCF_905171765.1. Lineage (NCBI taxonomy): Eukaryota > Metazoa > Chordata > Amphibia > Anura > Bufonidae > Bufo > Bufo bufo. Next base: position 101,957,381 of record NC_053391.1, on the reverse strand, counting down.
CGTGTTGATAGTAGCTCCATTTCCCCTGAAGACGCCGCGTTTAGCGGTGAAACATGTCGGGGGAGCTGCATCTTAAAGACTTAAATTATGGCAGGGCAAATAAGCAAATAGATATACGGTGAACTGCAGACGCCGTGTACACAATCACATCATAAGGGGCAGTGCAGACAGAATTGAAATGTCAGTAGCAGAGCTACTAAGAGTTTCTGGCAGGGGCCAGATACTATGTAAATAGCACTTCATGCAGGGTAACTAGCTAAGTGGCAGCTGCAAATACAGTGGAGGAGTTTAAGCATGCATGGGATAGGCATAAGGCCATCCTTCATATAAGATAGGGCCAGGGGCTATCCATAGTACTCAGTATATTGGGCAGACTAGATGGGCCAAATGGTTCTTATCTGCCGACACATTCTATGTTTCTATGTTTCTAATAGAGTGCAGTCTGGATTATAGAGTGCCTGGTGTGGGCTGACGCTACATACACAAGATAGACGATACAATCTACACCCTATTGTCAGAGAGATATGCAGTAATATCCTCCGATCTACTAAGTAGAGACACTATACCCTTAGCCCCAAATATATGTGCCCTCCATATGTATTTGTAAACTTTCACTTATGTGTTTTGTGGCAATGTATTGTTTAATAAAGTAAAATAAAAGTTATATTTTAAATATAAAGACCAGAAACAGGAATTATAGTCGCTGACTATTGAAACCGTATATTTGACCTCCTGGCTCCAGTGGGTCACTCGAAGTATTATATCCTTCATAGTAATAATCCCCATTGTGCCCCCTTCATAGTAATAATCCCCATTGTGTCCCCTTCATAGTAATAATCCTCATTGTGACCCCTTTATAGCAATAATGCCCATTTTGCCCCTTCACAGTAATAATGCCCATTGTTCCCCCTTAATAGTAGTAATACCCACTGTGCTAGTAATGCCCTCTGTGCCCCCTCCATAGTAGAAATCCCCATCGTGCTACCTTCACAGTAATAATGCCCACTGTGCCCCCTTCACAGTAGTAATGCCCTCTGTGCCCCCTCCATAGTAGAAATGCCCATTGTGCCCCCTTCATATTAGTAATGCCCTCTGTGCCCCGTTCATAGTAGTAATGCTCTCTGTGCCCCCTCCATAGTAATAAAGTCCTCTGTGCCCCCTTCATAGTAATAAAGCCCTCTTTACCTCCTCTGTATTAGGCCTCTTTCACACGACTTTATGGCTTTGGCCTCATGCACACGACCATTGTGTGTTTTGCGGTCTGCAAACTTCGGATCCGCAAAACAGGAATGGTGTCCATGTGCGTTCCGCAATTTCCAGAACTGCGCGGACAGCCTTTAATATAACTGCCTATTCTTGTCCGTAAAGCGCGGACAAGAATAGGACATGTTATATTTTTTTTGCGGACCACGGAACAGAGCAACGGATGCGGACAGCACACGGAGTGCTGTCCTCATCTTTTGCGGCCCCATTGAAGTGAATGAACCAAAACAATGGCCATGTGCATGAGGCCTTTTTCAGTGTTTTGCGGTCCGTTTTTGATGGATCCGTGGATCCATTTTTTTGTTTCCGTTGTGTTTCCGTTTCTGTTCAGGTTTTCCGTTCAGTTTTTCCATATGGCATATACAGAATACAGTAATTACATATAAAAAATTGGGCTGGGCATAAATTTTCAATAGATGGTTCTGCAAAAACGAATACGGAAGACATACGGATGCATTTCCGCATGTGTACCATTTTTTTGCGGACCCATTGATTTGAATGGAGCCACGGAACGTGATTTGCGGACATGTTCTATCTTTCAATGGAACGTAAAAACGGAAATACGGAAACGGAATGCATACGGAGTACATCCCGTTTTTTTTTGCAGAACCATTGAAATTAATGGTTTCGTATACGGAGCGCAAAAAACGGCTCGTAAACTGAAAAAGAAAAAAAAAACGGTCGTGTGAAAAAGGCCTCTCTTTCCTGCAGGCACAGATTGCTCTGCAGCACTGTGTGGGCAGAGCTTATGCAGATTTCCGGGCTGCAGGCTCCGCCCACACAGGGCGACAGCGCGATCTGTGTCTGCAGGCTGAATGGTGGAGTGGGGAGAGTCTCCTGCTTCACCATTCAGAGCACCGCTGCCCTGAAGGAGGGGAGGAGCACTGGGAGCTGAGCGGTGAATGACAGGACCGCAGCTCCCAGCGCTCCAGCAATGAGCGCTTCCATCTGTATTGATTGAAGCGCTCATTGCTTCTGGCACCCCCTTGAGAGCCGGTACCCGGGGCGAACTGCCACCCACCCACACCCCTTATTACGTCACAGTCTGGAAGTGCCAATTTGCGTTTGCTGAAAGACCGTCATGTGCCCTGCGGCCCTGCCGATTCATTTTAGGTGTGTGTGTAGTGTAGGAATGGCACTGGTCAGGAGCAAGAATTCAATCCAGACATAGTCAGTCCATCAGTGCTTTGTGGCAAGGGGCAGAGGTGCACCTAGTCTTTCTACTGCCTGAGGCGAAAACCCCTTCCATCTTGCCCGAATGTTAAAGACATACTTGGAAAACATTACATACAGTTCAGTGCTACAAAACATACAGGGTAATACAGTGCCACATATCTCTTACATCCAGTGATATGTCCTCTGATGTAGAAGTTCTCGTTCTTCATCTCCATCCGGAGCAGGAAGCCATGATGATTTCTTTCAGCCATCTATTGTCTCTGCAGAGTTTGACAAACAGACAACTTGGTTTCCTACTTTTCTCAACCTCCCACCTCCTGAACACCCCATCCTGCCATCCTGAATACTGTGCCAGCTGTGCTCCCCAATACTATACTTCAGAAACAGATCTACGCCCTGATAATACTAGTATAATAAAAATCACAGCAGTAGAAGATTTCTTTAGTTTGCAATTTATTAATCAATCGCAAACTAAAGAAATCTTCTACTGCTGTGATTTTTATTATATTACGACTGGGGTGGGAACCCTATACACAGCAGAAGCCTGGTGTGAACAAATTTGTTCTATATATTACGCATCCCTGATAATACTAGTACCATGCAGATAGTGACCCCCCAATAATCATTGGCATGCACTGCCCTAAAAAATAACTGCACCCAGCAAAGTGTCCCTGACACTAATAGTGTAAACATAATGTCCCCTAAAAATATTTGTGCTAAGCTGATAGTGTGCCAGGGTGCCCCCCACAGTAATAGTGTTCCCCAAAGTCCCACCAATACTAATAATTCTCTGCTTAAGTGCACTTAGTATTAACAGTGCTCCTAATAGTAATAATGCCACCATTGAGCCCATACTAGTAATCATGTTCTCTATAGCCCTCCAGTAGTAACAATTCTCCTTATAATGTGCGCCAGCGCCCAAAAAATACTTTATAATTTGCCAGTACAAAATATGCCCCCTTATAATGCATGCCTGAGCAAAATATACCCCCTTAGAATTTGTGCCAGTGCTGAAAATGCCCCCTTAAAATGTGCACCAGTGCGAAAATGCCCCCTTAAACTGTGTGCCAGTACAAAAAATGCTCCCTTTTGTGTGCCAGTACAAAAAATACCCAGTCTTAGTGCCCCCCAGTAGAGCCAATGTCCCCATAGTGCTCCCCATAATGTGCGCCAGTACAAAAATATGCACCCTTACGTGGCCAGTACAAAATGGCCTCCAGTAGATATAATGCTCCGATAATGCTCCTCTCCGCCCCCATAGTGGCCAAACAGTACCAAATAAAAAATAATAAACTCCAATACTTACCTTCATGCGGCTGTCGGCGATTCAGTGTAGGCCTCTTCCGACCTGTTTCCTGAGCTGTACCTTGCTCGGCTCAGGTGGCGAGATGATGACATTATCTCACCGACTATGCCGGCCTCTGATAAGGTACATGCACTCGGCCTGAAGCCTATTAGAGAGAACGGCAGGGCAGGGAGACATTGCTCCCATGCCCTGCCCCAGCATTCAACTGTGTTCATAAATCCGATAAGTCCTGATCATTTGTGGTAAAAACTGGCTGGACCTGTATAGGTTGCAACATTTGTAGCACATCTCTAAATGAGAACATTCCATGTTAACTACAATGGGATTGAATAAACAGCATGTGGAAATACTAAAAATATCAATAAGAGGGCAGAAATAATCACAGAATATACAATGAGAGGAAAATGGAGCCTCACAGTCCTATTCCCGGCATCTGCAGTCCCATTAGCACATTCAGTGACTCATGAAATCCCTGTGTATCTAATAGATATGCAGGTATGAGATCTTTTATCCAAAAACCTGTTATCTATAATGATCAGAAAAAGAAATGTTACCACGAAAACAACCATCTTAAAGGGGTACTCCGGGAATTAGGAAAATAAAAATACCTAAATATTACTTTATTATAAATATATTCCAAAATACCTTTCATTAGTTATAATGGCTCATTTTGTCTAGGAAGCAATGATCAGGAGAAACAAAAGGGCTGCCATCCTGTTAGTACACACAAAAGCTGCCCTATTAACACAGGACAAGTTACTTCCCAACACTGAGAGAAAGGTCTGCCTTATCCTCCTCTCTGCTCTGACTGTCAGGGATTATGATGATCCTGACTACAGTTTAATATGATACAGTGACACTGTCTGGATTTTTGTGGGAATGGAGTTCATCAGGAGACATGAGAGTACAGAGAGGACGGACTGTGGTAATGGAGACTGCATATCAGTACATTAGTGCATTAACCATATCTGCTCATGAACTCCATTCCTACAGATATTCAGCTGAAAATCTTATCATCTGTATTCGGGATCATAATCCCTGACAAGCAGAGAGGAGGATGAGGCAACTCTTTATCTCAGTGCTCTGAAGTAACTTGTCCTGCTGTATGATTTTTTTCTTTTTTGCTGTATGATTAGGACAGGTTTTGTGTGTACTGATAGGACAGCGCTCATTTTGTTTCTCCTAATGATTGCTCTCTAGAGAAAATTAGCCATTATAACTAATGGAAGGTATTTGGCAATATATTTATAAAGTAATATTTAAGTATTTTCATTTTCTTAATTCCCGGAGAACCCCTGTAAGTGCTTTACTATGCAACCAATATTAGTAGCTCTGCAAAACAAGCGGTTAGAGCAAGATCAGTGTGGGCATGAAACGGCTTTTTACAATGTACTAGAGTAGAATTTAGGCACAATTCTCCAGAAATGAGCTGAGTCATATTACAATAGACAGATTTGAAAAGTAGTGCATATTATGTAGGCATTAATATAGCACCATATAAGTTAAAAGTATCCTGTGTTTGGTTGCGGTGAGGAAAGTCTCACTATACTTTGAAAAACGTTTGATATGTCACGCAGTAGGGTACATAGAGAAGTTAGGTCCCCATAGCAAGAATTAAACAAGCACCCCCCCCCCCCAAAGGACAGAAGGGTTTTCGCCTAAACCCCTTTAGAGGGTAGAGTCCTGACCAAGTTTTCACCCCCAGTAGAAGAAGGGATGATCCCAACTGGGCCCCCTCTTTCCCTGGGCCACATAGCAGTCGCATGATCTGCCGCTATGGAAGTTACGCCTTTGATGTCACGGTAAGACACCTACTGATCCCTAGATGGAGGAGAGAGAAGCCCTCACATAGCATGTTGTCTCTCCTCACTGCAGGAGACAGACTCAGTCTATGGGCTCGTCTCGCTTCAGTCTCCAAGGCAGTGAAGAGAGACAGCAATCTGTGTGAGCACTTCTATCTCCTTGTTCTAGCGATCGCCAGGAGTCTCAACACTCGGACCCCCACAGATCAAAACCTTTGATATGTCTCCATGACTTATCAAATGTTTTTTGAAAGAGCAGGTATACTTTAAAGAGGTTATCCAAAGTCTAAAACATTCCACTCAATGCCTGTGCCCCTCATTATTCTTACACCCACATCGCTCCTGTATTTCCCCGTCGCGTGGATCAATAGCATGCCTCAATAGGGATTAGCCTCCCTAGTGTACCAGGGAGCAGGGTAATTATAAACTATATGAGGGTCCCGGGCATTGGGGGCATGTTTTAGACATTGGATAACCCCTTTAAAGGTATTTGACCCCCCCGCTCCAAAAAAAAAGTGCAAATTAAAGGGGTTGACCACCTTCTGGTTAATGGTTGATCATTATGCTTGTAAGATCACTATATGGCACTTACTAATATAGCCTGTTTTGATATTCTGCGCCGTTTTCTATATTTCATAAGGTATGCCCTCCTTATATTGTATTTTTCTCTTTTCTTGCATAATCCCTATTTAGTATGTGTTCCATTATTGACAGCGCAGTCCAGTGCACATCTTGTCTAATGTATGCAGTCCTGAAACAGCTGTTTGAGGGTGCATATCTTTGTTCAAAATGTGATAAAATTGCCCATTTGGAATCGCACATTGAGTATCTAAACGGGCGAATTTCAACACTGAGTAGCGTTTACAACTTGAAAAACAGTTTGCTGCTCACTGAGCAAGCACTCTATGGGGTAGATGTGGGGGAGGGTGGTAGCGAGAAGGGTCAGGAAAGTGAGATAGCTAGCTGGGTAACAGTTAGAAAGCGAGGTAGAGAAAAGAGTGCCAGGGAGGCTAGCCCTGATCTGACACACCCCAACAAGTTTGCAAGGTTGGCAGATAAGGGGGATGTCAGTTCAGGGAGAGCACTGCTGCAGCCGGACACTTCCTCTGACAGTCAGGGGAATGTCAGCTCCAGTAAGCAGGGGACCAGGAGAGCAGGGCAGGCCACACAGGTGCTGGTAGTGGGAGACTCAATTATTAGGGGTAGAGATAGGGCCATCTGTCACAAAGACCGGGATCGTCGATCGGTGTGTTGTCTTCCTGGCGCTCGAGTTTGACACATTGTGGATCGGGTTGACAGATTACTGGGAGGGGCTGGAGAAGAACCAGTGGTCATGGTCCATATCGGAACCAATGACAAAGTTAGAGGTAGGTGGAGCGTCCTTAAAAATGATTTTAGGGATTTAGGTCAAAAGTTTAGGGCAAGGACCTCAAAGGTAGTATTTTCCGAAATACTACCAGTACCACGAGCCACAATAAGAAAGGCAGCGGGAGATTAGGGAGGTTAACAAGTGGCTCAAGAACTGGTGTAGGAAGGAGTGGTCTGGGTTCCTGGAGAACTGGGCCCACTTCTCTATCGGCTACAGGCTCTATCGTAGGGATAGGCTGCACCTCAATGGGGAAGGGGCAGCTGTGTTTGGGGTAAAAATGGCTAGAAGGTTGGAGGACTGTTTAAACTAGGGACTGGGGGAGGGTAATTACATTATAGGATGGGAACATAGTGCAGATAGAGACCGGGGGCAAGGTAATGGGACTGGGGAAGAAATGAAAGGACAGCTCAGAAGAAAAAGTGTAGCGCACAAAAATTACATAAACCTCTTAAATGTATGTCTACTAATGCCAGAAGCCTGACTAATAAAACTAGGGAACTGGAATTAGTGATGTGTGAGGAGGACTATGACATAGTGGGAATAACTGAGACATGGCTGGATGATGGCTATGACTGGGCAGTTCATGTACAGGGTTACAGTCTGTTTAGAAAGGATCGCCAAAACCGGAGAGGGGGAGGGGTAAGGGTCTGCCTTTATGTAAAGTCCTGTCTAAGCCCACAGTCCGAGAAGCTATAAGTGAGAGACATGAACATGTGGAGTCACTGTGGGTAAGAATACATGGAGGCAAAAAACAATAATAAATTACTAATAGGAGTTTATTATAAACCACCTAATATACAATAGTCCACAGAAAATCTGCTACTAAACGAGATAGACGAAGCGACAAATCATAATGAGGTTGTTATTATGGGGGACTTCAACTACCCAGATATAGACTGGGACACTGAAACTTGTATATCTCATAAAGGAAACAGGTTCTTGGCAATAACCAAAGACAATTACCTTTCCCAACTGGTTCAGGACCCGACTAGAGGGACGGCCATACTGGACTTAGTATTAACCAATAGACTTGACAGAACAACAGATGTGCAGGTCGGGGGACACCTGGAAATAGTGACAATAAAGTAATAACCTTCCAATTATCATTCAAAAGAGTGTTTCTTCAGGGAGGAACAAAAATACCAAACTTCAAAAAAGCTAAATTTAGCTAACTAAGAGAGGCCACAGGCCTAATAAAAATACAGACACAAAATGGGATGTTTTTAAAAGCATCCAATAATCTAATTGTAAGAGGTACATACCTTATGGAAATAAAAGGTTAAGGAACAAGAAAAAAACAATGTGGATAAATAGAACTGTAAATAAAGCAATAAATGACTAAAAGAAAGTATTTAAAGAGGACCTTTCACTGCTCTAGAAACTAAAAACTAACTATATCAGTGGGCAGAGCGGCGCCCAGGGGTCCCCCTGCACTTACTCCAGTACAACAGAGGGAGCGCAGACACCGGAGCCTATACCGGGCGAACGGAGCGGCGCCCAGACATACTAGTAAGTGCAGGGGGACCCCTGGGCACCGCTCTGCCCACTGATATAGTTAGTTTTTAGTTTGTAGAGTAGTGAAAGGTCCTCTTTAAATCACTAAAACAGGAGGGTAGTAAGGAAGCACTGAAAACCTATAAGAATTTTTTTTTTATATATGTAAAAAACAAATAAAAGCAGCCAAAATAGAGACTGAGAGATTAATTGCCAAAGAGAGCAAAACTAACCCTAAAATGTTTTTCAATTATATAAATGGTAAAAAGTATAAATCTGAAGGTGTTGGCCCTCTACAGAATAATGAGGGGGGAGTTGCAGAGAGCGATTAGGAGAAAGCAAAGCTACTAAATACTTTTTCTCCACTGTATTCACTGAAGAAAATAAACTGTCAGATGAAATGCAGAATGTAAAAGTTAATTCCCCATTAAAAGTGCCCTGTCTGACCGAGGAAGAAGTACAACGGCGTCCTAAAAAGATTAAAATAGACAAATCACCAGGACCAGATGGCATACACCCCCATATCCTAAGAGAATTAAGTAATGTCATAGCCAGACCTTTATTTCTGATATTTAAGGACTCTATATTGACAGGGAGTGTTCCACAGGATTGGCGCATAGCCAATAGTGTGCCAATGTTCAAAAAGGGTCCAAAAACAGAGCCCAGAAACTATAGGCCGGTAAGTTTAAGATCTGTCGTGGGTAAACTGAAGATTTTCTAAGAGATGCTATCTTGGAGTACCTCAACGAAAATAAGCAAATAGCGCCGTATCAGCATGCCTTCATGAGGGATCGGTCATGTCAAACTAATTTAATCAGTTTCTATGAGGAGGTAAGTTCTAGACTTGACAGCTGCGAATCAATGGATGTTTTATATCTGGACTTCTCCAAAGCATTTGACACTGTACAGCATAAAAGGTTAGCATATAAAATGAGAATGCTTGGACTGGGAGAAAATGTCTGTATGTGGGTAAGTAACTGGCTGAGGGATAGAAAACAGAGGGTGGTTATTAACGGTACATACTCAGATTGGGTCACTGTCACTAGTGGAGTACCTCAGGGGTCAGTATTGGGCCCTATTCTCTTCAATATATTTATTAATGATCTTGTAGAAGGCTTGCACAGTAAAATATTAATTTTTGCAGCTGACACTAAACTGTGTAAAGTAATTGACACGGAAGAGGACAGTATACTACTACAGATGGATCTGGATAAATTTGAGGCTTGGGGAGATAAGTGGCAGATGAGGTTTAAAACTGACAAATGTAAGGTTATGCACATGGGAAGGAATAATGCAAGTCACCCGTACATACTAAATGGTAAAACACTGGGTAAAACTGACATGGAAAAGGATCTAGGAATTTTTGTAAACAGCAAACTAATCTGTAAAAAACAGTGTCAGGCAGCTGCTGCCAAGGCCAATAAGATAATAGGTTGCATCAAAAGGGGCATAGATGTACATGATAAGAACATAGTCCTACCTTTTTACAAATCACTAGTCAGACCACACATGGAGTACTGTGTACAGTTCTGAGCTCCTGTGAACAAGGCAGACATAGCAGAAATACCGGCGTGGGTCACTTATGCTACATTTTTCAAGCTGGTATAAGTTTCCTGAAACTGGAGAAAATGGTTGGCACGGCAGAGCATTAGAATAGCTTTATATGCAGATAGAGTGCTCCAATATATTTGCGCTTGCAAATTTTTGCCAATTAATGATGCTCATATTTTTTTCGCAATACGTGCAACTTGTGACATCACAGCACTATGTCTGTAGCATGTATGTATGGACAGCAGAACCTATTACACTGCTTAGCACCCTGCACTGGAACCTATCAGCTACACTATAGATCAATCTAACCTACACTGACTATCTCCCCCTAACTATCTGAATTAGGGTCCATTCATACGTCTGTGGTGTATTGCGGATCCGCAAATTGCAGATCCGCAATACACCTGGCCGACACCCCCCATAGAACTGCCTATTCTTGTCCGCAATTGCGGACAAGAATAGGACATGTTCTATTTTTTTGCGGAGCCGCGGCCCGGAAGTTCGGGGCCGAAGCTCCGGAAATGCGGATGCAGAGAGCACATAGTGTGCTCTCCTCATCCCGTTCTGCCCCATTGAGAATGAATGGATCCGCACCCGTTCCCGATATTGCGGAACGGATGCGGACCCATTTGCGGATGTGTGAATGGACCCTTATATATATAAGTTAGGCTACTTTAGGTGCGGATCCGTCTGGTATCTGCACAGACGGATCCGCACCTATAAATGCAAACGATGGTATCCGTTCAGTACGGATCCGTCTGCATACACTTAGTCAAAAAAAGTCTAAGTGTAAGTCAAACGGATCCGTCCTGACTTTACATTGAAAGTCAATGGGGGACGGATCCGTTTACAATTGCACCAATATTGTGTCAATGTAAACGGATCCGTCCCCATTGACTTCCATTGTAAGTCAGGATGAATCCGTTTGGCTCCGCACCGCCAGGCGGACACCAAAATGCTGCAATCGGCGTTTTGGTGTCCGCCTCCAGAGCGGAATGGAGACGAAACGGAGCCAAACTGATGCATTCTGAATGGATCCTTATCCTTTCAGAATGCATTGGGGCTAAACTGATCCGTTTGGAGCCGCTTGTGAGAGCCTTGAAACGGATTTCACAGGCGGACCCAGAAACGGCAGTGTGAAAGTAGCCTAAACTGTCTAATGTAATACAACAAAGCACAGAGCGCAGCAATGACACTGCTGTCTCTTTCATAACTGCAATAAACTTTAGAAAATAGCTGCTGGGGAGGTTCTTATATATTAAGGGGTGGGCAACTTTTCTATTGGTTGCTAGGGATGTTGCTAAGCTGTGACAAAAGCTTCTCATTGGCCCACAAGCTAGAAGAAGGGCGGGATGATCACCTGATGTGTACTGTGTTAAAAAAATAAATAAAAAAAAATGAATATTCGTCATTACGAAAATATAGCACTATATTCAAAATATTCGCGAATTCTTGAAGTGCCGATATTCGCGATAAAAAGTAGCTTTTCGAATATTTGCGCTCAACACTAATTACAATGTATAAATATATCAGGGGTCCATACAGAGAGGTATCCCATCATCTCTTTATCCCCAGGACTGTGACGAGGGGACATCCTGGAGGAAAGAAGGTTTGTACACAAACATAGAAAAGGATTCTTTACGGTAAGAGCAGTGAGACTTCTCCAAGTCAGATTTGAAGTCAAGGGGGCAGCGGCCTTCTTGCCTCAAGGCACGATAAGCCCGCCTCTTACCCCTCCTCCCTACATTGTGATGGAAATTTTGTCGTGATGGCGGGACCGCACTCGTCTCGCGAATGCGCCGTGCACTGCCTCTTACAGCACAATTCCATCTCCCTCACTCACCAACTTTATTTTGCAGACTGCGCATGCGCCGTTCAGTTCCATCGGGCTCACGCTTGGCTGTCGCTTCTCGTCTTTAGCGTAAGCGTGATCACTGGCTTTAGGCGCTGGAGAATGCAAGCCAGTGATCACGCTCACGCTAAAGACGAGAAGCGACGGCCGGGCGTGAGCACGATGGAACTGAACGGCACATGCGCAGTCTGCAAAATGAAGGAGGTTAGTGAGGGAGTCGGAGCCGGGATCGTGCTGTAACAGGCAGCGCACGACCCATGCGCGAGAAGAGTGCGGTCCCGGCAAGTTGTCCATCACAATGTAGAGAGGAGAGGTAAGAGGTGGGCTTATCGTGCCTTGAAGCAAGGAGGCCGCTGCCCCCTTGACTTCAAGCCTGACTTGGAGAAGGCGCCAACAGACATTAAAACTGCGATTTTAACAAATATGAGGAGACAGAATGAGGAAAGAAAATCATGATTAGCAACACACTGGAGGATACTTTAAGGTACTATAGTTGGTTTAATATGTGTTTTCCAGGTGACAGGTTCCCTTTAAGTGGGGAAAATTGGCTTCTACCTCACAGTTTTTTCTTTGCCTTCCTCTGGATCAACTTGCAGGATAACAGGCCGAACTAGATGGACAAATGTCTTTTTTCGGTCTTATATACAGTCCTGATCAAAAGTTTAAGACCACTTGAAAAATGGCAAATCATATTTAGCATGGCTGGATCTTAACAAGGTTCCAAGTAGAGCTTCAACATGCAACAAGAAGAAATGGGAGTGAGACAAAACATTTTTTGAGCATTCAATTTAATGAAAACAACGAATAAACTGAAACAGGCTGATTTTCAGCTGATCAAAAGTTTAGGACCACACCTCTAAAAAAAAAATAAACCCCCCCAAAACAGAAATCCAACTTCCAAACATGAACTCAGTAATGAGTAGCTCCGCCGTTATTGTTTATCACTTCCAAAATTCATTTCGGCATGCTTGATGCAAGCGTTTCCATGAAGTGAGTGGGAACATTTCTCCAAGTGGTGAAGACGGCCACACGAAGGCCATCTACTGTCTGGAACTGTTGTCCATTTTTGTAAACTTCCCTTGCCATCCATCCCCAAAGGTTCTCAATTGGATTTAGATCAGGGGAACACGCAGGATGGGCCAAAAGAGTGATGTTATTCTCCTGGAAGAAGTCCCTTGTCCTGCGGGCATTGTGTACTGTAGCGTTGTCCTGTTGAAAAACCGGTCGTTACCACACAGACGAGGGCCCTCAGTCACGAGGAATGCTCTCTGCAACATCTGGACATAGCCAGCGGCCGTTTGACGCCCCTGCACTTCCTGAAGCTCCATTGTTCTACTGAAGGAAAAAGCACCCCAGACCATTATGGCGCCCCCTCCACTGTGACGTTGGAAACCATCAGGACCATCAAGGTTACATTTTTTCTCATCAGAGAATAAAACTTTCTTCCACCTTTGAATGTCCCATGTTTGGTGCTCTCTTGCAAAGTCCAAACGAGCAGTTCTGTGGCGTTCAAGGAGACGAGGTCTTTGGACGAGGTCTTTGAAGACGTTTTTTATTTTTGAAGCCCTTTAGCCTCAGATGCCCTCTGATGGTTATAGGGCTGCAGTCAGCACCAGTAAGGGCCTTAATTTGGGTCGAGGATCATCCAGTGTCTTGACAGACAGCCAATTGGATCCTCCGGCTCAGTGATGATGAAATTTTTTTGGGTCTTCCACTTGACTTTTTTGTTCCATAACCCTCAGGATCATTTAAGAAATTCCAAATGGCTGTCTTACTGCGTCCCACCTCAGCAGCGATGGCGCGCTGTGAGAGACCCTGCTTATGCAGTTTAACAACCCGACCACGTTCAAAAAGGGAGAGTTTTTTGCCTTTGCCATCACAACATGTGATTACCTGACAGAAAATGACAATGAATCCACATCTTTGCACAGATCTGGCCTTTTAAAGGCATGTGGTCCTAAAATTTGGATCAGCTGAAAAACAGCCTGTTTCAGTTTATTCGTTGTTTTCATTAAATTGAATGCTCAAAAAATGTTTTGTCTCACTCTCATTTCTTCTTGTTGCATGTTGAAGCTCTACTTGGAACCTTGTTAAGATCCAGCCATGCTAAATATGATTTTAAACTTAAACTTTTGATCAGGACTGTACTGTGTTACTATATTACATGCCCTCCTTGTTTGCCAAGTCTTTTCTGCTGTCCACATGGAGGCCCTGTCCATAAAATGGCTCCTGTTGGAGGTTCATGTGACCAGACATCACTCAGCGTCCTTTATTCAAATACAGGGTACGTGCCATCTGTATTTGCACTGTTGGGAGTTCAGTGCAAGTGCATTGTGTTAGAAGGGAGGAGGCTGAGTGTTGTATCTGGTCACATGACCGTCCATCAGCGGCACAACTTCTATGCAGAGAGCACTGAAAATTTGCCCAACAAGGGGACATTACTTATGAAATAGAGAAAACTGCACAGAGTATCAACAAAGTCTATATTAGTGTCATATAGTCATCTTACCTGCACATCTGTCAGCAGAAGTCACCAAGCGGACAACCCCTTTAACATTGAGATGTGTTTATTTTTCAAAATCTCTCTTCATTGATTTTCTAAAATAAACATCACTCTTAGGCCTCTTGCCTCGTGCTGAATCCTTATCTTCATCGACATCAGCCATTGGGGAGAGTGCAGAGGCTCCTTTAACATTAGATGGTCGGACAGGAGGTTCATCCGACATATGGCTGTATTACAATAACAGATTATCTGACCAATTTCTGTTCAATCAGAGCAATAGTTGGTGTGCATAACAAAAGATCTGTCCATCTGACCAATGATTGGTCAGAAAATCTGTCAGATAATCTGTTGGTGTAATACAGCCCATGGATGTAATGTATACATCTAGGATCTTATAGAATCTATCAAATAACAAATGATAAAAAGATCCCTCATATCCATCATGCAGGCATGGGATTCAGCCAGTTCCCTCAGGTTCTCCAGATCTGGTTGTTAAAATTCCAACTGGATCAGAGAATTGGCTGAATCCCAATCTGGTGCTCTGGCGGTGGCAGCTGGAGATGAGCGCTTCCATTCCATAGTTTAGCTCCTTAGGCTTTTTAAAAGTTGGGTGGTATGTGTGTGTAGTGTATATATGGTGTATTTATGTGTATGTGTGTTGTATATATGATGTATATGGAAACATATTTATCGAACATTTTAACCTTGATACTAGTATCTACTAGTGTTTGTGATTGGAACTATAAAATTGGATCAGCTACAACCCGAAAATTTGCTAGTAAATTTCATGTCAATCGAGATTATATCACTTTCCTCATTGAAAGGACTATATGTACTAGATTGATATACTATTTCTACTATTTTGTACACCACTTCTCTGCCATTTTTTGGACACCTAGAGCTACTAATTCTTCCTTTCTATTTGAGATTTTTTATATTCATTTTTCCTATTGTTTTTATATTGTCGTACTAATTAATTGCATATTTTTATATTCTGTGATTTTATTAATAATATATCTAATACATTGATTATTCTTCATTATCTGTTTCCATTATTATAAGTACTATATGACTTCAAATCAGAGAGTGCCTGCTATTATATTTTTCAGAGACTAAGGCCTATTGCACACGACCGTATGGCTTTTTCAGTGTTTTGCGGTCCGTTTTTTCATGGATCCGTTGTTCCGTTTTTTGTTTCCGTCGTGTTTCCGTTTCTGTTCCGTTTTTCCGTTCCGTTTTTCCGTATGGCATATACAGTATACAGTAATTACATAGATAAAATTGGGCTGGGCATAACATTTTCAATAGATGGTTCAGCAAAAAACAGAACGGAAACGGAAGACATACGGATCCATTTTTTTTGCGGACCCATTGACTTGAATGGAGCCACTGAACGTGATTTGCGGGCAATAATAGGACATGTTCTATGTTAAAACGGAACGGAAAAACGGAAATACGGAAACGGAATGCATACGGAGTACATTCCGTTTTTTTTGCGGAACCATTGAAATGAATGGTTCCGTATACGGACCATATACGGAACGCAAAAAACGGCCAGTAAAAAGGGAAAAAAAACGGCCGTGTGCAGGAGGCCTAATACTGTATGAAGCTAGAAACCAACATACTTCTAGCAACACTATCTATCTATGCGGACCACAGGGAAAGGCGCGAGGATGGAGAGAATAGCAGTGGTGGAGACAACGAGGGTGGTTGTAGTCCTCACAATGGCTTATCCGGACTCCAGTGGTCTCCCGGGCTGCCCAAGCAGTGAATGAGAAACAACGCGTTTCGGGGATCAGAGACTCCCCTTCATCAGGTTTCCTACAGCAGAAGTCACGTGTGACTTCTGCTGTAGGAAACCTGATGAAGGGGAGTCTCTGATCCCCGAAACGCGTTGTTTCTTATTAAAACAAGAAGAATCCATCTATTAAGGCCGCTTCCACTAGTGATTTTGCACCGATGCAGAACTTTTTTTTCCTTACCTACGAATTTCTTTTGGGGGACTGGACATCCCATCCAAGAGACTACAAAATCTGCGGCTGCAATCCTGGTCTAAAGGTCTTATTTCCACTAAGTCTACAGTAGAGTTGTGCCTGCCGGAGCACAACCCTATTGGGTGAGTTTGGATATTTCTCACTCTGATATTCTCATCGGGTCGAACATACTACCCTATTGTGCGCTCTGTTTTTTCTCTGTTTCCCTGCTCCCAAGGGGAATTTAGATTTGTCCGTGACCCAAGCAGTGAATGGGCAGTGAATGGCACAAAAGGAGACCCCAAGAATCCAGAGTGATAGAAATTATGAATGAATTACCAGCAGTTTGAAATGAAGGTTCAGCTGGGTGTTGCCAATTTGGGGATGTGTCCTGCACAGTCTGACACTGGCAGCACTGATTGCATAATGTCAGACTGTGCAGGGACACAACCCTAACTGGTAATACCTATCTGGACCTTTCTTGCAAAGTGCTAGTTATTCATGCATAACTTCTCTCAGGAATAATGAAGGAATGGCACATCATAGAGGCATAAGAATAGTGGTGGTTATATGGGGATGCAAGTAGTTACTAAGGCAGACATGTCAGGAGAGGGCACAGGTCCTTTATAAAGGAAAAATACCAGCCAATTACATTTAAAATTTTTCTGAAAAAATCAGAATTATCTATACTATGCATTAATATATTTTCTATTCATATTTTTATATTTGTCCTGTTTACTTTCCACCTACAGTACTTTCCCTTTCCTCTAATGGCTGCAGACATCACACTATCTGATATTAATCGCATGCCATTGGTATTGATGTTGTGTCCTAGTTTGCAGATTTTTTTTTCTGCCCATTTATAGGCTGAAGTCTGGATAATAGGCAATTCCTGGGGATGGATTGATTGCTCTCTAGACTAGTAAAGAGAAACAATTTATAACAGGAGCGATGTAATTACCCAGCACTAAGTCCTTGTGGGCTAAGCATCATTTACTTTATATAGATAACAATAGTTTTTTTGGGTTGAAATATATACATCCAAGAAGAAAGAAATAAATGTCAAAGATTGCAGAGGATAAGAAGTGTTTACTGTTAAATATTCATCCCTCATTCTGTACTTTCCGAGTCAAATGAAAATCTGGCAGGCCTCGGGAAATGAAAGCTAACTTGTCTGCGAGTAAAAAGTAGCGCAAAGATAACTCCTAAGAAAACACTGTAATAAAACTGCAGTAACTGTCCTCTTTCCTTTCCTTGTTCTAAGGGCTCATGCCCACGAACGTAAGGGCTCCGTGCCCGTGCTGCGGACCGCAAATTGCGGTCCGCAATACACGGGAACAGACCGCGGGGCAGCCACATGCGGATCACGGACCCATTCACTTAAATGGGGTCCGCAATCCGCATCCGACGGTCCGCACCGCAAAAAAGTAGTGCATGCGCTACTTTTTTGCTGTGCGGAGGCACGACCAGAAACACCACGGAAGCACTCCATAGTGCTTCCGGGGGGTTTCGATTCGTGCCTCCATTCCGCATCTCTGTGAATGGGTCCGCGATCCATGATGCGGAATGCACACGGCTGGTGCCCGTGTATTGCGGACCCGATGTATGCGGGCCGCAATACGGCCACGGGGGGCAGACGGTCGCGTGCATGAGCCATAAGGCCTCTTTTACACGGGCGTCATGGATTTGGGCCGAATAAGATGCTGGTGCGTTGCAGGAAAATGCACAATTTTTCCACGCGAGTGCAAAACATTTTAATGCGTTTTGCACGCGTATGAGAAAAATCGGCATGTTTGGTACCCGAATTTCTTCACAGAAGTTCAAGTTTGGGTTAGGTGTTGTGTAGATTGTATTATTTTCCCTTATAACATGGTTATAAGAGAAAATAATAGCATTCTTAATACAGAATGCTTAGTAAAATAGGGCTGGAGGGGTTAAAAAAAATTCTAATAATAATTTAACTTGTTCGCGCAGCCCGGCTTCTCTTCATTCTTCTTTCTTCAGGACCTGGGTAAAGGACCTTTGATGACATCACTGCACTCATCACATGGTCCATCACATGATCCATCACCATGGTGATTGATCATGTGACGGACCGCGTGGTGAGCGCAGTGACATCACCACAGGTCCTTTTCCTCCTGCACAGCAAAGAAGAAGTAAGAAGAGAAGCCGGGCTGCGTGAACAAGTGGATGAGGTGAGTTAAATTATTATTTATTTAATTTTTCTGTATTAAGAATGCTACTATTTTCCCTTATAACCATGTTATAAGGGAAAATAATAATGATCGGGTCCCCATCCCGATGATCTCCTAGCAACTATGCGTGAAAATCGCACCGCATCCTCACTTGCTTGCGGATGCTTGCGATTTTCACGCAGCCCCATTCACTTCTATGGGGCCTGCGTTGCGTGAAAAACGCACAAAATAGAGCATGCTGCGATTTTGACGCAACGCACAAGTGATGCGTGAAAATCACCCCGTGCACAGCCCCATAGAAATGAATGGGTCCGGATTTAGTGCGGGTGCAATGCATTAACCTCACGCATTGCACCCGCGTGGAAATCTCGCCCGTTCCGTTTTTTTTGTGGATAGGATGCAGACCCATTTATTTCAATGGGACCGCAAAAAATGCGGACAACACACCGTGTGTTGTCCTCATCAGTATGTCCATTCCGCACCCCGCAAAAAAATAGAACATGTCCTTTTCTTGTCCGTTTTAGGCATTATTACAATGGATCCGCAAAAAAAAAAAACAGATGCCATACGTTTTGTTTTTTTTGCGGATCCGCAATTTGCGGACCGCAAAACACATACGGTCGTGTTCATGTAGCCTAAAGGTAAAGTAGGACTAAACCTCAGTATATCAGCGTAGTCATTGGTTTAGACTCTATGAGGGACAATAATATTGTATTTGTCTTGTTGTTGGCTCTTACTTTTATTTCTTATGGGGTCATTTAGAGAAAACCAAAATTTAGATAAAGCTTCACAAGCCCATCAGGTTTTACAGTATATCTGACACCACAGTCTGCACAGACTATAATTTATCAAACGAATCGAAACCCTGTTGGAAACTTGGTGGGCCTCATTATAAGGCTACTTTCACACTAGCGTTCGGAGCGGATCCGTCTGATGTTTCATCAGACGGATCCGCTCCGATAATGCAGACGTTCGCATCCGTTCAGAACGGATCCGTCTGCATTAAAACTTAGAAAATTTTCTAAGTGTGAAAGTAGCCTGAGTGGATCCGTTCAGACTTTACATTGAAAGTCAATGGGGAACGGATCCGCTTGAAGATTGAGCCATATGGTGTCATCTTCAAGCGGATCCGTCCCCATTGACTTACATTGTAAGTGTGGACGGATCCGCTCGCCTCCGCACGGCCAGGCGGACACCCGAACGCTGCAAGCAGCGTTCAGCTGTCCGCCTGGCCGTGCGGAGGCGAGCGGAGCGGAGGCTGAACGCCGCCAGACTGATGCAGTCTGAGCGGATCCGCATCCATTCAGACTGCATCAGGGCTGGACGGAAGCGTTCTGCTCCGCTCGTGAGCCCCTTCAAACGGAGCTCACGAGCGGACAGCAGAACGCTAGTGTGAAAGTAGCCTAAGGCTACGCTCTTATGGGCCATGTGCGGTTCTTGCAATGTGGTCTGTGTGACGGCCATGTTTCCTGGACTGACCGCAGCTCATGTGCATCATAGTGATCTATGATGGGGTACGTTCCAGCCCAGCTGTGGGTCTATTGTCTCTTGGTCAAATGAGTCTATAACTATGGGGTGAACTTATTATCATACTTACCTGATACCTGATGCTGATATCAATGGGGGGAAACATGCTGCAGCCAATCACAGACAACAGCAGTCTCCTGCTCCCCTTTCATCACAGCAACAAACACCAAACCCAGTGGCAGAGACCAGTTAAAGGGGTTGTCCTGGTTCAGAGCTGAACCCGGACATACCCACATTTTCACCCAGACAGCCCCTCTAATATGGGCATCAGAGGATTTTATGCTCCGATGCCAGTGGCAACTCTAGGAACAATATATAGGGGGGGTGGGGGGGGCACATAAGATACCACAGTCAAAAATGGGGGGGGGGGGGGAACTAATAATTTTCACTACTTAATCATACTTTTGAAAAAAACAAAATAAGTATATATCATATAAATAAGATTACAAAATACGAGAGTATTGTAAAACATTTTTTACTGTCCCTTTAAGCAAAAGCCAGAATATAATAAAAGACAAAAACAGACATTAAACTAAACTACATTTATAATAAAACTATTTACTTACCAAAGAAGCTATTTAGTCGTCTGCTGTACCGTCCTCTGCTTGCTTCCGCGGATTCTTTCCTCTGCTTTCAGTCTCTCCTCAGTGCGCAGGCGCACTGTTATGGGGGTGAATAATTAAAAAAGTCTCTAGTACGTTGCCTTTTTCCGCATCGCAGGTGCCAATTGTGAAGTGGGTACAATTCACATAAATCTCAATCCTTTTCCAGTTGGACAGCTCTGCTCCAGAAGGCAGGAAAATCACCACTATAGACTCCTTCCAATAATCCGTGGATATAGGGAAGCAATAAGGCCACAGAAAGCAACAAAGCCGCCACTCATTCGCCTTTGTCAGAGACCAAAGAATAACCGCAATAGTGAAGCACCTTCACATATACGGAATACATGGAATTTATTATTCTCACAAAGGTGAATAGAAAACAGGCAGTATATAATATTCAATCTCATACACCCGACCCGGGTTTCACTCCGAAAAGCTTTGTCAGGGGCATCTGATCCGCCCATTCCGGGGCGGTCTATTTAACCCACAGGAGGGTGTATACTCCAACTCTCAAATCCACAATAAATATAATAAAAATAGAAATAAATACAATACATACAAAAAACAAGTTGTTCCACATTACATCATAAGCCATAGCATTAATATAAGATCATAATGTTATGCTAAAAACTCACTAGTTTTTCATTCATATACATATCCACACCCATAAATCATCGCAACCTAAAAATGGAACCAATCATAGACCGTTAAACCACAGGCCACACCCCCTTTCATTCAGAACATAGGATTACATCACAGACCACATGACCCCTCCCAGCCAATCAACACTCCTTCTTATCCTACTCTCAAAGATCCTAGAACAAAAACCTGTATTTATACGAGGCATGGTTTAAGATCAAAATCCACATTTATACCTCTCGGTTGTAGTGTGTGCAACCTGTAAATCCACTCAACCTCTTTTTGGTTGATTTGTTTGATAATATTACCTCCTCGCCAATGTGGCTTGACAAGTTCGACACCTACAAATTGCAAACCCCTGGGATACTTATTGTGCGCTGTCTTGAACTGCATAGAAACACTATGAGTTTCCAGCCCCTTTTTGATATTCCTCACGTGTTCTTGGATCCTCACTTTAAGTTTCCTCAGAGTTCGACCCACATATTGGAGGCCGCAAGGGCACTCCAACATGTACACAACCCCCACGCTCTCGCAAGACATAGACCCTTTAACCTTACAATCTACATCTTTCTGATTTGAATGTACACTCTGTGTGTGCCTTCTTCTATTATCTTTCTTCCTATTCCTACAAGGTAAGCAAAAACTACACCAGGTAAACTTATTTCCAGCTTTCTGAGGATCTTGGTGGACAAAACTATGGACTAATTTGGTATGTAAATTTGCGACTTTCCTAAAAATCATCTGTGGCTGTTCTGGAATTTCCAGTCCAAGCACAGGATCGTTCTTCAGGACAGCCCAATTTTTCTTTATTGCATTCTTAATCATGCCGGCATGTACATTAAATTGGGTAATAAAAGAGAACGGAGAGTATCTATTTTGTGTCTGGGGCTTGTGTACATGTTGGAGTGCCCTTGCGGCCTCCAATATGTGGGCCGAACTCTGAGGAAACTTAAAGTGAGGATCCAAGAACACGTGAGGAATTCACCTTTGTGAGTATAATAAATTCCATGTATTCCGTATATGTGAAGGTGCTTCACTATTGCAGTTATTCTTTGGTCTCTAACAGAGGCGAATGAGTGGAGGCTTTGTTGCTTTCTGTGGCCTTATTGCTTCCCTATATTCACGGATTATTGGAAGGAGTCTATAGTGGTGATTTTCCTGCGTTCTGGAGCAGCGCGGTCCAACTGGAAAAGCTGAAAAGTTATGGGGGATCTGTGGATGACACACTGTTATGGGCATCTGTAGATGACACACTGTTATGGGCATCTGTGGATGACACACTGTTATGGGGATCTGTGGATGACACACTGTTATGGGGGATCTGTGGATGACACACTGTTATGGGGGATCTGTGGATGACACACTGTTATGGGGGGTCTGTGGATGACACTGTTATGGGGGATCTGTGGATGACACTGTTATGGGGGATCTGTGGATGACACACTGTTATGGGGAACTGTGGATGACACACTGTTATGGGCATCTGTGGATGACACACTGTTATGGGCATCTGTGGATGACACACTGTTACGGGCATCTGTAGATGACACACTGTTATGGACATCTGTGGATGACACACTGTTATGGGCATCTGTAGATGACACACTGTTATGGACATCTGTGGATGACACACTGTTATGGGCATCTGTGGATGACACACTGTTATGGGCATCTGTGGATGACACACTGTTATGGGCATCTGTGGATGACACACTGTTATGGGGGATCTGTGGATGATTCACTGTTATGGGGGCATTTGTGGATGACACACTGTTATGGGGAACTGTGGATGACACACTGTGTTATGGGGAACTGTGGATGACACACTGTTATGGGCAGTGTGGATGACACTGTTATGGGATGACACTGTAGCAATGTCCCTCACACTGCCCCCACAGTAGTATTTGTCCCCCACACTGCCCCCAACAGTAGTAATTGTCCCCCACACTGCCCCCACAGTAGTAATTTCCCCCCACACTGCCCCCACAGTAGTAGTTTCCCCCCACACTGCCCCCACAGTAGTAATTGTCCCCCACACTGCTGCCCCCACAGTAGTAATTGTCTCCGACACTGCTGCCCCCACGATAATGTATTAATTGTCCCCCACACTGCCACCATGACTAGTTTGCTCCCCATGTAGTAATTTGCCCCCCACTGTCCCTTTAGTAATATGATCCTCCTGTGTCCCCCAGTAATGTCCCCCAAAGTTGGCACTTGGCAGTGGCACACACAAAAAATAAAGCTAAAGATAATACTTACCTTATGTCCCAGACTCTTGGCGCTCACTCGACTCGTACTAGGCAGGAGCGCACGTCCCGGAACATGCGCGCGATGACATCATCACGCCTGCCTGCGCCGGGATTTTACTACCGCATAGGCTTCAGGCCTAGTAGTCCTAAAGCCTAAAAAAGTGATCGTCGGGGCAGGGAACTATGCTCTCCCATGCCCCGCCGTAGTTTGTGGGAACCTGGGCGGCCGCCGGCCAGCGTTTTTTTTAAAGAGGAATCAGGGAATAACCTAATAACCTAGGGGGGTAATTTCCCCCCCTTGCCCCCCTGTAGCGAAGCCTATGTCCGATGCTCTCCTTTGCCCTGTGCTGAATCGCACAGCAAAAATGCATACAGTGGAGGATGCCCGCAGCGGACCACAAGTACAACAATAGACATCCTACACAAGATAGCAATTATGTGGATCTGATAACCAATATAACAATATAATAACATTAGCAAAGACAGGTGCACTCTGTGGTCTTACTAAACCCTCAAAAAGTGCAGGATTTGCTCCGATCTGAATACTTATAAAATTGCATATAATTAAAAATGTAGCATAGCCACTGAGTTATTCAATAAAATGTATCTGTATAGCGCCACCTGCTGTTTGTTTTTTCTTATTTCTTTGTCCTGCTCACTGAGTTGGCCGCACATGCTCAGTTTAATCCTTCAACTGCCTCCTGAGCTGTGATAGGGAGAGCTGAGACACGCCTCCTGAGCTGCAGCAGAAAAGACACTCCACTTGAGCTGCCAGCTTGATATAAATCTAGTAGAGCAATGAATGAGGAGATCTCTGGATCCATGTGAGGTACAGGGCTGGTTATGGCTTTGTTAGAAAGAGATTGTAATGTACTATATGATGTCTCATTTTCATTATTTACATTAGTCATGGGATAATTCCTTTAAACGGTGTCCGGCAGCCTCTGAACACGCATACATGCTTGGCTGAACCAAGTATCTATGTGTGTGGGAAGTTAGGAGAGATAGCTGTCGGCTAATGAAGGGGTATGGGCACCTTTAATTCAGAAGAATCAACTCACTACCTTAAATTTTTTTCATTTTCAGGATGTTTCTCTAGATGAGAAGTGTCGAAATGAAACAGATGTTTATGTATGAGGAGCAAGCTGTCAGTATTATTTACCCCATAGACGCATTTTCCTGAACAGCTGCAGTCCTTTAATGAACCTTTTTCTTACAAATTATCTGAAAGAGGCGTGTTGCCTGAGGCAATGGTACCTTACTCGTTCTTTACACATCCTGGCATAACGACGTTTAGTAATAGGTGATAGACGCCCATTATCACTTTAATTACATTCTCATAAGGTCAAGTCACTGATATCATTGGGGAAGGCACATCATTCTATACATTAAGTAGGAATAATTTCATTCATTCATTGTAGAAATTGCATGGACGTCCATCATGCAGGGGTCAACAGAACATTTTTTCAACAGGAAGGGAAAGCTGCCCCAATGAAAAAAGGTCTGAATATTAGATGTCTATTCAAATGACTGTATTTATACGCAGTTCACCTAACCTGCTCAAGTAGTGTACTATTGCATAGGTAGCATGGTAAGGCAGGGTTCACATCACATTTTTCTCATCTGTTTAAAGCCTCATTCACATGTCCGTGCTCCATTGGCGTGCTGCTTAGGGTGTTTGGCACCCTGGGAGGGTCCTTTCTCTGGCACCCCCTCCCCCAATACTTGACCACATACCTCTTACATCCAGGGACATCTCCTGTCATGTAGACCTTCTCTTTCCTCATCTCCTCCGTTAGACCGACATGACAAATTATTTCAGCCGCATCTCGTCTCTACAGAGTTTGTAACACAGACACGTTAGATTTATTAGTTTTTCCATCAACCTCCCCATCTTGGTGTCCCCACAGTGTCATCCTGCTGCCACCCCCAATACTGTGCCCGTTGTGCCCCCCAATGCCCCAGTTACTATACTGCTGAAAAACTAGTGACTCCAGTAGACATAATTGGGGTCATTTATCATACTGGTGTAAAGTAGAATTGGATTTCCAAAAGAGCTGTCAAATATGAAAGGTGGAATCTGATTGGTTGCTATGGGCAACTAAGCCAGTTCTACTTTACACCAGTTTGATAAATGACCATGAATGTCTTTATAGTGTCCACAGCAGTTATAATGACCCCTAGAGTGCCCCTAGTAATAATAACTCCCTATATTGTGCTCCAGGTAATAATCCCTGTATAGTGTCCCCAGAAATAATAGAATGGCCCCTACAGTGCCTCCCCAATAGCAACGCCCCCCACACTGCCCCATATAGTAATTTCCCCCACACTGCCCCAATAGTAATCCCCCCATAGTAATTTGACCCCACACTGCTCCATTATAGTAATTTTCACCACACAGTAATTTCCCCCACACTACCCCATATAGTAATTTGCCCCCACACACTAATTTCCCCCACACTGCCCCCACACCATAATTTTCCCCACACTGCCCCATATAGTAATTTGCCCCACACAGTAATTTCCCCCCACACTGCCCCCATATAGTAGTTCCCCCACACTGCCCCATACAGTAAATTCCCCCACACTGCCCCCACACATTAATTTCCCCCACACTGCCCCCACACAGTAATTTCCCCCACACTGCCCCCACACAGTAATTTCCTCCACACAGTAATTTCCCCCACACTGCCCCCACACAGTAATTTCCCCCACACTGTCCCCCACTCAGTAGTTTCCCCCACACTGCCCCCACACAGTAGTTTCCCCCACACTGCCCCCACACAGTAATTTCTCCCACACAGTAGTTTCCCCCGCATTGCTCCATATAGTAATTTCCCCCCCCCCACATAGTAATCCCTCCCATAATAATTTCCCCCCACATAGTAATTCAATCCCTCCCATAATAATTTGCCCCCACACAGTATCCCACCATAATATTTCCCCCCCACATGTCCTACTGTGTCCCCCAAAGGGGGGAAAATGAAAAAATAAAAAATAAAAGCTAAATACTCACCTATGTCCAGGCGCTTACTTGCAGAGGAAGGCGCGCACACTTCACTGTTCACTGTGCTGCGGTGTCCCAGCACAGGCGCGCGCGATGACATCATCACGCATGCCTGCGTTGGGATTTCACTACCGCATAAGCCTCAGGCCTACTAGGCCTGAAGCCTATGGCGGTGATCGGCGGCGGGGCAGGGAACTATGTGCTCCCGTGCCCCGCCGCAGTATGTGGGCGTCAGCACTCCAGCAATGAGCGCTTCCATCTGTATTGATGGAAGCGCTCATTGCTTCTGGCACCCCCCTGAGAGCCGGCACCCGGGGCACGCAACTGCCGCGCTCAAATCCGTGAGCAGATGGTCAGTGATGCATCCGTGAAGCTGTCCGTGAAGGATCCGTGTTGGGTCCGTGTGTCCGTTTTTTGCTGTCCATGTTGCATCCGTGTTTCACTGACACTGAACAGCTGAAAAATAATTTTCAAAGCATCTCTTCTTAATGATCTGTGAAACATGGATTTAACACGGATGGCATCCGTGTTGCATCCGTGGTTTTCACGAACCCATAGACTATAATGGACGTTATGGATCCGTGAACACGGACAAAATAGAGCATGCATCCGTGCTAAAAACACTGACCCACGGACCGTGCTAAAACACTGATCTGTCTGAATACACACATTAAAATTAATGGGGAGAATCCGTGGAAAACACACAGCACACATCCGTGAAACACCGACCTGTGAACGAGGCTTAACGTATACAAAAAAAACGTATATGTTAAATGGATGCCTCAGACTGATGTCATACAGTGGCATCCATTCAACAAAGAGTTCCATTGTAAAAAAAAAAAAAGTATAAATTTTTTTTTACCAGACTATGCAGGATATAAAAACGTGGTGCGCTGCATTTTTGTATCCTTTTTTTTCTAATGTATTCGTCAAACGGAGGCATAAAACGTTATGTGAACCCACCCTAAGTGACTTGAAAAAATCCGTCAGTGTTTAATTTGTGAAGTTGCCTGTAAGTATATCCATGTTTAGGCTTCATTCACATTTCTGTGTCAGTGTCAGATCCGTGAAAAAAAGCGTACGAGTTTCATCCATGAAGATGTTCGTGAAGGATTCGTGGTTGGGCCGTGTGTCAGTTTTTACCATCCATGTGTCAGTTTTTACCATCCGTGTGTCATCCGTAATCCACTGATGTTTCTCAGCTGAAAATTAATTTCCAAAGAATCTCCTATTAGTCTTC
The DNA here is from genome assembly GCF_905171765.1 of Bufo bufo. NCBI lineage: Eukaryota > Metazoa > Chordata > Amphibia > Anura > Bufonidae > Bufo > Bufo bufo. The sequence goes on along the minus strand of NC_053391.1, from coordinate 101,929,633 downwards.
AGTGAAAAACGGACACAACATGGATGCAGAAAATGCGTCAGTGAAAAACGGAAATGTGAACGAGGCCTTAGTCGTGTGCCCATTTTTTCCCTTTGTGTGATCTCTATTCCACGGACATGGCTCAGCTAAAAAAGAATTTCTAAAGCATAACCTACCACACATGCCATCCTTGTTCTGTCTGTGATTTTCACGGACCCATAGACTCCACTGGGAGCGTTTGATCCGCATGACCGACCAAAGTAGCGCATGTCTTCGTGATTTTTTTTACTGAGCCACGGTCAGTAAAAAAATTACTGATGTGTGAACAAACATTAAAATCCATTATTACGTGTGCTGTCACATGCATACGTCAGTGAAAAACGGAAATGTGAGCAAGGCCTACAACAGATGAAAAGCTGTAACTAATCCACAACATAATTGACATGCTATGGATTAGAAATGTTCAATTCTGCATGTAGAAAATGTCCACAGCATGTGGATGAGATTTCTAAATGTCACCCACTTGTCTAATACTATTATCTGCTGCTGACTTCCCCTGTAGGAAAAAATCTGCAGTGATTCTGTTGTGTGTAATCACCCTTTACACCCACATTTGCTTTGGTGTTTGTTTTTTTACAACCAATAAAACACCATAAAAACATCATGTTTCTTTTGCATGTCGCTGCATTTTTAATGCCTTTTTAATGCATTTTGCTCTTGTTACATGTGTGAATTGTGTTTTTTTAGCTGATTCTTATTCCATAGAGAAGAGTGTAGAAAAAAATGAAACATGAACACATAAAATGCACCCCAAATTAAAAAAAGATAACAAGAAAACCAAAAAAAAAAAAGTTTGTCCTACATTTCAAAATTCCCATGGGCATACAACTCATAATAATGCACCAAAAAAGTATATTAACAAAAAGCATTAAAGCATAAAAAATGTAATAAAAAATTATGTATCAATTCAGTATAATGCCTCATTCACACGTGTTTGGGCAGTGATTTCCATCAGTGATTTTGAGCCAAAACCAGGTGCAGCTCTAAACACAGAACAGGTGCACAGCTTTCCCTTATGCCTTATGTCTGTGGAGGCTCCAAACCTGGTTTTGGCTCACAATTAGAGATGGCCTTGCGGTTCGCCCTGCGGTCGTTTCGCGGAGAACTTTGCGTGTTCGCAATTCGCCGAACATGCGAACATAAAGCGATTTCCGCTGGCACCATAGTCTTTTGCATTGCGCCGAACTTTGACCCATGACACATCCATCAGGTGAGACAAGACAGCCAATTGAGATGTTTCAGCACATGGACACACCCCCACCCTATAAAAGAACCTGATCTGGCAGCCATTTTACATTCCGTATTTTGCCAGTGTAGGGAGAGGTTGCTTTGTGGAGTAGGAACAGGCTGTTAGGGACATATTTTCCTGACAGGAATATATTGGCGAAAGTCTCAGCTTTTAATATCTGCATTTATGACTAGCCAGTATAGTCAGTGGCATATCCGTGTGGTGCATTTTTTCTGTGATTTATATGATTGTATTTACATCCGCACAATGCTCCGTTTTGTGTAGGATGCTCTTGTGGTGCATGTGGACCGCGCCGACATCCTCCACCGTATGCATTTTTTGCTGGGGATAGTCGTTTGCTGCGGTCCACATGCGGTGGGGCTGCTCCCCCAATGTAAAACACGCTACAGTGTTAGGGGTTGAGCCGCTCCTCCAGTATTGCCACTATATTTCTGTGTTTTTGTCTTGTTCTATATGTAGTGTATGTGCCGTTACCTGGCATTCAAACACTCTTTTGCACCTGGTGACCTCCATCACAGGGTCTGATATGGGCATGGCTTGCAGTCTTGGCTTTGTTCACATTGCACTAGTTGTCCTGCTAGGCGTTTGTGTGGAAGCCTGGCTGCGAGCTGGATTACATCGCCTTCAGACCGTGTTCACACCATAGGTAGCGTAGTGGTAGGACCCTTTGCCATGCTGAGTGACCGTGACGTGGTGCAATGATGGGCTCCGATATTTTCCTGACAGGAATATATTGGCGAAAGTCTCAGCTTTTAATATCTGCATTTATGACTAGCCAGTATAGTCAGTGGCATATCCGTTTGGTGCATTTTTTCTGTGATGGACACCAAACGCTAGCTAATAGGGCCACAAAAGACCTTTTAAGGACTGGTATGGGTGTGCTATCGATAGATGTGATATACTGAGGGGTGTGATATACTTATAATATACTTTCTAACATAGAAAGTATATTATAGTGCATTTGTATTGTGCAGCAGTAGTGTGCGGTTCTGCTGCGATACCGCAGCTATATAGCAGGACACATTCTATTGGAACAACTAATTGCAACGGTGTGATATACCTGTTGCCCCCAAAAAAAACTGATTGAGGGGTGTGATATACCTTCTTCCACAAAATACCGATTTAGGGCTGCGATATACCTGTTACCCCAAATAAACAGGCTGTGTGATATAACTGTTGTGGCAAAAAAAAAAATTAAGGGGTGTGATATACCTGCTTCCACAAAATACAGATTAAGGGGTTAGATATACTTGTTTCTACCAAATATTGATTGAGGCCTGCGATATACCTGCTTCCACAAAATACCATTTAAGGGGTTCGATATACCTGTTACCACCAAATATTGATTGAGGGTTGCGATATACCTGCTTCCACAAAATACTCATTAAGGGGTTTGATATACCAGTTTCCACCAAATATTGATTGAGGCCTGCGATATACCTGCTTCCACAAAATACTGATTAAGGGGTTTAATATACCTGCTTTCACTAAATATTGATTGAGGCCTGCGATATACCTGCTTCCACAAAATACTGATTAAGGGGTTTGATATACCTTCTTCTAGAAAATACTGATTGAAGGCTGCGATATACCTGCTTCCACAAAATACTGATTAAGGGGTGTGATATATCTGCTTCCACCAAATATTGATTGAGGCCTGCGATATTCCTGCTTTCACAAAATACTGATTAAGGGGTTCGATATACCTGCTTCCACCAAATATTGATTGAGGCCTGCGATACACCGGCTTCCACAAAATACAGTATAAGGGGTTCGATATACCTGTTACCACCAAATATTGATTGAGGCCTGCGATATACCTGCTTCCATAAAATACTAATTAAGGAGTTTGATATACTTGCTTCCACCAAATATTGATTGAGGCCTGCGATATACCTGCTTCCACAAAATACTGATTGAGGGCTGCGATATACCTGCTTCCACAAAATACTGATTAAGGGGTTTGATATACCTGCTTTCACTAAATATTGATTGAGGGCTGCGGTATACCTGTTTCCACAAAATACTGATTAAGAGGTTCGATATACCTGTTCCTATCAAATATTGATTGAGGCCTGCGATATACCTGCTTCCACAAAATACTGATTAAGGGGTTTGATATACCTGCTTCCACAAAATACTGATTAAGGAATTCAATATACCTGTTTATACCAAATATTGATTGGGCCTGCGATATACCTTCTTCCACAAAATACTGATTAAGGGGTTTGATATACCAGCTTCCACCAAATATTGATTGAGGCCTGCAATATACCTGCTTCCACAAAATACTGATTAAGAGGTTCGATATACCTGGTTTCACCAAATATTGATTAAGGCCTGCGATATACCTGCTTCCACAAAATACTGATTAAGGGGTTCGATATACCTGCTTCCACCAAATATTGATTGAGGCCTGCTATATACCTGCTTCCACAAAATACTGATTAAGGGGTTTGATATACCTGCTTCCACAAAATACTGATTAAGGGCTGCAATATACCTGCTTCCACAAATTACTGATTAAGAGGTTCGATATACCTGTTTCTACCAAATATTTATTGAGGGGTCCGATATACCAGCTTCCACAAAATACTGATTAAGGGGTTTTATAATATACCTGCTTCCCCAAATATTGATTGAGGCCTGCGATATACCTGCTTCCACAAAATACTGATTAGGGGTTCGATATACCTGTTTCCACCAAATATTGATTGAAGCCTGCAATACACCTGCTTCCACAAAATACTGATTAAGGGGTTCGATATACCTGTTTCTACCAAATATTGATTGAGGGGTGCGATATACCTGCTTCCACAAAATACTGATTAAGGGGTTCGATATACCTGTTTCCAGCAAATATTGATTGAGGCCTATGATTTACCTGCTTCCAAAATACTAATTAAGGGGTTTGATGATATACCTGCTTCCACCAAATATTGATTGAGATCTGTGATATACCTGCTTCCACAAAATACTCATTGAGGGGTTCGATATACCTGTTTCCACCAAATATTGATGGAGGCCTGCGATATACCTGCTTCCACAAAAACTGCTCTTCTCTAGGGACTTAGGCACAGGGTCATTTTGAAAATGACAGGCAGAGGAAGAGGCCGGCCGTTCCGCAGCCATTCTTGACATCAGATGAGAAAGTAGCAACAGCCGCCACCCAGCGGTCTGACAACAGTACCCAGATCAGCCCAAGGAGGGAGGTTCCCGCTGTTGCTGCCTACTCCGAGATCTCAAATGTCAGTGGTGGTCATCGCGTTCATCTGGCAGAAGGCAGGCTTCCGTGGCCCAAATGTTCGAGCGTAAAAAGTTGATGACGCCGGATAACCCTCTTGCCCAAGTTTGTCGGAACTGCTAGCCCGCCAACTACTGCCATATAAACTGGTGGACATGGAGGCCTTTAGAAAATTTGTGGCCATTGGCACATCACAATGGAAGGTCCCCGGAAGGAAGTATTTCTCCCAGAAGGGCATCCCAGAGCTATATGGCCACGTTCAGCGGCAAGTGAATATATCTCTGGCACACAGTGTCGGTGCCAAGATACATCTGACCACAGACACGTGGTCTAGCAAACACGGGTAGGGAAGGTACATAACTTTTACTGCCCACTGGGTGAACCTTCTGACGGCCACAAGCATGTAACCCATGGCTCTTGTGTGGATTTGGTGTTACAGCCAAGGAATGCATGCAGGCCTGCCTCTTCTTCTCCTCCTACTAGATCCTCCGTCTTCTCCTCGGTTGACTCCTCCTTTTCCACTGCTACCGCCTCTTCCGCTGTGCCCCCCAAGCTCCCCAGAACCTATTCCACGTCCCAGGTGAGACGTTGCCATGCTGTGCTGCGGCTGTTGTACCTGGAAGCCAAGAGCCACACCGGTCCTGCACTGCTTTCAGCTCTGCGGTCACAGGCCGATCAGTGGCTAACCCCGCTCAATTTGACAGTTGGTAAAGTGGTGTGCGACAACGGTGCCAATCTGCTGAGCATGCTGGAATAGGGCAAAATGACACATGTGCCGTGCATGGCACACGTCCTAAACTTAGTCGCGCAGCGATTCGTTGCCAAATACGCCAGGGTCCAGGATGTCTTGCGGCAGGCCAGGAAAATCTCTGGCCATTTTAGAAGATCTTAGACGGCCATGGCTCGCCTTGCTGATGTTCAGCGGCGACACCACTTGCCCGTCAGACGACTGATTTGTGACAGCACGACGCACTGGAACTCCACCTTGTATATGCTTGATAGGCTGCTCCAGCAGCAACGTGCTGTTAACGACTACTGTACCTATACGAACTCTGCAGCAGGAAAGGTTCTGGGAGCTTGGTTTCTTTTTACCACGTCAGTGGCTGCTCATGTGCGACGCATGCAGACCTCTGCGGCCATTTGATGAGATCACCAAACTGGTCTGTCACAGCCAGGGCACCATCAGTGACATCGTACCTTACGCCTTCTTTCTGGAGCGTGCATTGCGTCGTGTCATTGATCAAGCCATCGAGGAGCAGGAGCAGGAAGATGAGGAAGTCGCAATGATGAATGAATTCCCAGGGGGGCTACTGCATCTGAGACACATCAGCAGGAGCCTGAAGAGGAGTCAGAGGAGGATGGTGGCTGGGGGAAGGAGGTGGAGGAGCAAGAAGAGCAGGCTTTGAGGGAAACTTTAAACTTTTCGGGGATCCCTGGTGTTGTCCGTGGCTGGGGGGAGGAGACCGAGGACGACATTCTTCTGGGCAATGAGCAGGAGCCAGGGCGTTTCCAATTTAGTGCAAATTGAGGCCTTCATGCTCCAGTGTTTGAAGAGGGACCCCTGTATAAAAAGCATAAAGGGCAGGGACCAGTACTGGGTGGTAACGTACTTAGATCCCCGGTACAAACACAAAATGGCGGACATGTTACGAGCATCACAGAGGGCTGTCAGAATGCAGCATTTCCAGGCCTTGCTGCGAGAGATACTGCATTCTGCTGTTGCGGACGCTGGCAGAGGAATTTCCACACACAGCGAAACAGGTGCGGGTACCAATCCTACCGTGCCTGCAAGAAGAGGGCGGTTTTAAGATGTGCTGGTCACTTTGGATATGAGATCATTCTTGCAGCCAACCCATCGACAACTGCTCTCCGGATCCAGCCTCAGGGGACGCCTAGACCAACAGATCTACATCGGGGTAACAGAGGTTGTGGACGCTCTGAGAAGCGAGGAACCCCTGGACTACTGGGTGTGCAGGCTCGACCTGTGGCCAGAGCTGGCACAATTTGCCACAGAACTCTTGGCTTGCCCCTCGTCGAATGTCCTGTCCGAAAGGACGTTCAGTGCAGCCGGGGGGATCGTGACCGCACTCGCCTTTCTAAAAATGAATGAAGCATGGATCTCGGAGGAATTCAACACCTGTGACGACAACGTGTAATTGAATTTCCTCATGCCAGCCCACACATATCCGCCACAACTCAGAACAAAGACTGGTCCTTGTCTTATGTATATAGAGCGGCATAAAAGGCCTTTTCTGTCAGGTGAATGCCTAATTTTTGGGGCCTGTACTCCAGTGGCCTACAGTAAATTTTTTATCCAGTGACTGCCTAATGCACCTCCAGCCACATCATCACAAGTTCTTTTCTGTCAGTTGATTGCCTAATTTTTGGGGCCTGTATTCCAGTGGCCTACAGTAACATTTTTATCCAGTGACTGCCTAATGTACCTCCAGACACATAATCACAAGTTCTTTTCTGTCAAGGTACATTCACACTTGCGTTGCTGGATTCCGGCAGGCATTTTCGTCGCCGGATTCCGGCAATCTGTATGCAAACGGAAACCATTTGTAGACAGATCCGTATGTGGATCTGTCTCACAAATGCATTGCAATACTGGATACGTCTCTCCTGTGTCATCTGGAAAAACGTATCCAGTATTTTTTTTATTTTACATTTTTAAAGGTCTGCGCATGCGCAGACTGGAAGGCCGGATCCGTCGATGTGGCAATTTTAATTCCAGATCCGGCACTATTACATTCCAATGGAAAAAAATGCCGGATCCGGCATTCCGGCAAGTGTTCAGGATTTTTGGCCGGAGAGAAAAATGTAGCATGCTGCGTTTTTTTTCCCATCCAAATACCATAAAAGGACTGAACTGAAGACATCCTGATGCATCCTGAACGGATTTCTTTCCATTCAGAATGCATTAGCATAAAACTAATCATTTTTTTTACGGTATTGAGCCCCTATGACTGAACTCAATAGCGGAAAACTTTGACGCAAGTGTGAAAGTACCCTCAAGTGAATGCCTAATTTTTGGGGCCTGTACTGGCCTACATTAGAATTTTTATCCAGTGAACGCCTAATGTACCTCCAACCACATGATCACAAGTTCTTTTCTGTCAGGTGAATGCCTAATTTTTGGGGCCTGTACTCCAGTGACCTACAGTAAAATTTTATCCAGTGACCGCCTAATGTACATCCAGCCACATCATCACTAGTGATGAATGGCAAAGGCAATATTCGAATTCGCGATATATCACAAATTTTTGGCTGAATATTCGCCATAAATTAGCAAATTCGAGAATTCGTGATCTCCAGTCATTATTTACTTGATTGCGAAAATCGGCAATGTAATATTTTCGCGCTAAAAATTTGCGATTAGAATATTCGCAATCAACACTAAGGGGTAGGCAACTTTCCTATTGGTTGCTAGGGATATTGCTAATTGCCGATATTCGCGATAAATTTGCAATTCGATTATTTCCGATCAACACTATCCGCGAATACTAATATATAGTACTATATTCTAAATATTCGCGAATTCTCGAAGTGGCGATATTCGCGATTAAAATTCGCAATTCAAATATTCGCGCTCAACACTAATTAGGTGAATGCCTAATTGTCAGATGAATGCCTAATTTTTGGGGCCTGTTCTCCCGTGGCCTAAAATAAAAAATTTCTAGCCTCCAGCAGGGCACATTTTTGAGAGTTTCCCTTTAAGATGCATAAAAATGGCCCCTGATTAAAATACATATTTTTAGTGTGAATTTTTGCCAATGATCCCCCGTAGTTTTATTCTGGCCGCCTCTCAGCTAGAGATGTCCCGAACTATTCACCGGCGAATAGTTCCTGGCGAACATCGCTTGTTCGCGTTCGCCGCGGCGGGCGAACGTATGCGATCTTCGGTCCACCCCCTATTCGTCATCATTGTGTAAACTTTGACCCTGTACCTCACAGTCAGCAGACACATTCCAGCCAATCAGCATCATACCCTCCCTCCTAGACCCTCCCACCTCCTGGACAGCATCCATTTTAGATTCATTCGGAAGCTGCAGTGTCACAAATTTGACTAAGTTGCAATCGCAATGCGATTAATACAGGTTATATTAATCGCATTGCGAATTCAACTTAGAGCTGGGCTCCTAATGGTTGGCGTTGCTATGGCTTGTGTCACCTGGTGTGGTAGAAAATGGTGTAACCCTTCCCCCCCGAAGCCATAATAAAGAGAAAAAAAAAAAAATCACTAAGTCAGCTCCAATCAGATATCTGCATAGACCCAGAGTCTTGGTATATGTGCAGATATCTGATTGGAGCTGACTTGTTATTTTCTCTTTTGCACATAAACGCTTAAACTATATTCCTTAGTAAAAATGACCAGTCCACATCATGTGGGTCTATATTTATGAGGGCCCCCCTGAGCAAAGATTAGTAAATGTGGCTGGGTGGCCCCAGCCCACAGTTCAACCCAACCCCTTATGTCTCCTGGCCTGGGGCCGTCTCTATAACAATCCACCAGTAATTTATGAATGGGGTTAGGTTATTAACTTATTATAATTAAGGTATTATTAAAATAATTTGGTCTATAAAGTCAGAGCCGCTCTACCTACCTCCTCCTCCCGGCACCAGAGACTCCTGCAGGGCAGCTGCCGCGGCGCCCCACCACTCACCGGGCTGCAGTGATTCACACCCCCGTCCCCCTTTACCACGTGACGGCGCGACGTGCTTGCTTGCTTGCGAAGTTTAGAAGTTGAACTTCTGAGTGAGAACTCCTGCGCCGGCGGGCCGCGGGTGACACCCCATCAGACTGGTGTCACCCGGTGCTGCCCGTACCCACCGCACCCCCCCTCGCAATGCCACTGGATCTAAGTTGTAATCGCAATGCGATTAATACAGGTTATATTAATCGCATTGCGAATTTAACTTACCACACTCTGCGTCAACTACGTAATTTTCCATTGGAGTTTTGCCATGGATCCCCCTCCGGCATGCCACAGTCCAGGTGTTAGTCCCCTTGAAACAACTTTTCCATCACTATTGCGGCCAGAAAGAGTCCCTGTGGGTTTTAAAATTCGCCTGTCTATTGAAGTCTATGGCGGTTCGCCCGGTTTGCCCGTTCACGAACATTTGCGGAAATTCCCGTTCGCGAATGGAAAATTTTATGTTCGCGACATCTCTACTCTCAGCATGTTTGCCGAGCTGCCGCTGGAACTCCGGCCCGGCTCCATTATAGTCTGGGGGCACGCGTGCACTAGCGGCGACACGGATCCGACAGGTTGTTCACCCGCCGGAACAGCCTGTCGGAGTTCCTTGCCGCTAGTGTGAAAGTACCCTTAGATAGATATACTGTGTATATAGGGAGTTAGATGAGAAGATTTCTCCCAGCCTTATCCATCTATTTCATCCTTATGTTACTAACTTTTATGACTACATTTTCCATCATTTATTCTTCTGACCTTCCATTCTGTAGATCGCGTTCAAGCTAAGTTCACATACAATTATATATAGGGCGCATTTGTATAAATCAACACATTTGCTTTGATGCTTTATGAAAGCATCTCTACGCCTAGAAACTGCTTCACGTTGGTGGCTAAATTGAGCTTATTATGATACTTTAATTTCAATTTCTCAACTAAAACGGTCTTTTAATTCCTGGTGATTTGTTTGTGACATGATTAAATGGTCAGACTTGGCAGGAGTCCACTCTCAGAGCTCCAGGCAGAGAGAATCTTTACATCATTAAAGATTAAGATGTTTTGCTCACCTAAAACATATTAAATTGGCAGGCAATTACAAAAAAAGGGATGAGGACTTGGAGGCTGTAAACAGCGAAGGCCACCGCTAGGTCAGTATAGAGTGTTCCTGTCAACTCCTTAATTCCTCGGATCATTTCCTTCCCTCCTCCTCTTAATTATTCATTAAAATGTATGACAAGAAGTATAGAAGACGACAGGTGTCACTTCAGAAATATTCTGCTGTGCAACCTTAAGCACTTAGCTGTGGCCAGAGGAGGGCAGGAAGCAGGTCCCTCTGTCAGGTGCCTACTGCTTCCATACTTCTTCTGCTCGGTGAGCTCCCTGACAATGAACTCTACCGTGTCCTTACTTTGCTCTCTAAGAGTCTTCTCATTATAGAGGCAATACTTATATTTGCATAAATGCAAAATAGACAACCTGTTCAGAATTTCGTTTTTAATTGTACAGGCGTGTAGACAGCAGTAAACGCCTTATGATTTATCAGCACATACTCTTGGGAGTTCATGGTTCCGATTCTCTAATTATTTTCGATTTGTCCCCCAAAAAAGGTGGTTTCAAACAGCCGCAGTTTTTAGTGCAGTTGTTATTTTTTTTACCCATCACGTGTTATTGCCAGGGATAGATATATTAAAGCCAATGTACTGACCAAAGCACTTAAAGGGGTATTCCAATCTGAGACATTGGTGGCATATTACTAAGATATGCCATCAATGTCAGACAGGTGCGGTTTCCACCTCAGGGACCTGTTCCTATCTCCAGAATAAGACCCCAAAGTGAACAGAGAGCAGCCACACATGTGCGGCTATCCTCTGCTTACCAGTATAGGAATAAGAATAAAAAAAGGGTGCTGACTTGGCTATTTCCGGAAGTCCCTAGATAGGAGCGGGTCCTATCTAACATTGATGACATACCATAGTTGTGTCGATAGTTGGGCCTCGAGGTGTAACGGTAACTCCCCCGTTTCTCCTAGAGGCTCATTTGCATATATTAAACCATCATTTTTCTCAACAATGCAGACACATATGAACATGGGACCAACACAGATGCCTTCAGCTGCCAAGCACACATGTAACAGGTCAGCCAGTTTCATAGGAACAAATCTGCTGACAGATGTCCTTCAAATGTAGAACCAAAGATGGAGCTTTAGGTTGTGGCCACATGTTCAGGTTTCTTGATGCAGTTTTGAAAGCCAAAATCAGGAGTTGATCATAAAAGTAGAGAAAATATAAAGGACAAATACAATTTCTCCTCTTTTTTGAATTCGAAAACTGCATCAGGAAACCCAACTGTGTGGCCGTACCCTTAATAATAATTTGTTTGGCCGAGGCATCCTCTGGGTAGCTCAATCCAAAGTTGATTTTTTTTAAAGCTTTGATTAACATATCTTGTCTCCATTTACATACCCAGTCCCCTAATACCCAATGTAACTTTCTGTGGTTAATTTGTCTTTTTTATCTATTTGCACCTGAAATTGTATCTATAGCAACCAATGGAACAATTTCTCCTAGGAAATAATAAAGGCAGCAACGAAACTTGTTATTAGGTTTCAACCCTGATCAAATCACTGCCATGTGTAGGAGGGGAACCTGCTTATACTCAGATACTTCATGTAGGAATAACTCCTATGATGTTGGAGGTTGTTCATGGATCACATTTAGCCATGGAAATGTGTTGTGTAAATGGATGTAAGTCAGCTAGGCACAGTGACCCCGCAGGAGTGCTGTCCATGGTGCCTACATGATAATAACACTGATGTAGCACAGGCACTGTCAATTCCCTTTTTATAAGATGCATTTAGCTTCAGTCAGACATGACGCAAATCAGAAAACCTTCATGTATTCATTCAAGCTTCAGCTCCTGCCATCTAGGTTCTTCTCAGATAATTAAACCTTCATATATATTTTAACCTATAGACCAGAGATCAGCAACTTTCAGCACCGCAACTGTTCTGAAAATGCAATTCCCAGAATGCCTTATTCACTTCTATGGGGGTTACAAGAACTGCGCATAGTGGGTGTTGCAGATTCAGAGCAGCTGGAGTGCCGAATGTTGCTAACCTATGATGTAGACCATCAAAAGAGCCAAATGGTTATGGGAAACAAAGGCTGCTTATCATATGGGAGAGCTGTGTGCTACTAAGGAGAGGTGGTATGCAGCCAGGGGTGTAGCTAAAGGCTCATGGGCCCTTGTGCAAGAGTTCATCTTGGGTCCCCTTTCCCTCAGTGCTTTGTGGCCAGGGGCACGGGAGCACATAGTCATCATTTTGCCCCCCCCCCCCCCCGCCAAATTCTTGACCTAACCCCTTCCCTCCAGCCAGAGATGTAACTTGACCAGCATGCACTTTCTATAATACCAGTGTCTTCTTATGTGGCCCAAGGGCCTTTGGCACAGCAGCGACTTCTATCTCTGCACCCCCTATAGCTACGCCCCTGCATGCAGCCTATCTGTTGTAGGAATGATCTCCCCTACATCTGGTCATGAAAGGGGCTGTCCGTGTTTTTAAAAACATGATGTTCTCCAATGCACCTGTGCCATCATCTTGTTGGCTGCAGTGATAATATCCTGTATACCTTGAACACCAGTGCTGCCAATCATTGGCCTCAGCAATGTATGGCACATGACTGCTGATGTCAGTGATTGGCTGTAGCAGCCAATCACTCAAACAAACCTTGGCAGGGAAGATCGAAGGGCTGGGAGTGGCGGGGGATGAAATAATGTAAGTGAATATACATTCGTGTATTATACTACAATTTCCTTGGGAGACAATTTTTTAACTTGGACCACCCCTTTAAGAGGTTACTCTTTTTCAGTTGCAGGACATAGGAAATGATGGGCCAACAACACAATATGACTCTAGGTGACGATTAAATAGACAAAAAAATACAGCGTGGCTACAAAAGTTCACGTAGTTATTGGCGAAATGATCAGTAGGCTGAAAATCTGTGCGGAATTGATACAATTGATACATGTATTAGAAAGTTGTTGTTTTTTTTTATCATCATGATAAAGCTTTATTTATATCAGACCAGACAACTTCGATTAGAAATTATGTACAGCCTCCTTAATCAGAAATCCATATAGGTACCGTACACCCGCTCGAACGCTATAAACTCTCCAAATGACTTCGCCATTGTTACTGATCATACAGTGCAGAGGCAAATGTCACCGCACCCCCTGCCTATTAGTCTTCCATTTCTGCTGACGCAGCAAGAATTCCAGCCCGTGAATAATTTTCGACTTTAATAGGAAACTGATTTGAGAAAATATCAACACAGCTCTTCATAAAAGCTTGAGATCTCTTAATTCAAATGCAGGTTGTTCAACTTGTCAATTTAGCAATTTTCCAAGAGTAACAACTCTCTGTAGCTCATATAAATATAATTGGAGGAGGATATAATATGAGACGTATTCATTTATACAGCCGCCATATCCATCATAAACGTGGGATATAAAAGAGAGCCGTATTTCATTATAGCTCTGGTGGCTGACTGAACTTCTGTAGTGAGACACTTCAGCTATTTTCCTTACGCGTGTTGCCTGTGAGTGATGATAAAAGTCTCGGTGTTTGCTTCTAGAATATTCTGTTTCCGCTGTGGTAGAAACTGCTGAAGTTATTGTATGTCAGGGGCGAAGATTTATCAAAGGAGCGGAGGATTTACAGGAGCACTCAGTATCATTTACTTATGCTAGTGGCAGGTGAGTGCATCCGTAAATCTCACCCCTCCTCCATAAATCCACACCAATTTGTCTTAAAGTGAGATTGCAGGATCTCATGGGATTGCAATGGAGAGAAGCACATGTATTTATTCTTTACAATGTATCAGCAGTGCTTCATTCGCTATATGACTTGCATCGGAGAAAACTGACCTCTCTCTTACACAAGGTAATCCAAGTTAGTTTTAGAAATCCAATGTTCTCATTCCACTTGTCCCTACATAACCTCACAGCATTTACCTGACATGTAGGCAGATCATTGACCTAAACCTCCTGGTCCATTAAAAGAGTTATAAATGGTTAATCACGGTGAGTCGTGTAGAATATTCAATTTCAACTATTGAAAGTAGGTCAGCCATTGTGAAAGATATGTATTGTATGGTTGGTTAAAGTCTACTTGTCTCTGCTTTCTTACAATATTTCACTTGTCTACTTTTATTTTATCTTTTATGTGATTTAGAGTTTCTATATATATATATATATATATATATATATATATATATATATATGATCTACAGCCTATATACAGTATGCTTTGCACAAAATCCTCACAAATGTGAAAATATCTTCTTATCTTTAGGTAGGTCCAGGAGGTTTAGGTCAATGATCCACCTACACAACAGGTAAATGCTATGAGGTTATGCAATACTCAATGCTTATGAGTTGTGGTATTTTATCCAACCATTAAAAATTAGTATTTAAGTAGTACATTGATAACTACTCAGTGTAGTAGTGCCATATGTACTTATCTGAGAAGGGGATTAAACAGTAGCATTTATAAGATGGGGGGGGGGGGGGCAGGGTGACCAGGTTACTCAGCCCTAGAAATTCAAAATGGCTGGCAGAGAGAGAAAGAGAGAAAAAAGCTAAAGAAACTAGAGAGAAAAAACATGAGTCCTAGGAGACCTCAAAGTGTCATACACAAATTTGTCAGGTCATTTGGAGAACTTTTGATTTGGGGAGAATCGATTTGGACAAAACAAACCCAAATTGAATTTTGAATGATTCGCTCATCTCTGATCATGAGAAAATATATTTGTCATTTAAAGGGAATCTGTCACCTAGTTTTACCCTATAGAGCTGCGGACATGCACGGATAGATATCCGCTAGCATGTCCGCAATATACCTGTCCCATATGTCTGTGTGGTTTTATTTAGTTTAAAAAATGATTTTATTGATATGTAAATTAGGCAAGTAAGGTGCCCAAGGCGTGGTTACTTACGTTTAAGGAGCCCAGCCACGCCCCTGTAAAGGAGCCCAGCACCGCCTGCATCCAGGAATCTTCTCCTTGCTCACAAAGTTACAGTGCCGTAATCTCGCGATGCACGAGCTAGCGCATGCGCAGTTCGTTCACTGAAGCTGATGCCAGCAAAGGGAACTAACACTTTGCCGGCACTGCGCATGCGCCAGCTTGCGCATCGCGAGATTATGGCACTGTAACTTCGTGTGCAAGGAGGAGATTCCTGGATGCAGGCGGTGCTTGGCTCCTTCACAGGGGCGTGGCTTGGCTCCTTCACAGGGGGCGTGGCTGGGCTCCTTAAACGTAAGTAACCACGCCTTGGGCACCTTACTTGCCTAATTTACATATCAATAAAATCATTTTTTAAACTAAATAAAACCACAGAGAGATATGGAACAGGTATATTGCGGACATGCTAGCGGAGATCTATCCCTGCATGTCCGCAGCTCTATAGGGTAAAACTAGGCGACAGATTCCCTAAAGTGTTCCTGTATTTTTTATTTTTTTTATTTTGATATATCATAGTGTCATATCAAAGGTTTTGATCAGTGGGGTCCAAGTGCTGATCATATGATTAGGAGAAAGAAGAACACACATATAGCGCTTTCTCTCCTCGCTATTGAAGACAGACTTAGTAGAAAGTCTATGAGCCTGAATCGAGTCTAGTAGTGAGGAGAGAGCGCTCTGTGTGAACGCTTCTTTCTCTGGATTTTAGCAATCGGTCTCAGCACTCAGGCCTCTATCATTCAAATCCTTTTATGTCATCATGACATATTAGAAGTTTTTGCCAGTACAGGTACAGTGTAAAAGAATGATGTCATAGTTACATGGCTACAGAGCTGAAAGGTCAAAATACAATCAATCTTCTGTGCTCTTCATTGTTTTTTTGGCCAGAAAACTGGACAACTCTGAAATAGCAATTGGGTTTCCATTGCTATTTGTACATGGTAACTACCATAGTGGCAGACCATGCGACTGCTATGGGGCCTAGGGCAAGAGGGGGCCCAGTTGGGATCATCCCCTCTGCTACTGGAGGTGAAAACTTGGTCAGGACTCTACCCCCTAAAGGAGC
The DNA here is from genome assembly GCF_905171765.1 of Bufo bufo. NCBI lineage: Eukaryota > Metazoa > Chordata > Amphibia > Anura > Bufonidae > Bufo > Bufo bufo. The sequence goes on along the minus strand of NC_053391.1, from coordinate 101,913,321 downwards.
AACTTTTAGCACATGAGGCAGTGGGAAAAAATGGCCCAAGGATCATTGAAAGGAGCATTTCTAGCAATGCTTCATTCAGATCCATCACTTCATCATTCATCATTTCAGAAAATTTTTCCTTACAAATGAATTTGACGTTTTAGTGATTCACTTAGGACGAATCACTTTTATAAATTCAGTATACTAGTAAGGAAAAAAAGGGGCAAGGAGGATAAAGATAGAGGATCACAATTGATAAAAAAAAAAAATATTTAATAAATAAAAATGAATAAAACTATCCATGAATATTACAAATTGAAAACTATAAAGAGAAAATTGTGATGAGTGTATTTATTAATACGAGCACCTCAGTAACTTCATTTTAACAACTTGTGTAAGTCATGTCTTATTGAGCATCTCTACCTAGGGTATGTGCTACTCCATAATGTAGAGTTACACCCATCCTTCAATGTCCCTTTACTGTCATTGTGCCAGTTCTAGCATTATGTTCATGAAACAGGAATATCAATATAGTCATAAGCATTAGGAAGTAATATGGTATAAATATTCTTGTTTGTCAAAAAGCATATATACAGGCTATTTGCTTAAAAATTTACATAAATGCAGGCTGCTTTAAAAATCCAAAATTTCAGTCTTTATCAATAGTGAAATAAACTATAAGGCTATTTACCCCTGTATACAGTACAAGGGCTACTTGCTGCTATATACCAGATTTAATTATGTGTAAGTAGTAGCACAGGCTATTTATTGCTATATAGTGAGTTTACAGTATTGTTGTAGTGTATATATGCTATAGTAGGAGGAAGGATTATATCAGCACCGTGTCCACGGGGTATGTAGCAAGAAGCAGGGAGTTTGATGGATGGCTGCAGAGCAGCATGGAGCCCGGGAGGAGTGGGGGAGCAACATTTTGGGCTCACAGAACCATGAAATGCTTCTAATGATTTCATTTTAGCAAAGAAAATGTAGTGCTATGCACTGTATCATACATTATGTGAACTGGATCTGGATATTATTTCTTCTAGTATATCCCCAAGCCATGAACAGTACCTTTGAAATGAGAAATTCCCATGATTCTTCTATGCATTAAAATAGTAACATCAGAATGAACCATTGAGTGTTTGCCAAGCAGAAAAAAAATGTAGATGTTCCAAGACTGTAGACATTCTGAGAGATTATACCCCGCAGGTTCCAGATCTCTCATAATCATCATACATCATTATTGGACTTCTTAGAATGCGTGTGTGTGGCGGCCCGGGAGGAGTTGGAGTGGAAGATCGGAGTGGTATTTGCTCTAGCTGATGATAGTCTGTCATGGTGTCTTTCTCACATCATTGTACCCTAGGACCATGCAGTGAAAGGAGGAGGCACCCTTTCTTATCTCATGGCACACCCTGATTCTGGAGCTTCTGCCTGATGGGAGCTGGGGTGCCCTTGATGTTAGACGCTCGTAGATGGGTGTAAATCATGGAGTGTAGATTGCAGTGGTCAGCATATGGTGTAGGGGCCAGCAACCAGGCCAGATGTAGTAGAACAAGCATCTTTTTTACTTAACTGAAAAATAAGAGTTGCACTACATCCAAGAACATTAAAGCACAGTTTCATCTATTCACAGTGCAAATCCTTTCCCTGGATAGTGAGGTATGGAGGTTGGCAAAGGTGAAAGTTATGGCACTCTTTGTACTGTCATACTAAAGTCTCGCTCAGTAGAATCTATGGTTTGCAGCAGTATCTTGGCAATAATGGTTTGTAGTGTCCACTGTGCGATACAGGGTTTTGAAGGCACATCTGGCCAGGACATGTTCAAATGTGAAGGGTGCCTTAACGTTGTCCCTCACTGCAGCAAAGTCTGAATAGCTGTAGTAGTAGGTTACCTTGCTGACTCCTATGCTTGGCCATGAAGATTCTAAGTTCTCTTTCTCTCGCTTTCTGTTGATCTTGCAGAAATTGGTGAGTCTCTGTAGTTTGAGGCTTAAAAAGAAAGTGCATAGGTCACTGTTTCCTTCCTCCAACAACCCAGTAAGAACTTGCATAAGTTAAGGGTGGAGCCAGCCCTCCTACAAGAGCTAAGCCAGAATGGTTAACCCTGGCCATGCCAATCATACAATACTATGCTGACTATACATTACATAGCATTAAATGCTATTATACAACATTAGATGACATTCCATCTGCTCTGGGGTACTGCATGTGGACAGCAGAAACTGAGCAAATAAATGAACTCTTTAAAAACTCCAATTAACTGAGCCCAGCAATGGTTGGCAACAAATACTCTATGGACACAGTCATTGTATGAGTATTAGGGTGGCTTGGCTGGCACTCTTTCATGGACACTTCTCTGGGGCTCTACGTAAGTTATCTGATGCAGGTAACCTGTGGAGAGAAGATATGTTCATCAATACTTACCCCTCGTTTGTGATGCCAATTCAGCAATCTCAGCAGTAATCAAGAGACAACCCAACTGTCTGCAGGCTCATCCAACTGAAATAGTGACCATATGTGCACCTGTGTTTTACTGTTCTGCTAATGTCCATGCAGATGCAAAGGAAGAAAAAGGAGCACAGCTGGTCAAGGCTTCAGAGGAAGAGCCCGCAGTCAGTCGGGCTGTCACGTGATCGCAGCCGCGATAACCGAAACAGCAGCACAATGGAAAGGTAAATACTGCTGAAAGAAAGTGAGTCTAATGGGTAAGGATAGGAACTAGAGTGGGTTCAGATCATTTCCACAGGTAAAGAATGTTCTTGCTTGGCTATTGCTATTAAGAAGCAATTTAATCTCACAATGTGCTTAGCACTCCTACACAGCATAGAATGGAAGACCTAGCAGCGTATCTGAAAAAGCACCACTCAAGATGAAAGAAAGAATAAATAATACAGAAATGTAAACATTGTATTAAAAATATAACATTATAAAGTCTCATTGCATGAGAACCTTTTACATACCGGATTGTAAGAAGACACTTCACTTGTGCAGAGCTCACCTCCAGATACTGCGGGTTAAATGCTGAAATACTGGATCAAACATTCTACTTTTAGCACAAGACATTTATATATGAGGGATGGGTTTCTATAGAGGTTTGTGTCACCATATGTATACATCTGTCCTTATGGATCAGGACGACCATCTGAAATGGACCCTCTGAACTCAATGTGTTTTTACCCTAAAGGATTGAACGTGAGACTGCGTCATTCTTCTTTTTGGAACAATTCAGTAAAGTCTGGATTACAGATTTCCACTCACAGGTTTGCTAGATAGAAGTCTTTGTAATCCCTCACGGGCAGGATCTTCTCTCCTTCTGTACCAGTTTGTAACTCATCTTGCTCATGCTTAGTGCAATTGTCTGTGTTATTTGCATATGCCCCTTATCATATGTACAGAGCCATGGAATGAATGGAGCTTTAATAATAAATAGTAATTATGATAGAAGTGATTTTCCCAAGCATCCCTCATATAGATACAGTATCTGTATTGTTACCTTCTAATGGGGTTGTCCCATTTTTAAAACCAGCTCCTGAAACTGAATACTTATTTAATTACATGTAATTAAAAATGTAGTATAGCCAATGAATCCAACAAAAGCTACCTGTATAGCACTGCCTGCTTTTTTTTATTTTCCTTACCAAGTAACATTGTTCAGGTGGTCACACATGCTCAGTTCCATCCTCAAACTGCCACCAGCCCTATTTACTGTTAGAAGCTGTGACAGTTATAAAGAGAAAAAGACAAATCCAGCCAGCGCTAGCTGCTACAGGTCAGCGTTGCTGCGGGGAGGAGTGAAACTCCACGAGGACAAAAGTGAAAGTAAATCCCGGCAACTGCTTGGATATGCTGAATCTTCTTCTTTTTATTTCTTATTTTATATATTTACAAGTTGTTACCTCTTATATAAAATAAGAAATAAAAAGAAGATTCAGCATATCCAAGCAGTTGCCGGGATTTACTTTCACAGTTATAAAGAGAAAGCTGCTGCCGAGTGGACACAACCGCTGAGAAAGGACGCACCCCCTGAGAAAGGGCACACTCGAAAGACCCCTGCTTGAAATAAATCTAGCAGAGCAACTGGAGCAAAGAAAGGGGGGGGGGATCTCTGCATGCATGTAAGGTGCCTGGCAAGTTGTAGCTTAGTTAGAAAGAGAATGTCATATAATACATGCACATGATGTGTGATATTCATTTTATTGTATCTTTTTTACATTAATTATGGGATAAACTCTTTAACCCGCACATTTTAAATAACAGTTTTAAAAAAAAGAAATATGACAGCCTACCCAGCTTAGTCTACCCAAAAGAGATTAAATGGGTATTCCAGTTTGAGGCAGCTATCACCTTCCCAATGTATAGGTGACAAATACAGGATCCTTGGGGTCACATGGATGTTGCTTTCTGGCCTTATAAAGCTGGAATACTCCATGTTACAGAAGAACGGTATGGCAGTGGTAAATATTATAATTCTTTGCCATAAGAAAATTCAAACATTTCTTAAAAATGCATCGGGCCTGGATGGGGACGAAATGTATTACCGATGTGTATATAGAAAAAAAACGCAATCGGAAAAAATGTAATTTGCTGCCAGAGTCTTTTTCTTTCTCCGCTTTCTCGTCTTCCACTCTTTCCCCCTCCTTCTGGTTCCCGTTGACGCGGTTAATTTATTAGCTTTACAGAAACTGTCTTGCTGGTATTACTTAACATAATTCTTTCTTATTAAGCGAGGAGAGTACATTTGTTAGCTCTGCCCAGACGATAGTGTTTTGCCTTTTACATCATCAGCCGTGAAATTCGCTTCTTGATCCTTCGCTTACTGCTGGACCTCATATCTATGACCCTCTGGGCAAGATTCAGAGAGAGGCAGCTAGCAATGAGTGATACCCTGCTGAAGAGATAGGGAACGGAGGAAGAAAGAGAGAGAGACAAGGAAAAATAATACTACATATACTACATAAACTAAACTGTAAGCACAGCAGCAGTAGCGAGACTCATCTGCAAGAATGTGCTCTCCACTTTATTACTGCATGACTCGATCCAGCTAATGACAGGATAATAAAAATCCTTACAGGAAAAAGCTTTAAAGGAGAATTACATTTTCTTCTCTGCATACAGTTTTAATACAAGCTCACAGTCTGTTTTATTTGTTAGGCTGGGTTCACATATAGAAATGGAACGATTTTCAAAGGAAAAAACCTCTTAGTTGCAGATTCCTGCAGAAATATCTTACAATGATTGAAACAACTGATAGAGAGAAAAATCTTTCTAATCCTTAAAAAAATTGGGCTTTGTTAGCATCTGTGCTATATTTTACATTCATAACGGTGCCGCCACACACATTTTTTTGTTTCTTGGGGCCAAAAAGAAACCACCTAACTTGTTTTGCATTTTATTAGCCATTTCTAGGTGTTTTTGGTCATATAATTTTTTTCACCACCTGCCATTTTTTTATGGTGTTTTTTGTGTTCCTTGTGTTTTTATAGTAAAGCAGGTGCCATACTATAATGTATTTTCCTCTGCAGAGCTATATGGGGAAATAAGGAATGGTACAAAAATGCTAAGCAAAAACACCATTAAAACGAGATGCACACTGGCATTTGTGCTTTTCAACCTGGGCAAAAAACACAAATGTCAGGCAATGAGGGGGAAAATGGCACACATAGAGCAAGCTGCAATATAAAAAACAAAAGCTACTGACCCAAAAAAAATGCACTTCGAGGGTAAAAAAAAAACTCCATTACAAAAATTGTCTGTTTTTCTGGTTTTAATACTGTATTTCCAATATCTGGAGTTGGAATGTTTTGCCTAAAGATTTTATTTTCTCAATTAGTCCAATTCTTGTCTACAGGCTATTTGTAGTATGGTAGCTTCACCCCGTAGAGTTAAATGCCATACAAGACAAAGGTAGTAAATGATAGTGGAACTGTTTATGGTAAAAAATAAATTAAAAAAATAGACATTTTATCATAAATCCTGCTAATACTTTTTGTAATTCAATACGCAGCAAAAATATTCAGCACCCATCAAATCCAAAATGTTATTGAACTTACTGAGTGACAGATGCTTTTTTTTTTTTTTTAAGGTTCAGTGGTATCTTCTTTCAAAGACACATCTATGTTGTATTTGAAATATCTACCATAATGACACATCAGAGAAATCTGAACCTGGATATTTCCTTTAAAGAGTAACTGTCCTTTCATTTTCTTTTTAATAAATGAATAATGCAGGTGATTATAAGAAACTTAGTAATGTATCTTATCAGAGAAAGATGGTTTCCTTCTGTTATCAGGCTCCTCTCCTTCTCCCTCTTCCTGTTCTTACTCTCAATTCTGCCTTCAGTAAAGACTGTCTGCCTGCTCACTGAAGGTTCAGATTTGATAGAAATCTATGGAGATCGTAAGGGGTGAGGGAGAAAAGGGAGGGGCTGCACACTGGCAGAGGCTGAGAGACTGCTCGTTTGTAAGTGATTTACTGTCTAATGTCACTTCTTAATTCTGCTTTGCAATGTCCACCATTACTGCTATTACTTCTGAGGATGTTTTAAAGTACAGAGAGATAGGGAACAGGATCACCTCTTTCTCCATGTCCTGTGTATAGGCAGACATGATTAGATGTGGTCTCCATCAACTATCTCATAAAAAAAATAGAATTACAGACAAATTGCAGAGGGAGAAACTGCTAAAAATGCCAGATACAAGTCACATAATGGCAACAAATAGTATTACTGCCCATGTACACATATGGCGGCATATTCTGAAAAATTGCCAGTTACACTATAAGTGATGATCCTTACTCTAGTAGATAAAATAAGAAAACACAACTAAAGGAACCCTAAACAATCAAAAACTAGAAAAGCTTAGCGGAGAGAGGGGCAATCTGTGAATGGGATGAGAAATATCACATGGTAAAATGAGACTGACAATATAACAGAGGAAGCCTCTTGAGAGAGGGAAGTGTTGAAAAAATACACACAATGTGCATTAACCTGCAAAAAGGAGTCGATCAGATTTTTCTTCAAGGGTGGATAATCAGGCTAATAGTCCAGGAAAAACACTCATGAAAGAGCCAAAAACAAAATTGCACAGAAAACAAACAGTAGCCGTGCTGCAGACAGGGGAGGAATCAGCCATGACTATGAAAGCTGATTGAGGATTATTATGCTGTGTCCAAGCATTAGTCTCCTTCTTTCCATGTGCTTAGTGAATGCGTTAATGTGTTCGAAGAAAAAACCTTGACTCAAGAAGGAACACCTGAACTCTGTGGATTTCACGCTAATCAAGAATCAGTTAGTAGACGTGAGAAGTCATAAAGGGCACAAAATACATTTTCTTTTCCTAATTGCGTAAAATTATTAGTCTGCATTATTAGTGTCCGACTGGCCAGGCAGTTTAACAAGGGATGCACAGGTGAGTTCATTGGTCGGACACAATAATGGGCAAATTTAAAAACAAAAGATCAGAATTTCCTGAACAGCTTTTCAGGGAGATTAAAGCGCTTTCAATTCTGCTAGAATTGACTTGAATCTGACACCGGATTTGAATGAATCGGACTCGAATTTTCAGAAATTTGTTGATCTCTAGCCATTACCTATTGGGACACACAGTGGCCTAGATTTACTAATCCTAAACATGGTGCAAGCTTAGACAGGTTGTCTAGACCCGCACCAGATTTATCACACGGGCTAAGGCTGGATGTTAAATGTGGTGCTGAGATAAACAGTTTTGTCTGACCCAATAACAACCATTGGTTGTCCTACTTTGAGACAGATTTTTTCACCAGCGCCAACATAGTAGATCACTAGATAAAGCACCATAAGATATTGGAAGGCTATGTTGCTCCATGCTCACCTTTTGTTGTTGTGCAAATCAGGCACAACACTGATTGGGCATAGTAGTAGTCTTTGACTGCAGCACAGCACAGTGCGGGTGATGAAGGACAATCCTCAATGTTAAAATGCAGGAACAAAAAAATGGCCAATGCTGCCAAGGAAGGAATAAAGAAAATATTTTCTCTTTACTATAAATAGAATATCAGATAAAAACAACGTTCGATGTTGACATCACATCTTCATCAGGTCATGTACAAGCTTGTTGAGCATGTCAGGGGAAAATTATAGAAACCCTACCACTTTTTCAACAAAAATTGGTTCAGACATGTTAGTAAATCTGGGCCTATGAGTAGTGTTGAGCGAACCTGAACTGTAAAGTTCAAGTCCATACCGGAAATGTTTGGGTTCGAGTTCGGTGTTCGGGCATTTAATAAAGCTTTTGAAAGGCTGCAGGGTAGCCAATCAACAAGCTTTTAACCTGTGGTCACTTACAAGCCATCACAACCATGCCTAGTAATAGCATGGCTGTGATTGGCCGGTGCATCATGTCACCCAGCCTCTATACAAGCTGGATCATGTGTAGCACTACCTATCAGCTCTGAGTAGTGCAGGGACAGGAAGCAGGCAGCTGAAGCGAGGGAGAGTGTTAGGAATCTGGCTATTTGTTTTGTGGGTGACCTATAAATATTTTTTGTGGGTGCAATACACCAGCTTTGCACCCCTGACATAGAAATATAATAATGTATCTGGCTGTTAATTCTGTGGGTGACCTATAGTGCTTTTTTGTGCTGTGTGCAGACCGGCAAGGAGGGCAGGGGTGAAGAGTGTGTGGAAGATGATGTGGAGGATGATGAGGTCCTAGACCCCACATGGAATCAAGGTCATGCGAGTGACATGTGCAGTTCGGAGGAAGAGGTGGTGGTCACACAGAGCCAGCCACACAGCAAAAGAGGGAGCAGGCTGTAAAAGCAGAGTGGCCGTCCCCTAGCCAGTACGCCTGCTACTGCCCACCGCACCCAGGGACTGAGCACACCAAAGCCAACTCCAAGCAGTTCCCTCCTACCCCACTTTGATCTCTGCCTCCTAGTTCAAGATTATTATTATATTACTATGTTATTTTAAGTCATTTCCCTATCTATATTTGTTTGCTGGGCAACTGTCCTGCTCTTACCCCCATTTTGCTTCCTTTTGCAGCCCTCTACCCCTTACTATGACAATTTTACAGCAATTTTAGGGCACCAAAGTTCAGGTCCCAATTGACTTCAATGGGCTTCAATGGGGTTCGGGTTCAGGTTCGAGTTGGCGTCAACTTTGACCCAAAGTTTGGTCGAACACGGCGATCCCGAACATCCACGGGTTTGCTTATCCCTACTTATGAGTTCTGTCTCCACCCAGGAGAAAAAAAGGACTTTCCATATTTCATACCTTATTGCAGAGGTATTGCTAAGTTAGAAGTATTGCTCCTAGGAGAAAATATGGTGCCTTACTGAGGTGCAAAGAGTAGCAATGAATCTGCAGTGACATGTGCAGAAACCCCAAAGACTGATAGCCCTAGATATTCCCAAAGGAATCTGTATATTCATCCTGTCCATAATTTGTCTTACTCATGAGCCTTTATGCAATGCTTACCAACACTAAAATTCATGTCTCAATAGCTTCAGGAAGACATCCTAACCTGTCAAAAACTAAACTCTTAAAGAACATTTACATAAACCTTAACCATTAAGTGCTGTGATTTACATGTAATGTCCTAAAAAACAGGACTATTGACGGGGCATGTGCCCCAGGTTCTGGGAGTCTAGTGGTGCCAACAAGCCCCTCTGCCTTGACCAAGGTATGTAGATACAGGTATAGGGTAGCATTGTAAATCTTTGCTGGGATGAATGAAAGCCTAGCTATGACTCTGAAAAATGGAACACAATGTCCTACTAGATTGAATACAAAAACCTAACCTAGTCTTAAATGGTCTTCATGCAACCCGTTTATTGTAAGAACTGAAGGAAATATATCAATTGTCAGCCAAGATTGTTAGGATACGATCACATCTAGAGGTTAGTAGCAGGGCCACAACATAGCCAAAAACTTCTCTGACATATGCAAATCTGCATGATGTTTTTTTTACCCCTGACTATCATTTGTTATTGTTGAGGGACTGTAGAGACAGATCTTAGATGGTTGCTTCAGCATGCCAGGTGGCTATGGTTAAGAACCATCTATGGATCAAAACATTCCATTGGGTCATGCACACTTGTGTTTTTAAGCTATTTGGAATAAAGTAATGTGACTTGCTGGCTAGTAATGAGCGGCAGGGGAAATATTCGAATTTGCGATATTCATCATATATTTGCGAATTCTAAAATCCTCGATTTTTTTCTTGATTGTCGAAATCGGCAATGTAATATGCGCGTATAACACACGGAATACAGGCGTGGGTCACTGTTGCTACATTTTTCAAGCTGCTAGAAGTTTCCTGAGACTGGAGAAAATGGTTGGCACGGGAAAACATTACAATAGCTTTATATGCAGTGTGGGGGGTCCCAAGCGGGGTTACCCCTCAAGATAGGCATTGAAACAGGGTTTTTTGTCACGATACAGCGGCATATATATATAAGGGTCCGTCATTGATGGAAGGTACGTGTCACCGAGGTTCCTGGCCTCGGTGAGATAGGAACCGGTTATTTTGTGTGTCAGCCGCAGCTAGTGCTCGCTGACACTGTTTTTTCTTAGTGTGGCTGAAAAGCCGATCCGGCCCGGTTCTTATTGGGAGCAGCAAAAGAGCAGGGTGGGTGGCTGTTCCCCACGTCCAGGCCAAGTTTTGGGCTGGGGTTTAAAAAACCCAGCCAGCAGCTGAGCTGGGTGTGGATTGAACCTCCAGGAGATAGTGGAGCTCTGTGTTTTGGGAGCTGAGGAGTTCTGCCATACTGCAAGGCTGAGAGCTGCCAGCTGGAAGCCAGGCGCCCTAAAGCCTGTTGTGGACTGCCAGGTGACGTGTTTTTTTGAGTTCTGTGGACTTTTGCTGTTTCAATTAACACGAGGATTCCTGCAGTGTGAATTAACACCAGGGCCCTGCCTAGTATTGTGTTTTTTTTTCGTGCTTTTTTTGTGTGAATAAACACTGACTTTTGTTTATCAACCGTGGTTTTGCCTCTGTATTGCATCCGCTTACCCTGCCTACCAGAGCAAATCCCCACAATATATACTGTGGATTTTATTCGGAGAGATTTCATGTGAAAGGCTATTTCCTCACTTTTCCCTATTAAATGCTTCTCATCAGAAATGGCAATGGTTTGAAATCATCATCCACACATTTGGCAAATAATACAATAGCACAGAAAACCACTGTACTGTATGTTCACAGAGTTCCTTAACAGGAGGCTGAGATTGTTTAGACAGCGAGTGTAGAATTTTCTGAGAGAACCTCTATGATTGATATGGTTCCAAGCTGAGAAATGATAAGTGTAGGACAGCTCTTCGGGATTTCTACCTTATTTTTTATTCTGCTATAGATAGGTAGTTTGAAGGGAAAAGTAGATATCAAAGACAGACATAAAGAAACACCAATGCACATCTAGGAAAGGGTTTTTAAGTGGGGATGGACATTACTAGAATTATTATTTTCTTTGATTAAAATGTGCACAGCACAGTGATGTGAGGTTTCAGGCTTTGTTTAAGGCCTCATGCATACGAACGTATTTTCTTTCTGTGTCCGTTCCATTTTTTTGCGGACCGCATGCGCAACCATTCATTTCAATGGGTCCGCAAAAAAATTTGCATTCCGTTTTCGCATGTCCGTATTTCCGTTCCGCAAAAGAATAGAACATGTGGGCTCAGCGTGCATGTTGGTACTTGCATCCCTGGATCCGATGAAAGCTGTAATGGCACCGGACGGGGTTAAAAGCAGAGTGTGCTTGGCGTGCACGCTGACCTGCATTCCCTGGATTTTGTGTGGCTGTCATGGCCCATGAACAGGTAGGAACTAGTGATAGGGACCACTCAAATGGAGGCAACCTTGACGCGGTAAGTGGCTTATTACGCTTTGGCCAAAATGTACACCAATGTCTTATCCAGCATGGAGGCAGGGCAGAATGCTGGATATAGAGTGCGATCACATTTGTATTCTCCATGTCCTATTATTGTCCGCATTACAGACAAGGATAGGACTGTTCTATTAGGGGCCAGCTGTTCCATTCCGCAAAATACAAAAAGCACACAGACATCATCCGTATTTTTTGCGGATCCGTTTTTTGTGGACCGCAAAATACATACGGTCGTGTGCATGAGGTGTAAAGGGGGTTGTCCCACCAAAAAAATATTCTACAGTTTTCAAACCAGCAACTGGATCTGAATACTTTTATAATTGCATTTAATTAAAACTTTTGTATAGCTACTGAGTTATTCAATAAAATGTATCTGTATAGCGCCACTTAATTTCTTATTTCTTTGACCGGCTCATTAATAAGGCCGCACATGCTCAGTTTAATCTTTCAACTGCCAACTGAGCTGTGATAGGGAGAGAACTGCAGCAGAATGGAGACGCCTCCTGAGCTGTGATAGGGAGAGAGCTGCAGCAGAATGGACACGCCTCCTGGACTGCAGCAGAAAAGACACTCCCCTTGAGTTGTCAGCTTGATTTAAATCTAGCAGAGCAATGAATGGAGAGATCTCAGGATCCATGTGAGGTACAGGGCTGGTTCTAGCTTTGTTAGAAAGAGATTGGCGTGTCCTATATGAAGTCTGATTTTAATTTTTTTTATTATTCATGGGATAACCCCTTTAAGCTTATGTGCTGGGACTTTTTCGGTACCAAATTATCTGATGTCACACATAGCTTCTTGGGGAAAATTCTGTACCTGGACGATGGGTCATATTATAACACAGATATTCTGAAAAACCACTTCTGAACTATTTCCACGGCAAATTTACTTTAATGCTTAAGCCCTGAAGCTTGCCACTTTAATGAACCTACACTATGGTATACAGTACCTGGTATACAGTTGATTACTGCTTGGCACACTTTTGGCATTCTCTTGATGAGCTTCAAGAGGTAGTCCCCTGAAATGGTCTTCCAACAGTCTTGAAGGAGTTCCCAGAGATGCTTAGCACTTGTTGGCCCTTTTTCCTTCACTCTGCGGTCCAGCTCACCCCAAACCATCTCGATTGGGTTCAGGTCCGGTGACTGTGGAGGCCAGGTCATCTGGCGCAGCACCCCATCACTCTCCTTCATGGTCAAATAGCCCTTACTTTCAAAGTTTTCCCAATTTTTCGGCTGACTGACTGACCTCGTTTTTCTTTACTTAGCTGCTTTTTTCTTGCCATAATACAAATTCAAACAGTCTATTCAGTAGGACTATCAGCTGTGTATCCACCTGACTTCTCCTCAACGCAACTGATGGTCCCAACCCCATTTATAAGGCAAGAAATCCCACTTATTAAACCTGACAGGGCACACCTGTGAAGTGAAAACCATTTTAGGGGACTACCTCTTGAAGCTCATCAAGAGAATGCCAAGAGTGTGCAAAGCAGTAATCAAAGCAAAAGGTGGCTACTTTGAAGAACCTAGAATATGACATATTTTCAGTTGTTTCACACTTGTTTGTTATGTATAAATTTCCACATGTGTTAATTCATAGTTTTGATGCCTTCATAGTCATAAAAATAAAGAAAACTCTTTGAATGAGAAGGTGTGTCCAAACTTTTGGTCTGTACTGTATATCAATAAAATGTACAAGTACTCATTTGTATTATAGAAACTGCTCTCTAGGTATGCTGATAATGCAATAGTGCAGCCAGGAGAATTCATAGCTCCAATACAATTTCATTCACAGATTGGAAAGAAGGTTTCATGATCACTGTCGACAGGGCGTCCTTACTGGAAGGGTACATTTACACGACAGTGAAAAGAATGGCCAAGGAAAATTGGCCCACTGTCCGTGTTTTTATAGCCATTTTAAACTGTTTTTGCATCAATTTTCTTACCTTCTGTCCATTTTTAACAGATGTTTGGAATCCGTTTTTAACAGCCATTAAAAATGGATGAATACTATGATTAATGCCCCCATTAGTGTCCCCCAGTATTATTAATACACCCACAAGTGCATCCCTAGTATTATTAACGCCTCCATTAGTGGCCGCCAGTATTAATAATGCTTCATTAGTGGCCCCCAGTATCAATGCCTCCATTAATGGCCCCAAGTAATAATAATTCCACCATTAATAGCCCCCAGTATTATTAATGCACCCACTAGTGCCTCCCTAGTATTATTGATGCCTCAAGTAGTGTCCCCAAGTATTAATAATGCCTTCATTAGTGGTTACCAGTATTAATAATACCCCCATTAGTGATCTCCAGTATTATTAATGCCCCCTCTGGCCTTTATTCCACTTGTGTAAAAAAAAAAAATCACCTCATCTACTTGAACGGGGACACTCACTCCTCACTGGATGCAGCAGGAAATGTCCCGGTGTGTTCAAGTAGACGAGATGCCTTTCATTCCTGATTTTAATTGCCATTAGGGCTTGTTCACACAAACGTATGTGTTCCATTTCCGTATTGCGGACCGCATATACTGATCCGCAATACACGCACACCGTTCCATGTGAATTCCGCATCACGGATGCGGAACTCATTCACTTCAATGGGTCCGCAAATCCAGAGATGCGGAACGGTGCGGAACGAAAGCACGGAAGGCTACGGAAGCACTACGGAGTGCTTCCATGGGGTTCTGTTCCGTACTTTCATTCCGCAAAAAATATAGAACTTGCTCTATCTTTTTGCGGAATGGAAGGATGCGGACCCATTCAAGTTGCGGACCCAATGCATGGAACGGAACACATACATTCGTGTGAACAAGCCCTTAGACAGAATTGCTGCTGATTTCAATGCAGTCGTGAAAACCTTTCATGAGGTGCTTTGCTCTGGATAAACACGGTAGGTCTCTGATTTCAACTTTGCTAAGTACAGTATGTTTACTATGCTGCCTAAAGTCTGGTGACCTCCAAAGCTTTGTATCTGCCATAGCGGTATATTTCCAAATAAGCCCATTGTCCCTCCACAATAAACACCCTGGATAAATAATCTCCACGCTTCACCTATTCAGGGGCAGAAACAGTGGTGTATCTACTGTGGAGCCAGATCACTCGACTACTAAAAGTCCCGGGGAGGGGGCCCGGGAATGACCTGCTTCTACTGTTCCCAGCATAGATTTACTACATTTTCCATCAGCCAACACTAGGGGGAGCTCAGTGCAAAGAGATTATTTGCAGCATTTATTTAAGTCAATGGTAACTGCATAAATTACTATGCCCTGAGCTCCCCTAGTTTTGGCTACAAGCAGACAGTTTTTTTGTATACTGTGTGAAAGGAAAGATATTCCTTTCTGCATATTTAAAAACATATTAAAATTGGAATCTGAAGTCGGCTTTGGTACCGAGGTACCAGCCGGTACCAAAGCCTACTATGGATTCCAATTTTAAAATGGTTTTAATTACGCAGATAGAAATATTGTACGGATTCACCGAAGTCTCTTGCAGCTTCAGGCAATATGAAGTTGGCCTACATGGAACCAATACATTTTAATGCTGTACAGAAGCAGCCTAAAAAACTAAGCTTTTGAACAATAAATAATAGTGCCCCCTACTGACCACATGCAAGTGTTATGCTCATTCCAATTCATGGCTCACAATTACTGGTGGATTGGCTGACCGGTGAGGAATTTTCCCATATGAGTTGGTCCCATTGAGGGCCTATATTATGTTCCTGCCCTCTGTTGTTGCTTTCCCCAAGAGCTCCTATGTGTTTCCCCATTATTTTTACATTGCCATGAAAATCCTGATGAGGGTTGTTGTACTTCAGCGGCAGCAGCAGAGAGTAACAGGTTGGATTCTCTTACCTTGAAGCCTTACGGCACAATCTACTGATAGAAACACTTTAAGATTCCGGCTCATTTAGCAAGAACTTATTATGAGAAAAAGTAATAACACGCTCATTTCTGACACTCCCTTGTAATGAAGCAGATGAGCGGGTCTGTGGGAGGAAGGGATAATAAGAGAGAAATAGGATGAAATGTTGATAAACACCGGCGAACAAGTGAAAATGATTAGGGAAGATTCAGTGGATTTGGAAGAAAGGTCAGAACGAATGATGAATACATTTATTAATTACTGTGCGAGTACAGGAGAACGGTGTTGGAGAAGAGTGTTCATCAATAGAATGAGTTTCTGGATTTACAGAAGTGAATCATTCATTAAGGCAATGCTTGTAGTGCAGTCTCTTTATGTACTCCAAGTTCTGTACATCATCTGCTCAGGAATGGATAAGATTGCCTGGCACAGGTGATAATTTGTTCTGTGAACTAACAGTGGTATAAAGTATATACTGCTGCATTGGCCAAAAAACCTGTGACGTATATGCTATGGTAGGGAGATATAGTGGCCTTCGTCTCCCATAGATTACCATTCTAAAGATAAAGAGGATCATTTACAAACAGATATATGGCACTTTTTGGCGTATATCTGTTGCATATTGCGGCGCAAAGGTTATTTATGCCGCAATCTGCGACTTTTTCCTGCTTACGCCAGGTCTAAAAAAAGAGGGTGTGGTGTGAGCGGGGAGGAGGAGGGAGGCTGGCATGCCCATCTCATTTATCATTTTATATGCCTGTTTTAGGCATAGAAAATGGTCTAAATATACGTCATAAATTTGGCACCAGCTAAAGTGGTGTTAAGACTGGCGTCTCAGTGGTTAGCACTGGTGCCTTGCAGAGCTTGGGGTCCTAGGTCAAATCTGACCATGGACAACATCTGCATGGAGTTTGCATGTTCTCTCCGTGTTTGTGCTATATAAGTGAGTATAATAAATAATAATTAAATAAAACGCCCACCAAAGTATATGCCATGATATATTTTTTCAGTGGAATGTCTTTGTATAGGAAGCAAAGTAGATTATTCTTCTGCCGGACCTTAAGTGCCCTGTTTTATTAGCGTTCCATTATTGTGTCCGAGCTTGGCCCCTCTGGAGGTTCCTCCGGTACTATGGTGGGCTAGTCCAACCCTGCTTTTAACACCCATCAGACCTATAGGGCCCCACAGATATGTTCAGCTTAGGCCTCATGCACAAGAAAATATTTTGCATAAGTGTCCGTTTCAATGGATCCACAAAAAATATGGACAGTGCTGTCTGCATCCGTATGTCCGTTCCGTAGCCCCACAAAAAAAGATAGAACATGTCCTATTCTTGTCCGTTTGGCGGACAAGGATAGGCATTGTTACAATGGATCCGCAAAAGAAAAGCCAATGCAATATGGACGCCAAATGGATGTCTTCCGTATTTTTTACGGATCCGTGTTTTGCAGACCACAAAACACATTCGGTCATGTGAAGGCAGCCTTATGCATAGGCTTTCTGCATGACACCTACTGCTACATGACTAGTTGTGTGAAGCATAATAATCACCATATGCAATAGTGGATAGCAGGTCTGCTTTTAGGCCGGACCCATTTTCATTTCTGCATTTTTTTTTTTTTTCCTCTCAACATTCCAATAGCCATAACTTTTTACATTTTCTGTTCACATGCCATGTTCGAGATTATTTTTTAAGGACAAGTTGTAATTGTTTTGTGGAACCGTTGAATTTACCATATCTTGTAATGAAAAATAGGAAAAAAAACCTTTGTGGGGTGAAACTGAAAAAAAAAGTTTTGAGGATTTTTACATTATGATGTCCTCATTCTGTGGGTCAGTACAATAACGACAATACCAAATTTGTGTAGTTTTTATTTTGTTTTACTACTTAAAAAAAAAATTCAAACCTTTGAAAAAATAAACATTTTCTTTGCATTGCCATTTTCACACCTATAACTTTAATATTTCCACCTGAAGATCTGTGTGGGGGCTTGTTTTTTGAGGGGAAACCTGTAGCTTTTTTTGGTGCCATATTTGGGTATGTACAATTTTCTGATCACTTTTTATAAAATTTTTCAGAGGGACAAGGTGACCATTATGGCATTCACCACAAAGATATTTTTATATTTTAACAGTTAAAGGGCGTCTGTCACCCCACTAAACTGAGTTGCTGAGGAGCCGAGCCTCCTTCTCTCAGAGCGCCTGCGCCGAATCAACACAGTCGCGCGATTTTTGAAATGCTGACAGGGCTGGCCGGAGGAGGAGATCGCGGCTGGCCCTGTCAATCAACAAGAGGAGGGGGCGGTTTTTTGCGGCTGCTACCAGCAAGTAGACGCCCTACTTGCTGGTAGAAAGGAAATTAGCATATCATAAAAGTAATTTTTTTGCAAAATCTACTGAACGAAAATTATTAATAACATAAGGTATAGCAATATCGCATGATAGGGATTATAAGTACACCAAAAAAAAAACAGTTTAGTGGGGT
Organism: Bufo bufo; assembly: GCF_905171765.1. NCBI lineage: Eukaryota > Metazoa > Chordata > Amphibia > Anura > Bufonidae > Bufo > Bufo bufo. Next base: position 101,895,127 of record NC_053391.1, on the reverse strand, counting down.
GACAGAAGCCCTAGTCATTTTGGGATGTGGTGATATATTATGTTTATTGTTTATAGTTTATTTATTTTGATATATAAAATTGGGAAAGGGTGAGTTAGAATTTTTAATATTTGAGTTTTTTTTTAAAGGAGATTTATCACCCTGATTTTGGACCATTATGTACAGTAGAAAAACAAAAAAGACCCCAGGGGTTTGGAGAGTGAAGAAGGGGGAACAGTGCCCACCCAATATATCCACAAATAACACCCCTGAGAAATAACTCGGCACAAGCTCCCGAGTACAATGGCAGAATAACAGAAGAAAATGGAGCCAAAAATACCAGATGATAAATGGTATAAATATAGACTTTTATTACAATGTAACAAGACACAAGTAAAAATGCAATTACATGCATATGATGCCAGAGGACAGGGAACAAAAAGGAACAGGGAAGGAAAAAACGGCGCCACCCTGGGAGGGACACACTGGTCAAGAATACATAAATACAGAGGATCAATAGGGATGTGTGTGATATAATAACCTACCCTAGGATCACAAACATATACATGATAAATGGTGAGTCACTGATCAACTGCAAGGAACCAAAAAATGATGAAAATAAAATAAGTAAAACAAGCAGCTATAGTGGATGGCCGCACTGAATGCAGACCTGGATATCGGTGAACATCCAGGAAAGAAAATGCAAGAGGGTAAACATGCAGGAGGGACTCACCAAAAATGGACCAGAAGTTTAACAACCAGGATGGCGCTACCCCAACTTGCGTTTCGGCGTGCCTTCGTCAGAGGGTAACGCCATCACTGTGAATCAAATGTTTTACTCTCTGAGCCAATCAGGAGCCAGTACTTACTTGTCCCCAGGTGTGTATGCTGATCGGCGCGCGCACACTCCAGCGCAAACACGTCCGGCTACCCCGCAGCCGGCGTCCCGTCGGGCCACGCCCACCCCGCATGACGAGTCACATGATCGGGCGGAAATGACGCAACGTGAGGACGCACAGGCACGGGGCACCGGAGGCGGCGCCAGATGACGCGCGCACGCATCACAACGGGGGAGGAGCAGTAAACATCCACCTATCTATTTCTAAAATCGGGGCATCTCCATCAAAAAATGAAATAACAAGGAAGGAGGGGACAAAGAAAACAAAACAAAAAACGGGTGTGACCGCACATATAAATATATAGATGAATACCCGTTATCTCATGCAGTGTATCAGAAAAGGAACGAACCATGAGATACATATGTGTAATATATACAATATAGTGCAATTTAATAAATATGACAATATATCCAATGCTTGATAGGCACGTATATATAATAATACAGAGTACAAGAAGTAATAAAAATAATACAATTATACAGAAGAAAAAGTGCAAAAATACAATTGCACAAAAATACAAAGATACATGATTATTCATAAATACACGAATACAGTTGTGTTCAAAATTATTCAACCCCCACTGAAATTGAGTGTTTTGGCCAGTTTGACATTGATTTTGATCATTTCAGTCATCTTGTTTACAATTAAATCAAAGAAGCACTTGTAAGTCAGACAAATATAACATAACATTTATAATGAAATAACCACAAATGTATTTTCTGTGCTCACATCATTATCAGTTTTATTCAACCCCCAAGTGATATTCAATCTTAGTACTTAGTACAACATCCTTTTCCAGTTATAACAGCTTTTAAACGTGAAGCATAGCTTGACACAAGTGTCTTGCAGCGATCTACGGGTATCTTCGCCCATTCTTCATGTGCAAAAGCCTCCAGTTCAGTCACATTCTTAGGCTTGCGCGCTGCAACTGCTTTCTTTAAGTCCCACCAGAGGTTCTCAATCGGATTTAAGTCTGGTGACTGCGATGGCCACTTCAAAATGTTCCAGCCTTTAATCTGCAACCATGCTCTAGTGGACTTGGAGGTATGCTTGGGATCATTGTCCTGTTGAAAGGTCCAACGTCTCCCAAGCCTCAGGTTTGTGACGGACTGCATCACATTTTCATCCAATATCTCCTGGTACTGAAGAGAATTAATGGTAACTTGCACACACTGAAGCTTCCCTGTACCTGTAGAAGCAAAGCAGCCCCAAAGCATGATTGACCCCCCACCATGCTTCACAGTAGGCAAGGTGTTCTTTTCTTCATAGGCCTTGTTCTTCCTCCTCCAAACATAGCGTTGATCCATGGGCCCAAACAGTTCTAATTCTGTTTCATCAGTCCACAGAACACTATCCCAAAACTTTTGTGGTTTGTCCACATGACTTTTGGCATACTGCAGTCGACTCTTCTTATTCTTTGGAGACAGCAAGGGGGTGCGCCTGGGAGTTCTGGCATGGAGGCCTTCATTACGCAGTGTGCGCCTTATTGTCTGAGCTGAAACTTCAGTACCCACATCTGACAAATCTTTTTTCAGTTCCTCAGCAGTCACACGGGGACTTTTCTCCACTTTGCGCTTCAGGTAGCGCACAGCAGTCGAAGTCAGCATCTTCTTTCTGCCACGACCAGGTAGCGTTTCAACAGTGCCCTTTGCCTTGAATTTGCGAATGATGCTTCCTATGGTGTCTCTTGGTATGTTTAACATCTTTGCAATCTTCTTATAGCCATTGCCCTTCCTGTGAAGAGAAATCACCTCTTCTCTTGTCTTCCTGGACCATTCTCTTGACTTCATCATGTTTGTAAACACACCAGTAAATGTCTAGAAGGAGCTCAGTATCACAGTCCTTTTAAATCTGCCTAATTGGTGCTTATTATGCTTGATTGCTGCTCCTTGACATCCACAGGTGTTTTCAATACCTGATCGAAAACACTTGAATGAACCTCTGTTCTTAAGAGTGGTAGTCTTTAAGGGGTTGAATAATTGTGTCAATGAAGAAATCACCCAAAATTTTTTTAATACTGTATTACAAAAACAATTGATGTCATTTTAGTTGCATTTGGTTCTTTAAAAAGTCCTTGTAAGATTTCATTCTGAACACAATTACAAATGTACACTAAATTCCCTAAAACCCTTTACAGCATTGGGGGTTGAATAATTTTGAACACAACTGTACATACACAGAAATAACAACATGATTGATGATTCTCACATACATCATAATTGTGATATTCAATTAATACATGATTGATTGAATAAATACATAAATACATGCGGTAACACCAGAAAAAGTAATAATGAAAAATAATGATAATAATAATTAAAAGAAATGATATGAATAAACGTGATGGGAATAAAGAAACGTAGAAATAAGGAAGCGTAAAATGAAAAAAGTGAGGGTGCATGTGTAAAGATATGCATATATGTACATAAATATATAGATCACATAAATACATGCATATTGGGTAAAGTGAATATATACAGTTGCAAGAAAAAGTATGTGAACCCTTTGGAATGATATGGATTTCTGCTCAAATTGGTCATAAAATGTGATCTGAGCTTCATCTAAGTCACAACAATAGACAATCACAGTCTGCTTAAACTAATAATGCATAAAGAATTAAATGTTACCATGTTTTTATTGAACACACCATGTAAACATTCACAGTGCAGGTGGAAATAGTATGTGAACCCCCCTAATGACATCTCCAAGAGCTAATTGGAGTGAGGTGTCAGCCAACTGGAGTCCAATCAATGAGATGAGATTGGAGGTGTTGGTTACAGCTGTCCTGCCCTATAAAAAACACACACCAGTTCTGGGTTTGCTTTTCACAAGAAGCATTGCCTGATGTGAATGATGCCTCGCACAAAAGAGCTCTCAGAAGACCTACGATTAAGAATTGTTGACTTGCATAAATCTGGAAAGGGTTATAAAAGTATCTCCAAAAACCTTGCTGTTCATCAGTCCATGGTAAGACAAATTGTCTATAAATGGAGAAAGTTCAGCATTGCTGCTACTCTCCCTAAGAGTGGCTGTCCTGTAAAGATGACTGCAAGAGCACAGCGCAGACTGCTCAATGAGGTGAAGAAGAATCCTAGAGTGTCAGCTAAAGACTTACAAAAGTCTCTGGCATATGCTAACATCCCTGTTAGCGAATCTACGATACGTAAAACACTAAACAAGAATGGATTTCATGGGAGGACACCACAGAGGAAGCCACTGCTGTCCAAAAAGAACATTAATGCAAGTTTACAGTTTGCATAAGAGCACCTGGATGTTCCACAGCCGTACTGGCAAAATATTCTGTGGACAAATGAAACCAAAGTTGAGTTGTTTGGAAGAAACACACAACACTATGTGTGGAGAAAGAGGCACAGCACACCAAAATCAAAACCTCATCCCAACTTTGAAGTATGGTGGTGGGGGCATCATGGTTTGGGGCTGCTTTGCTGCGTCAGGGCCTGGACGGATTGCTATCATCGAAGGAAAAATGAATTCCCAAGTTCATCAAGACATTTTGCACTAGAACTTAAGGCCATCTGTCCATCAGCTGAAGCTCAACAGAAGATGGGTGTTGCAACAGAACAATGACCCTAAGCATAGAAGTAAATCAACAACAGAATGGCTTAAACAGAAGAAAATACACCTTCTGGAGTGGCCCAGTCAGAGTCCTGACCTCAACCCGTTTGAGATGCTGTGGCATGACCTCAGGAAAGCGATTTACCCAAGACATCCCAAGAATATTGCTCAACTGAAACAGTTCTGTAAAGAGGAATGGTCAAGAATTACTCCTGACCGTTGTGCATGTCTGATCTGCAACTACAGGAAACGTTTGGTTGAAGTTATTGCTGCCAAAGGAGGTTCAACCAGTTATTAAATCCAAGGGTTCACATACTTTTTCCACCTGCACTGTGAATGTTTACATGGTGTGTTCAATAAAAACATGGTAACATTTAATTATTTGTGTGTTATTAGTTTAAGCAGACTGTGATTGTCTATTGTTATGACTTAGATGAAGATCAGATCACATTTTATGACCAATTTGTGCAGAAATCCATATCATTCCAAAGGGTTCACATACTTTTTATTGCAACTGTATATATACACATGTGTTGCGATGACATAAAATACCATATATGGTAAGAGGTCTATAACAATCAGAGATTTGTATAGAAGAAAGCAACACAACAGGAATTACAAAAGATATTGCTAGTTGCAAATAAAGTGCAAAGTGCAGAACCCAATGAAAAGTGCTGGTGAAGAAACAAGACCGGTGGAATGAACAACCGGAAAATGTGTTATGTATATAGCCGTCCTGGATACAGAAGGGCAGAGAGAAGAAGGGGGGAGAAGGAAAAAGAAGGAAAGAAGAGGAGGAGAGGAACGGACGGAAAGGGAGGGGGGCGGAGGGGAGGAGGAGGAAAAATGGGGGAAGGGGGAGGGGAAAGGGGGGAGGGGAAAGGGGGGGAGGGAGGAGGGGAAAAGGAGGGGGGAGAAGGGAAACGGGAGAAGGAGAAGCCCGCATGGATGTAACCAAGGGCACATGGAAGTACATCGACATAAATACAAATATGCAGTATATACATCCAAACCTGTTGAAAAATTCAGGCATGAAAAAAAGACCAAATTGCAAGAATCAAACACAATAGTAAATCAAATAGAAATCGGTGGATGAGGCATCCTGTAAAAAACTGAGTGCTCACCGAGCACTGTGTGTGCAGAGCAGGAAGAGGAAGTTATAGCAATATAGCAAATATATTAGTTATTTTGAATATTCGTCTTTTTTTTTTTTTCAATGTGTACTGTTATTCCACTTTGGCATACTGCTCCCCGACAAGCGTCCCCGTCACCATGGGAACGCCTGTGGGTTAGAATATACCATCGGATCTGAGTTTTCACCATCTCAGGGAAAACTCAGATCCGATGGTATTTTATAACCCACAGGCGTTCCCATGGTGACTGGGACGCTTGTCGGGGAGGAGTATGCGAACAACTGTACAGATAGGAAAGAATAATGTGAAAATTCTAAATAACGAATATATTCACTATATTGCTATATATTCGTTTTTTTTAATATTGGTAATTTTTTTTTCAGATGCAAACATGATTCCTTCCTGCTTAAGTTGCTTGTGGGCCAATGACTCATTGACCCACAAGAAAGAAGCAGGGAGGAATAATGTTTTCAGATGTTAAAAAATGACGAATGTTCGATATAGCGAATATATAGCACTATATTCATAATATTCGCGAATTTACGAAGTTGCGATATTCGCAATTAATATTCGCTATTCGAATATTCGAGCTCAACACTAATGTTGATCATGCTGACAGGTGCTGTTTGACCCTTTTAACCCCAGGCCAGTTTTCAACTTCCTGCCTAGGTAATTTTTTTGCAAATCTGACATGTGTCACTTTATGTGGTAATAACTTAAAAAACACTTTTACTTATCCAGGCCATTCTGAGAATGTTTTTTCATCACATATTGTACTTCATGACAGTGGTAAAATTGAGTCAAATTTTTTTTTTAAATTTATAATAAATACTAAATTTTCTTAAAATTTTGAAAAATTAGCAAATTTGCAAATTTCTATTTCTCTACTTTTATAATAGATAGTAATAACTCCAAAAATAGTTATCACTTTACATTCCCCATATGTCTACTTAATGTTAGGATCATTTTGTGAATGCCATTTTATTTTTTGGGGACGTTAGAAGGCTTAGAAGATTAAAAGCAAATCACACTTTTTAAGGACCAGTTTAGGTCTGAAGTCCCTTTGTGAGGCTTACATAATAGAAAGCACCCAAAAATAACCGCATTTTACAAACTACAACCTTCAAGGTATTCAAAACCTATTTTACAAACATTGTTAACCCTTTAGGTGTTCCACAAGAATTAATGGGAAATGGAGATTAAATTTCAGAGTTTCACTTAATCCATTTTTTTCCACTAACAAAGCAAGGGTTAACAGCCAAACAAAACTCAATATTTATTGTCCTGATTCTGTAGTTTACAGAAACACCCCATATGTGGTTGTAAACTGCTATATGGGCACATGGCAGGGCACAGAAGGAAAGGAACGCCATATGGATTTTGGAAGGCAGATTTCACTGGGATAACTTTAAGCTGCCATGTCACATTTGAAAACCTCCTGATGCACCCCTAAAGTAGAAACTCCAAAAAAAGACCATTTTGGAAACTATGGGATAAAGTGGCAGTTTTGTTGGTACTATTTTAGGGTACATATGATTTTTGGTTGCTCTATTTTACACTTTTTGTAAGGCAAGGTAACAAAAAATAGCTGTTTTGGCACAGTTTTTATTTTTTGTTATTTACAGTGTTCATCTGACAGGTTAGATCATTTGGTATTTTTATAGAGCAGGTTGTTACGGACGTGACAATACCAAATCCGACACCTTTTTATGGTTCTCTGTTTTAGTTTTACATAATAAAGCATTTTTGAAAAAAAAAATTCTTTTGTGTCTCTATATTCTGAAAGCCATTGTATTTTTAATTTTGGGCGATTGTCTTATGTAGGGGCTAATTTTTTTCAGTATGAGATGACAGTTTGATTGGTACTATTATAGGGTGAATATAGCTTTTTGATCGCTTAGTATTACACTTTTTGTGGTGAAGGTGAAAATTGCTTTTTTGACACACTTTTTATTTGTATTTTTTTACGGTATTCACCCGAGGGGTTAGGTCATGTGATATTTTTATACAACAGGTTCTTACAGACGTGGCGATACCTAATATGTATACTTTTTTATTTATTTAAGTTTTACACAAAAACAGCATTTTTGAAACAAAAAAAATCATGTTTTAGTGTCTCCATATTCTGAGTGCCATAGTTTTTTTTTATTTTTTGGGCGATTGTCTTAGGTAGGGTCTAATTTTTTGCGGGATAAGATGACGGTTTGATTGGTATGATTTTGTGGTGCATATGACATTTTTGATCGCTTGCTATTACACTTTTTGTGATGTAAGGTGACAAAAAAATGGCACCGTTTATTATTATTTTTTACCGTGTTCACCTGAGGGGTTAGCTCATGTGATATTTTTATAGAGCAGGTCGTTACGGACGTGGCAATGCCTAATATGTCTACTTTTTGTTATTTATTTAAGTTTTACACAATAATATAATTTTTGAAACAAAAATATCATATTTTAGTGTCTCGATAGTCTAAGAACCATAGTTTTTTTATTTTTTGGGCGACTGTCTTAGGTAGGGTACCATTTTTGCGGGATGAGATGACGGTTTAATTGGCATTATTTTCGGCGGCATATGACTTTTTGATCACTTGCTATTACACTTTTTGTTATGTAAGGTGACAATAAAATGGTTTTTTGACACGGTTTAAATTATTAATTTTTTACCGTGTTGGTCTGAGGGATTAGGTCATGTGATATTTTTATAGAGCAGGTCGTTATGGACGTGGCAATACCTAAAATGTATACTTTTGTTTATTTATTTAAGTTTTACACAATAATATCTATTTTGAAACCAAAAAAAATCATGCTTTAGTGTCTCCATATTCTGAGTGCCATAGCTTTTTTATTTTTTGGGAGATTGTCTTAGGTAGAGTATCATTTTTGTGGGATGAGAGGATGGTTTGATTGGTACAAGTTTGGGGTGCAGATATGACTTTTTGATCGCTTGCTATTACACTTTTTGTGATGTAAGGTGACAAAAAATGGCTTTAACACCGTTATAATTTTATATTTTTTACAGTGTTCACCTGAGGGGTTAGATCATGGAGTATTTTTATAGAGCAGGTTGTTACGGATGAGGCAATACCTAATGTTATTTTTTACATTTAGCACAATAAAAGCATTTTTGAAACAAAAAGAATCATGTTTTAGTGTCTCCATAGTATGAGAGCCATAGTTTTTTTATTTTTTGGGCGATTGTCTTAGGTACAAGCTAATATTTTGCAGGATAAGATAATGATTAGATTGGTACTATTTTCGGGGGCATACTCCTTTTTGATCGCTTGGTGTTGCAGTTTTACTGATGTAAGGTGACCAAAAAATGTTTTTTTAGCACAGTTTTTATTTTTATTTTTTGACGGTGTTCAACTGAAGGGTTAGGTCATGTGATATTTTTATAGAGCCAGTCGATCAACGGTTAGGGGTCTGATCCCCTTAAAATGCATCACAATACTTCTGTATTGTGATGCATTGGCTGTAAGTGTATTACAGACTGTAATACACTTCAGCCAGCTTGCCTGTGAGATCCAGGGGGCTGAATCTCACATGCTGTCACGGAAGGCAGCCACGATGCCTAAGGAAGGCATCGGGCTGCCTTCCCTGCCATCGGGTCCCCGTCACAGCAGCGCGAGGACCTGATGGCTGCTCCGATCCCCGCACGGACATTGCACATCAAGGGTTAATGCGACGGCATCTGTGTTTTTACCGATGCCAGCGCATACAGCAGGGGTCCGGCTATCAGTGACTGCCAGACCCCTGCCGCTGATCGGGCGGGCGCAGCTCCTGCCCATAATAGTACGGCGCTGGGTGACAAGTCACATCCTGCTGCGCCGTACTATTACGCTGCTGGTCGGGAAGGGGTTAAATCTATATATATATAAAGAAGGACGTATATATGTATGTATGTATGTATGTATGTTCCGCGATCACTCAAAAACGCAACTATCGATTTCAACGAAACTTGGTATACACATCCCTTGCTACCTGGAAAGAAATCTTGTGGAGATCATATGCCCCTACACAGCAGCTGCATGGAGTTTGTATGCTTCAACTGTTTTTGCTACACACATATTGATCTGTAACTCAAAAACTCATCGATCAATTTTTACTAAACTTGTTACGCATATCACTCACTATCTGGAAAAGAATACTGTAGAGGTAACATGCCGATACACAATGAGTTTGTCTGTCCCGACGTCTGTCTGTCTGTTCTTTATGCACGACCAAACGACTGGACCGATCTTTACCAAATTTGGAACACATGTACATCAGGTGTCCGGGAAGGATTTAGACCAGGTCTCAGCTCTCTAGGACGTGCCGTTCCTGAGATATTCCCAAAAAAATGACCTGCATTACCCAATACAAGCCTGCAAGTCTTTCTCTTCATATCCCAACTGCCATACATGATCACATGTCCCTTATCAGCCAATAGAAGCTCGCAGGCCCTTAGTCTCCACATACACACAGTTTTACTCCAGGTTTCTATAACAACCCAGCCATTTTTCTTCACTGCTGTAGGTCAGCTTTAGGCTAGGGCTACACGATGACATTGATGTCGCACCAATGTCGCGTGACACATGTCGTCGTGTAGCCCTAGCATTAAAGGGGCAGGGCGCTGTGGAGGTCACTGTTAAAGAGACGTTCACTGTGGATGTTACTGTTAAGTGGGCAGGCCGCTGTGGAGGTCACTGTTAAAGGAGCGGACACTGTGGAGGTCACTGTTAAGGGGGCAGGGGCCACTATTAAAGGGGCAACTGCTGTGGAGGTTAATGTTAAGGCAGAAGGGTATTGTGAGGTCACTGTTAAGGGAGCGGGGTACTGTGGAGGTCACTGTTAAGGGGGCGGGCCCCTGAGGAGGTCAATGTCAAGGGAGTGGGATGCTGTGAAACTCACTGTTAAAGGGGCGGGCTGCTGTGAAGGTCAAAGTTAAGGGGATGGGCTTCTGTGGAGGTCCCATTTTAAAGTGGCGGGGCACTGTGGGGGGGTCAGTGTTAAGGGGTGGGGGACTGTGGAGTTTACTGTTAAAGGGGCGGGGTGCTGTAGAGGTCACTGTTATGGGGGATACTGTCAATATCTTTTTACGACACACACAAGCATTAAATTAAATAGATGAAATATACCCGTGCGGAGCCGATCCTTCTGCTAGTAAATGCTATAAAGTTAAAGATTATTGTTTCCAGGCGCGGACTAGCCCACAGGGGTACAGGGGAATCGCCCGGTGGGCCCCTGAGCAAGGTGGGCCCCTAGTCTCCCACCCCCTGCACAAGTGGCACATAATACAGTAGACTTACTGCACTACATACATATATTCAATGTACAGCACCTCAACCAGCCTATGTTCATATAAAAAAACTTGTTAAAATATGTATTATATTTGAATGTATCCGTACGGTGGGCCCCCAAAATAAATTTTACTGGTGGGCCCTAGGTTCCCCAGTCCGACACTGATTGTTTCTAATATATTTTGGGATATTTAAGCACCACTCTTGGGCCTCTGCTTAAATGCCCAAAAACGCCCACAAACCACCATCAAATTTGCACAAAACCTGCCACCAGAATCCAGAAAAAAAAATGCACATTATCTAAGTATTATGAACAGAACTATAACATTAAAAAATGTAATTCAGAAAAACACATTCAGCTGGAAGCATCATGTCGTATTATTCCCTGTCTTATGAGATAATGTGGATAATATGGATGATGCAACACCATGACAGTGTCCTGTCTCACCACTGAGCCATACATTGGTTTTGCACAAGGCCATTAAATCTGAGGCCAATGTCAGATGGTTATTACGAGAAAGGTCTCCTACAAACCTATATATTGGAAGATGAGAGAAGCCTTGTCCATTTTCTGTTGACATTTTTCCCAACAGCCACATTGATCCCTTCAGTTTTTGTCTATGTTGTAGCCACTCAAAATAGATTTTTCTCCTTTGCCTTGATTGGGGTCAAGTCTAAATGAACTTTCTTTTCATCCTTGAGGCACAGCAGGCAAAAGTAAAAGAACACTCATTTTATTTTTAAGAAATCTGCCCTGGAATAAGTTGAAAATAGTTTTTCTGTTCAGTGTTGGATTCCATCTTTTGTCAAAGGTTGCCGTTTACCAGAGATTATTTTTGGTCAAAGAAAGAAGTACGGTAGCTTTAGTATGAACTCAGAATTTTGCTTCTGTAAACTTTTCTGTTCTTTATAATGCCTCCATGATCTTGTGTTTTATTGCTTGCACATGGAAGGTATACACAGGTTTTGTTTTTATATGTACATTTTGGCCTACAAAGAATAAGGGTAGACCAAGCCTCTTTCTTGAAGATTTTCTTTGATATTTTAATGTGAATCAGAAGAAACTTTAGCAAATTTCATCACTAATTCCTCTTGTCTTATTCTAACCAGGTTTGATTTCTGCAGTAACAAATGAAATCAGCAATAAGCCGACTGGAAGATGGGATCCAAATCAAGATACAACTTCCACCACCCTAACAGAGGACCTCGAAGGAGAGGTGTCTTTCATCACAACAGCACCCACTATGACATTGTTGAACCACCACCCACTTTTAGAAGGGATTCTTCATGAAAGTATCATGAAAAAGGACTTCCGACATCTACCATCTTACTTTTCTAGAATCAAACAAGTGGATAATGATTTAAAAGACAGATTGACTGCACTCAAAACAAGGATTAATCTGGCACATGGAGACCCTTTATCAAATTCCCATGATGATTCTTCTACACCTACAATGCCTCTTAATCCATCTACCATGATAATGGACACCACTTCTATTGTCACTGAAAATGGAAGAGAAATACGGGACACAGTCTCATCATTCCCAGTCCTGGACTCTCTGCCAACTTTGGATTCTCATGCTGCACTCCAGACAGAGAAGGGTAATCCTTATTATGCATCTCAGCAAGGCTTAGGCCACGTGGAACCATTATCAATTGCTCATTCCTACTTTCCCACTGCCACACAAGGCAGCAGGGTCCCATCTGGTTCAACTGAAAATACCAATGGATTTACACCAGAGAGAAAGCATACAAAAAAGACTGTATCCAGGATATCACCATCCCCATTGAGACTGAATGAAGAAGAAGAGGAAACTACTACCAGCACCATTATTACCACAACTGTTACAACAACAGTGCCAGTATCAGGTGAATATGCAAATATTGGTCCAATGTAACCACATATATGCATTTTAAGGGTGTTTTCACAGTTTATCTTTATTTGGCATGTCAGGAAAGATCCTAACGCATGTTACAAATGGACACCTAGGCTCCCATTATACCAATGGAGGCCAAAAGAGTGTTCTTTTGGCCACTGTTGCACAGTATATGCTGGGGCTTCTTACTGTTTTCCATACAGAGGCATCCAGTACAAAAATACGTTGCACGTTATACATTTTTTTTTTAACATTGGTGCCTATGTGTTACAGACGCAACTCTCAATGGGAACCTCACACGGACACTGCAGAGTGAAAAAACGTAACTCAGTATGTAAAATATTTGGAAAATGAGAGGTGGGGTCTCTACATGTAAGAGATAAGGCTCCATCAAACAAAGCACATATTCTGGTACTTATTCATGATAACACACTCACTAATCCAGTAAGGTCCTGCCTCTGTTTATTGCTTAGCCCTCATCCTTTAAAGGGGTTGTCCCACGAAAAGTATTCTGCATTTTTCAAAGCAGCACCTGGATCTGAATACTTGTGTGATAGCATACAATTAAAAATGTAGTATAGCCGCTGAGTTATTCAATAAAATCTATCTGTATAGTGCCACCTACTCTTTGTTCTTTACTTTAATTCTCTGTCCGCCTTGTGTAAGTGTGTATACAGAGACAGCTGTAAGTCTCTGATAGCTGTACATGGGCAGGTGTTATCAGTGATTGAGAGCATTCTCTGCGTAAGGGTGCATTCACACTACCGTAAGTGTTTTGCGGTCCGCAAATTTCGGATCCTCAAAACACGGATACCGGCCCATGTGCGTTCCGCAATTTGTGGAGGTGTTATCAGTGATTGATGGCATTCTCTGTGTAATTGTGTATACAGAGATAGCTGTCAGTTACTGATAGTTGTACACGATGAGGTGTTATCAGTAATTGATTGCATTCTCTGTGTAAGTGTGTATATAGAGATAGCTGTCAGTCACTGATAGCTGTAAATGATGAGGTGTTATCAGTGATTGATAGTATTCTCTGTCTAAGTGTGTATAAAGAGATAGCTGTCAGTTACTGATAGCTGTACACAGAGGAGGTGTTATCAGTGATTGATAGCATTCTCTGTGTAAGTGTGTATACATAGATAGTAGTGTTGATCGAGCACCAAAGTGCTCGGGTGCTCGAGTAGAACACCTCGGGATGCTCGGGTGCTAACATTAGGGGCGAGTGCCTGCTGCTGATCTGACATGGAAAAGATTATGGGCGAGGGCCTGCTGCTGAGCTGACCATCTAAAACATTATGGGCGAGGGCCTGCTGCTGAGCTGACCATCTAAAACATTATGGACGAGGGCCTGCTGCTGAGCTGACCATCTAAAACATTAGGGGCAAGTGCCTGCTGCTGAGCTGACCATCAAAAAACATGATGGTTGAGGGCCTGCTGCTGAGCTAAACATCGATAAAATTATGGTTAAGGGCCTGCTGCTGAGCTGACCATCTAAAAATTATGGTTGAGAGTCTGCTGCTGTGCTGACCATCGAAAAAAATTCCTCTAAAACATTAGGAGCTAGGGCAGCCTAACAAGCATGTGTGCCAGAGTCCCAACAGACAAAACTTCGCTGTCCTCATCAGGAGGATGACTCTCAATCTCCTCATCCTCTTCCTCCTCTTCTACCCATCCACGTTGAACAGATGGAATAAAACTTCCATGGGTACTACCCTGTGTAGCGGAGGCAACCGTCTCCTCCTCATCATCATCCAATTCGCGCTGAGAAGACGAACGGAGGGTGGTCTGGCTATCACCCTGTGTACTGTCTTCCCCCATTTCCACCTTTTCCACATGCAAAGTGTCTGCCTTCATTGTGAGCAGCGAGCGTTTTAGTAGACACAGAAGTGGGATGGCTACGCTGATAATAGTGGCATCGCCGCTCACCATCTGTGTTGATTCCTCAAAGTTGAGTAAAACCTCACAGAGGTCAAACATCCATGCCCACTCGTCGCTTGTGAAGAGCGGAAGCTGACTGGAAAGGCGACGACCATGTTGCAGCTGGTATTTCACTACTGCCCTCTGCTGCTCACAAAGCCTGGCCAACATGTGTAACGTGTAGTTCCAGCGCGTGCTCATGTAGCTGGCAATTGCAAGCGCTCCTGCAGCGTTGCCAGACCGGTGGCAGCTGTAGATGACTTTCGGAAATGGGCACACACGCGGCACACCTTCACCAGTAGCTCAGGCAAATTGGGGCAGGTTTTGAGAAACCGCTGAACCACTAAGTTGAACACATGGGCTAGGCATGATATGTGTGTGAGCTTGCCGAGCTCCAAAGCCGCCACCAAGTTACGGCCATTATCAGACACAACCATGCCTGGTTGTAGGTTGAGTGGCGAGATCCACAGCTCAGTCTGGTCTCTTATACCCTGCCACAGCTCTGCGTCTGTGTGCTGCTTGTCACCTAAACATATTAGTTTAAGCACAGCCTGTTGCCGCTTCCCCACTGCAGTGCTACACTGCTTCCAGCTACTTCCTGATGGCTGACTGGTGCTGCAAGATGATAATTCAGAGGTGGAAGTGGAGGAGGTGGAGGAGGAGGAGAAGGGAGGGTTGCAGCCACTAATGTAGGTGGTGGTGTAAATCCTGATAGAAGTAGGGCCCGCAATCCTTGGCGTCGGTAGCACCTGTGCCATCCCAGGGTACAACTTGCTTCCGGCCTCCACAGCGTTCACCTAGTGTGCTGTCAGGAAAATGTAGCGTCTCTGGCCACAAGACTTGTCCATGTGTCAGTCGTTAAGTGGACCTTCCCAATAACTGCGTTGGTCAGCGGGAGACATGCTGGTGTAAGGCGGGGACAGCACACCGTGAAAAATAGTGGAGGCTGGGGACTGTGTAACGAGTAAAGGCCGCCGACATCAGGCTGCGGAAAGCCTCACTGTCCACAGGTCTAAATGGCAACATTTCCAGTGCCAGAAATTTGGAAAGGTGCGCATTTAGTGCTATGGCCTGTGGGTGGGTGGCTGGGTATTTGCGCTTTCATTCAAAGGCCTGGGGTATGGACATCTGTACACTGCGCTGGGACACAGAAGTGGATGTGCTAGCTGATGATGCTTGCGAAGGTCCAGGTGCAGGGCGGGAGGCATCCGGGCCTGCATCTTGGACAGGGGATTGGCCAGCACGTAACACAGGGGAAGAGGAGGCAGTGGTGTGACCTGCAGACACTGATTGTGGACCCAGGCGTTCTGCCTCTTCCAGCCTGTTGCGGTGCTGCGAATCCCTCCCCCTCTGTACTGCTGTCCTCGCTAGGCTTGCCACCTTCCCAGGTTGGGTCAGTGATTTCATCGTTCACCATCTCCTCTTCCATTTCCTCACTCTGGTCATCCTCCTGACTTGTTGACCTAACAGCAGCCTCACTTATTGACAACTGTGTCTCATCCTCCTCATAAACCTCGTGAAACAATAATTGACGTTCCCCACCGTCATCTTCTTGTGACTGTGGCTGCTCAAGAGTTTGGGCATCAGTGCACACTATCTCCTCATGTCTCTCTTCAAGCGGGCTTGTCGAGAGGCCCAAATCAAGGAATGGCAAAGAAAAGAGCTCCTCAGAATATCTGAGTGTGGGATCACTTGTTTGCCAAGACTCTCCATGGTGGGGGGGAAGGAGGATCAGGGTGAGGATTCTGTTTACCAGACTCTTGGCTACTGAGACTGGACTTTGTGGAAGACAGGGTGGTGCTTAACCGACTGGAAGCATTATCTGCTGCAATCCAACCAACCACCTCGTCGCACTGGTCTGACTTCGAGAGTGGTGTCCTGCGCCGCCCTGCAAACTGGGACATGAAGTTAGGTATCGTGGATGAGTGTGTTTCTTGTGCTCTGACAGCAGGTACAGTTTCACTACACCCAGGGCCACGGCCTCTACGTGCACCATCAGCAGCACGGCCACTTCCCTGTCCCTTACTGCTCGCTTTCTGCATATTAAATGGTATATATGCTTGGAAGTATGTCACACATATACTAGGGCAGGTTTTGTAAGTGTATGCGCAAATAAATTAAACTGAATGTCACTGATATTTAGGATGTGCAAACGTTATACAGGAGATGTAGCGCAGGTAATGTAACTGTCTGCAGCGGACACCATCTACGTAAATGGTACACCGAATGTCACAGATATTTTTAGGCTGCGCACACGTTACACAGGAGATGTAGAGCAGATAATGTTGCTGTCTGCAGTGGCCAAACAATTGCAAGCTATTTAGCGCAGGTTGCGCTAAAAATATATATTGCTGCCAGATACAACAATGGTCCTTAAAAGGACTTTTGGGTCTCTAACACCAACCCTGCCTAACTAAAAAATAAAATTCAATTCCCTACACTATCTGCCCCTTCTACAGCACAGCTCTCCCTGACTAAGACTGGCCGAACCACTTGTCATCGGGCGCTTTATAGCACCAGATGACACATTCCAACATGGCTATGGCATTACAGTGAGTGGCAGTACTCACCTGTGCGTTTATTGGCTGCATAGCAGCCAACAAACGTGCGGGGAGGAGACTCGAGCATGGCGCTCGAGCATACATGATATACGGCCGAACACTGCCATGTGCCAAGCATCGCGATACTTGAACTGAACTGGTGTTTGGCCGAGCATGCTCGATCATCACTAATAGATATCTGTCAGTCACTGATAGCTGTGCACAGGGGAGTTGTTAACAGTGATTGATAGCATTCTCTGTGTAAGTGTGTATACATAGATAGCTGTCAGTCACTGATAGCTGTACATCGGGAGGCGTTATCAGCAATTGATAGCATTCACTGTGTTACTGTGTATACAGAGATAGCTGTCAGTCACTGATAGTTGTACACCGGGAGGTGTTATCAGCTATTGATAGCTTTCTTTTTGTAAGTGTGTTTACAGAAATAGCTGTCAGTCACTGATAGCTGTACATCGGGAGGCGTTATCAGCAATTGATAGCATTCACTGTGTTACTGTGTATACAGAGATAGCTGTCAGTCACTGATAGTTGTACACCGGTAGGTGTTATCAGCTATTGATAGCTTTCTCTTTGTAAGTGTGTTTACAGAAATAGCTGTCAGTCACTGATAGCTGTACAGCGCGAGGTGTTATCAGTGATTGATAGCATTTCTTGTGTTACTGTGTATACATAGATAGATGTCAGCCACTGATAGTTGTACACAGGGAAGTGTTATCAGAGAGTGATAGCATTCTCTATGTAATATGTATACAGAGACAGCCAACAGGCAATAAGCGCTACAACATGTGAGAGTGAATCTGGATCGCACATCCTCAATGCTATGCTTTTGATATGACGACTGTTTTTCAGCATAATAAAACATGGCTTCTCAGCACAATTATTAATAAATATAACCTTATGCTATGCACTAAAAGGAGGCATAGGTATACAGTTTGATCAAAGAGCATAGGCCCACTTACCACGACAAGGTTGTCTCTTTAAGTGGGGACCTACTCTAACTTTAGCGCGGCACTGCGCAGCGACCACCGGCACCCCCGCACCGCACCAGCAGGCGACGGGACCCAATATCCACACAGCGCCCTCACTGTGTGGCAAAGCCACCTTGGCCCTGGGTCCCATCACTCCACCAGCACAGCACAAGAGCAGCAATGGCCACCGCTCAGCACCGCATATTGTGAACAGGTGCAAAAGCTAACCTGTCCACAAACTCTCAGGAACTCCAACTGAGAGGTGGTAGGAATTTATAGACCCTTTGCAAACTCCTGCTGATTAAAAACACCTGGGCCGAATGGGGAGGAGTGCTGATCCAGAAATGGGGAAAAAGAAAATAAGACATGTAAGAGTGAATCTGGATCGCACATCCTCAATGCTATGCTTTTGATATGACGACTGTTTTTCAGCATAATTAAACATGGCATCTCAGCACAATTATTAATAAATATAACCTTATGCTATGCACTAAAAGGAGGCATAGGTATACAGTTTGATCAAAGAGCATAGGCCCACTTACCACGACAAGGTTGCCTCTTTAAGTGTTTAAGTCTCTTAGAGACAGCTGTCAGTCAATGAGAGCTGTATACGGGGGTGGGCTTAAATATAGAAATAGCAGAGGCTTAAATGTATAAATTACAAGTTTAATTTTTTTTCCACAAAATTAGATGTTACCATGCTTAGCTCCTCTTTTAAATAAGTTCTAAATATGTGAGTTTTTTGGTCTTTCAATTGAATTAAACATAAAAAGAAGTAATAATAAGTTTTTGCAACATAGAATATATGAAATTACCTCTTTAGTTTTGTATTTCCCAAAATAGCATAAATAGCACAAATCCTTCTGGGTCAGTGTTTTCTGGGTAGATGAGACCAAATAAGAAATTTCTGTAAATCAACACATCGTCTTTACGTATAAATATAATTCATATTTTTTTTTATTGTGGCATAAAAGAGGAGGGTTGCTTCAGACGTCCCTCTTTTAGTCAGCATATTACATGGTTGTCCATGGAAGTGTTTTATTTTTTAAAATTTATTAGGTTAAAGAGGTTGTTTGATTTCAGGATATTGATGACCTATCCTTAGGACAGGTCATCAATATCGGATCGCTGGGGGTCTGACTCCGGGCACTCCCACGATCAGCTGTTTGAAGGAGCTGCGGCACTTACATGTGCAATATATCACCTTCTAAGTTTACTTGTATGGAAGAGAAAGTTGTGATTACCCTGCACCGCCACTACACTGTAGACAGCATGCAGTAATGAATGAAGGGGACGCAGCCCCCACACGAGCACTGGCCTCTTCTAACAGCGGGGGTTGCCAGGAGTCGGACCCACACCGATCTGATACTAATGACCTATGCTGCCCCCCCTTAACATGATTTCATAGGTTATCTGCAGTCCTATATATCCTGTCAAAAGACAAATTTGATTGTGCTAAATCAGTTGTGCACGACCATTTTTCGTCTGAGGGCCGCACTAGACATGGTATAAATTTTGCGGGCTAGAAGCAGGTAGCTTTGCCAGGAAGAAATACAAACACTGTGAGGGGGCACATGTGAGCATTACTAAAATACATAATACGTAGGCCTTCAAATTTGCATTGGAGGCTGTGTTTGGAGCATCTGTGGCAGATTCTGTCGAAAGACTAGATAAAAAAGCATTGTATTCAGCACTTTTGTGTCCGGTAAAAAGACAGGATCCCGAACGGATACCATCATAGTCGGTGGAGTCTGTTCAGCTTCTTCCCTGTGGAGTGACAGGAGGAGGGGGGAGCAGGGTCACTAGTTAGGTGACAGGAGGAGGGGGGAGCAGGGTCACTAGTGGGGTGACAGGAGGAGAGGGGAGCAGGGTCACTAGTGAGGTGACAGGAGGAGAGGGAAGCAGGGTCACTAGTGAGGTGACAGGAGGAGAGGGAAGCAGGGTCACTAGTGAGGTGACAGGAGGAGAGGGAAGCAGGGTCACTAGTGAGGTGACAGGAGGAGGGAAGCAGGGTCACTAGTGAGGTGACCGGAGGAGGGGGGAGCAGGGTCACTAGTGAGGTGACAGGAGGAGGGAGGAGCAGGGTCACTAGTGAGGTGACAGGAGGAG
Source organism: Bufo bufo (assembly GCF_905171765.1). NCBI lineage: Eukaryota > Metazoa > Chordata > Amphibia > Anura > Bufonidae > Bufo > Bufo bufo. Next base: position 101,874,826 of record NC_053391.1, on the reverse strand, counting down.
AGGGAAGCAGGGTCACATGTGAGGTGACAGGAGGAGAGGGAAGCAGGGTCACTAGTGAGGTGACAGGAGGAGAGGGAAGCAGGGTCACTAGTGAGGTGACAGGAGGAGAGGGAAGCAGGGTCACTAGTGAGGTGACAGGAGGAGGGAAGCAGGGTCACTAGTAAGGTGACAGGAGGAGAGGGAAGCAGGGTCACATGTGAGGTGACAGGAGGAGGGGGGAGCAGGGTCACTAGTGAGGTGACAGGAGGAGAGGGAAGCAGAGTCACTAGTGAGGTGACAGGAGGAGAGGGAAGCAGGGTCACTAGTGAGGTGACAGGAGGAGAGGGAAGCAGGGTCACTAGTGAGGTGACAGGAGGAGAGGGAAGCAGGGTCACTAGTGAGGTGACAGGAGGAGAGGGAAGCAGGGTCACTAGTGAGGTGACAGGAGGAGAGGGAAGCAGGGTCACTAGTGAGGTGACAGGAGGAGGGAAGCAGGGTCACTAGTGAGGTGACCGGAGGAGGGGGGAGCAGGGTCACTAGTGAGGTGACAGGAGGAGGGGGGAGCAGGGTCACTAGTGAGGTGACAGGAGGAGAGGGAAGCAGGGTCACATGTGAGGTGACAGGAGGAGAGGGAAGCAGGGTCACTAGTGAGGTGACAGGAGGAGAGGGAAGCAGGGTCACTAGTGAGGTGACAGGAGGAGAGGGAAGCAGGGTCACTAGTGAGGTGACAGGAGGAGGGAAGCAGGGTCACTAGTGAGGTGACAGGAGGAGAGGGAAGCAGGGTCACATGTGAGGTGACAGGAGGAGGGGGGAGCAGGGTCACTAGTGAGGTGACAGGAGGAGAGGGAAGCAGGGTCACTAGTGAGGTGACAGGAGGAGAGGGAAGCAGGGTCACTAGTGAGGTGACAGGAGGAGAGGGAAGCAGGGTCACTAGTGAGGTGACAGGAGGAGAGGGAAGCAGGGTCACTAGTGAGGTGACAGGAGGAGAGGGAAGCAGGGTCACATGTGAGGTGACAGGAGGAGGGGGGAGCAGGGTCACTAGTGAGGTGACAGGAGGAGGGGGGAGCAGGGTCACTAATGAGGTGACAGGAGGAGGGGGAGCAGGGTCACTAGTGAGGTGACAGGAGGAGAGGGAAGCAGGGTCACTAGTGAGGTGACAGGAGGAGAGGGAAGCAGGGTCACTAGTGAGGTGACAGGAGGAGAGGGAAGCAGGGTCACTAGTGAGGTGACAGGAGGAGGGAAGCAGGGTCACTAGTGAGGTGACAGGAGGAGGGGGGAGCAGGGTCACTAATGAGGTGACAGGAGGAGGGGGGAGCAGGGTCACTAGTGAGGTGACAGGAGGAGGGGAGGATCAGGGTCACTAGTGAGGTGACAGGAGGAGAGGGAAGCAGGGTCACTAGTGAGGTGACAGGAGGAGAGGGAAGCAGGGTCACTAGTGAGGTGACAGGAGGAGAGGGAAGCAGGGTCACTAGTGAGGTGACAGGAGGAGGGGGAAGCAGGGTCACTAGTGAGGTGACAGGAGGAGGGGAAAGCAGGGTCACTAGTGAGGTGACAGGAGGAGAGGGAAGCAGGGTCACTAGTGAGGTGACAGGAGGAGAGGGAAGCAGGGTCACTAGTGAGGTGACAGGAGGAGAGGGAAGCAGGGTCACTAGTGAGGTGACAGGAGGAGAGGGAAGCAGGGTCACATGTGAGGTGACAGGAGGAGGGGGGAGCAGGGTCACTAGTGAGGTGACAGGAGAAGGGGAGGATCAGGGTCACTAGTGAGGTGACAGGAGGAGGGGGGAGCAGGGTCACTAGTAGGGTGACAGGAGGAGAGGGAGGCAGGGTCACATGTGAGGTGACAGGAGGAGGGGGGAGCAGGGTCACTAGTGGGGTGATAGTAGGAGGGGGTAGCAGGGTCACTAGTGGGGTGATAGTAGGAGGGGGGAGTAGGGTCACTAGTGGGGTGATAGTAGGAGGGGGGAGCGGAGTCACCAGGGACCAGTCACATGAGTCCATGCTCCTTACCTCTCCAGCAGCCCTGTCATGTTGCCTCCGGCAGCCTGCTCCGCTCTCCTTACTACAGCCACCATGGGAGCCGGCCCCTCCTCTTTCCAGCTCCCGCCGGCTTCCCCTGCCTGACCCGACTTGTATTGCTCTGGCACGCTCATAACAACCAATTACAAAGCTTCTTGCTGCTAGGAGCTTTGTTATTGGTTATTTCAGGCGCAGCCAGCATCGCTGCGCTGCCTGTGCCCTTCAGAGCGCTCACTGTGCTGATGAATGTGGAGAAAAAGTCTAAGGCTGATTGGTGCGCCTTAGACTTTTTGCAGTCGCACGGGCCGCATGACACAGCGGGCCGTGGGTTGGGCATCACTGTGCTATATTATTATGTACAGAATGTAACCATTGGGTGTGTCATTTTACCTACAGCTGGGACAAAGACACATATTCAGCTGTAATACTGTCTTTTTTCTTACAGAACCCTGCAGTAAAAATTTTACTGCTCCTGAAGGCATTCTCCGGTCTCCAGTTTATAGAAGCACTCTTTATTACACCGGCCTTGACTGCAGTTATACTATCTACGTGTATTCCGGTTATGGAGTTGAAATTAAAGTAAGTACTATGTAAGATAATGACAGGGAGTGAAAAAACTGTTAAGTAAATGAAATAACTTACCTAGACCATATAACCACTGTACATTCTATGGAATGGTAATAAATGGTAAAAAAAATACATTTGTATTAAACTTTTACATAACGGATAACATTTATAAAGAAAAAAGGTGGACAAATTGCTGTAATTTCAGTTCAAAATGAAATGTTTTATATGTTCTTAGTTGACCTTTAAAGTGCATTATTGAGAAAAGTTTCTATAGCATACGCAAAGTACAGCATGCACATTTAACAAAGCTGAAAATACACTGAATGAGTTAGTAAAGTGTGTATGAGGAGGAACATATCGGTACTTTCTTAAAAGCACCAGGTACCAGTGCTTTTAAAACACAATGACTACCTTTACAACCAGTTTTACTTATTTGCAAATTATCTTGTATCTCCTACCATGTGTTTACAGCTTTGATGGAGGCCTATGTGTCTCCTTGGTTGCAGACTACATACACTAAGAATCCAGTGGTGGACAACAAATCTGCATCAAAACCTGCAAGAGCTACATGTGTATACTGACACAGATTTTGCAGCAGCTTTCCCATATATTTCAGTGGGTGAAAGCCACAGCAGTAATCCGCAGTAGAAATTGACATACTACGGGCTTAAAATCTGCAACGCACATCAATTTCTGCACTGAATCTGCACAGATTGTTTTATGCAGTGAGTGGATGAGATTTCCTTAAATTGCACCCACTTTGCTGCTACTGTAAAACACTCCATATTTTCCCCTGCAATACGGCAGCAGAGAATCTGCAGTATACATGCCATATGTGGATCTACCTTTGCAGTCACCAGACCCCTCCTTACAGAACCAAGAACAGACCCCCTAGCCAAGTCCTCTAAATAAGTAGAGACCCCCCAAAAAACGAATCTAAGTACAGACCCAGCAAAGGCCACTTAAACTGCATTTTACAGCATCCAAAACCAGATTCTCTTAATACAGGCTCAATTCATACCGACTAAACCCCCCATAAATACAGACCCAGGAAAGACTCCCTAAATAAATACAGGACACCCTATTACAGACCCAGGGAAGACCCCCTGAATAAATTCAGACTTTCTACATGCTGACCCAAGGCAGACCACCTGAATAAATTCAGGCCCCCAGACCCCCTAAACACTTACTAAGGGCAGACCTCCTAAATAAATTGAGACATCCAGGCCCCCTACATACTTACTAAGGTTAGATCCCATACACTTTATCAACAGTTCCTCTTCTGACTCCTTGCTGTCTCCTGTAGCTTGAGGACCTTCAGAGGTTATGTGACGGTACGAAGATCCTTCAGCAGGTCCTGCAGAAAGTTGCACAAAGCAGTTATTACAGCAATTTGTGGCCAAACCATAATAAAACTGCCTAAAGATTTTGGACTTTTTGGGGTGCCACAGACAGCCTTGGACCCTGAGCAGCTGTCCAAACTGCCCAAATTCTGATTCACTGTCAGTGTCCTGCAGTTAAATGTCCCTCTGTCCCTTTCTTCTAGCTAATGTATATTCAGTATATATAAGTATACTTAAAATAGTAAAAATAGTTACATGAAGTAGGGGATGCAGAATGCAGGATCAGACTACACAGGATTTGTTTGTTGTCTGTAACCCTGGCGACACATAGGTGACACATGAGAGCTGTATACACTAAATAGTAGTATATTTTTAATCAACATATACAAGTATGTTCATTTTTTTTTAAAATTTTGATCCATTTGAGTCTTCAGAAGTTGTTCAAACGTGAACCTAACCTTTAAAGCAATTTACCATTTACAACAATTTCATTAATCTTGAAGATCCTGGTATGTTCACTCCTCCATACAGAAGTGTAGTCCAGCTTGCGGTAAAGACTCATCTAACCTAGGAGATGGTTAGATCTGCACTCAGGCATGGCCATATGGTACCTTCACACAGCACTGTATTATTGAGGTAATCGCCCCTAGAAGCAATGCTTTGAGGGGATAACATCATAATATGACATCTGGTAAGACATGCCACATTTATTTCTCCATTGGATTCCTTCCTATGAATTTGGAGGCATATGGAGGTACAGTAGGAGCTCACATGGCCATGTGCTCTAGGCCCTAAGGGTATCTTGTCATGAATATAAAAATATATTGTTAAACAATGTAATTTCTTGTGCAAAGTGTGAACGATTTTTAGGGAATTGTCCCTTAAAAAAATCCAAAAAAGTCAACGTAGTAGGCTACTCTTTCACTAGATCTCAGACCCTGTTCATCTAAGATGATCTATTGTATGCTTCTGGGGCAACCATGGTCTTTGGAATATTTCTTCAAATTCTTGCTAGCCACATCTTCTGACAATTAGTGGACATATCTTATATCACTGAATCTATTTTATTCTATATTAGAGAGGATCCCCAGTGGGATTTTTGTGATCATCTTGACCACCGTGTACAATATACATATCATATATGCAACCAAGTAGTTACACTGGAGACAATGCCACCTAAGAAGCTGTCAGCAGTTTCTTACTGTATATTAAATTGCATTCGATTTAAGGGGGTGCCCCAATACTGAGCTAAGGGGCCCATATACTGTTCTAATACCTGGGCCCTCTGCAATCTGTATCCACTCTTGTCCTTGTCCTGACTGATTGACCCTGTAATATTAGCCAAAAGAACTGCAATACAGTATTAAGAAAGTATACAGTGTGTATATATATATATATATATATATATATATATATACAGTACAGACCAAAAGTTTGGACACACCTTCTCATTCAAAGAGTTTTCTTTATTTTCATGACTGAAAATTGTAGATTTACACTGAAGGCATCAAAACTATGAATTAACACATCTGGAATTATATACATAACAAACAAGTGTGAAACAACTGAAAATATGTCATATTCTAGGTTCTTCACAGTAGCCACCTTTTGCTTTGATTACTGCTTTGCACACTCTTGGCATTCTCTTGATGAGCTTCAAGAGGTAGTCCCCTGAAATGGTTTTCACTTCACAGGTGTGCCCTGTCAGGTTTAATAAGTGGGATTTCTTGCCTTATAAATGGGGTTGGGACCATCAGTTGCGTTGAGGAGAAGTCAGGTGGATACACAGCTGATAGTCCTACTGAATAGACTGTTAGAATTTGTATTATGGCAAGAAAAAAGCAGCTAAGTAAAGAAAAACGAGTGGCCATCATTACTTTAAGAAATGAAGGTCAGTCAGTCAGCCGAAAAATTGGGAAAACTTTGAAAGTAAGGGCTATTTGACCACGAAGGAGAGTGATGGGGTGCTGCGCCAGATGACCTGGCCTCCGCAGTCACTGGACCTGAACCCAATCGAGATGGTTTGGGGTGAGCTGGACCGCAGAGTGAAGGCAAAAGGGCCAACAAGTGCTAAGCATCTCTGGGAACTCCTTCAAGACTGTTGGAAGACCATTTCAGGGGACAAACTCTTGAAGCTCATCAAGAGAATTCCAAGAGTGTGCCAAGCAGTAATCAAAGCAAAAGGTGGCTACTTTGAAGAACCTAGAATATGACATATTTTCAGTTGTTTCACACTTGTATGTGTTAATTCATAGTTTTGATGCATTCATAGTCATGAAAATAAAGAAAACTCTTTGAATGAGAAGGTGTGTCCAAACTTTTGGTCTGTACTGTATATATATATATATATATATATATATATATATACCGTATATACGCCTGCCTTCCATTTATGAAGGAAACCATAGTGCATTGCCAGATATGTTGCGCGACAAATACCACCAATGCTTGATTGCACTCCTCTGTTGACTTACAATGGGGTCCGTCAGGTTCTGTTAATTTTCCTTCCAAACATGAAGGAATCTGTGACAGAGGCCTGCATAGCAAACTACAGTACCATTTTATCAAAGTTATGTATGTAAAGGGTTACCATTCATTTCAGATGTTGTTGAACTCAGAAAAGGCAATACAACTATTTTCAATGGTAGGTCTATAATTAAGGGCTTATGTTCACATGTCGACATTCTGTCACTTCTATAATGCAAAAGCGTGCTGGATCACCATGTGAAAGAATTTGGTAGTCATTCTAACAGACCATCCCACCTCCATACAACTGGTGTTCATAGCCTGCAGATTAATTATAGCTTGGCAATTGAAAAACAGACAGCCAGGCAGGTCGTGCTCAGATTTGCACATATTGTATTATAGCAATTAGCAGCTGCCGGTTACCTCAAGGTCGAAATTACACTACATGCTATTACAGTCATTAAAATCTCTTTCCGTCACACATGGAAAGTTATGGATGTATTTACAGTGTATAAAAATGATTATTATATCAGTGACGTAATGATTTGATCATCGACCATACGTATCGTATGTTGTCTATATTCATTAATAATGTCAGCTAGGAGGCTACCATGATCTGCGCACTTGTATGTCATATGTAAGGATGATTGTAAAATTACGAAAGCAAAAAATGCAATAATCTATGTTATGGAAATACTAAACATGTGTATAGGCGAGATACAGTTTAGAATGTATTAGTTATGTGTTATAATAGCATCCGTGTAATGAGTGAACTCTTTATATATATTTTTTCTTGCACCATAATGCACACCTGACCATAAGATGAAACTGGAGGAGGAAAATAAGAAAAACTTTTTTTATCAGACCTCAGATCACACCCCCTATCTTTATCAGGCCCCCATTCCTCATCAGACCTGAGATCAGACCCCAAAATCAGACCATCCATTCCTCATCAGACCTCAGATCAGACACCCAATCTTCATCAGACCTCAGATCAGACTTCAGATCAGACCCCCATTCCTCATCAGATCCCACATGAGACCCCCATTCCTCATCAGACCCCCATCAGACCTCAGATGAGACATAAAATAAATAAAATAACTTATCCCTCCTGCTTCAGATGGCGCTGCCACTCTCAGATCTAGAGCACACTTCCAGCACTCACTGCTCCCTGGTCTTCTGCTGGCACCTCGCTGCACTGACCATGCACAGATTAGGTCATAGTGTGCACTTGTTCTGTGCAATGTCAGGACACAGCACGCGGTGCTGGAAGAAGACAAAAGAGTGGTGAGTAGAGCCAGCACCAGGAGTGCTGTATTCACCGTTCCCCTGTCCAACTGTGTACCAGTGTAGCATAATGGAAGCGCTCATTAGTATTTATTCACTTCAAAAGACACAATGCAAGTATGTCTTATGGTGTGGTAAATATGGCAATTCCTAATATGTAATAAAAGTTAACCTAAATCTTACAAGGGTTGTCCGAGAAAATGTAAAATCTTGGACAAGCCCTAAAATGGCTTAAAATAAAAAATGTTATACTCACCCCTTTCTCCAGTACCATTCTTTGTAATGCTGGTCTGACTCTGTCTGTTGTACAGACAGTAGCGATGACATGCCTGGATACAGAACATAACCGCTGCAGCCAATCACTGTCCTCAGTGTTAATGGTCTATCTCTGAGCACTGTGATTGGCTGCAGCAATCATATGTTAAATCCCAGCACATCACTATGCATGCCACCGACAGTGTGACAAGCACAGTAATGTGCAAGCATATAGAAAATCACTGCTGCAACCAATCACTGTCCTTATAGTTGGACCACTGAGGACAGTGTTTGGCTGCAGCAGTCACCTGCTGTATGCAGGCATGTCACCACTACTGTCTGCAAAATAACAGCACCAGTAGAACCAGACCAGAAACCAGGAGAACAGGGAGAGTTGTAATTTGTTTTTCATTTTAAGACATTTTAAATTACTGCGCAAATCCAGTGCCAAGACACCCATCCCTTACCTCCAGTCCCTGACGAACAGGAAGTGTGATGTTCCATTCATGGTCATGGCCTCACTGGTGATATGCACCTAAGCGGCATGGGATCACAGAGGCTCAGTGGTCACATGCTATTTGGGGACACAACACTACTGCAGGATAGGTTTTAACGATTATATTCAGATTGTAAAACTTAAACCCATCAAGACAGTCTGGGTTTAGCAAAACTTCCTAATTCACTAAAATATTCTAACCTCTTGTAGTTGGAGGTATACGGTGCCACATGGCTCTACCTGTGTATAAATGTACTGTATATTGTGTTAATATCCATTTTAACTTAAAAAATCTGAAATACAGTACACTATATATTTATTTGCTTTACTCCTGCTTCTGATCTGTGACCTCTGCATCCCTAAACTTGTAGATAATCAGAGCAGATGTTACTATTTTGGTTGGTTTCTAAAAAGTCCGGTCTGGAATATTGTAGACCACCTTTCTGCTCTCTGTCTGGCTCATAGGTAGGGGAAATGATGATATTTAAGAGAACACCTTCCCTGCTCTTTCTGCATATTGCTGTATTTAAAATGCTGCTATAGAGACCACTCATCTCTCTTAGCAGAAAGGATAGAAATTGGTAGAGACGTGAGAAGGCTATTAAGAAGCATGCAGTGTTCTTTTGTATTGTCCTATTACAGAGTACAGGGCAAAATGTACCTTCCGAGTAAATATTATTTTATCACACTGAACTTTTGTGCACAATAGAAAAAAAAAATCTATTTTACATTTATGTATCTTTGTCCATAGAAAAACAAAATTGTACCAATGATTCGTGAAAATAAACACACATTTCCATAATACGAAGGGCTATTTTATGCTGTGACCACTGAACCAGCAGAATTTACGTCTACTGCTGTTCATTAAATTGGTAGAGAGAAGCATTATTCATGGCATGGTCAAAGGGACTTGGCTGACCCAACCCTGACTCCTGATTAACCGCTTCACGACCACGTGGTAAAACTGACCCATGTCCTTCAGTCTCCGAGTCAGTACAATTACAACAATACTACATTTATATACCGTATTTTTTCGCCCCATAACTTGCACCTGTCCATAAGACACACCTAGGTTTTAAAGGAGTGAATAAGAAAAAAAAAATTTTTCATCAGACCTCAGATCAGACCCCCAGTGTTTATCAAACCTCATATCACATCCCCAATCAAACCCTCAATCAGACCCCCAGTGTTGATCAGACCCCCAGTTGTAACGGGGTTCCGAAGGTGCACTCGGTCCCCCATTGCTCACAGACCTGTTGCTTAGCTTTGGGAATGAGGATCTGTGTTTGACCTAATTCCCAGGGCGGCTTTACTAGCTGGGAGGCCCCCTGCTCCTAGTCTGCCTTGAGCGCCGAGCTGATCACTCGGTGCTCGACTGGTTGGTCTGTCGGTCATGTGACGCTGGCCACGTCACATGACCCTCACTCCCCACTATAAATACAGGCAGCCTGCTGGCCACAGGTTGCCTGTTAATTTAGGTTCCACCTGTGATTTGGTCTTTCCTGGCATACTTACCTCCTGCTGTATTCCTGACGATCCTCTGCCTGTTCCTTGTGTACTTTGCTGCTCTCCTGGTATTTGACCCCGGCCTCCTCCTGACGATCCTCTGCTGACTCCTTTGGTACTTCACGTCTCTCCTGGTATTTATGCCCCGGCTTCTCCTGACAATTCTCTGCTTGCTCCATTTGTACTTTGTAGCTTTCCTGGTATTGACTCGGTCCGTTCACGTCCTGTTGTTTGTCTGTCTGTCATCCCTGCACTTATTCCAAGTTAGGGATTGCCGTCCAGTTGTCCCCTGTCATTAGGACTCGCGAGGCAAGTAGGCAGGGCCAGGGGTAAGGGTGGAGCGCAGTAGTCACTATCCTCCCCCCTGTGTGTGTGTGTGTACGCGACCGTTACACCAGTGTTGATGAAAATCCCAATCAGACCCCCAGTGTTGATGAGAATTCTAATCAGACCCTCAGTGATTCTCAGACCTCAAATTAGACCCCCACTGATTTTTTTTTTCATATTTTTAAAAACTTTATTTTTTTCTTACTTTCTTAAGTCACCCTAGATGACTACAATGAGCAATCATTAGATTGCTTCTACAACACATTCTATTGAATTGCCCTTGCCTCGTTATAAATTAGGCACATCCTCTGTCACCGCAGGAGATTTCAAAGACCAGCACAAAATGCTGTTCTGTGATAAATCTCCCCCATTTTATCTGTTGTATCATGGTTAGTTATAGCCAAATAAATCTCTCTTAGACAACCCCTTTAACAACCATACAAAAAATTAAAAAATTCTTGTTTATCATTGAGCGTTATAATGCTTTTGGTCTGATAACCGCAAATATCTGGTGGGTCCTAAAGGGAATGTGTCATCAGAAAATGACTTGTAATAAGGTGACAGTACAAACAACTTTTTAGCAGTCCTCATTATCATCACAGGCACATTAAAGGAGCACTCTGGTTGTGACAAGTTATTTCCTATCCAGAGGATAGGGCATAACTATTAGATTGGTGAGCTCCTAACGCTGGAATCCTCCACCAATCAGGAAAATGGTGACATCATACCCCTTGCCCACCTCCCTTAAATGAAGGGGGCATGCATGCTGTCACTCTATTCATCTCTATGGGAGTTCTGGAAATAGTTGAGCGCTCTACTTGGCTGTCACCTGTAGAGGTTGTCTAGTTGTTCCTCTTTACAGTACAGTTCGCTACCACATGTTCTGTACTGCCCTCTGTCTGTGTCAGGATGAGCTGCTTCTTTGGAAGCCAGGTGAGGGCGACTCAGTTTTATTCTTCTGCTACACTGTGTACTGTGCAGGACTCTAAGGAAGCTTCTGTCCTCATTACAGAAAGTGATTTCCAGCTGTCCTGGCAGTTAAATCTAAGGACTTTTTTTGTGTGTGTCTTAGTTATCTGCTTATTTTTCTCAAATCTTTAATTTCTCTTATTTTGGATTATTTTTTGGGCTTTGGAACTCATTACCAGTTTTCCTTAAAGGGGTTATCCCATGATTAATGTAAAAAATGAAAATCAGACATCATATAGTACAGGGAAATATCTTTCTACCAAAGCTAGAGCCAGCCCTGTACCTCACATGATCCAGAGATCTCCATATTCATTGCTCTGCTATATTTATATCAAGCTGACAGCTCAAGGGGAGTGTCTTTTCTGCTGCTGCTCAGGAGGCATGTCTCAGCTCTCCCTATCACAGCTCAGGAGGCGTGTCTCAGCTCTCCCTATCACAGCTTAGGAGGCGTGTCCATGCTCTCCCTATCACAGCTCAGGAGGAAGTTGAAGGATGAAACTAAGCATGTGCGGCCATCTCAATGAGCCAGACAAAGAAATAAGGAAAAAAACAAACAGCAGGTGGCCCTATACAGATACATTTTATTGAATAACTCAGTGACCATACAAATTTTTAAGCACATGCAATTACAAAAGTATTCAGATCCAGGTGCTGGTTGAAAACTGCATAATATTTTTAATGGGACAACCCCTTTAAAGTTATGGACTGTTTAGGAAGAAATTCCACCAGCCCACTTGTAGAAAAGCATCCGATCTTTTTCACAAACATAAATAGCAGCAACGTTTCAAATGCTTGAGTTTTTGTCAAGTAGTCAAGGGCACTGAGATCTATAGAGCCAACTGTTCTGATGCGATAATCCTCAAGATCAAGAGAACTTCAGTTCAGTGCAGCACCTGTGTACTAGACATAACTTTTTTTTATTTTTTTTCCCCCACCCCAGACTGCCTTTCTGTGGGAAAATCCATATTCACCTTCTCCCTACTGCTCTGTTCCTGCTCCCTGGCAATCTTGACCGGTCTTCCAGTCCCCGTCTGTCAACTTCCGAACTGACAAGTGGCACATGAGCCAGCAGCGACATGCCTCCTGTAAACTAATCAAATTCATCATGAATTTTCTTAAAATTTTGATTCCAGACAAATCTGAACGTTTTGCAATTCAGTTGGGATGAATCTTCCAAATTGGCCACCTTTTTCATAGTAGAGTAAAGAGAATCTCCTAATATAGTAACCATTTTTTATGACGAAGAGAAGGCATCTGCCACCAAAAAGGGATAATATATGGATCATGCTATTAGTTTGAAAATAAAATCCACCATGCTGTGTATTACTGTTTGTTACCACCGGCTACCATCTATTTACCCATAGCCATATATGCCAGTGTCACTCTGTCATTACTAATGTTGTCTTGGTGTTAAAGACAACATTTGGTTGGATACAGTCCTAGAAAACCAGAGAGTGTCATCTACAACTTTTTAGGAAAATTTCAGCACTTTCAATTCGGGTCAAATTTACTTGTACCCAAATCGATCTGCTAATCAATTTATTAGAATCACTCCTAAGGCCAGTCATTGTCCATTCGGAAGTTAAAAGACAGGGACCAGAGGACAAGTGAAGACAGCCAGGAAGACAGAACAGAGTGGTAGGGAGCAGGTGAGTATGAATTTTTTCGCTGGACAAAGTCATATGGTCTTAACTTACTAAGCAGGTTTATTAATTGGTTGACAAAGACCCAAGCGGGTCGAAAAACGTCACCAGTTGCTATTCATGTTTGTGACATAAAATTAAATATTTTTTCCCACAAATAGAGTGCTGTGATTTCTTCCGAAACAGTGGGTGGAGATCCATTGAACTGGGACATCCTCGCTTTGCACCCTATTTCACCACTAGTATCTAATGGGATTGTGTTGCTTTTCCTACCTTCACTTGACTACTACATCTACAAAATGTTACCATTTCTTGCATTGTAATTTTATAATTTTATTATATTTGATCAACGTCATTCTACATGACTGATAATTAAAAAGACATCTGGCAGAACTCTCACTGAGAAGACACATGTTCCAGGGTATATATCATTACAATCTGACAAAGCAAAGTACATGACCCGTTGTGGTATAAGACATTCTGGAAAAAGTAGCTTTAAAGAGGAAGGAGGGCTGGCTACATGGTATTTTTCTGATTGGGAAGTTTCAATTAACTCATTTATATTGTTCTCAGGTTACTAACACAGCACATTAACTTTTATTAAGCTGCTCGGTCTCAATTTCCCCCTTCAAAAGAAGAACCAATTACTGCCCCCTCCCCTTTGTCTAACCATCGAGACTCCGACTGAGCAATTGTCACTGTCGTCTTGTGCATTAGACGTGACAAAAACAGAGAAGTGAATTAGAGGAAAGTGTTAGATAGTTTAGAAAAATAGTCCTGCTTCTCTATTTGCAGCAAAAGTTTTGCATGTGGTCAGCAAAGCACTAACATGAGTAGTACTGAGTATATCCAACTTCACAACCAATGCCTTTTATTGCTTCCAATGATCTAAAATTAAAATAAATAACTTTCCAAAGAATCTTGATTAAAAACATCCTATGGTATGGTGCATACAGCTACTATGCAGAAATATGTATTTCCTTGGTAACAGACTACAATCACTGTGTAGACTGATCCTCAAATGTCTTCTACCTGCCTGCTTCTTATGTCTAAAAGTAGTAGTTATTAATTAAGCAAAGAACCTTATTATACATTTGCTAACTGGCAAGTACTTAAAGGGATTAACCAGGAAAAGATATTTGTGACTTATCCTCAGGATAGGTCATCAGTAGAGATGAGCGAATCGAAGCTGAATAAGTGAAATTCATTATGAATTTCAGGAGAAATTCGATTTGCACTGAATGTGAATTTCCTTGCGCTTCGTAGTAATGAATCGCATTTTTCCTTAAATGGCAGCTGCACGTGTGAGAACATGGAGAAAGGAAGTCTGGGAAGGCGGGATCTCCCATACTGACATGCATGCAGCCAGCCCTGTGATGTCACAGCCATATAAATACGGCAGCCATCTTAGATTCTGCCATTCACCAGCGTACTTAGTGTTGGGAGAGACGTGTCTGCAGGCGCTAGGCACAGTGATAGAAAAATCGTCATTGTGCTAAAAAAATTATTTACAAGTGCAGGGAAATATTATTCAAGGTGTAGGGAAAGGATAGGGAGGAATCATTCTACTGCATTTATGTTGAACAGGGTTCAGTCGGGGAGGTGACAGCCTGGGTAATAGGAACAATCCGATTATACTTTGCTTCACTGACTGGCGATACAAATTGCCATTATACAGCTCTGTAATTCCATCAAACCGTTCTTATTAGGGTGCAAGTGCTGTTTGATACAGGCATTAACAGGGTTTATTACAAGGAAATATTTCTACGTCTTATTTGCCCTTGTGCGGTGCAGTTATATGTTCTAAAGCATTTTTTGGCTTGTATTAGTGGGAAAAAAGGGCTTATTAGCCGTTGTGTGGTGAAGTGCGAAAATTACAGCTCTTTTTGTCGTGTATTAGTGGCAAAAGTAAAATATATTTGCCGCTCAGCGGTGCACTTATCTTTTTTAAGGCCCTTTTTTCTGTGTATTAGTGGAAAAATATCTTTGCCGCCTAGCGGTGCACTTATCTGTTTTAAAGCACTTTTATGCATGTATTAGTTGTCACGAGAAGGGGATGGGGAAGGTGCAAACCGACTCCACCCACACCTCTGTCCCTGCCTACTTGCACTTACCCGTCCTAGGTAACGGAGGGCAACTGGGCGACGATCCCTAACCTGAGTAAGTGTGGAGAGACAAACAAACGGACAAACAAAGAGAGATCAAACTAGCAAGGTCAAAACCAGGAGGTAAAGGCAGTACCAGGGAGCAAGTAGAAGCAGCGTCAATGAACAAACCGAGAGTAAATACCAGGAGAAGCAAGTAGGACACAGGGAGGAGGCGAGGACAAGTCTAAGTCAAGCAGAAGTCAAATACCAGGAGAAGCAACAGTACAAAAGGAACAAGCAAGAGACGAAGTCAAATAACAAGCCGAAATACAAATACCTAGTCAAATATCAAAGGGAAAATACACATGGTATAGAACCTTAATCACAGGCAACCTGTGGCCAGCAGGCTGCCTGTTAAATAGGGGAGAGAAGGAGTCATGTGACGTGGTCAGCGTCACATGAGTCATCCCCCTGCATACTGCTGAGCGCCGAGTGCCCAGTTCGGCGCTCAGACTTTTTGCCGAAAATATGGGAGCGGAGGACGCCGACCATGCTAAGGAGGCGTGCGTGGCCGGGTCCTCTCCGCCCCCCCCCCATTGCCCTGGAGACGAGGACGCAGCGCACATCCTGGCTCCGAAGTTATCCACCGAAGGGAAGGAGCGCAAAGCAGGCGCCCTGTGACATTAGTGGAAAAGAAAAAATATCTTTGCAACCTAGCGGTGCAGTTATCTGTTTTAAAGCCCTTTTTGGCGTGTGTTAGTGGAAAAAGGGAAAAATATCTTTGCCGCTCAGCAGTGCAGTAAGATATTTTACAGCCCAGTTTGCCATGTATTACTGGCGAAATACAAATATATTCGCCTTTCATTGTTGCACTTATCTGTTGAAAAGTCTTTTGTGTAAAAATAGAAATAAATTTGGGTCTAATTGTCGTTCATTGGTGCAGTGAGATATTTTACAGCCCAGTTTGCCGTGTATTACCGTATTTTTTGCCCTATAAGACGCACCGGCACCTAGGTTTTGGAGGAGGATAATAAGAAAGAAATATTTTCCATTACACCTCAGGTCAGACCAGCAATCAGACCCCCAATGTTAATCAGACCTCAGCTCACAGCCCCAATCAGACCTCAGATCAGACCCCCAATGCCTCAGATCAGCCCCCATGTCAGCCATCAGCCCCCATCCATCAGCCCCCCATGTCAGCCATCAGCCCCCAATGTCAGCCAAGCGATCATGCCCCCCCATGTCAGTCATCATGCCCCCCCCATGTCCGCCATCAGCGAAAAAAAAAAAAAAAAAAATTACTTACCTCTCCTGCTCCTGAACGCCGCAGCTCCTCACCACCAGCGCTCTCTCTCTTCTTCCTGGTTCTCGGCTGTCAGCTGTGAAGGCTGCGCACAGCGTGAGGTCACACAGCCCTGCACAGCAGACAGCCGAGCGGAGGACCAGGAAGCGGTGAGTACAGATCCTTCACCGCTTCCCGGTCCTCCGGTACTAATGAAGCGCTTCCAAAATGGAAGTGCTTCATTAGTATTTGCCCCATAAGACGCAGGGGCATTTTTCCCCCACTTTGAAAAATACGGTACTGGCGAAATACAAATATATTCGCCTTTCATTGTTGCACTTATCTGTTGAAAAGCCTTCTGTGTAAAAATATAAAAAAATTAGGGCCTAATTGCCGTTCAGCTGTGCAGTTATATGCGGTGAAGCCATTTTCTCGGGATGGACTGAATTACGTATTGGTGAAATTTTTTATTTGAAACAGGCTTATTTGGGGAAAATTGCTGGGTGATAGTAGACTTTCTTCTGTATGAACCGAATTCCATTATCCTTTATTTGGTGCAAATTTTTATTTCAACCATGTTTTCTTATGGAAAATTGATGGGTGATTGAACAACTCCTTTAGCGGTATGGACCGAATTACGTAGTGGTGAAATATTTTATGTGAAACAGGATTTTTTGGGGAAAATTGATGGGTGATAGTAGACTTTCTTCTGTATGAACCGAATTCCATTATCCTTTATTTGGTGCAAATTTTTATTTCAACCAGTTTTTATTCTGGAAAATTTATGGGTAAATGTACACCTCCTTTTGCGGTATGGACCGACGTACTTAGTGGTGAAATTCTTTCTGTGACACTGGCTCTTTTTCAGAAAATGTATGAGTAAATGGTAAGGAACGACTTAGTGGTGAAATTCTTTCGGTGACACTTGCTTATTTTCAGAAAATGTATGAGTAAATGTACACCTCCTTTTGCGGTATGGAATGAATTACTTTAATAGTGAAATTCTTTCTGTGACACTGGATTTTTTTTGGAAAATGTATGGGTGAATGCACACCTCCTTTTGTGGTATGGTCCGAATTATGTAGTGGTGAAATGTGTTATGTGAAATGGGCTCTTTTTGGGAAAAATGATGGGTGACTGTACACCTCCTTTTGCTGTATGGGCTGAATTACGCAGTGCTGAAATATAACATTTCAAAGTAAACTCCACTGCTCTGTATCTTTTGTCAAGTTAATGTCTCCAGCAATGCCCCTCTCGCGATTTACACCAAATACATTATTTTCATGTAGAGATCCAACAATTATGTTGGAGGCATGTAGTGTATGCAAGCCATGTGAAACCCCTCTCATCACTCTCACTCTGTTCTGCATCTGGTTTGCCTGGGCGAACGGAGTCACACAGGGGAGGAACTGCTACGTGTCCTTCAGCAAGAAATCGAATCCTGGCTTTCTCCACAACAACTCAAAATCGGAACCATGGTGAACACACCCCATCCCTGTATAAGGAAGGATGAATCATGTCCATTGTCTGATCAGCCAGGTGGCCGCCCATCCCCCATCACTGTCAGCATGGATCCCATTCAATACTGCTAAAAGTGACCAGTATCTAGTGAAGATCATTCTACTGGTTCTTTTAGGTTTGAGATTATCTGCAAGACATTGCTACGGCTATTGTCAGTAAACGGTACGAGTATACCGACAAGGCAGATATGCATGTCTTAAAAGCAGATATGTATCCAGAAAGGGATAGCGAAGCCGCAGCAGAGGTATAATATGTATCTCTCGTTATGCAGACTTCACTTCTCTAATGTGTATAGACATTTGAAGGGAAGAAGCCCAGTGCATTGCACTTTGTGCTCACAAACCGGCAAACGCCCCCCTACACACTGAGAACACATCTCCAAGCCCATGAGAAGGTTTTCATACTGACGGTTTTACCACTGGTCCCGATTCAACCCAAGTACCCTCTGCTAGAGCGTTCTTCGGTTAAATCCGACACAGGGAGACAGATGACAATCTATAAAAACACACACATCCTAAGATAAAATGTCTGCATAATAAAATTTCCACAACACCATAAACGATTTCCTGACAATCCAAGCACATAGGAGTTGTCCCCTGTGTAACTTCGATGTCAGCCAGTGGCAGCTCATGCATGACACCTGCCGTTTGCTCAGGCCTTTAAGAGAGGCCACGTTATTTGTCAGTCGCCAGGACTACGGGATAAACAATGTCATTCCACTGCTTCATGTCCTGGAACATGTAAATCTGGTAAATCTGGCTGGTCAGGGGACTGGAGACGTGTGGCCTCGAAAGATGGCGTCAGAGTTTGATATGTTTGTCTGTCAATATCTCTGTTTACAGTCAGTGAACGGGAACAAAATTTATCGCTAGGATATTCAAACACCAACTGATGGGGTGTTAGCTGCCAGAAGTAGGTCATCGGCACGAAGGAGCAGTCATTTTCACAGCTCGAGGTATCCTCCCGGAAGCTTGACCTCTGCATGTCGACGGTCTGCATTGAGAAGAAAAATCCTACAGTGCACCTCCTTGTAGGAAACTCTTAATCCGGCGCAGGCTGCTTTGCTCCTTCAAAAACAGTACAGCGTGACACCGATGTATAATTTCTCATACACCAGACTGAAAGAGTATTCCAAGCACCTGTCTGCCCACATAGCTGCTCAGAAGCAGAAGGGTCTTGCCATTGAAGTGGGCTCAGACCTGAACCTAAAAGCCAAATTTTCCTGCTTACCCGGACTCAAAGGAAAGGACAGAGATCCACTGGCTGTGTTCATACAGATTTCATCCAAGCCTCCACTCACCAAGGCAAGCACAGAGGACCGGATTGTGTGGACAGGTTGGTTCTGCAGGACGTACAAAGAGGACGATCTATTGGAGGTGTTACCAAAGACATTTACTTGCCTCCTGCTCTTCCTACGTAACGGCCCGAGGTGTTCACGGCTATCATAGGGACGTGGATCCAAGAAACGTTGACTGTTTTCAGTAATATGGTGATCAGTTCTCAGGGCCTTACGTGGCTAGCAACGATGTGGACCGTGTATGACGTGTCTGGATCAGTGTCGGACACAGAGTTTGTTTTCTCTGTGCCCGTCGAACCTCGCATGGACATTTCTTATGCCATCCACGCAGAGGACTTCAAGACTTTATGGAATGATATTTCTAAATCTAAGGACGCGGTCATGTTTGAGGAAGTGGACAATTTATTCCTATGGCCTCTTTCAGACGGGCGTTGCGGGAAAATGTGCGGGTGCGTTACGGGAACACCCACGATTTTTCCGCACGAGTGCAAAACATTGTAATGCGTTTTGCACTCGCGTGAGAAAAATCACGCATGTTTGGTACTCAAACCCGAACTTCTTCACAGAAGTTCGGGCTTGGGATCGGTGTTCTGTAGATTGTATTATTTTCCCTTATAACATGGTTATAAGGGAAAATAATAGCATTCTGAATACAGAATGCATAGTTAAATAGCGCTGGAGGGGTTAAAAAATAATAATAATAATTTAACTCACCTTAGTCCACTTGATCGCGGAGCCCGGCATCTCCTTCTGTCTCCTTTGCTGAACAGGACCTGCGGAAAAAGTACACTGGATGTCACAGATATTTTTAGGCTGCGCACACGTTACACAGGAGATGTAGCGCAGATAATGTCGCTGTCTGCAGCGGCCAAACAATTGCGAGCTATTTAGCACAGGTTTTGCTAAAAATATTTATTGCTGCCAGATACAACAATAGTCCTTAAAAGGACTTTTGGGTCTCTAACAATTGCATGCAATTTAGCGCAGGTTGTGCTAATAATATATATTGATGCCAGACACAACAATAGTCCTTAAAACGACTTTTGGGTCTCTAACACCTACCCTGCCTAAGAAAAATGTATAATTCAATTCCCTGCACTATCTGTCCTTTCTACAGCACAGCTCTCCCTGACTAAGACTGGCCGAACCACGTGTCATCGGGTGCTTTATATTTACGCATTCCGGCCAGCCAATCACTGTAATGCCAGTAACCAACATGGCTACAGCATTACAGTGAATGGCAGTACTTACATGCACGTTTATTGGCTGTGTAGCAGCCAACAAACGTGCGGGGAGGAGACTCGAGCATGGCGCTCGAGCACACACGGTTTTCGGCCGAACACCGCGATGTGCTGAGCATCGCGTTGCTCAAGCCAAACTGGTGTTCGGCCGAGCATGCTCGATTAACACTAATTATAAGTTATCTCTGGTCAAACAAGAACGGAGGTCCCGTGTCACATTTAAATAGAGCGGTGGCTGAGAATGTGCACTGCCACTCCATTCAAACTCCACAGTACTAGCAGAGATAGCAACTTCTGGCCTTGCAGCTACTCTTCAACAGCTGATTGGTGGGGTGTGGGGCGTTGAACCCCACTAACCAGAATAGGCCGTCAACAAGTAAAGTGGACAACCCTTTTAAAGGCTCACCTTTCTAACCATTTTTTTATTGCAGAAAAGCATCTAAAATCTGGAAACTGTCTTTATTTAAAAATCTCCTACAGTTTATAAGTGTGTAGATATGTCTCCATGCTACAAACAAATCCAGTGCAGTCTGATCCTGCAGACATACTCTCTCTCTCTCTCTCTCTCTCTCTATTGTTTAGGTCTGCATTGTAGCTGCAGACACAAAATGTTAGATTTCTAATGAAGGCTACTTACAAAAATTGTTGTATGAAAATAATTTAAAAAAATTGTTTGCAAATGTGACCATAATTTTGAGCAGATTTATAAATACCCAAAACTGTGTTATTTACATATTATTGTCATTTTTTTCCCCTCCAGTGCTGCCTAGAAAACTGCAGAGACTCTGCATACTATAGAGTTAAGGCTACACTTTGCCAACACTTTGCCAAATTGTATCTGCAGTTGTTTAGAGAAAACTGTCATAAAACTGTTCTGTCTGTGCTGCCTCCTTGTCCTGCTCACCATGCACAGGTGGAAGCTGCATAACAGTACCATTGGGTACTGAGAAAACTTGAGGCTAATGCTTTACGTACTTATGCAGAAGGGACAGCGGTCAGTACCTCTGGCTTCATAATCCTTAAAACTCTCTCTAGGCAATTGCTTGGTCAGCTTTAGCAGAAAGAGTTTACTTTAGCATTTGCTGATTTTGTAGAATAATTCTAAATAATCCTCCACTAGAGCCAGGTTTTCTAAAAGTCTAACCCCAGCAAAATCAAAGTTGGAATTGATTTTCTAGAATGTCACCAGTTAGAATTATGTTTTTTAACCCACATTTTCTTGGTTTCTAAAAAGAGCATTTGCAACGGCGCCTCTCCCCAGGGCCCTCCTATAACACGTCCCAGGTATAGGAAATGCCGAGTGGTATGTTGCGGCCTATCTCTTTCTTTATGTGTGTCATGGTGCTCCTACCTGGATATGGCTGGACCCCAGGCTTTGGCTCCGAAGCAATAAATAGGGGGGATAATTGAGGGATTTGAAGAAATAACTTGAGTCCAGACCTTGACATGAAGTTCAATGGCAGCTTTACTTGAATAATGTTTTTCCAAACAGTTTCAGGCTTTGTCTTGCTTCCAGCAGGCTTTAGCATTAAACTGGCAGGCAAACTTAACTCTGCTATATCCTTTTCTCACCCTTCTGTACTGACAAGCTGATTTGGTAACTTGGCTTCTTCTTTACTCTGCACTTCACTTTTTAGTCGGACTTATCTTCAGCCAAGGAATAGGTTAGAATCCTGGCAGCTCCAACATGGAGCCCTCCTTGCCCACTTCTGACCGAAGGGGGGAACAATGGAATGGTGAGTTCCAATCTACAGTGCCTTTCAAAAGTATTCACCCCACTTGACTTTTTTCGTATTTTGGTGCCTCACAACCTGGAATTAACATGGATTGTTTGAGGATTTGCATAATTTAGTTTACAGAACATGCCGATAACTTTGAAAAGTTTTTTTTTTTTTATTGTGAAGCAAACAACAAATAGGACAAAATAACAGAAAAATCCAATGTGCATAACTAATCACCCCCCTAAAGTCAATACTTTGTAGAGCCACCTTTTGTGGCAATCACAGCTCCAAGTCACTTTGGATAAGTCTCTGTGAGCTTGCCACATCTTATCACTGGGATTTTTGCCTATTTCTCCTTGCAAAACTGCTCCAGCTCCTTCAAGTTGGATGGTTTGCGCTTGTGAACAGCAATCTTTAAGTCTGACCATAGATTTTCTATTGGACTGAGATCTGGGCTTTGACTAGGCCATTCCCACACATTTTTTCCCTTAAACCACTCAAGTGTTGCTTTTGCAGTGTGTTTGGGGTCATTGTCCTGCTGGAAGGTGAACCTCCGTCCTAGCCTCAAATCACGCACAGAGTGGTACATGTTTTGCTCAAGAATATCCCTGTATTTAGCACCATCCATCTTTCCTTCAACTCTGACCGGTTTCCCAGTCCTGGCTGCTGAAAAACATCCCCACAGCATGATGCTGCCACCACCATGTTTCACTGTGGGACGGTGTTCTTTGGGTGATGTAATGTGTTGGGTTTGCGCCAGACATAACGTTTTCTTTGATGGCCAAAAAGTTCAATTTAAGTCTCATCAGACCAGAGCACCTTCCTCCATACATTTTGGGAGTCTCCCACATGCCTTTTCGCAAACTCACAACGTGCCTCTTTGTTTTTTGCTGAAAGTAATGGCTTTCTTCTGGCCACTCTGCCATAAAGCCAAACTCTATGGAGCGTACGGCTTATTGTCGTCCTATGTACAGATACTCCAGTCTCTGCTGTGGAACTCTGCAACTCCTCCAGGGTGACCTTAGGTCTCTGTTCTGCCTCCCAGATTAATGCCCTCCTTGCCCGGTCCGTGAGTTTTGGTGGGCGGCCGTCTCTTGGCAGGTTTGCTGCTGTGCCATGTTCTTTCCGTTTGGTTATGATAGATTTGATGGTGCTCCTGGGGATCATCAAAGATTAGATTTTTTTTTATAACCTAACCCTTGACATTGTCTTCATGGCAGTGTTTGGTTAGTGATGCCTCTTGCTTAGGTGTTGCAGCCTTTGGGGCCTTTCAAAGAAGGTGTGTATATGTAATGACAGATCATGTGACACTTAGATTGCACACAGGTAGACATCATTTCACTAATTATGTGACTACTGAAGGTAATTGTTTGCACTAGAGCTTTTTATGGACTTCCTAACAAAGGGGGTGAATACATACGCACATGCCAATTCTCTATTTTCTATTTCTAAACAATAGTTTTATTTATATATTTTTCTCAATGCTAGAATGCGTATTTCACCAACTTAGTGCGTATTGTGTTCTGATAAATCACATAAAATTCAGATTAACAAAACATTGAACTTAAGGCTGTAATGTAACAAAATACGAAAAAAGTCAAAAGGAGTGAATACTTTTGCAAGGCACTGTATCTAACTATAGCGCCGCCATGTTTGCTGCCACCTAATGGTGAACCAGGCTCATGACATGTAATAAACAGTTACATAACAAGATTATGAATGCACATTTTGAAGGACCTGGAAAGACATACATAAGATTACATTATATTAGCCCATTAGAGATTGTAGCAGGGTGCCGTCGTGGTAACACCACTCCTGGGTGTTGCACATTTTGCTTTATACTAGAGTTTCCATTAAAGGGGTGGTCAGCTTTAGACAGACTTAACTTAGAAAGGTTCCCTGATCACAGAGTGCCACTCTCATATGAGAAATATGGCAATAAGTGCTTAGTTTCCCAGCAGCGCCACCACAGGGCAAATTAGGCATTGCACAATGCCCATTCAAATCAATAGGTGTTCAGCATAATGCAGAACAGGACCTCCAGAGTGTGAGATGCTCTTTATGGTTGCTCTTCAATGTTTTCCAAAAGATGAAGATCCTGAGCTAGGGACAGTATAAAAATTGGTTTTCTAAACCAGGCGACGCATTTAAAGACTTTGATGCTAACTTTGAAATTAGCTATCAAAAGTTATACATTTACAAGGGGTGTCTTGTAAAGATAGCCCTGCTCAGAATGAAGCTGAACATGCCACAGATCTGGCTTTGAAAACCACTAGAGATGAGCGAATCGAAGCTGACAAAGTGGAAAGCGTATAGGGGCCTGTTTCAGTACTTCAAGAAAACTATATACGCACTTCACTCTTTGAGTTTTTTCTCGTCAAAGCGTATAGGGTCGTATTTCAGTACAACAAGAAAAATATATTCTCAGTGCATTTCTGCAGTTAATTGTGGTGAAAGCGTTTAGTGGAATATTCCAGTACAAAAAGAAAAATATATTCGTCGCTTTTAGGCGTGTTTTAATTTCCGTCTAATTTGTTTAGTTCAAGTATGTCAGGAAGAGAAGTGCCAGACCATGCACAGAGGAGTGGCAGAGGCCTGAATGTTTCTGGCTCAAGCAGAGGTCGCAGCAGAGTAATTAAGCCACTCGGTGGCCTCCTCATACTGCTGCCAACTCCAGACTCTGTCGTTGTGCCACTCGGTGGCCTACTCATGCTGTTGCCACCTCCAGACTCTGTCGTTGTGCCACTCTGTGGTCTCCTCAAGCTGCTGCCATCTCCACACTATGTCACCTTGTCACTATGTGGTCTCTGGATGCTGCGGCCATATCCATACTATGTCACCTGGCCACTCTGTCGCCACCTGATGCTGCCGCCACCTCCATACTATGTCACCTTGCCACTCTGTGGTCTCCGGATTCTGCCTCCATAACCACACTATGTCACCTTGCTACTTTGTGGTCTCCTCATGTTGCTGCCATCTCTACACTATGTCACCTTGCCACTCTTTGATCTCCTCATGCTGCTGCCATCTCCACACTATGTCACCTTGCCACTCTGTGGTCTCCTCATGCTGCTGCCATCTCCACACTATGCCACCTTGCCACTCTGTGGTCTCCGGATTCTGCCTCCATAACCACACTATGTCACCTTGCTACTTTGTGGTCTCCTCATGTTGCTGCCATCTGTACACTATGTCACCTTGCCACTCTTTGATCTCCTCATGCTGCTGCCATCTCCACGCTATGTCACCTTGCCACTCTGTGGTCTCCTCATGCTGTTGCCATCTCCACACTATGTCACCTTGCCATTCTGTTGCCTCCTGATGCTGCCGCCACTTCCATACTATGTCACCGTGTCACTCTGTGGTCTCCTCATGCTGCTGCCATCTCCACACTATGTCACCTTGCCACTCTGTGGCCTACTCATACTGCTGCCAACTCCAGACTCTGTCACTGAGCCACTCGGTGGCTTTCTCCTGATGCCGCCACCTCCAGACTCGGTCATTGTGCCACTCGGTGGCCTCCTCATACTGGTGCCAACTCCAGACTCTGTCGTTGTGCCACTCTGTGGTCTCCTCAAGCTGCTGCCATCTCCAGACTCTGTCATTGAGCCTCGTAAATGCCCTAATAAGTGAAGTGTGCAAGGCCCCTATCACACGGGCGAGAATTTCGCGAGGGTGCAATGAGTGAGGTGAACACATTGCACCCGCTCTGAATCCGTGAGGTGAACGCATTGCACCCGCACTGAATCTGGACCCATTCACTTCAATGGGGCATCACTTGTGCGTTGCGTGAAAATCGCAGCATGTTCTATATTCTGCGTTTTTCACGCAACGCAGGCCCCATAGAAATGAATGGGTGTGCTTGAAAATCGCAAGCATCCGCAAGCAAGTGCGGATGCAGTGCGATTTTCACGCATGGTTGCTAGGAGATGATAGGGATGAGCAACCCTATTAAAGGGTAATCGCTGTATTATTTTCCCTTATAACATGGTTATAAGGGAACATAATAGCATTCTTAATGCAGAATGGTTACTAAAATGTGGCTTGAGGGGTTAAAAAAAATAAATAAAATTTACTCACCTCATCCTCTTGTTCGCGCAGCCGTAATCGTCTTCTTTCTTCTTTTTTCAGGACCTGCAAAAGGAGTTTTGAGGACCTTTGGTGACGTCAGCGCAGGTCCTGCTGAATGAAGATAGAAGATCCTTCTATCTTCATTCAACTATCATCACCATAGGAAGCTGCAGCCAGTGCATGACCACTAGAAGGCAAATATAGCAATACCTACCTGTCATCCAGTTGAGTTTCCAGAAAGGGAGCTTATTTTTGTTAGCAGCTCACATTCTGGATAATAGGGGGTGGCTCTCAAGTTAGAGACTGCTTTCTATCACATCCATATGTCCTAACAGGGAATATTGAAAGGACTTATCTCTGTTAGACTTTTTTTTCAATCAACCATAACCTACCATAGTCCAAGCTACAGTAGGTTGCATCTTCTGTAGTAAATTGCCCATAAAAAGAGGAATGCCCCTGTCTGATTCTAGCAGAAGTCAATGATTAAGGTCCATTACAAGGCTGAAGGATTTATATTACTGTCTACTAGACTAGGACTCCTGCTCAGCACTAGTGTTGGTCGAGCACCAAAGTGCTCGGGTGCTCGAGTAGAACAACTCGGGATGCTCGGGTACTCTACCGAGCACCCGAGCACAATGGAAGTCAATGGGAGAACCCGAGCATTAAACCAGGCACCCCCTGCTCTGAAGAGGGGAGGGTGTCTGATTCACATGAAAAGGACAGAAATTGATGGAAACATCACTGAAATGGTTCGGGAACAGCGTGGGGAGGATGTCTGGATGCATCTTGGACTCCCAGGTCGCTGCTGGGAACAATGTTGTCCGAGTAGTACGCCACTTTTACAGACTGACAATAAGACGCACAAAACCAAAGATAAAATCAATTTTAAAGGAAAAATTGTTAGGAAACATTCTTCCCTGTATATTTACTTGTATATAAAGTGCAAGTGCTGCCAAAAATTACAAGGAAGAGGCACTCCGATACAACCTGTATGTCCGATAAAGGAGGGCCTCATTCACAATTGTGGTACAATTGTTCAGGTAGTGGGACTCCTACACTCATAAAGCCTATTTACTAAGTGAAAGGGCTACCAAAAATTACAAGGAACCGACACTCCAATACACCCTTTATTACTCATAAAGGAGGGCATCATACACACCCTTGAAAAATTATGATTGATGGCCTGCTGGTGACCCTCAAAAACTATTAATGCAAGGGCCTGCTGAGCTGACCATCTAAAATATTAGGGGCAAGTGCCTGCTGCTGATCTGACCATCTAAAACATAAGGGGCGAGGGACTGCTGAAGATCTGACCCTCTAAAACATTAGGGGTCAGGGTCTGCTGCTGAGCTGACCCTCTAAAACATAAGGGGCGAGGGCCTTCTGCTGATCTGACCCTCTAAAACATTAGGGGTGAGGGTCTGCTGCTGAGCTGACCCTCTAAAACATTAGGGGTGAGTGCCTGCTGCTGATCTGACCATCTAAAACATTAAGGGCGAGGGACTGCTGATGATCTGACCAAAAATTACAAGGAACCGGCACTCCAATACACCCTTTTATACACATAAAGGAGGGCATCATACACACCCTTGAAAAAAATATAATTGATGGCCTGCTGGTGACCCTCAAAAACATTAGGAGCAAGGGCCTGCTGGTGACCCTCTAAAACATTAGTGGTGAGGGTCTGCTGCTGAGCTGACCATCTAAAACATTAGGGGTGAGGGCTTGCTGGTGACCCTGTAAAACATTATGGGCGACGGCCTGCTGGGGACCTTCAAAAACATTATGGGCGAGGGCCTGCTGGTGACCCTCTAAAACATTATGGGTGAGGGCCTGCTGGTCACCCTCAAAAACATTATGGTTGAGGGCCTGCTGGTGACCCTCAAAAACATTATGGGCAAGGGCCTGCTGGTGATCCTCTAAAACATTAGGAGCGAGGGCAGCCTAATAAGTATGTTGATATGATGGAGGCGGAGGAGGAGGACGAGAAAAGGGAGATTGAACCATATACCCTTTATAGTGGTGGAAGGGGTGCATGCGAATACAGTTTATTCAATACACCATAAAAGCCACATTTAAAGTGCCTTTATCTTCAACCGCTTTCCTCTGGTGGAGTAGAGAAGTCAGGAAAAATCCAGGCCTTGTTCATTTTGATAAGAGTCAACCTGTCAGCATTTTCAGTTGACAGGCGGATGCGCTTATCAGTTATTATGCCCTCAGCAGCACAAAATATTGATTCTGACAAAACGCTTGCGGCAGGGCAGGCCAGCACCTCCAAGGCGTAGAGCGCCAGTTCATGCCACGTGTCCAGCTTGGACACCCAATAGTTGTAAGGCAGAGATGGATCACTGAGGACGCTGCATATATAGTATATGGACCCCCGTGGAGCTCAGGGTATAAGGTATTGTTTGTTTGAGTGGGTCTCATGTGGGATCCCTGGACGGCTGGGAACTTTCTTTGGCTCTCCTCCCCTTTATACTCATTGTGATTTTGATGGTAGTACTTATTTGACTCACTCCTGCTGTACACAGTGTTCTATGGGCTCCAGCTAGTTGTGGACTTGTTGCTACATTTTTTAGGGATTTGCAGACCGTTGTTTGTGTGTGTGACCTACTATGTGCTGCTATATAGGATCCATTTTAACCGTATTGATGTAATGATTCTATGAGATTTATATGTACATTTTAGTGTACTGGATTTAATAAAGACTGTCAGGGAAATGTAGCGTCCATTACTGCTCGCCTTGAGCATATTAAATGGTATATATGCTTGCAAGAATGTCACACGTACAGTAGCGCAGGTTTTGTAAGTGTATGCGCAAATAAAGTTCTCAGAATGTCACAGATATATTTAGGATGCGCACACGTTAAACAGGAGATGTAGCACAGATAATGTCGCTGTCCGCAGCGTCTAGGAAAAAAGTAATTTTTGGATGCACAAACGTTATACAGGAGGTATAGCGCAAGTAATGTCACTGTCACCACCGGCTAATAAAAAACGACACTGAATGAATGTCACTGATATATAGGTTTCACAAACGTTATACAGGAGGTATAACGCAAGTAATGTCGCTGTCACCACCGGCTAATAAAAAATTACACTGAATTAATGTCACTGATATTTAGGACGCGCAATCATTATACAGGAGGTTTAGCGAAAGTAATGTCGCTGTCACCAGTGGCTAATAAAAAATTACACTGAATTAATGTCACTGATATTTAGGATACGCAAACGTTATACTGGAGATGTAGCACAGGTAATGTCGCTGCCACCAGCAGCAAAAAAATTTGACTGAATGTTACAGAAATTTCAGATATGCAAACGTTATACAGGAGATGTAGCGCAGGTAATCTAACTGTCCGCAGCAGCGGACACCGTCCACGTAAAAAGTACACTGGATGTCACAGATATTTTTAGGCTGCGCACACGTTACACAGGAGATGTAGCGCAGATCGCTGTCTGCAGCGGCCAAACAATTGCAAGATATTTAGTGCAGGTTGCTTTAAAAATATATATTGCTGCCAGATACAACTATAGTCCTTAAAAGGACTTTTGGGTCTCTCTAACAATTCCACGCAATTTAGCGCAGGTGGCGCTAATAATTATATTACTGCCAGATGCAGTAGTCCTTAAAAGCACTTTTGGGTCTCTAACAAGTGTTTTCAATAAAAATATTAGTATTTCACTCCCTACACTATCTGTCCCTTCTTCAGCACAGCTCTCCCTGACTAAGACTTAGCCGCACACGTGTCATCGGGTGCAATACAGCATTACAGTGAATGGCAGTACTTACCCGCGCGTTTATTGGCTGCGTAGCAGGCAACAAATGTGCGGGGAGGATACTCGAGCATCGCGCTCGAGCACGCGCGGTGTTCGGCATGCTCGCCCAACACTACTCAGCATCATCCAGAGGTTGTAGTTACCTCTCACCAACAGTGACATTTCTATTTATGAAGCCACATTTAAAGGGAACCTGTCACATTGTACATGCTGTTCTGTCTGTGGGCAGTGTGTTACTGTGTAGGAGGCTCTTAAGAGTCCAGTAGGCGGGCCTAATCAGTGATCAACAACCTTCCCTTAATGACTGTACACAGAGATAACTGTCAATCACTGATAGGAACGCCCACTGGACTCTTCAATATAAATGGTGCAGGGACGTAAATGAATGAAATACAAGTTACACTGAAACTTTTCCCACAAACCTATATATCATTCTGCTCAGCTCTTCCTTCTCTATACTAGCCTGTCTACAGGTAAGACACCATGTTTAATATGAGATGTTCACTTATTTCTGTGGCCTCACTGCTTTGATTGACAGGGCCAGGCATTGGTAAAGCAGTGAGGGAGGGACTGACCACAGAAAGGAGTGGAGCTTGGGTGCAACAAGAGCAATGGTGACACCCTCATTGCACCCAAGGTTTAATTTGTATTTTAAGAAAAAGTATCATAACTCGGGAACAGAGCCTCGGATCAACAAAAGAAAAACAGCATTTTGTTCAGGTGAACCACAGCTAGTTTGAACAGTTGGATCGGGAAGTCACTGCTGACAGATTACCTCTAAGGTCTTTCTGTGAAAGTTGAGAGCTACATTTTTTATTCCATACCTTGCACCGCTGTTGTCTACTACATTATTGTACTTCATCATTATTGATTGTGCATCATCTGCACAGATCGTGGAGTACAGCAATGCCCAAAAGAAATCTTGTCTTCTCTTCCAGTGTCTAGATTTACATAGCAGATCATTGATTTTAAAAATTACACAATGCAAAACTGAAATTGTTTGGAGTGGTTTTACTCTGCGTCAATTTTATACAGAGAATTCCCATTGCACTTAAGTGATTATATTAAAAACAAGAGCAGTAATATTCTGTATAGCTGTTAGATACGGAAGAGTGAAGGAATGGAATATGAAATACAGGCTCAAGAGAGTAGCCCTGTAGCACCGTACTGTCTATATTGCAGTTTTCCTGGGTGGAAGGCATATAAGGTAAAATAAGGATCTCTTAAAGGGGTTGGCCCAACTCACACTTGGGTGGCTTTTCGCTAGGATAGACCACTAATGTCAGATAGGTGCGGATGCCACCTCTGGGACATCACTTATCTCTAGAACGAGCCTCCTAAGCAAAGGAGAGCGCAACACATATGTCTGGCATGCTCTCCATTCACTTCTATGGGAGTTACGAAAAGGGCTAAGTGAGTGCACTTGGCTATTTCCGGTACTTCCATACAAGTGAATGGAGAACTTACCATGCAAGCACAGCCCCTTCTCTCCCTCTATGAGCATTTCGGAAATAGCTGAGGTAGCTTTGGCACTGCCATAGAAATGAATGGAGACTGGCCACACTTGCACAATGCAATTTGGAGACCCTGTTCTAGAGACCCAGAGGTAGGACCCCTAACTATCTGACATTAGCGATATATGCTAGCTATATGCCAGCAATGTGTAAGATGGGCCAACCCCTTTAAAGTACATGGAACAGTGATAATGAAACTTTGGTATCTTGTAAAATCCTAGGAAATGAGTCAATTTTAGATACTTTTATTATATATGTTTAGAAGCTTCAGCCACTTATGTTACCATAAAGTGGTAAAGTGGCTTTCTGGGACAAATAATGCTTATTTAAAGAGTTGCCCCAACTTCATACTTTCTCTCAAAAGCAAACTCACTGGCAAGTAGTTAATGGAAGCTTCTGAAGGTTACAAATTTTCTCTGCAGTGGTTGCCCTTTCAAATAAATGGGCAGCTTTGCGATATATGGTTATGTGGAGCCTGCCTGAGAGGGAGCTGATTTTCCATTGTCTCTCAACTCTTATTCATCGAGAGGTCCCCTAATCTCATGACATCCATATTATTTAAAGAGGACCTTTCACCACTCCTTACATGCCTGTTTTAATAGCTTGATGCATTCCCCATGTAATAACAATTCTGGAACATCTATTCTTATTAGTGTTGGGCGAGCAGGCTCGGCCGAACACCATTTTCACTTGAGCATTGCGATGCTCGGCACATCGCGGTGTTGTGGAGCATCGCGATGCTCCACAAATTTCCAGCTGACAACACTGGCTGAAGAGTACATAGTTCCTTGGGCAACCGAGGAGGGGAGACGAGGGGAACACACAGCAGTTTCAACAGAGGCAGGGCAACACTCTTCAAGGCCTGGGACAGTTTCATGACACCCCGCCAGCAACCTCACCCTGATGAGCGGTCCAGTGTCACAAGGAGGGAAAAGTTTTAGAAGATGGTGAAGTAGTACATAACAGACTGTGTCAACATCCTCAGTGATCCTTCTGTGCCTTAAAACTATTAGGTGTCCAAACTGGACACGTGGCACGAACTGGCGCTCTACGCCTTGGAGGTGCTGGCCTGCCCTGCCGCCAGCATTTTGTCAGAGCGGGTATTTAGTGCTGTTGGGGGCATAATAACTGCTAAACGCATCCGCCTGTCAACTGAAAATGCTGACAGGTTGACTCTTATCAAAATGAACAAGGCCTTGATTGCCCCTGACTTCTCTACTCCATCAGAGGAAAGCGGCTGAACATAAAGGCACTTTAAATGTGTCTTTTATGGTGTATTGAAGACACTGTATTCCCATGCACCCCTTCCACCACACAAAAGGGTATATGGTTCTATCTTCCTTTTTTTGTCCTCCTCCTCCATCATATCAACATGCTTATTAGGCTGCCCTCGCTCCTAATGTTTTAGAGGGTCAGCTCAGCAGCAGACCCTCACCCCTAATGTTTTAGAGGGTCACCAGCATGCAATCGCACATAATTTTTTAGATGGTCAGATCAGCAGCAGACCCTCACCACTAATGTTTTAGATGGTCAGATCAGCAGCAGACCCTCGCCCCTAATGTTTTAGATGGTCAGATCAGTAGCAGACCCTCATCCCTAATGTTTTAGTGGGTCAGCTCAGCAGCAGACCCTCACCCCTAATGTTTTAGAGGGTCACCAGCAGGCCCTCGCCCCTAATCTTTTAGAAGGTCAGCTTAGCAGCAGGCCCTCGCCCCTAATGTTTTAGAGGGTCACCAGCAGGCCCTTGCTCCTAATGTTTTTGAGGGTCACCAGGAGGCCAGCAATCATAATTTTACAAGGGTGTGTATGATGCCCTCCTTAATGTGTAATAAATGGTGTATTGGAGTGCCGGTTCCTTGTAATTTTTGGCAGCCCTTTCACTTATTAAATAGGCTTTATGAGTGTAGGAGTCCCACTACCTGAACAATTGTACCATAATGGCAATGAAGCCCTCCTTTATGTGATATACAGGTTGTATCGGAGTGCCTCTTCCTTGTACTTTTTGGCAGCACTTGCACTTTATATACAAGTAAATATACGGGAAAGAATGTTTCCTAACAATTTTTCCTCTAAAATCGATTTTATCTTTGTTTTTTTGTGAATTTTTGTTAGTCTGTAAAAGTGGCGTACTTCTCGGACAACATTGTTCCCAGCAGCGACCTGGGAGTCCAAGATGCATCCAGACATCCTCCCTATGCTGTTCCCGAACCATTTCAGTGGTGTTTCCATCAATCCCTGACCTTTTCCTGTGAACCAGACACCCTCCCCTCTACAGGGCAGGGGGTGCATGGCTTAATGCTCGGGTTCTCCCATTGACTTCCATTGTGTTCTGGTGCTCTGTAGAGCACCCGAGCATCCCGAGGTGTTCTACTCCAGCACCCGAGCACTTTGGTGCTTGACCAACACTAATTCTTATGTCTCTATGCTGTACCATTCCTTTATTATTTTTACTAGAAGTTATGAATGAATTGCTAGCAGTCTGCAGTAAGGGTACAAAGGGGTGGTAACCAGTTGGGGAGGTGTACCAGCACAGACTCACTCTATCCAAGCAGTGCTGCCATTTTCAGACTGTGTAGGTACACACCCCCAACTGGTTATCACCCATCCGTGCGCTCTTACAACGGAGCAGGACAACGGAAATTGATAGCGCAAGTGTAAGAGAAGCCTTAGAGACCATGTCTAACCCTATACTAGACCATATCTTGCTAAATCTGTAAGCACCAACTTATTAGGTTAGGAATTGCTAATATGTTTGTAAGTTAAAGGATAACTGTCATATTTTCACTCAAAATTCAATATTCATATATGTTGTTGCTGCTGTGGTGATAATCCATAATCACTTATTATTGTGTTCACATACCACTTGTTTAACAAGATTCCGTCCATAGCAACCGCTCCTCACAAGACTTCTTTCTGACTATCTTCTCAAGATGGCCGCCGATGCCCTTACCCTGAGGCTAAGACCTCCCTCCCTAACTACCCAGAATTCATTCGGCTCATCTCGGGAACGCGCAGCCTCACCCCAACCAATCGGCTTTCTCCAGACTTAAACACACCCTCTTCCTCCTGAGTAGTTGATTGTGAATATTCTATTTACTAGGTAATTCAATACCTATACAAAAGTATTAACTAGGGAACTAACGTAAACTTAGACCAATCCAATTACATAAAAAATGAGAGTTACCCTTTAACAAAGGAAACAAAGAAAAAGGATATGCGGTAAAAGTAGTAAAGAATATACCAAGCAAAAAATCTACTGAGTGAACCCTGTATAATATGAAATATGAATTACAGCTTTGTGTTATCTGTTCAGTAGACTTTGGGGACCTACATATGAAAAAAACATTTAAAATTTAATATAGTAAAAAAAATATATATATATACAGTACAGACCAAAAGTTTGGACACACCTTCTCATTCAAAGAGTTTTCTTTATTTTCATGACTATGAAGGCATCAAAACTATGAATTAACACATGTGGAATTATATACATAACAAACAAGTGTGAAACAACTGAAAATATGTCATATTCTAGGTTCTTCAAAGTAGCCACCTTTTGCTTTGATTACTGCTTTGCACACTCTTGGCATTCTCTTGATGAGCTTCAAGAGGTAGTCCCCTGAAATGGTCTTCCAACAGTCTTGAAGGAGTTCCCAGAGATGCTTAGCACTTGTTAGCCCTTTTGCCTTCACTCTGCGGTCCAGCTCACCCCAAACCATCTCGATTGGGTTCAGGTCCGGTGACTGTGGAGGCC
Source organism: Bufo bufo (assembly GCF_905171765.1). Lineage (NCBI taxonomy): Eukaryota > Metazoa > Chordata > Amphibia > Anura > Bufonidae > Bufo > Bufo bufo. Next base: position 101,839,704 of record NC_053391.1, on the reverse strand, counting down.
AGGTCATCTGGCGCAGCACCCAATCACTCTCCTTCATGGTCAAATAGCCCTTACTTTCAAAGTTTTCCCAATTTTTTGGCTGACTGACTGACCTTCATTTCTTAAAGTAATGATGGCCACTAGTTTTTCTTTACTTAGCTGCTTTTTTCTTGCCATAATACAAATTCTAATAGTCTATTCAGTAGGACTATCAGCTGTGTATCCACCTGACTTCTCCTCAACGTAAAGCAGTAATCAAAGTGTGCAAAGCAGTAATCAAAGCAGTAATCAAAGCAAAAGGTGGCTACTTTGAAGAACCTAGAATATGACATATTTTCAGTTGTTTCACACTTGTTTGTTATGTATATAATTCCACGTGTTAATTCATAGTTTTGATGCCTTCAGTGTGAATCTACAATTCTCATAGTCATGAAAATAAAGAAAACTCTTTGAATGAGAAGGTGTGTCCAAACTTTTGGTCTGTACTGTATATATACTGTATATATTCTAATATACCGTAGCTTAAATGGCATCTGTCAGCAGATTTGTACCTATGACACTGGCTGACCTGTTACATGTGCACTTGGCAGCTGAAGGCGTCTGCGTTAGTCTCATGTTCATATGTGCTGCATTCCTGAGAAAAATGATGTTTTAATAAATGCAATTGATATATGCAAATGAGCCCCTAGGAGCAAGGTGGGTGTTGCTGTTACAGCTAGAGATTCTGCTCTCTCTGCAACTGCTGCGCGCTCTCCATTTTGATTGCAGTAAAGTGGAGAGGGCGCAGCAGTTGCAGAGAGAATAGAGCCTCTAGGTGTAACGGTAACGCCCACATTGCTCCTAGAGGCTCATTTGCATCTATAAAAACTTGCACATATGATTCATGAACATGGGACCAACACAGATGCCTTCAGCTGCCAAGTGCACATGCAACAGGTCAGCCAATTTGATAGGTACAGATCTTCTGACAGATGCCCTTTAATATAACTTTTCTGTTTGCTTGCCTTAGAAATCCCAATGGCACACAATAGAGGCAGGCTATATGGCTGCTATGGGTCCCTTGGAGAGAGGAGAGCCATATCTTATGTTACTGCGCTCTCTAGAGGAGCTACATCGCTAGCAGAGAGTGGTGGAACCAACCCAAGGGTCATGAAAAGGGTATGAAAGGGGAACCAGAGACCGTTCTATAATGGGTTGCAAATTCGGGCAATATAATGTGAGACCCCTCTCCTATATGTATGCCATCTTAAATACACCTGAACGTGTTTTACTGTGATTGATTGACCTGTTGATTAGATGACTACAATGCCTAGGAAAATCCTGATATTCCTTGGAGGAAATCCGCCAAAGGAAAACTTGATTATACACATACAAAAATGAGATTTCATTTCACTTGACGTGATTCATCTATTCAAAATGCAGAAATTCTTGATTAGATCCCAGATATTTAATATCTTGTAAAGGTTATCATATGTGAATAGAGGGGGGGCTCCTACTAAATAGCGGCGGAGCGATAAAGACAACATGGCCCGCTGCTGGATTTCGAAGCTGCGTGAATCATTTATCAAGCCGTGGTAATTTTTCAACGTCCATAAACTAGATTCCTCTAATGTTGTCATTTAAGATTCTGGTCGATGGCTACGGTGCACACATACTATTTATTCTCTATTATGTCCATCTGGAGCTCTGCCCTCCAGGCTCTGAACATATTACCATAAAACGATATTGTTACTGCAACCTACTGCTATAGGTCAACTGTATTTCTACTTAAGATGTTTTATATGTAAAGACGAGGTATAAAGAGATGATATATACCAGATGTTTCCAAGTGCAGCCGGATCCCAGAAGGCACAGTGAGAATAAGTGGCTTGGCCCTTAGCTATGTTCTGCCAAGCAATCAGTTAAGGAATATTTGACCTCCACAAGAATAGAATTTGCGACTTATACAAGACCAGAATGATGTTGTTTCATCTTGTGTACAAAAATGCAATGCAAACCTTTCCTGTTAGCTTACAGCTCCTCGTAAGAAAGAGGTATCCAATGTTTGTGGCCTCGTATGATCTTACAAGGTGCTAATGATTGGTGACAGTATTGTCTTGATAGACGCACAAGTGCTTTGTGTCCCGGGCTACAGTTGGCAGCCCAAGAACTTGTTTGATGTATAATGAGAGACAGTCAGGCAGGAGGCGAGATGTGGGTGAGCTGTCATGTGTTGTTCTAATCAACAAAGCACCTCTCTCTCTGCTCTTTTTCCATACAATGCTTGACGTGTAGCTATGTGGAAAGCAGAACAATTGAGACAGGTACTTCAATTGGTTAAGGCAGCAAACACAGAGTAACTGCTTTAATTCAATTTCGGGCAATTTTGTGGAATAAACTATGAAATGTAAGGAGGACCTGAGGGCATTATTAGGAAATTCTTTAAAGGGGTTGTTTCACTTCAGCAAAAGGCATGTGTCATGTAGAGAAAGTTAATACTAGGCACTTACTAATGTATTGTGATTGACCATATTGCCTCCTTTGCTGGCTTCATTCATTTTTCCATCACATTATACACTGCTCGTTTCCATGGTTATGACCACACTGCAATCCAGCAGCGGTGGTCGTGCTTGCACACTATAGGAGAAAGCGCCGGACTGGGGTTCCTTGAGCCCAACAGATAAAAATATTCTTGGGGGCCAAACCCACTATATGATCAATAAAGTCTAATAAGTTTTGAATCTAAGGAATAGACTCTTGTCCAGGGGTTATGGCCACCACTGCAGTGCAGATATGAGGTGGCCAGGATGGGAGCTTCTGCGCATGCGTGCTTATACGCTCTCCCACCAGAGAGGTTGGAACTTTTTACGATAGTGGTACTTTTTCATATACTGTGCAAGCATGGCCACCACTGCTGGATTACAGGGTGGTCATAACCTCTGAAAATGAGCAGTGTATAATGAGATAGAAAAATGAATCCAGCCAGCAAAGGAAGCAATATGGACAATCACAATACATTAGTAAGTGCCTTGCATTAACTTTCTCTATATGATAAATGCCATTTTCTGAAGTGAGATGCCTTTAGAGGAATTATGTCATGAAGAAAACTCTGCCCCTTAACTCCTATAAGGGCATATGGAGGCCATGGGGGGAGGGGGGTGGGTTCTCTGGTCAGGTCTCCTTCCTATGAGTCAGAACCAAGACAAGTCAACTTTGCATTACATGGATGACTATTCATCTGGATTGTTATCAGGCGATACTACAGGTGGTCATCAGTTGATACTACATTGCCCTCGCAGCAGCAGCCACTGCAGGGAAAATGGTTGTTGGGTTTTAGGCTTTGCAATGGCAAGATCAGGTGTTTGACAGGGGTGATAGCAGTGGGAATTAGAGGAGATCGGCTGATTGCCCAAGTGGCTGTATTTTAATAAATCAACCCATTTAAAGAGTAGTGTTGGGCGTGAATATTCGAATCGCGAATTTTAATCACGAATATCCCCACTTCAAGAATTTGCGAAGATTTTGAATATAGTGCTATATACTCGTATTCGCGAATATTCTAGATTTTTTTTCATCTGAATCCATGATCGCTCTATGCTTCTTGCTTGTGGGCCAATGAGAAAGCTGTTCTGTCTTTGTCTGAGCTTAGCAACATCCCTAGCAACAAATAGGAAAGTTGCCTACCCCTTACTATATAAGAACCTCCCCAGCAGCCATTTTCTGTAGTTTTATGGAGTTCTGAGAGAGACAGCAGTGTCATTGCTGTGCTCTGTGCTTTGCTGTGTCATTACATTAGATAGTTAGCTAGTCAGCTCATACAGTGCCTTGCAAAAGTATTCACCCCCCTTGACTTTTTTTCGTATTTTGTTACATTACAGCCCTAAGTTCAATGTTTTGTTAATCTGAATTTCATGTGATGGATCAGAACACAATAGTCTAAGTTGGTGAAGTGAAATGAGAAAAATATATAAATAAAACTATTGTTTAGAAATAGAAAACAGAAAATTGGCATGTGCATATGTATTCACCCCCTTTGTTAGGAAGCCCATAAAAAGCTCTGATGCAACCAATTACCTTCAGAAGTCACATAATTAGTGATATGATGTCCACCTGTGTGCAATCTAAGTGTCACATCATCTGTCATTACATATACACACCTTTTTTTAAAAGGTCCCAGAGGCTGCAACACCTAAGCAAGAGGCAACACTAACCAAACACTGCCATGAAGACCAAGGAACTCTCCAAACAAGTAAGGGACAATATTGTTGAGAAGTACAAGTCAGGTTAGGTTATAAAAAAATATCCAAATCTTTGATGATCCCCAGGAGCACCATCAAATCTATCATAACTAAATGGAAATAACATGGCACAACAGCAAAACTGCCAAGAGACGGCCGCCAACCAAAACTCACAGACCGGGCAAGGAGGGCATTAATCAGAGAGGCAGCACAGAGACCTAAGGTAACCCTGGAGGAGTTGCAGAGTTCCACAGCAGAGACTGGAGTATCTGTACATAGGACGACAATAAGCCGTACGCTCCATAGAATTGGGCTTTATGGCAGAGTGGCCAGAAGAAAGCCATTAATTTCAGCAAAAAACAAAGAGGCACGTTGTGAGTTTGCGAAAAGGCATGTGGGAGACTCCCAAAATGTATGGAGGAAGGTGCTCCAGTCTGATGAGACTAAAATTAAACTTTTCGGCCATCAAAGAAAACGCCATATCTGGCGCAAACCCAACACATCACATCACCCAAAGAACACCATCCGCACAGTGAAACATGGTGGTGACAGCATCATGCTGTGGGGATGTTCTTCAGCAGTCAGGACTGGGAAACTGGTGAGAGTTGAGGGAAAGATGGATGGTGCTAAATACAGGGATATTCTTGAGCAAAACCTGTACCACTCTGTGATCTGAGGCTAGGATGGAGGTTCACCTTCCAGCAGGACAATGACCCCCAAACACACGGCTAAAGCAACACTTGAGTGGTTTAAGGGGAAACATGTAAATGTTGGAATGGCCGAGTCACAGCCCAGATCTCAATCCAATAGAAAATCTGTGGTCAGACTTAAAGATTGCTGTTCACAAGCGCAAACATCCAACTTGAAGGAGCTGGAGCAGTTTTGCAAGGAGGAATGGGCAAAAATCCCAGTGGTAAGATGTGGCAAGCTCATAGAGACTTATCCAAAACTACTTGGAGCTGTGATTGCTGCAAAAGGTGGCTCTACAAAGTATTGACTTTAGGGGGAGTGAATAGTTATGCACATTGTGCACATTGACTTTTTCTGTTATTTTGTCCTATTTGTTGTTTGCTTCACGATAAAAAAAAAATTTTTTTTTAAAGTTGTGGGCATGTTCTGTAAATTAACACGGCATATGGGAGGTTTGCGCTTCCATTACCTCATACATCGGGTCCCCGCACTGCTGTGGCGGGGACTCGATGGTTGCAATGGCAGCCCCAAGCCATTCCAAGGCTTGGGGCCTGGCATTTACGGAGGCCTAGGAGGCCCAGCCCCCAGCCTGGGTCTCCTAGGCAACTGTTAGCGTCTTACAGTGTAAGACACTAACAGTTCAATACAGCACAATACAGATGTATCGTGCTTCATTGAAACAGGGATCAGACCCTGTAATGTTGAAGTCCCAGAGTGGGACAAATAATAAAGTGGAAAAAAAAAGTTAATAAAATTTAAGTTTTACAAGAAGAATTAAAAGTTTCAAGTGAAAAAAAAAAAAAGCGTCCTTTTCCAAAAATAAAGTAAAAAAGAATTGTAAAAAATAGGGAAAAGACATATAGACATATTAGGTATCGTCGCGTCCGTATCGACCAGCTCTATAAACATATCACATGACCTAACCCCTCAGATGAACACTGTAAAAAAAAAAAAAAACTGTGATAAATAAACAATTTTGTTGTCACCTTACATCACAAAAAGTACAACAGCAAGCGATCAAAAAGGCGTACGCCCACCAAAATAGTACCAATCTAACCGTCACCTCATCCCGCAAAAAATGAGCGAAAAAATAAAAAAACTATGGCTCAGAATATGGAGACACTAAAACATCATTTTTTTGTTTGAAAAAAGCTCATTGTGTAAAACTTACATAAATAAAAAAAAGTATACATATTAGGTATCGCCGTGTCCGTATCGACCGGCTCTATAAAAATATCACATGACCTAACTCCTCAGATGAACACCATAAAAAATAAAAACTGTGCTAAATAAACCATTTTTTGTCACCTTACATCACAAAAAGTGTAATAGCAAGCGATCAAAAAGTCATATGCACCCCAAAATAGTGCCAATCAAACCGTAATTTCATCCCTCATAAATCATACCCTACCCAAGATAATCTGAAAAAAAACTGAAAAAACTATGGCTCTTAGACTATGAAAACACTAAAACATGATTTTTTTAGTTTCAAAAATGAAATCATTGTGTAAAACTTACATAAATAAAAAAAAAGTATACATATTAGGTATCGCCCCGTCTGTGACAACCTGCTCTATAAAAATACCACATGATCTAACCTGTCAGATGAATGTTGTAAATAACAAAAAAAAACTATGCCATAACAGCTATTTCTTGTTACCTTGCCTCAAAAAAAATGTAATATAGAGCAACCAAAAATCATTTGTACCCTAAACTAGTACCAACAAAACTTCCACCCTATCCCGTAGTTTCTAAAATGGGGTCACTTTTATGGAGTTTCTACTCTAGGGGTGCATCAGGGGGGCTTCAAATGGGACATGGTGTCAAAAAAAACAGTCTAGCAAAATCTGCCTTCCAAAAACCGTATGGCATTCCTTTCCTTCTGCGCCCTGCCGTGTGCCCGTACAGCAGTTTACGACCACATATGGGGTGTTTCTGTAAACTACAGAATCAGGGCCATAAATATTGAGTTTTGTTTGGCTGTTAGCCCTTGCTTTGTAACTGGAAAAAAAATATTAAAATGGAAAATCTGCCAAAAAAGTGACATTTTGAAATTGTATCTCTATTTTCCATTAATTCTTGTGGAACACCTAAAGGGTTAACGACATTTGTAAAATCAGTTTTGAATACCTTGAGAGGTGTAGTTTCTAGATTGGGGTCATTTTTGGGTGGTTTCTATTATGTAAGCTTCACAAAGTGACTTCAGACCTGAACTGGTCGTTAAAAATTTTTTTTTTTTACATTTCTGAAAAATTTCAAGATTTACTTCTAAACTTCTAAGCCTTGTAACGTCCCCCAAAAATAAAATGTCTCAGAATGGCCTGGATAAGTCGAAGCGTTTTAAAGTTATCACCACATAAAGTGACACCGGTCAGATTTGCAAAAAATGGCCTGGTCCTGAAGGTGAAAATGAGCAGAGGCGGCTCTTCCATTAGGCCACTTAGGCCGCCGCCTAAGGCCTCGCGCTGGTAGGGGCCTCGCTCTGGCTCCCACCAGCACCAGACAACGCTGCAACCACAATTTTATTGGCTTCCGGGTGGCCTGGGCCCTGCGCAGTGCTAAGCGGACTAAATAAGACTGAGCCGCCGCGGCCCAGCCGCTCTGAGCCCCTCTGCGCTCTGCCTCTTTAAGAGAGCAGTGGCTGCTGGGGATGAGGGCTCGGAGCATGCCGCTGCACAGGCCCGTCTTCTGACTGAACGCAACGCCAGCCCCGCCCTCAGAGCGCTGCACAGCCACAGGGGAGAAGGAGCCAGGGCCCTGCCTCACCTCAGTGTCCCTGTCTGGCTGCCACCGGCGCCCGAAGACAGACAGTGCGTGGTGCCCGAAGAAGGCCAAGGTCAGGTGTGTGTCCTGCTTGCGGCTGTGCCCATCATCCCCCCCCCCCCCCCCCCCTGGCTAGCTATACTGGGAACCTCTTACCTTAGGGCCTGATGATAATAACTTACTGGTGTTACTGGTGCCAGTAATGTGCCATGGGGGGGGGGGGGGGTAAGATGTGCTGCTGCACTGCCAGGCCAATGGAGGGGGAGAAATATGCCATTGGAGGGGGGGTAAGATGTGCTGCTTTTTTTTTTTTACTTAAGCCCCTGCCCTGTACTATGTGCTGCAAGCATGCAGCTGCTTAACCCTGACTGTGACATCACTGTGTATACCCTGTACTGTGATGTCACCCACTGTGCATGTTAACCCTGTACTGTTAGTCACAGTATAGGGTTAATATGCACAGTGATGTCACATACAGTACAGCCAGGGTTAATATGCACTGTGACATCTCAGTATAGCCAGGGCTAATGCTAAGTGTTAATATGCACTGCAAATATAAGCCCAGTACTGTGTTGTGACTGTGCATATTAACCCTTTACTGTGATGTCACTGCATATTAAAGGGGTACTCTGGTATAGGAAAATAAATCCCCTATCCAAAGGATAGGAGATAAGAGTGTGATCGGGGAGGCAAGGGGGGTCCACTCGATGGGATCCCCCACGATCTCCTGTATGGTACTCCGGATCTCCTTGTGCCCGGAGCGGTGGTCAACACTCCCCCTCCATGTATCTATGGGAGAGCCGCAGATACAGCACTTGTGTATCTCAAAATCTTCCATAGAGATACATGGAGGGGGAGTGTTGACCACACCACCGCTCCGTGCGGTGGTTGACACATCTTATCTATTGAGGACTGAGCCGGGGCGCCGTACAGGAGATCACGAGCATCCCAACGATCTTTGTGGGGGCCTCATGTTCGAGTTTCGCCTAAGGCCTCACAAAGTCTAGAGCCGCCTCTGAAAATGAGCCCGGTCCTTAAGGGGTTAAATGATGCAAATCCTCAAACAATCCATGTTAATTCCAGGTTGTGAGGCACCAAAACACGAAAAAAGTCAAGGGGGTGAATACTTTTGCAAGGCACTGTATATATAATACAGATAGTTAGTGGGAAATAGTCAGGGTAGAATGGATAGTGATATAGTGTAGCTGATCTGCTGTCCATACATACATGCTACAGACATAGTGCTGTGATGTACAAGTTCACAACAATACTTAGTGCACCTATCAGTAATATGTAGTCAGACCTGCTAAAATGGTCAGTTGCACGTATTGTGCCAAAATATGCGCATCATTAATTGCCGATCTGCACAATCGCAAATATATTGGAGCACTCTATCTGCATATAAAGCTATTGTAATGTTCTGCCGTGCCAACCATATTCTCCAGTCTCAGGAAATTAACTTTTAGCAGCTGGAAAAATTTAGCAAAGTGACCCATGCCTGTATTACGTGCGCAATACACGCATATTACATTGCCAGTTTTTGCAATCAAGAAAATAATGACGAATTTGACGAATATTCGCCTAAATATTCACGAAATATCGCAAATTCGAATATTGCCCCTGCCGCTCATCACTATTAGAGAGGACCTTTCATGAGATTTTATTAAGGGAGATATATACCTGTACTTGCGGGGTACCCCCCCCCCCCTTCCCCGATGCTGCCAACCCTGTTTGATTTTTTTAAATATGCTTCCTATGCCCCGCTGTACCCTGCCGTATTTCTCCCGCTCAGTATGCTAATACCGAGCATCGGAACAGGGAGTTGGAGACGCCAGGGTTTCTCAATGGGCGTCTCCTTCTCCCTGGCTGCGCTGTCCAATCACAGCGCAGCCAGGGAGAAAAAAATGCAAGTACAGGTATATATCTCCCTTAATAAAATCGCATGAAAAGTCCTCTTTAATCCTAACAATAGAAAGTATCAGTGCGGATGTAGAACTGTTAGCTTTTAAAACAGAGCAAAAAGATGTGCCCATCGCAGTTTCCAAAATTAAAAACACTGGCTGAAAAATCTGATTCCAAATGGAAGTTTAATGGACTCTTTTGTAGTCAATGTGGTCCATGCAGCTCCATTTGGGTCAGCTATGTGTCCTATCCGGCACTTCCGTTGTTCTGCTCCTCTAATGAAGCAGAACAACTGAAACAAACGGTGGTGATGTGAACCCAGCCTTATTGGTATGCTTGACTTACAGTAAGTTATCTTTCTGGCTTTTTGATAAAGTGGTGCAAGTTTGTGCAATGTTTGTTAGCCAAAGTCAAACTAAGGTGGAAACTGAACCAAAAACTGCTTACAGCGGTTGTGTCACAAAACATAGCCTTCACTCTTCAAACCAGCACATGGATCTGAATACTTTTGTAATTGCATGTAATTAAAAATTTAGCTATTCAATAAAATGTATCTGTGTAGCACCACCTGCTGTTTGTTCTTTACCTTATTTTTTGTAGTGTTGATCACGAATATTCGAATTGTGAATTTTTATCGCGAATATAGGTACTTCGAAAATTCGCAAATATTTAGAATATAGTGATATATCTTCGTAATTTCCAATATTCAAGATTTTTTATTGAGAATTTTCGTAATGCGAATTTTTTAATTGCCGAGTAAAAACATGATTCCTCCCTGCTTCTTGCTTGTGGGCCAATGACTCATTGGCCCACAAGCAAGTAGCAGGGAGGAATCATGACTTTAAATGGGAAAAATGGGATGAATATTCTAAAAAACGAATATATTATTTTTTTTGAATATTCGTAATATTCTAAAACAAGAATTTATAGCAATATAGCGAATATTGGAAAAAAAAAACGAATATAGAGCAATTTAGCTAATATAGTGCTATAATCTTCTTTGTCTAATAGTTGTAATTTTTTTCTCTTCTAAAGTTCAGATTGGAAAAAAATTACAACTATTAAAAAAAAGATTATAGCACTATATTAGCTAAATTGCTCTACATTCGTTTTTTTTTGAATATTCGCTGTATTGCTATATATTCTTGTTTTAGAATATTACGAATATTTGAAAAAACGAATATATTTGATATAGTGCTATGACTCATTGGCCCACAAGCAAGAAGCAGGGAGGAAACATGTTTTTGCCAACATTGAAAAATTTGCAATAAAAATTTGCATTACGGAAATTTGCATATTACGCGATCATTACCTTGTCGATTTTTCGAGCAAAAAAAAATCGTCGAATATTCGAATTCTACAAAATATTCGCGAAATATCGCGAATTCGAATATGACCCCTGCCGCTCATCACAAATCTTTTGTCCATCTCACTGAGCCGATCGTGCTCAGTTCAAATCTTCAGCTGCCACCAGCCATATGTTCTGTTAGAAGCTGTGCCAGTTACAGGGAGAGAGCTGCAGCAGAAAGGACACATCCCCTGAGCTGCCAGGCTGAAGAGAATTTAGCAGAGAAATTGATGCTATGAATGTGGAGATCTCTGGACCCATGTGAAGTACAGGGCTGGTTCTAGCAGGTACTATCATGCACTATATATTATGTCTGATTTATATTTTTTACATCAATCGGGGCATAACTCCTTTAAAAACTCAAGCCTTGCATGCCAAAATGCAACATTTTTCCAAACCGGCAATTAGCCTTAAAATAGTGCATTGTTTTTGTTAATCTAGAGACTACCACCACGGGACCTATATTTTTGGGAAATATTCTATACAATAATGTTCAATGTCATAGAACTGACCGAAATCAATTTCCTGAAATACTTGCACTATGTCAGTCTCGCCAGTCTGCATTCATGCCACTTCCTGCGTGCAGAGTTTTCATTAAAAGTTGCGCCTGTCTTACCAGCTGTTGTGCCAGACTGAATGATCTCTGGTAAATATGTTTGTGTTGATTTATGTAGTGATTCAAAGGAATAAAGAGATTGTGTGTTTCCGAAAACACTTTCGGCAGAGCTGTATATTTTACTAAAGTGAATAAATACATTGGGCGGCCACGTAACGTATCACTCATCTGAAAAACAGGAATTCAAGCATTCTTGCAAAGAATAATTACAAATAATCCTTACTTGTTTTAGCTGTCAGTGCAGTATATCCAAATTCTCTTCTTTCACCAAAGAAAGTCACTGCTGGACGGTGATTTATCTAAGTAACATAAAGTTAAGCTCATAATCAAATTCGCCTCTGCTTTCCTGTAGGCTTCTTCAGCAGAACAAATAAAGCATCTGGTCTTCTGTGAATGAAATGAGCTCAGGGGCTGTCATGACATGCAGCGAAGCAATTGCCCCGGTCACTCCATTCTCAGAGTAGAGGCTGTTAGGGCTCATGCACACGACCGTATGGCTTTTTCAGTAGTGTTTCCGGTTCCGTTCTGTTTTTCTGTTCCATTTTCCGTATGGCATATACAGTATACAGTAATTACATAGAAAAAATTGGGCTGGGCATAAAATTTGCAATAGATTGTTCCGCAAAAACGGATTGGATACGGAAGACATACGGAGCACATTTCATATGTGTTCCGTTTTTTTGCTGACCCATTGACTTGAATGGAGCCATGAAACGTGATTTGCGGGCAATAATTGGACATGTTCTATCTTTCAACAGAACGGAAAAAAACGGAAATATGGAAACTGAATGCACACGGAGACACTTCAGTTTTCTATGGTTCAGTATAATGGTTCAGTATAAGTATCGCATACTGAACTAAAAAAACGGCCAGTATACTAAACGCAAAAAAAAACGTTTGTGTGCATAAGCCCTTACAGAAAGCTTCTGTATACTGACCAATGGAACATACTTGGATTCAAAACAATATATCTGCGTATCACTGACATGGTGCTCCGTTAACCAAACCTCTCCCGCTTTTAAACATGTCACTCCAGTAACCAAAAGAGGTTAGACACCTTCTTAAAAATCCATTTAAAGAGGAATTCCCACCTTAAATATTTACTGGACTTTCACATCATATGCCATAAATGATAAATATGGCTTCAGATCTGAGACCAACAGCTATCTCCAGAATGCTTGCTTGGCTGTTTCTGTAACTCTCATTAAAGTATATGGAGACAGCTGTTGATATGCTGCCACCTCCATTCATTCTCCACCTTGTTGGTGGGGTGGGGGACCCTCGTTCTGGAGATAGGGAAGAGTACCAACGGTGGGAATAAAAAGTCTAAGGTGTAAATGGCTCCAATGTTCTGCATAGTTTTAGAGCATACGCTTACTTTTGATATAGATTAATGTGTACTTTTGTGAAGTTTTTCCCTGCAAAGCACTGATGTTTTTGTTGCATACCTCTCCTCTCAAATTTACTAAAAAGAAAGTTGACATCATTGTCTGCCATGTTACACATACTGTACAGTGGAGTTGCAGCTCAGCTATGGTCGCTCTGTCTACAAGTCTGCTAGCCCCTCCCTTCTCACACTATAAGAGAGAGAGACTGCCTGCTTACCAGCGCCAATGCTGCTGTGATCACAAGACTTTATTACTCAGCGAGTTCCCTCTGCAGACACAAAGACATCTAATAATTCCCTATTTGGGTAATATATTCAAGTTATTTTAGCTGTATCTCTAAGAGAATGAAGCTATGACTAACAGCATAGAAAACTCATTTACACACTCAGGTATATATCCTTTTAGGTGACTTTTAGGTGGGCCATGGAAAGTTTAAAGTAGTTGTCTCTTGTTTAATGGGGGGAAAAAAATGAAACTCGGACCTCATTTTGTACATAACAATCTCTTTCTCACAAAGCTAGAACTAGCCCTGTGTCTCACATGGACCCAGAGCTTCCCTCATTTATTGCTCCAATTACTCTCCTAAATTTATTTCAAGCAAGCAGCTCAGGGAGTTAGTCCTTTCTCAGGGGGATTGTCCTTTCTGCTGCAGCTCAGGAGATATGTATTTTCCACTCCAGCGCTCTCCTTATCACAGCTCAAGGGGTGTGTCCCAGGGGTGCGCCACTCTGTGTGTAGCTGCCACAGCTTTTAAAAGAAAATCAGCTGATAGCAGTTGAAGGATAGAACTTAGCATGTGCGACCAGGTGGTCAGAGAACTGCAGCACTCTCCTTATCACAACTCAAGGGTGGTGTCCCAGGGGTGCACCACTCTATGTGTAACTGTCACAGCTTTTAAAAGAAAATATGTGGGGGGTTCAGTCAGCACAACCCTGTATGCAGGTGCACATCGCTATGGCGAAATACACATACAAAAGCAAAAATACAAATGCAATAGCACTCTGCAACCAGCACTCTGCCCTGCCTCTATGCTGGATGTTGAATGAGGCATTGGTGTACATTTTGGCCAAAGCGTAATAAGCCACTCACCACGTCAAGGTCGCCTCTATGAGTGGTCCCTAACACTAGTACCTACCTGTTATGGGCCATGATAGCCACACAAAATCCAGGGAGCGCAGGTACAGCATGAATGCCAGGCACACTCTGCTTTTAACCCCGTCCGGTGCCGTGACAGCTTTCATCGGATCCAGGGATGCAAGTACCAACATGCATGCTGAGCCCACTATATACTTCTCCTGGAGCCAAATGGCTACTGGTAGGCACTGTAAAAGCAGGCTACAGGAGAAGTATATAGTGGGCTCAGCATGCATGTTGGTTCTTGCATCCCTGGATCCGATGAAAGCTGTCACGGCACCGGACGGGGTTAAAAGCAGAGTGTGCCTGGCGTGCATGCTGTACCTGCGCTCCCTGGATTTTGTGTGGCTATCATGGCCCATAACAGGTAGGTACTAGTGTTAGGGACCACTCATAGAGGTGACCTTGACGTGGTGAGTGGCTTATTACGCTTTGGCCAAAATGTACACCAATGCCTCATTCAACATCCAGTTTAAAAGAAAATAAGCTGATAGCAGTTGAAGGATAGAACTGAGCATGTGCGACCAGGTGGTCAGAGAAATAAGGAAAAGCACAAACAGCAGGTGAATACAAAACAGATACAAAATTATTTACAAATATAATTACATGCAATTACAAAAGTATTCCAAGTGTTGGTTTCAAAACTGTACACTATTTTTTGTGGGATATCCCCTTAAATGAGCTGCTTTAAAAGCTATTTCAATACCAATACAGTTTTGGTGTCCCCTAACCCGTCAGCAGACTGCAGGCCAGCATACACATAGTCTGCTTTCAATTGACAAGCAAGTCATGAAGAATTTGTATTGTAATACAGATAATGATACCAAATGATAACAATATCTTATAGCAAAGCAATACAGATGACCTACTCATTTCCATTTTCTGAACTAGTCTCTTATTGCAGCTCACATTTTCATAGGCCCTTATACATGTCTCTAGTAAATGGGATTTTGGATATGTTGGGTCGCACTTCACTGTTCTGCGACTCCTGATAGCCCATCCAGTAGCAACAGTCAAAGATGTTCCTTAGTATCAAGCTTCAAGAAATCAACATCTTAGTAAGATAAAAAAAAAAAGGTTTCAGCATCTACCCGTTCCATGTACAACATAATGGGAACTTGAATTGAATGAAGGAGAAAGAGAAAGGCAGTATTTTCCCTCGGGGCAGGCAGCGAGAGAAACAAGGAAGGCCTCATTCGGTATTCATGGCACCTCTATGAGGTGAGAAGGAACATCTCTGAATATGAGAATGCACAGAACACATCCTGACAGCCTGAGACAGCTGCAGGGGTGGGGTGAGAGATGAGACAGGAGGATGGAGAATGCATGGGGACGAGAGGTACAAATTAAAGTGAGAGCGCCAAATGTAAAGAAAACATAAAGAGCAAAAAGGTGGAAATACTGACAAAGAAAGCGGAGTGGGTGTAAGAAGCATAATGAAGAAAGGGATGTTCAGCATGCAGGAGTAGATGGGAGAACAGACAAAGCAAATGGAGAAAAATACTAAGGAACACTGAGGCTACAGACAAAAGAGATCACAATCATACAACAAATCTTCTGATTAAACTCATATCTTCCTTGGAATTTTCTTCAAGGAGCAAAAATCAGGACTCTTGGTAGCTCATCAGCATTACTTCTGGCCAACAGACCCCATACTCATCCTGAAGACATCCTGACACCAACCCAATCTTTTGACACCGAGCACCTGCTGAGAAGCCTTAAAATATGCAAAAAGTCAAGATGTTAGCAAATTATTTACTCATACTTTATGGTTGTCTGGTTCCTGAGCGCTCCTTCTGATGTGCAGGAAGGGAGCCGCAGCTAGTTACAGATGACATGAGTGATGCTTCTTGATTCACTCTGATCTATTTAATTGCATCCTGAGATGACTGGAGCTATACTATGGCACAGTCATTTCAGCACTGAATTCCATAGTGGAAAGAGAGTTGTTTGACTATTATACAAGTTAAAGGAGGTCCAGGAGATAGAACTAAGTTGTTCATGTAGAAGAAACGTTTCCCGGTTGGATTGATCATAGGCAATTAAAAAATGAAAACAAAACAAATGGCATTGTGATACCAGGGAATCGTGGACATGTGCACTCTTCCGTAGGTGATGTCTATTAAAAGGAAAGCAAGATATTGTATGCATTCACATTGGGTGAACATATGAAAACTAAAATGTCGATACAAACTGGAATATACACAACACTACAGATGATATAATGAGATACACGTACTGCAGCTAGAACATACGCATGCAAATTTCACATATAACACACCTTCATGCTCCTGCAAATCAGTCTAAAGTAATTTGCAACCCAAAGCTAGCTAGCTTTCCTTGACCCGGGCAAAGATTCAAAATCTGTTGCCCTAGCCCTGTATCTCACTACTGTGGCTAAGATAGAGTTGCTTGTGGGCTCCTCTCCCTGGCACGCTGTACCGAGGCACATGTTCCACCAGCTACGCACCTACTGCCACGTCCTTTGCCCTAGGGTGCATTCATATGACCATATGTATTTTGCGGTCTGCAAAATGTGGATCTGCAAACAATACAGATGATGTCCGTGTGATGTCCATGGTGCAGCCGTCTTTTTTATATATTTTTTTGCAGTCTCTTTATAACAATGTTTATTCTTTTCTGCAAAACGGACAAGAAAGGACATGCTGTATCTTTTTTGCAGAACAGACACACAGATGTCGACAGTACACGGTGTCCTGCCCATTTTTTTTTTTTTTTGTGGACACACAGGTGTGCACCACCAATGAGGCAAGGTGAGGCGATTGCCTCAGGCAGCAATACCTAGAGACAAGTAGGGGCAGTGGCAGGGCTGTGGGACTATTTCTCTATATTCAACTATATCACAGTATGACTTAAACAATAAGGCTGGAGGGGTTGGGCGCCGTTTCAATTTTTGCTTCAGGCAGCAGAAAGGCTAGGTGCACCCTTGCGGACACATAGAAATGAATGGGTCTGTGTGAAATCCTCTAAAATGCAGACCAAAAATACAGTCATGTGAATAGGGCCTTAACAGGATATGCCAGGACTAATACTCCCTTCCATCTGTCATTGATCATTGAAAATTGTATACTTCATTAGACTGCCCGCCAAATAGAGGATCATAATCTAACAGTAGACCTCACAGTGGGGACTAGTAGATCTTAATGTAAGGCCAAAACATTGTTCTGCAAAAAAAACTGCCTCCATGTAGATTTTCAATCTACTTAGTAAGACTTCTTGACTTCTGCCATGTTGCTTCTGCTCACCTCTGATTGCTTGTTTGCACTCCCATTTCTCCCAAAATTTAAACCCTCACCTGACCTGCTCAGGATCACCCACAAAAGTTCTAGAAATGCTGATTTTTGGGGCACTATTACTTGAGTCCCAACCTATGGAGACCTGTATTGCAGAAAGGCATGGTAGGATCTAAATAGTAGAAAAAATTAGGACACAGACTGGTAAATGTATGTACTGTCTTCACATTGGGGCTGCTGGTTGTTGAGTTGGCACCTGGGCAGCAAATGTCTAGTAACCAATAGGTATTTAACACAAAGCAGAGATGCTACTCAATCTGGGGCAGAGAAGGGATAGGGGGCAGTATTATAGAGACTTGTCAGCTGAAAATTGACCCCACACCATCAGCAGAACCCGATCATTCTTCTCCATCGATGCCTCATTATACCAAAAATCCACTTTGATCAGCACTGAAGGGTTAAGAGTCAAGGAAGTTTACATGCTGATAACTGAAGTCATCAAAAGCCCTCCCGAGATCTCGCACATGCACCATTTTGTCCTATTCTCACCGCATGCCCACTGAAAAGTGGTGTATTGCTCAGACTACAGCACAGGTACAGTGCACCACTGAAGCACACCCTGCTTGGGCATAGAAAGCTTGACTTCAGTTCTCAATGTCTCCACCTCCTTGACACATTTAGATATGGTAAAGAGGTTATTAAAGTGTTTTTTGACAAAACAAGGCATCTGATGAGGCAAAAAATGACACACTAAGGACATGAGGAACAGAACAATCGGGTGGTTTGGGAGAAATATCTAGCTGCTAGGTTCCCTTTACAGGGCATCTGTCAGTAGATTTGTACCTATGAAACTGGCTGACCTGTGTGCTTGGCAGCTGAAGTCATCTGTGTTGGTCTCTGCCCTCTACCAGGGCCAGGCAGTGTAAACTTCATCACACTTTTCCCGTCAATCAAAGTGCAGAGAGTGTGGCAGTTGCAGATAGAGCATAGCCGCTAGGTGTAATGGCAACGCCCCCGTTGCTCTTAAAGGCTAATTTGCATATATTACATTTTTCTCAGTAATGTGGGCACATATGAACATGGGACCAACACAGATGTCTTCAGCTGCCAAGTGTACATGTAACAGGTCAGCTCCATAGGTACAGATCTTCAATCATATTTTTGCAAAAACACAATTAGAAGAGGAACATAATTAACTTTGATGTAAGTCCAATACTGGTTTAGAAAAATACAACGTAAAGATTCTGAGAAGCTGCTGGCAGGTTCTATCACTCGCTGCCTGAAAGCTTGTCGATGAAACCTCCTTTAATTATACTGGTGTGTGAATCGTTCTGTCATCACAGCTCTTTGTCTTACACGAGCCCCGCTCATAGTCCGCTTCACATTGTGTTAATCTCTTTCTACGTTCTGGAAAACCATGTCTTAACACCTCCTTTTGGATTACTCCCTTATCAGAGATGTAGCTTGTAGTGTCCTCTTGTGTGGGCCTCTGCAAGCTTCATTACCCACGGATCTAGCAGTATGACATAACACAAATATCAGGAGGCCATTTACGGGAGAACACTGCACAGATGAAGCAGGAGCTGTGTCCTGATGGTGAGATTTCATATGATTGAAGTGGGTTCAGATAAATAAACGGGTCATGCTGATCTCACGCCACCATCACTGCAGCTTCCAAATACCTTAGATCATTAAAAAGAGGAACCAATTGTAATATTGTCCTGGTAGAGGCAACACCAAACCTGTAGCGGCAGCTTCTCTGCTTCACTAATTATTTAAAGGGAATGTGTCATCATTTTATTACCCAAAATATAAAACTGGGGGTTGTACAGGTCCTCTATATAGCATTGACCATAGACTCTGTGCTGCATAATTAAAAGCACAATATTACACTCTGACTACTTTCTACAGACATGACTTTTTTCTGGGTTACACATACCACAAGTTGATAGCCAGGGCAGATTCGGAAAACTTTTAAAATAACGAAACTTTAAAAACTAAAATGGCCCTGAGATAAAAATCTAAAAGTGATGTTACGTTGTGGGTAGATCTAAATTGGCAGCAATCAGGGCCAATACGAGTAGGCCTGGTCAGCATTGATCTTAGGTCAGACCAATGTAAAAATTACATAAGGGCCCTTTTAATTACATAAGAGCCTTTTAAGACAACAGGACAGAGTGCCCTGATTTTTATATGCCATTCTGTAGTCAAATATGGTGCACCTTCATTTTCCATACAGCCCTATAGTTATATGTGGATCCCAGTCAATACGTATCGTATATAGTCCCATAGTTAGACAACGAGCACCGTAACTACATGTACAGTGCCTTGCAAAAGTATTTAACCCTCTAGACTTTTTTCGTATCTTGGTGCCTCACAACCTGGTATTAACATGGATTGTTTGAGGATTTGCATCATTTAATTTACAGAACATGCCCACAACTGTGAAGCAAACAACAAATAGGACAAATAACAGAAAAAGTCAATGCGCATAACTATTCACCCCCCTAAGTCAATACTTTGTAGAGCCAGCTTTTGCGACAATCACAGCTCCAAGTCGCTTTGGATAAGTCTCTATGAGCTTCCCACATCTTACCACTGGGATTTTTGCCCATTCCTCCTTGCAAAACTTCTCCAGCTCCTTCAAGTTGGATGGCTTGTGCTTGTAAACAGCAATCTTTAAGTCTGACCACAGATTTTCTATTGGATTGAGATCTGGGCTTTGACTAGGCCATTACAAAACATTTACATGTTTCCCCTTAAACCACTTATGTGTTGCTTTAGCACCATCCCCACAGTATGATGCTGCCACCACCATGTTTCACTGTGGGGATGGTGTTCTTTGGGTAATGTGATGTGTTAGGTTTGCGCCAACACGCTTTTTTACAATAGGACCCTATAGGTATCAGATGTCTTGTATGACATTTATGTGAAGCATCCATTTCAAGTGGATATCCCATGAATAATGGAAAAATGAAAATCAGACATCATCTAGTACATGACAATACCTTTCTAACACAGCTAGAACCAGCCCTGTACCTCACATGGATCCAGAGATCTACACATTCATTGCTCTGCTAGATTTATAGCAAGCTGACAACTCAGGGGGAGTAACTTTTCTGCTGCAGCTCCGGGGGCGTGTCCATGCTCTCCCTATCACAGCTCAGGAGGCGTGTCCATGCTCTCCCTATCACAGTACAGGAGGCGTGTCTCAGCTCTCCCTATCACAGCTCAGGAGGCAGTTGAAGGATAAAACTGAGCATGTGCGGCCTTCCTAATGAGTCGGTCAAAGAAATAAGAAATTAAGTGGTGCTATGCAGAAACATTTTATTGAATAAGGCTACTTTCACACTAGCGTTCGGAGCGGATCCGTCTGATGTTTCATCAGACGGATCCGCTCCGATAATGCAGACGTTTGCATCCGTTCAGAACGGATCCGTCTGCATTATTACTTAGAAAATTTTCTAAGTCTGAAAGTAGCCTGAGCGGATCCGTTCAGACTTTACATTGAAAGTCAATGGGGAACGGATCCGCTTGAAGATTGAGCCATATAGTGTCATCTTCAAGCGGATCCGTCCCCATTGACTTACATTGTAAGTGTGGACGGATCCGCTCGCCTCCGCACGGCCAGGCGGACACCCGAACAAGCAGCGTTCAGGTGTCCGCTCGCGGAGCGGAGGCTGAACGCTGGCAGGCGGATGCATTCTCAGTGGATCCGCCTCCACTGAGAATGCATTGGGGCCAGACGGATGCGTTCGGGGCCGCTCGTGAGCCCCTTCAAACGGTGCGCACGAGCGGACACCCGAACGCTAGTGTGAAAGTAGCCTAACTCAGTACCTATACAAAATGTTTAATTACATGCAATTACAAAAGTATTTACATCCAGGAGCTGGTTTGAAAACTGTACAATATTTTTCGTAGGCCATCCCCTTTATCCCCTTCAGGAACAAGCCATTTTTCACGTTAAGTACCAGGCCATTTTTAGCAAATCTGACATGTGTCACTTTATGTGGCGATAACTTTAAAACGCTTTTACTTATCCAGGCCATTCTGAGATTGTTTTCTCGTCACATATTGTGCTTCATGACAGTGGTAAATTTGAGTCAAAATATTTCATTTTTATTTATAAAAAAAATACCAAATTTACAAATAATTTGGAAACATTAGCAAATTTCTAAATTTCAATTTCTCTACTTTTAAAATAGATAGTAATACCTCCAAAAATAATTTTGAAAATGACATTTTAATTTTTTGGGACGTTAGAAGGCTTAGAAGTTTAGAAGCAAATCTTAACATTTTTAAGAAAATTTCCAAAATCCAATTTTTTAATGACCAGTTCAGTTATAAAGTCACTTTGTGGGCCTTACATAATAAAAAAAACAACCCATAAATCACCCCATTTTAGAAACTACACCCCTCAAGCTATATAAAACTGATTTTACAAGCTTTGTTAACCCTTTAGGGGTTCCACGAGAATTAAAGGAAAATGGAAATGAAATTTCAAAATTTTACTTTTTTTTAGCAGATTTAAAATTTTAATAAAAAAAATTCTGCAACATATCAAGGGTTAACAGCCAAACAAAACTTAAAATCTATTACCCTGAATCTGGAGTTTACAGAAGCACCCCATATGTGCTCAAAAATGGATGTATGGGCGCACAGCAGGCTTCAGAGTGGAAGGAGCACCATATGGCTTTTGGAGAGCGGATTTAGCTGGAATGGTACTCGGGAGCTATGTCGCATATAAAGACACCCTAAGGTGGCCCTACAGTGGAAACCCCCAAAAATGTACCCCATTTTAGAAACTACACCCCTCAAGGAATCTTTCAAGGTGTGTAGTGAGCACTTTGACCTGAAAGGTGTTTCCTAGAATTAGGAAACACTTGGCAGTGAAAATGAAAAATTGCATTTTTTGCACAAAAAAGTCATTTACATTCACATTTTTCACTTTCCCAAAGGGTAACAGGACAAAATGAACCCCACATTTTGTTCCCCATTTCCCCCAGAATACAGAAACACCCCATATGTGCTCAAAAAATTATGTATGGCCGCACAGCAGGGTTCTAGAGTCAAACAACAAAATATGGATTTTGCTGACCTGATTGGCAGACATTGATTTTGGGTGCCATGTCGCATTAAAAAAATTCCTGAGGTCCCCAGAAATTAAAAACCCCAAGAAGTGACCCCATTTTGGAAAGAGCACCCCTGTACAACATTATAAGTGGTGGAAAGGGTACTTATCAGCAAACAGGTGTCTTACAGAAGGCAGAAACACTTGTTAAAGGATTTCAAAGCACACATTTGTGAAAATGAAAAATTACTAGCAGACCCCAATTTTTCATTTTCACAAGGGGTTAAAGGAGAAAATGCACCCAGTATGTGTTCCCCATTGTCTCCCCATTCAGGAAACACACCATATGTGCTTGTAGCCTGCTGTATGGGCGCACAGCAGGCAAACAGCAAAATATGGATTTTGATGGCAGCCCTGAATTGGCAGACATAGATTTTAGGTGCCATGTCGCATTTAAAAAATTCCGGAGGTCCCCAGAAATTAAAAACTCCAAGAAGTGGCCACATTTTGGAAAAATCACCCCTGTCTGAACATTTTAAGTGGTGGAAAGGGTACTTTTGACCTAACAGGTGTTTCACAGAAATGAATATGTAGTGGTTGGTGAAAAGTGGATCTGTAAGCTATGTGGACTAAGGCCTCTTTCACACGACCGTATGTCTTTTTCAGTGTTTTGCGGGCAGTTTTTTCCGGATCCGTTGTTCCATTTTTTGTTTCCATTGTGTTTCCGTTTGCGTTCCGTTTTTACGTTCCGTCTTTCCGTATGGCATATACAGTATACAGTAATTACATAGAAAAATTTGGGCTGGGCATAAAATTTTCAATGGGTGGTTCCGCAAAAATGGAATGGATACGGAAGACATAAGGAGTACATTCCGTATGTGTTACGTTTTTTTCTACTTTGACTTGAGTGGAACCACGGAACGTGATTTGCGGGCAATAATAGGACATGTTCTATCTTTCAACAGAACGGAAAAACGGAAATGGAATTCATACGGCGTACATTGTTTTTTTCGCGGAACCGTTGAAATGAATGGTTCCGTATACGGAATGCAAAAAACGGACTGCAACCGGGGAAAAAAAATGGGAGTGTGAAAGAGGCCTAAATCAGAGATATAAGGTGGTAAAACTACAGGGTACATCATGGATTAAATTAAATTAATACTCCATGGATGAGTGGTAGATTTTAAAACACTCCTGCATGCACAGGTTTTTCAGGGCAGGTTTCACAGTGGTAAATGGTACCTTTCCTTATCCCCCTTTTGTAACATACCCTGCATCTTTTTTTGGTCCTTCCCTTCCTTGCTGTCTGGGAAACTTGACCTGGAATATGTTGCAACACGAGCACCATGACTTCCTGAAATACTGGGACCCTCCCCGGCCTGGCTTTAAAAAATAAGGGCCTTGATAACCACCTCTTGAAACTGAAGTAAAGTTCCTGTGTGGACTGCAGATTGAAATGGCACATACGCATTGCACATTGCCATCTGTACAATGTGTACGGCCAGCTTTTTGTACCACACTTTCGTTTTTTCGTGTGGCACTGTAGGGCTTCAGAAGTTGATCTGAAAGATCCACCCCTCCCATGTGCCTGTTGTTGTCTAGGATACAAACTGGTTTGGGGGTAGTGGTTGTGGTACCTCGTACAGGAGCAGAGGAGCTGGTGTTAATGTGAATGGTGGTCAGCACAAGGAGGTCCCTCTTGTCCTTGTACTTAACCACCAGCATGTTCTCATGGAGGAGAGCCCTACTTTCACCCATTCTCAGTGGTTGCCCTACCAGGGATCTAGGGAGGCCTCTCTGATTTTTGCGCACTGTGCCACAAGCCGCAGTACCTCTGGCAGTTAGGGACAGGAATAAGGGTATGCTGGTATAATAGTTATCCACATAGAGGTGGTAACCCTTATCCAGCAGTGGGTGCAGTAAGTCCCACACAATCTTCCCACTAACTCCTAGGATGGGGGGGGGCATTCTGGGGGTTCTATCTGGGAATCTTTTCCTTCATAAATGCATAACTTGTGGGTGTACTCGGAGCTACTCTCACAAAGTTTGTATATCTTTATGCCATACCTTGCCCGTTTGCTAGGCAGGTACTGGCGGAATCTAATCCTCCCTTTGAAAAATAATAGGGACTCATCTACACAGACATTTTTATGTGGGTTGTACTCCTCAGCAAACCTGGTGTTAAAGTGGTCAATGACAGGCCTAACCTTGAACAGACGGACAAATGTCGTGTCGTTTTGGGGTGGGCACTATGCATTGTCGTTGTAGTGTAGGAATTTCCAATTTGACTTAAATCGTTTCCGGGTCACGATCTTACTGTAAATTGGAGTCTGGTAGAAAATGTCCGAACTCCAATATTGTCTAACGTTTGGCTTCTTTACAACGCCAATATGCAGAACGAGTCCCCAAAACTTCATCATCTGTGCTGCATTTACTAGGGTCCAACCCAGGGGTCTAGCGTATGGCGATGTAGGGTTCTGATCAATTAATTGTTGGGCATATAAATTGGTTTGGGCCACGATTACATTTACAAAATCTTCGAAGAAGAAGATTTTTAAAAAAAATCTAGTTCAGTGAAGCCCACACAGTCTATCTGTATTTCGGAGCTGCTCACAAAATCCGGAATTTGGGGCCGATAATCATCAGGGGGTGGGGTCCATAAGGGTTCACTTTGGGGGGCTGCCTCTGCTGCTACGCTGGGGCGCCTTCTAGAGGCTCCCTCGTCAGCGGATGATGATGATGATGATAATGATGAGGAGGTAGAGGAGTAGAGGAAAGTGGCATCCTTTTCTGCCTCACTACCAGACTTAGTATCGGAGGCAAGGATGGCGTATGCCTCTTCAGCTGAGTATACTCGATGGGATGGACGGGCAATTTTTATTTTATTGGGTGTGACGTATGAAATGTGAAAACCTTTATTTATTGTGAGGGGTGTGTACATGTAAATGAGCACACTACTGGTCGGTGCTCTGCAGCACGCTCGCACACAGATCGTGCGTGCGTGTAAAAACTGTAGTATAAAAATTCACTACAGTGCTCTGCAAAATGCACACACGCAGATGGTGCGTTCGTGCAAAATTATAAACTGACACTAACTGAAATTTGTATATACAGTCAGGTCCATAAATATTGGGACATCAACACAATTCTAACATTTTTGGCTCTATACACCACCACAATGGATTTAAAATGAAACAAACAAGATGTGCTGTAACTGCAGACTGTCAGCTTTAATTTGAGGGTATTTACATCCAAATCAGGTGAACGGTGTAGGAATTACAACAGTTTGCATATGTGCCTCCCACTTGTTAAGGGACCAAAAGTAATGGGACAATTGTATTCTCAGCTGTTCCATGGCCAGGTGTGTGTTATTCCCTCATTATCCCAATTACAATAAGCAGATACAAGGTCCAGACTTCCTTTCAAGTGTGCTATTTGCATTTGGAATATGTTGCTCTCAACTCTCAAGATGAGATCCAAAGAGCTGATCCCTATCAGTGAAGCAAGCCATCATTAGGCTGAAAAAAACAAAACAAACCTATCAGAGAGATAGCAAAAATATTAGGTGTGGCCAAAACAACTGTTTGGAACATTCTTAAAAAGAAGGAACGCACCGGTGAGCTCAGCAACACCAAAAGACCCAGAAGACAATGGAAAACAACTGTGGTGGATGACCCAAGAATTCTTTCCCTGGGGAAGAAAACACCCTTCACAACAGTTGGCCAGATCAAGAATACTCTCCAGGAGGTAGGTGTATGTGTGTCAAAGTCAACAATCAAGAGAAGACTTCACCAGAGTGAATACAGTGGGTTCACCACAAGATGTTAACCATTGGTGAGCCTTAAAAACAGGAAGGCCAGATTAGAGTTTGCCAAATGACATCTAAAAAAGGCTTCACAGTTCTGGAACAACATCCTATGGACAGATGAGACCAAGATCAACTTGTACCAGAGTGATGGGAAGATAAGAGTATGGAGAAGGAAAGGAATTGCTCATGATCCTAAGCATACCACCTCATCAGTGAAGCATGGTGGTGGTAGCGTCATGGCATGGGCATGTATGGCTGACAATGGAACTGGTTCTCTTGTATTTATTGATGATGTGACTGCTGACAAAAGCAGCAGAATGAATTCTGAAGTGTTTCGGGCAATATTATCTGCTCATATTCAGCCAAATGCTTCAGAACTCCTTGGACGGTGCTTCACAGTGCAGATGGACAATGACCCAAAGCATATTGCAAAAGCAACCAAAGAGTTTTTTAAGGGAAAGAAGTGGAATGTTATGCAATGGCCAAGTCAATCACCTGACCTGAATCCGAGCATGCATTTAACTTGCTGAAGACAAAACTGAAGGGAAAATGCCCCAAGAACAAGCAGGAATTGAAGACAGTTGCAGTAGAGGTCTGGCAGAGCATCACCAGGGATGAAACCCAGCGCCTGGTGATGTCTATGCGTTCCAGACTTCAGGCTGTAATTGACTGCAAAGGATTTGCAACCAAGTATTAAAAAGTGAAAGTTTGATTTATGATTATTATTCTGTCCCATTACTTTTGGTCCTCTAACAAGTGGGAGGCACATATGCCAACTGTTGCAATTCCTACACCGTTCACCTGATTTGGATGTAAATACCCTCAAATTAAACCTGACAGTCTGCAGTTAAAGCACATATTGTTTGTTTCATTTCAAATCCATAGTGGTGTTGTATAGAGCCAAAAAAAATTGAATTGTGTTGATGTCCCAATATTTATGTACCTGACTGTATATATAGTAAGGGATCGCCTTTATTTCAGGGGGTCGCAACCACATGCTTTCTTCCGGACAACGGATTTAACAACGCTTTTATTTAGCACCAGCACAAACATAAATTATACAAAATATACACCTTTCCCGTCTAGGCTCTAATTAATACATATATATATAAATATAGAACTCTATAGATATTTATATAAAGCCCTAACTACAATTTCTTGGAACAGCTGCAAAAGAAAAGATGTTGTCCTTCTTTTCTTCTTTCAGCAGGAAAGGTTAAATCACAGTGGTGGTGCACCACAAGTCCCAACAAGCAGCACAGAACCTCTCTGCATGCAGTCACCAGCTAGAATGGCTGCATGCAGGGAGGTTCAGCACTTTCCTGTGCAGCTAAAGCACTGCTATTGGCTGGAGCGTTGTTCCAGCCAATCGCAGCGCTGGCAGGGGACACCAAACACTGGTGTCCCCTGCCTCACCTCGGAGGAGACAGGTACTGACCTTTCAGCACCGGTCATCTCCTTCTGCCCCCCCATACTGCTTCCCCATATAGCCCCATCTAGCCCCATATACCCCAGATAGCCCCATCTATTGCACTGCATGGTGAACAGGACTGTTTACTTCTGGCGGCAACTTCGAGAACCAGATCGACTCTGAAACAGCTGATCGGCGGGGGTGCCGGGTGTCGGACTCCCTACAGATCTGATATTGATGACCTTTCCTGAGGCTAGGCCATCAATATTAAAATCCTGGAATAGCCCTTTAATTCTTGCAGGTACAGTTTAACAGGAAGAAAGAATACCCATGCAGGTTTTAGCCAATCACAAATGATAAATAGGCCACCCTACTATTTACGGGCACTGACCTCATAAGGCTATGTTCACTTGGCAGGATTGTTGCAGAAATAGAAATATCTGGATGGAATGTGTTAAAATTCAGGTACATGCTGCAGAGATCTGTATGAAACATATTTTTAGTCACAGAAATGTCTGCCACAAATTTGTCGCATGTGAACCCTACCATCACTGGCTAGGTGGCATGTTCATATAGATAATTAAGATTTTCATGGTTAAACAGCAAATGCAAGAGTCAGTCAGTACTCTGCTTACTGTATATTTAAAAATGTCTGCCTATAATCCACACTTATTAGCTTTCTCCATTAAGGAGGATTACTCTGAGTTATTCTCCGAGGCAAAAAAATCAAAACAATTGTTCAGGTGCATTTTACATCGCCTAGAAAAATAGGATTAGTGTGAAATTTGAACTGTTCTTAAAAGGCTTGGATTACACAACCACATGTTGGCCCATGAGGCCTCATGCATAGAAAATTGTGCATAGAAAGAAAGAAGCAGAACCAATCACATTTATCCAGAGCACGTTGGAAAATGAAAGAGAATTTCCACCCATAACATAAAAATGACCAAAGTGGAGCAGTGGCGAAAGTTTAGTAACTAACTAACTACGCTTGATTTATGTACAGAAATATTGGCATTATCCTTCTTTAAATCACCAAACCAAATAGAGGAGCGCCACCACCTTGTCTTCATCTCTCTCTTTATTGGTATGTTGCCATTCATGCTGCATGTGTAATTTAGCAAGTAAACTTGTTAGTTATTTTGCTGCTCGTATTATGCACAGGTCACTTTCTGGCACACTCACCAATGCATACACACTTTATATATATATATATATGACCGTTTTCACCCTGTATATGGGATATGTTATTTACATCTTTAGAGGTCGTTTTTTATTGCTGCTAATTGCTATAGTCTAGAGGCCATTATCGAGGTGGTGTGGCACTGTGTTATTGTCCCTGCTTGTTCACAAGTTTGTATTGTGGATAATATTTTTATCATTGTTATTAATAAATATTACATTTTATCATTTATTTATGGTGTGTTTTCGACCTCCTTTCTGTTGTTATTCATTATCCTTCTTTGTTGTGGCAACCATTTTTGTAAAATTGACTACAAGAAGGCATATTGAGAAAGCTTCTAAATAAATTGTACCTTGGGATCCATTAGATGTGCTTTCAAAATGGTAGATGGTCATCACCAAACACTAGTAGAGTAGATAATTCTGGTTGCACTTCCTGTTATCATTTTGAGCAAAGTGGCTGCCACAACAAAGCAGGAAGATGCCAATATCCTGAAAGCAAGGGGAACATAAGTAAAATACTTTGCTGGTCTAACTTCTAATTTTGTAGTCTATGGCCGCTTTGATTTTTGGGTACAAATCTTCTGTAAAGAAATTACCTGAGGACAACTTGTGATATTTAGTTCTTAATTCTCTTTATGGTGCACCAAACCAGATGGTAACGGGGGCAAAAGGGACAGTTGTCCTACTACAGTGGTGGTGAACCAATGGCACGGGTGCCAGAGGTGCCACTCAGAGTCCTCTCTGTGGGCCCCCTGGAAAAAGTCTATGGCAGTGGTGGCGACTGGTGAACATATGGCACGGGTGCCAGAGGAGGCACTCAGAACAACTCTGTGGGCACCGACACCCTGGAAAAAGTATATGGTGTGCCAATATGCCTTATACTTTTCCTGCCATTCATCAGCACAGGGCGCAATATGAACCGCACAGGCAGCGCATTGAATGTAGGCAGGCTATTATAGCTAAATGATAAAGTACATGGAATATATACTATATTGGTATTCAGGTTAAATTGCTGTGTTGGCACTTTGCAATAAATAGGTGGGTTTTGGGTTTAAGTTTGGGCACTCGGTCTGTAAAAGGTTCGCCATCACTGTGCTAGTGCCTCCACAATATAGGGCTTAGGTTGAGGATGTGGTTTGGAGTGTGCAAGGGTCAGGGCTTTAATTCTCCAAACTCACCAACATAAATATTGCACAATTAGGAAGGTAAAGTCAGGAGCATAACATGTAATCATGGCCCCCACAGTATCATGTGATATATGGCCCAACTTCCACATGGCTACCTTCAACAGCAAATTAATTTAGAACATGAAAATCATATTACTGTGGTCTGCAGTGCTATGTGTACCTTTCCCTATTCACAGACATAATACATAAAGTGAAGGTACAGGATAGATATACAGTAATGTGCACCGTGAAGGCACACTAGACATAATGCACACAGCAATGTCAAAGTACAAGGATAATTTGCAGTGAGCCCAAGAGAGCAGAGGATAGGATAGAAGTGATAGTACCAAGAATAGTTGTTGTAGTTGGTACCCCTCGATATGTGATAATGGAGACTCAATGGTCCTTTTAAGAGAGCAACTCTCCAAAGAACTTCTCTCTACACCTCCTCTTTTACATCTGTCATGCTTTCTGAGTGTGCGAAGTTCTTTTCTGGCCTTGCTCTGGCTGGCATCTGATCCAGGTCTGGCTTTATTTTCAGTTACCACACTTAGGCCAAGTTTACAATTCAGTTATTTAGTTATTTCCATCAGTTATTTGAGCCAAAACCGGGTCTGGGTCAAAAACACAGAACAGGTGTAAATCTTTCCATTATACTTTATCTCTGTGTAGGTTTCACTAAGGGTTTTGGCTGACAATAACTGATGGAAATAACTGACCATATAACTAAAGTGTGAACTTGGTCTTGGTTTTCCGGGTTCAGGGTTGAACCTGGGTATAAGCTGTTCTCTATTTATAGACTTCATATTAGTGGAGCATAGGAGCATCTCCTTGCTCTGATGTGCCCACTTATCGCTCTGCATCGTGCAGCACAAGGCTCCATTTGTTTTGTGCCGGTGATTTACTGGGCTTCGCATCACTGTGCTAAACGGAAAGTTTCACCTAGCAGTGAGCCCGGTGATGTCACCGACACAAATGGGTGGCATCTAGCGCTGCTGCGGGCTGTTTTGGAGGCATGTGAAATATATAGTCTATAAATAAGGAATAGCTTATACATATGCACTGTGTACTTGCTCTTAGACTCACACACTTATGACTTTGACACTAGACTAGACTTAGTTGTTTCTAAAACACTCCTACTCTTCATATAGAGTGGGTCACACCAGCCTCATCTAGTGGTGTATGTGAATACGGTCTATTAACACCTTGTATGCAACTAATAAAGTAAATACATATACCGTACAATAGCACATTTTTAAAAAAATCAAACGCCATATGTCTGCTAAACTGGCAGCGATCCTAATGGGAATTGTGTGGCACATGAGAATGGTGCTATGAATTAGGCACAGTATAGCAATCAATATTTGGGCAGTATAAGGCAAGTAATAGAATTCATTTCTACAGATCTTGCCCTGATTCTGAGGGTTTAGCATATTAGATAGTCCTGTTACCAGTTCTTTACATTTAGAGTTTTGCAAAACCAAGGAGATTCAACCCTGTGTATGAATATAATTTGCACATGCCATGTCAAGTGTTCAATGGTCTTTCATTCAAGTGAGTGAATTAATTTTGCCATTAACCTGTTTAAGGACAATCTCTATATTCTAAGCATGTAACCCATCTTCTATATCAGGAATGCTCAACCTGTGGCCCCCCAGCTGTTGCAAAACAACAACTCCTAGCATGCCTTACTAGCTGTAGGCTGTCCAGGCATGCTGGGAGTTGTAGTTTTGCAACAGCTGGAGGTCTGCAGGTTGGGCATTCCTGTTCTATACCATAATCATTGTCATTAAGGTTCAAGTATAATCGTGTCCATCAAAACATGCATGGCATTTATTGTGAAGGACTATAGGCACCATCATTTCTTGGAATTCTGCAGACTTTGAATATCTAGCATAGGAAATAATTTCTATTAATTAATCTCCTGCCTTACAGTACATTTCCTTCATCAGCACAGAACAGCAATTTCCATCAGAAACCATTCCAGGTGTGCATGTTGGATGTCAAAGGTTAATACAATCTCGCTTTCAGACAGCCAGGGAAAGAACTGGGAATTTCCTGATACTTGGTGAATGGTGAACCCATTAACCTGTTATCCTGCTGGTGGTCGAATAGCTCTATCCCATATGTATAGCAGTGACAAGCCAGCTCTCCGCGGTTCTAAACTTTTTTGTATAAAATTGGAAGAAAGGACTTACCGTAGACTTCTATTTTTCAGTTCATGACAAAATAACTTTATGGAATTTTTTTTAAATAATGTTAAAAAAATCCAATCAATATAAATTGTCTATCGGAAAGCATTTGTTATATGTGGCTCTGTGTTCTTTACATTCACAGGTAATCTCAATGATGTTTTCTCATGCTAGTAAATGTGTAAGACTCCATCTTCAGTCATACTTTGTCATATTACTCATATTATTTGTCTTTCCATGCATAGGCTTCAGTTAGTAGGTGTACAAAGTACTGCTTTAGATAGACTTCTTCCTGATTTCGAGATGATTAAGAAAATGGAAGCCATGATGGGGCGTGATCTTTCATGGGGGGACATCACTGTTACATGAGGTTACAACTGTCACCTCTCCTGACATGTCTGTTTTAGTAACTACTTGCATTCCCCATGTTCTAGAGCAGGCATCCTCAAACTGCGGCCCGCCAGCTGTTGTAAAACTACAACTCCCACAATGCCCTGCTGTAGGCTGATACCTGTAGGCTGTTCGGGCATGCTGGGAGTTGCAGTTTTGCAACAGCTGGAGGGCCGCAGTTTGAGGATGCCTCTTCTAGAGCATCTATTCTTATGACTCTATATTGTGCTGTTCCTTTATTATTCATGCTAGCAGTTTGATATAAAGGTCCAGATGGGTGTTATCAGTTGGGGGGGGGGGGGGTTCCCTGCACAGTCTGGTCTGACACTGCCAGCACTGATTGGATAGTGTCAGACTGTGCAGGGACCTCCAATGGGTGACACTCATGTGGACCTTCACTGGAAACTGCTAGCAATTCATTCATAATTTCTAGAAGGCATAATAAAGAAATGGCACAGCATAGAGTCATAAACAATGGTGGATGCAGGTAGTTACAAAACTAGTGATGAGCGAATCGAAGTCTTCGATCCGAATTTGAAGACAAAGTTGATTCGCTGCTAAGCCGAATTTCCTTGTGCTTCGTGGTAGCGAATCGATTTAACCTGAAATAGTGTAAAGAATAAATAAAAAAAATCATACTTACCTAATCTATTTGCTCGCGACGGGCTGGCCGCCACCATCTTGTTTGAAGATCTCGGCCGAATTCCCTTGCATGGTGACGTATGATGTCACCATGCCGGCCAGCATGATGACATCATCTCGTGCTGCATAAGATTTCACACCAGACCTTCGAGCAAGATGGCGGAGCACGGCCCGTCGCAAGCAAATCAATCAGGTAAGTATTATTATTTTTTATTTATTTTTTATTTAACACCGGGTTATTGCTATCAGATGCCACAATCATGTATTAACATGGCATCTGAGGGGTACAATGACGGGGTGCAGCTCAGCCACCACTCCCTGTTATTGCACCCACTACTTACAAAGAAATTCGTCACAAAGTGGATTATTTTGTAAAATTTGGCGAAGCAGCAAAATCAAATTTTACAAACATTCGCTCATCTCTGCTCAAAACCATAGAGTAGGATCTAAAATGATAACACTTGATTGATTAAAGGGGTTGGAGATGGTTAATTCAGTACCAATCCCATTCAAGTGAAAAGAAGTAGTGCTGCAGTAGCCAGCCCCAGTGTACACAGCTGTGTAGTTCCAGTACCTGTTTCTGGTGTAGAAGCTACTGCAGAACAGCTGATTAATGGGGTGCCAGAAATAGGATCTTCACCAATGTGATATTGATGACCTATCCTATGGACAGGCTATCAGTGCAAAAGTCTCAAAAGAACCCCTTTAAGGTTAGCCATGCACATAAGATAGCCGTCAGACTAATGTTTCTTCATCCAACAGCTATCACTCTCAATCCCTTCAAACACATGCATGCTGGGGAGAGTCAGGAGGTCCCCATATTATTAGATGGTTGGCTAGTCCTGCCAAAATTAGTGGGTTCAGCCAACATACATCTAATATGTATGTCCAGCTTTACTGATCAACCCCATAGGGGTAATGTGCATAGGGGTAATTTGGGAAGCAAAATCGGTTTGTGGATCTCAAAATGCTGAACCCTATATTATTGTATAATCCCAATTATTGCCATATGAAACATTACAACATCTGTGGATTCTTCTTGGTTATGAAACCCATAAAGGGACCTAAATGCAGCTAATAACAAATTTGACTTTAATGTAAATTGGCGCATGGTCTGATCAACGTTTATCTCCATTTTAGATTTAGCGTGACAAGCTTTTGTAGATGTTCAACTTCTCAAGGGATGATTTATTAACTGAAAAAGTGCTGAATACCTTTGTACCATACTTATATGAGGGTGCACAATCATAGACTGGGTCAAGACGGTTGAAAACGATATGGGTAGTTCATCAAGACTAGAGCCATGTAGTTGTGCCCCCTTTTGGATTTCAAATGTTAATCATGGATTTGATGTTGTCCATCACTAGCTACATTTTAATCAATTTACAATGGACAAGCATAAAAAATATGAATTGCTTTCTCCCAAAAATTGTTCATTACATCATGGATAGATAGTGGTGGAACATTTATCATATGGGGAATTTTTAAAGCCAGCTTCGCAGAAGTCTGTGTTACAATAATTTGCTCCAAATTTATCAAATGTCTCAAAGTTTTTTGATAGAGTTGGTGCATCTTTAAGACTAGCACTTCTGTTCTGAGATGTTAGTCTACTTTATATGATACTTCTTTACTGGAGTAAGAAGTCGGTTGATAAATCTGACTTAAATCAGCTTGACAAGATAACCACCAACTTTCCCGCACATTTTTTATAACTTAAGTAGGTAGTGTAAAAATGCAAACAGTTGCAAAATTTTTGTGTAAATAAGCCCAAACAGTCCCAAAGCCCAAGTCTGAGACTTTTTGAAGCCAGAATTCTGGAGTGCAGTATTTGATAAATTCTCCTCTAAGAGTTTTGGCAATCAGATCATCATCAAGGGCTCATCATCTTAGAAGGCTCAGAGGCCCTCATATACGCCATACAGAAGACAGCGCTTCTCAACCAGGGTTCTGCGGGGCTCCTGGATTCTATGGGAGCACAACAGGGATCAGGCTGTAAAGAAAGAGAGTAAAATGAGGAAAATTAAACATTCATAGGAACCTTCACAGTTCTGCACAGCTTGTATAGCAGCCCAGAGACCTGTCCATTTCCTAATTACAAATTGTAACATGTGCTAAAAGTTTTTAAATTGTTAAGTACACAAGATCTATAACTCCTTTAATGGTGGGTCAATTTGGAGAATTTGGCACAGTCTCAATGAGCAATGGATTCCAAACTGTTTAACTGCTTACACAGTGTTACATTATTTATGTTTAATTATTACGGCCCTATCTATATATCACCCTTGTTTGGCCCCAATCCGTTAGCAAGGGCAGGATTAGTCCTGTAGACTGTAGATGGGTTTCCTTTCTTTTTTTTTTTTTTTTTGGCTGCCTTATGCAGCAGAACGGAGTGTGCAGTATTGGTGGTTAACCCTGCTTTCTCTCCCTGTCAGCAACTATTAGTGCTGGGTCAGCTCTGTCTGAGTGTGAAGAAATGGATTATAATACTCAGCATACAGACAGCCAGGAGGAGAAAACGTGAGCAAACGAAACATACTGGAGATGGCAAAGATGGTACAGGGCACCTGATGATAGAACTCTGATACCTGAATAGAAGTGATACAAGACTGTATGATGATGAACATTTAAAGGGGCTGCCCGATACCTAAAATACAATTTTAGAGGTGGCCGGGCATGGGCCGAACATAAAAAATATATATATTCACCTTGTGGTAGCCTCCTGGTTCTCATACTGTGCCTTCCATCCGCCCTGCTTCGAGTCCTCGCTGTACCACAACAAGTGTGAAGTGCCATCTACATGCACATCACCACTGCTGGCCAATCAATGGCCCCAGCTGTGTCATGTGGAGGAGCAGCACATTATCACTAAGGCACAGTGTTCACATGTCATTATTGACACATCAAAGCTGAGGGCATTAATTGGCCAGCATCAGCGACACGCATGTTGACGGCAGGGACAGAGACTGAAAGCGGCGGAGACAGGCAAGAGAAGTGCTGGAAGCGGAATACTCCGACAATGTGATTAGTGTCTTTTTTTTATTTTCAGGGGGTCAACCATAAATTGAATATATTTTGTTGACAATGAAGCCTTGTGCCCACATAATGGAAAAGTTATTCCTCAGGATAGGTCATCAATATGAGATATCTGGGGGTCCGACTCCAGGGACCCCGTCGATCAGCTGTACAAAGAGGTCACAGCACTCTGTGAGCTCTTAGGCTTCTTCCTAGGACATGTGATGCTACCATTAGTGTTGAGACATTCAAAGTATCCGAAGTGGACTTTGATTCGAATTTCAGGAAAAATATGATTCTTCACGAACCCGAATTTCCTCGCACTTTGTGGTAACGAATCAGTATTTCCTAAAATGGTGCCTGAAAAAAAAATTACACTCACCTCATCCACTTGCTTTGCGGGGAGGCCATCCGTTCCTGTCTTAATTGATGAAAACCCACCAAAGGACCTGCATGATGACCTCGCCACGTGATCACGCTGGGCACGCGAGCAAGTGGATGATCATCATTGTACGTGGCATTTTTTGGGTTAAATGATGGGGGCGTCGCAATCGCCATTTCCCATCATTGCGCCCGCTCCATACAATGGAAAGGAATTTGTAACAAATCAAGTGATTTGTAACAAATCAAATTTTTTGTTGAAGTTCGGCGAAACAGCCGAACTAATATTTCAAAACTTCGCTCATCTCTAGTCACCATAGTTGCCAACCAGAATTTTTCTTTTTTCTGGACAGTTTATCCAAAAATTATGTACAGCCAACATTTTGGCAAATTGAAAAACCGTAATGAATGATAAAGATTATAAGTAATCCATGTCTACAGCTCAATACACTGATACACATTACCAGCATTTACTGTTAGCTGTAAAATGATGATAATTACTACCAAAATAATCGAGCTAAGTACCACACCAGCCTCAAAAAAAAATCACTGAGACATCTATTTCTTTTCATGGTCACAGGAAAAGGTTGTCTATTTTTATGGACTGTCCAGAAATTTCTGGACGGTTGGCAACACTGGACATCATGTTCATCGGTCCTATCGACTAGGTACAGCACAGCTGCTATATAATGGACGGCCAATGCTCTCATGGCAGCACTGCAGCTTCTTCAAATAGCTGATCAGTGGGGGTGCCAGGAGAACCCCTTTAATAGAACATCATATTTGAATCATGTTACTCTTAAAGAGAAAAAGAAAATTATTTTCCAACCCTGTTTTTCTCAATGATTACATTTAAAAAAAAATCCAAGCCCTCTCAAGGGTTATCTGAAGAGATACAGAGAAAATATAAGAAAAATAGAAAATGCATTGCTTGGAAAATGACACATTCAGTGATTAAGGAATAATAGTTGACAACCCATATAGGAGCTTTAATAACAGCCAATTGCAGTTGTCACTTTTTGGAAACAAAAAGGAAGAAATACATACAACTAAAAGATGGCAAGACAAATTTTCTGGAAAAGATAAAACTTTAGGAGAATCTGTCACCATGATTTTGGACTATGGGACAGTGAGAGAGCAGGGGGCAACTGGAAAATAAAAATAGTGATCTGGACTCCTTATGTACAGTACTACTCATGTATGACTGCAGATAATATTCCAGAATCATGATGACAGACTCCTACTTATCATTGCAGAAAACTTATCCAGGCTCCAGCAGCGCGATCCTCAGCCTTGGCAGGGCAGCGCCTGGAGAGGTTCGCTGCTGAGCCACGCCCCCTAGTGGTGCGACAGCATTCTTAATAACAGGGTGCAATGCTCTATTTCTCCCTGCTGCAGGCGTGTGCTTGGAGTGGGCTGATTATTTCAGCTGCTCTATTACTGTGTACTAATGGAGCCCCGAGTAAATGGACCTATCATATCAGGTACTGATCCAGGGACTCGGCACTCTATTTAAATCCCCTTCTGTCTATACACCATTGCCAGGGATAGTATATGGCTCACTAGCTGTGTTCCTGTTTCTTGCTCCTGTGCTTAGTTTGATTGCTCATGCTTCTGACCCCAGCTTTTCTTCTGACCACACTCTGTCTCTCATTTGGTACTGCATAGTCGCCTGGTTCTGATCTGGGCTTGTCTTATGACAACTCTCTGTCTCTAATTTGGTACATTTACATACGACTCTGGTATTGTGTTTGTCTATCGTTGTTTGTTAGTCTGTCTCTGCACTCAAATAGCATAGGGACCGTCGACCTGTTGCGGTCTAGCTATCTAGGGCTTGTACTGAAAATAGATAGGGAAAGCGGGCTGGGTTCTATTCTTAAGGCTCAGCGTCCGTGTCTGTCCCTACCTACAGTCATAACAGTTATACGTTATAAGATGGAAATACGACTTTGACCCATTCCTGACATGCACCGTACATGTAAGGTGCACTGATCATGCGGGTATAGGTGCCAAAATTGGGTAACTTTTTGGGGTTTTACACTGTACTGGTACCTCAGGGGCTCTTCGAATGTGACAAAGTGCCCAAGAACCATTTCAGCTAAATCTTCCCCCCCAAAAGCCAAATTTTGATCCTTCCTCCTGAACTGGGGTGTTTTCATATTCAAGAAAAAATGAAACAAATTGTGTGTTTTTTTCTTCTCTTATTACCCTTTGTGAAAATGAAGAATGTGGGGCTAAAGCAACATTTTATAAAAAAATATGCAATTTTTAATTTTCATAATCAGGTGTCTCTAAATTCAGTGAAACACATGTGGGGTCAAAGTTCAAAAAAAAATTCTTAAGGGCCACAGGGTCTCTTCAAATTCAACATGGCACCCAAAAACCATGTGAAAAATCGGCCCATAGAGCTGTTTTGCCGACATATGGGATGTTTACATAAACTGCAGAATTGAGGTAATAACTATTTAGGTTTGTTTTCCTGTTAACCCTTGCTGTGTTACAGGGAAAAAATGGATGAAAATCCATGAAAATGTGCACAAAAAATGCAATTTTAAAATTTTACTTCTATTTTTATTTAATTCCTGTGGAACACCTAAAGGGTTAAGAAAAATAGTAAAATCCATTTTGAATAATTTGAGGGGTGTAGTTTCTATTATGTACGCCCCTCAAAGCCACTTAAAACCTGAATTAGTCCTTTAAAAAGTCTGTTTTAGAATATTTTTTGAAAAATTGCTTCTAAGTATTCTAACAAAAAATAAAACATTTTATGCAAATTTACAAAATAGCAAATTTTTAAAACATTTCTGAAAATATTGGATAAAATATTTTTTTATAAATAACTAAAAC
Source organism: Bufo bufo (assembly GCF_905171765.1). Taxonomy (NCBI): domain Eukaryota; kingdom Metazoa; phylum Chordata; class Amphibia; order Anura; family Bufonidae; genus Bufo; species Bufo bufo. The sequence continues at coordinate 101,800,308 of NC_053391.1, read as the reverse complement.
ATATTGGCAAATAAAATTTACCAATAACATGAATTATGATGTGTCACACAAAAACCATCACAAAATTGCTTGGATAAGAAAAAGCATTACAAAGTTCTTACCACCGAAAGGGACACATGTCAGATTTGCAAAAAATAGGCTCTGTCAGGAAGGTGAAACATGGCTGTGACGGGAAGGTATTAAAGCTCTACATCTACTGGTTATTTTATGATTTTATTAGGAAATGCACTGAATCACAACTTTTCCAAATAGGTGCCATTGTTTTTAGCTGCTATTTTTTAGGATTTTTTTCAGCCTAAGTAATATGACGTATAAAACCAAGTCCTGTCTCAGGTGAGTTTCTCTATCCATTTTAATATATTTTAGACATGTATGGCACATTCAGTGCATCAAAGTTAATGACTATGGTCACACCTTTTTCAGAAAACATTTTTAAGCAAATTTGAATGAAAAGTGAATAAAAGTAGTATGAGCATTGAAGCACAATAGAAAAACTGAATATCAAAATTAATATTATTTTCTATGCTTGATATACACTGCCTGTCCAAAAAAAAAATCACCACCTGGATTTAACTTAGCAAATAGGTGAGCCTCCTATTGGATAATTACTGCATGGGTGATTATCTTTCAGCTGGCAATAAATTATTTAACCCCAACTGGTGCAATGAGTTGCTTCTCATTTCTTAAACAACCATGTCGAAAGACACATCTCGTGGTCGTGGAAAAGATGTTAGTCTGTTTGAGAAGGGTCAAATCATTGGCATGCATCTAGCAGAGAAAACATCTAAGGAGATTGCAGAAACTCCTAAAATTGGGTTAAGAACTGTCCAACGCATTATTAAAAACTGGAAGGATAGTGGAAACCCATCGTATTCAAGAAGGAAATGTGGCGGAAAAAAAATTCTGAATGATCGTGATCGGCGATCACTTAAACGTTTGGTGAAATCAAATCGAAGAAAAACAACAGTAGAACTCAGGGCTATGTTTAATAGTGAAAGTAAGAGCATTTCCACATGCACAATGCGAAGGTAACTCAAGGGATTGGGACTGAACAGCTGTGTAGCCGTAAGAAAACCACTAATCAGTGAGGCAAACCAGAAAAAAAGGCTTCAATTTGCTAGGGAGCATAAAGATTGGACTCTGGAGCAATGGAAGGAGGTCATGTGGTCTTGTTGTGGAAATTTTATTAGGATGTGTATTTAATATATTGTGTATTGTCATCATGTCTCTCAGTGTCAGATTACATTGTTCCAGAGTGATGGGTGCATCAGGGTAAGAAGAGAGGCAGATGAAGTGATGCACCTATCATGCCTAGTGCCTACTGTACAAGCAATGAGGTCAGCTGACTACCTGAACATACTGAATGACCAGGTTATTCCATCAATGGATTTTTTCTTCCCTGATGGCACGGGCATATTCCAAGATGACAATGCCAAGATTCATCAGGCTCAAATTGTGAAAGAGTGGTTCAGGGAGCATGAGACATAATTTTCACACGTGGATTGGCCACCACAGAGTCCAGACCTTAACCCCATTGAGAATTTCTACCATCATCAATGCAAGATCTTGGTATAAAATTAATGCAACACTGGATGGAAATAAATCTTGCGACATTGCAGAAGCTTATCGAAACAATGCCACAGCGAATGCGTGCCGTAATCAAAGCTAAAGGCGGTGTGACCTTTTTTTTTTGGTGGCGACTTTGTTTTTGGACAGGCAGTGTACATTGTGTATATTTATATATCTACTAGCAGAAGGACCCGGCTTCGCATGGGTATATTTCATCTATTTCATTTAATGTTTGTGTATGTCATTAAAAGATATCGACCGTATCCACTATAACCCCGCCCCTTAAACACCTTCTAGCAGACACCCGCGGCTCATGTCCGCAACCGTCAGTAATGCCGATTGCGGACATTTAACCCCTTTAGATGCCGTGGTCAATCTTTACCACGGCATCTGAGCATGTAAAACACTGGAAGCGTGCGCTTCCGGTGATGTTCCAGCTCCTCCGTGTGGCGATCGAAGGAGCCGGAGCGTGTATGCAGCAGCCCCTGTCTTTGCGAATGACAGGAGGCTGCTGCATAGTATTTCCTATGAAGCCCTTGCCTGTAATAGGGCTCCATAGGAAACAAGCAATTTTCTCATAGACTCCAATGCTAGTGCAATGCTGGGTTTATTAGAATAGTAATCTAATGACTGCATGCTATAGTTTTCATATGGGAACTATAAAAAAGTGTAAAAAAATTAAATAAAATAAATATACAGTACAGACCAAAAGTTTGGACACACCTTCTCATTCAAAGAGTTTTCTTTATTTTCATGACTATTAAAATTGTAGATTCACACTGAAGGCATCAAAACAATGAATTAACACATGTGGAATTATATACATAGCAAACAAGTGTGAAACAACTGAAAATATGTCATATTCTAGGTTCTTCAAAGTAGCCACCTTTTGCTTTGATTACTGCTTTGCACACTCTTGGCATTCTCTTGATGAGCTTCAAGAGGTAGTCCCCTGAAATGGTTTTCACTTCACAGGTGTGCCCTGTCAGGTTTAATAAGTGGGATTTCTTGCCTTATAAATGGGGTTGGGACCATCAGTTGCGTTGAGGAGAAGTCAGGTGGATACACAGCTGATAGTCCTACTGAATAGACTGTTAGAATTTGTATTATGGCAAGAAAAAAGCAGCTAAGTAAAGAAAAACGAGTGGCCATCATTACTTTAAGAAATAAAGGTCAGTCAGTCAGCCGAAAAATTGGGAAAACTTTGAAAGTAAGTGCTATTTGACCATGAAGGAGAGTGATGGGGTGCTGCGCCAGATGACCTGGCCTCCACAGTCACCGGACCTGAACCCAATCGAGATGGTTTGGGGTGAGCTGGACCGCAGAGTGAAGGCAAAAGGGCCAACAAGTGCTAAGCATCTCTGGGAACTCCTTCAAGACTGTTGGAAAACCATTTCAGGGGACTACCTCTTGAAGCTCATCAAGAGAATGCCAAGAGTGTGCAAAGCAGTAATCAAAGCAAAAGGTGGCTACTTTGAAGAACCTAGAATATGACATATTTTCAGTTGTTTCACACTTGTTTGTCATGTATATAATTCCACATGTGTTAATTCATAGTTTTGATGCCTTCATAGTCATGAAAATAAAGAAAACTCTTTGAATGAGAAGGTGTGTCCAAACTTTTGGTCTGTACTGTATATATATATAAAAATTCTAATCACCCCCCCCCCCCCTTTCCCAAAATAAAAATAAAAGAACTAAAAAAAATACACATCATGGCCCATAGTATAAAAATATAAAAATATATTCCCATATGGCAAACAGCAAAACGGAAAAAAGTGTCCAAATGGCCCGATTCACCATTTTTGGTCGCTTCATTTTATACAAAAAAAATAAAATAAAAAGTGATCAAAAGTCATACACACCCCAGGAATGATATCAATGAAAAGTTCAGATCGTCCCGCAAAAAATGAGCTCCTACACAGCTCCGTACACATAATTACGAAAAATTTATAGGAGTTAAAATATGGCGACAAAAAAAGAAAACAGATTTTTTTCCCACTTAAATTTTTTTTTAGCACTATCAAAACACAATAAAAACAATACATATAAGGTATCGCCGGATTTGTACTGACCTGTAGAATAAAAGTAACTGGTCAGTTTTATCGCACATCGAACGTCGTAAATAAAAAAAAACTTAAAACTGTGGTGGAATTGCTTTTTTTTTTTGCAATTTCACCCCATTTTTAATTTTATTACCGCTTTCCACTACATAATATGCAATATTAAATGGTGGCGTTGGAAAGTACAACTTGTCCCGCAAAAAACAAGCCCTCATATGGCTATGTGAACAGAAAAATAAAAAATTTATGGCTCTGGCAAAAAAAAAAAAACTCCAGGGGTGAAAGGGTTAAAGCTGACCTACAGCAGTGAAGAAAAATGGCTGGGTTGTTATGGAAAACTAGTGTAAAACTGTGTGTATGTGAAGACTTAGGGCCTGCGAGCTTCTATTGGCTGATAAGGGTCATGTGACCAAGCTTTTATTGGCTAATGCATTTTTTTGGACTATCTCACGCAGGGATGTCTTTTGAACAGCTCACTCTCAGACAGCAGCACTATGCTGTATAAGCGTGAGCTGCAGGGTGAAAGTCACCCTCCCTCCCACCCCTGATGCTGACAGAAATAGATTTTTACCTTTCTTTTTTCAATCCCTGTTGGCTGCGGAGTGGGAGGGAGTGTGGCCTAACTGGATTGGGGGCGTGTGTTAGTGGGTCCTGGGGGCGGAGTGACCGTGTGTATGGCAGTTCGAATATGAAGAGAAAGACTTGCAGGCTTCTATTCCATTTTTTGGGAATATCTCAGGTACGGTACGTGCTAGAGAGCTGTGACCCCCACAAGGGATGTGTATACCAAGTTTTGTTGAAATCGATGGTTGCGTTTTTGAGTGATCGCGGGACATGCACACATACATACAGTGGGGGAAATAATTATTTGACCCCTCACTGATTTTGTAAGTTTGTCCAATGACAAAGAAATGAAAAGTCTCAGAACAGTATCATTTCAATGGTAGGTTTATTGTAACAGTGGCAGATAGCACATCAAAAGGAAAATCGAAAAAATAACTTTAAATAAAAGATAGCAACTGATTTGCATTTCATTGAGTGAAATAAGTATTTGAACCCTCTAACAAAAAAAGACTTAATACTTGGTGGAAAAACCCTTGTTTGCAAGCACAGAGGTCAAACGTTTCTTGTAATTGATGACCAAGTTTGCGCACATTTTAGGAGGAATGTTGGTCCACTCCTCTTTGCAGATCATCTCTAAATCCCTAAGGTTTCGAGGCTGTCTCTGTGCAACTCTGAGCTTGAGCTCCCTCCATAGGTTTTCGATTGGATTAAGGTCCGGAGACTGACTAGGCCACTCCATGACCTTAATGTGCTTCTTCTTGAGCCACTCCTTTGTTGCCTTTGCTGTATGTTTTGGGTCATTGTCGTGCTGGAACACCCATCCACGACCCATTTTCAGTTTCCTGGCAGAGGGAAGGAGGTTGTCGCTCAGGATTTCACGATACATGGCTCCGTCCATTTTCCCGTTTATGCGAATAAGTTGTCCTGTGCCCTTAGCAGAAAAACACCCCCAAAGCAAAATGTTTCCACCCCCATGCTTGACGGTGGAGACGGTGTTTTGGGGGTCATAGGCAGCATTTTTCTTCCTCCAAACACAGCGAGTTGAGTTAATGCCAAAGAGCTCTATTTTGGTCTCATCAGACCACAGCACCTTCTCCCAGTCACTCTCTGAATCATTCAGGTGTTCATTGGCAAACTTCAGACGGGCCTGCACATGTGCCTTCCTGAGCAGGGGGACCTTGCGAGCCCTGCAGGATTTTAATCCATTGCGGTGTAATGTGTTTCCAATGGTTTTCTTGGTGACTGTGGTCCCTGCTAATTTGAGGTCATTAACTAACTCCTCCCGTGTAGTTCTAGGATGCTTTTTCACCTTTCTCAGAACCATTGACACCCCACGAGGTGAGATCTTGCGTGGAGCCCCAGAGCGAGGTCGATTGATGGTCATTTTGTGCTCCTTCCATTTTCGAACAATCGCACCAACAGTTGTCACCTTCTCTCCCAGCTTCTTGCTAATGGTTTTGTAGCCCATTCCAGCCTTGTGCAGGTCTACAATTTTGTCTCTGACATCCTTGGACAGCTCTTTGGTCTTTCCCATGTTGGAGAGTTTGGAGTCTGCTTGATTGATTGATTCTGTGGACAGGTGTCTTTTATACAGGTGACTAGTTAAGACAGGTGTCCTTAATGAGGGTGACTAATTGAGTAGAAGTGTCTAACCACTCTGTGGGAGCCAGAACTCTTAATGGTTGGTAGGGGTTCAAATACTTATTTCACTCAATGAAATGCAAATCAGTTGCTATCTTTTATTTAAAGTTATTTTTTCGATTTTCCTTTTGATGTGCTATCTGCCACTGTTACAATAAACCTACCATTGAAATGATACTGTTCTGAGACTTTTCATTTCTTTGTCATTGGACAAACTTACAAAATCAGTGAGGGGTCAAATAATTATTTCCCCCACTGTATATATGTCCTTCTTTATATATATATATATATATATAGAAGGGTGATACGTAGGTTAATACAGTTATGTATTCATGGAGGATTTACTGTAGGTTCGAAGCTGTTGAACCACCTTGAGGAAAAAACATTAGGCACATTTCTGTATAATACGTGTTTTGCATGCTTCTTGAGAGTAATGTCATTGAGAGTCACCTGAGCTAGCTTCGAATAATGAATATTCATAGTGAAATATGTAACCAGTGCCAAAAGCCCTTGGAGACTTCAGTGTTCCAGTTCTGTGACCAATATTGTGTGACGGCTATGCGATTTGCACAGCTAATGTTTTCCAGCCAGGGGTTGCAGCAGTGTGCCTACCTCAAGCATAATTACTCTGATACCATGCAAGTTGACTGCCTAGCATGACTCCGATCTCAGATTCAGTCAATTTTAAAAGCTTTGGGTGCCCAAAATAAGTATTATGTTTCTCAGTGGTGACTCTAAAAAGATGCTAATAAGACAGGTACTCTAATTCCATTTAAAATTATGTAAAAATGCTGGACAAACAGGTTCTGAACCGTTCTGGTAGTTATTTTGTAAAATACATAGAGGAGACCTCAATGGCTTTGACATAAAGAAAACTCTAAAGGTACATTTGGCTATCTTATAAGCTGCTCTTTCAAGCAGGACACCATCCAAGGGCATATTGAGCAGAAATTAGGAGTAATCATTTTAAGGGAGCTGGGAATCAAAGAAGGCAGCATAGTGTAACGGGGTGCCGAAGGCACACTCGGTCTCCCATCAGCCGCAGACCTGCTGCTTAGCTTCGGGAGTGAGGATCTGTGTTTGACCTCATTCCCAGGGCTAGCTGGGAGGCTTCCTGCTCCTAGGTCTGCCTTGAGCACCGAGCTGATCACTCGGTGCTCTACTGGTCGGTCTGTCGGTCATGTGACGCTGGCCACGTCACATGACCCTCACTCCCCACTATAAATACAGGCAGCCTGCTGGCCACAGGTTCCTGGCAGTTGTTGGATACCTGTGTACTTACCTGATCCTGTTCCCTGACGATCCTTTGCCTGCTCCTCCTGTACTGCACATCCTTCCTGGTATATTGACCTCGGCTTCCACCTGACTATTCTTAGCCGACTCCTTTGGTACTTCTCGACTCTCCTGGTATTTATGACCCCGGCTTCTCCTGACCTTTCTTTGCTTATCCCTCTGTACTGCGTTGTCCTCTTGGTTTTGACCCGGTCTGTTCACTATCCGTTATTTGTCTTGTCTGTCCTTCCCGCATGTATACTAAGTTAGGGACTGCCTTCCAGTTGTCCCCTGTCATCAGGACTCGTGAGGCAAGTAGGCAGGGCCAGGGGTGCGGGTGGAGCGCAGTGGTCACTATCCTCCCCCCTGTGTGTGTGTGTACGTGACCGTTACACATAGTTTTTAAAATTTGGACAAACCTTGTCAACAGTAAAGCAAGTCATAAAGGAAGAGTCTTCTATTTTGTGACTTATTTGACTCATATGGTGTTGAATAACATTTACTAGATCAGTTTCTTATATTTCCTTAGGTTCCTTTTGTCATTTTGTACCATTCAGTTTGATGAATTAGCAATAATGGGGGCTAGAGGTGAGCGAATTGTTTCTAAATGAATGAAATTCAACACAAATTTTCCAAAAATTCAGTTCAAATCCAAATCTAAATTTTTGACAGTTCGATTCAGACAAATATTCAAAAATGGTATCAGCCATTTTTTAAGCTCAGAAGACAGGAATGATGAAGAAGGAATACATGTAACCCCTGACAAAATCTTTAAATCTTTTCTTTTTTTAAATATAACAAATCGTACAGTGAGGTTTGTTTTGTTACCATGCATTTACCCGTAGTCATATAAATAATGTCTAGGCTTTAATCAGCTTAAAATAAATTGCATATAGTCCTGGGAGATCTCAGAGTGTCATCCACAACTGATATGGGGCAGTTGGAGCACTTTGATTCAGGTTGAATTTATTCAAACCTAAATCTAATCATCAAACTAATTTGTCCGAAATGAATACAAATCGAATTTCAAAAAAATCGGTCATCAATATGGGAAACCGGACAAACCTTTTAAAGACCCCCTAGCAATAGGAGTTTTGGTATTATTCCCACATTTCCTATAAAAAAGAAATCTCAAACTTGTCCATCCTATCCAATGTACATGAGCTAATGACAACTTTGCTCTATTTTATATTCTAGACTTATGCATGAAAAAGTTGAACAATGTGTGCGTACAGAAAGTCAATGGCTGCTTTTTCCTTTCATCCCGTTTCCTCTGTATTCTGTCTTTTCTTTCATGCTTTTTTGTTTCCTGACCTTTTGAAGCTGTTCTGATTAGAGTTAAGGATTTATCTCCGGTCTGTGAGAATGTGCGCCCTGACCAGGTGTCCTGTACATGAATTGCTGACTATATTTAAGCCTGTTTACACTCAAGAAATTCATTGTGAGGGAAAGTCAGAACAGAAAATGCAGAACATTATCCAATATATAATGTCATCTTATCAGCCTTTTTTTTTTTTTTCTAAAGGTGAGTGTGACATTATCAACTCGAAGAGTGGATGAATATGTTTAATTAGTAATGTTTCTATCATGTTAACTGTCCTTCTTCAGGCTAAAAATGGTTATTGGTATATACAGTACAGACCAAAAGTTTGGACACACCTTCTCATTCAAAGAGTTTTCTTTATTTTCATGACTATGAAAATTGTAGATTCACAAAGAAGGCATCAAAGCTATGAATTAACACATGTGGAATTATATTCATAACAAACAAGTGTGAAACAACAGAAAATATGTCATATTCTAGGTTCTTCAAAGTAGCCACCTTTTGCTTGATTACTGCTTTGCACACTCTTGGCATTCTCTTGATGAGCGTCAAGAGGTAGTCCCCTGAAATGGTTTTCACTTCACAGGTGTGCCCTGTCAGGTTTAATAAGTGGGATTTCTTGCCTTATAAATGGGGTTGGGACCATGAGTAGCATTGAGGAGAAGTCCTACTGAATAGACTGTTAGAATTTGTATTATGGAAAGAAAAAAGCAGCCAAGTAAAGAAAAACGAGTGTCCATCATTACTTTAAGAAATAAAGGTCAGTCAGTCAGCCGAAAAATTGGGAAAACTTTGAAAGTAAGGGCTATTTGACCATGAAGGAGAGTGATGGGGTGCTGCGCCAGATGACCTGGCCTCCACAGTCACCAGACCTGAACCCAATCGAGATGGTTTGGGGTGAGCTGGACCGCAGAGTGAAGGCAAAAGGGCCAACAAGTGCTAAGCATCTCTGGGAACTCCTTCAAGACTGTTGGAAGACCATTTCATGGGACTACCTCTTGAAGCTCATCAAGAGAATGCCAAGAGTGTGCAAAGCAGTAATCAAAGCAAAAGGTGGCTACTTTGAAGAACCTAGAATATGACATATTTTCAGTTGTTTCACACTTGTTTGTTATGTATATAATTCCACATGTGTTAATTCATAGTTTTGATGCCTTCATAGTCATGAAAATAAAGAAAACTCTTTGAATGAGAAGGTGTGTCCAAACATTTGGTCTGTACTGTAGATAGTAACCAAGTACTCTAGATTTCCCTAATGTTGAGTATGGGTATCTTGTCTTAAAAGGGTAAGAGACACTGACAGCATATCCCTAGTATAGGCCATTAATGTATTAATGTATGATCGTGAGGGTCTGTCCTGTAGGACATAGACAGATCAGCAGAATAAACAGACTAGGGTGCTCCTTTATTGCTCTTCCAGAAACCATGGATGCAGCTGTGCCTGAAGCTTATCCCCCTTTAAGTGAACAGTGCATACAGATGTTGACTTATAGTATAGCTAACTTACATCTGGTAGCATTAGAGCAGGCATGCTCTACCTACGGCCCTCCAGCTGTTGCAAAACTACAACTCCCAGCATGCCCGAACAGCCTACAGCAGGGCATTGTGGGAGTTGTAGTTTTACAACAGCTGGAGGGCCACAGGTTGAGCATGCCTGCATTAGAGGAAGAGCTTGTAAAGAGCTCATTTGAATCCCTTCTTCCCAGAATTCCAGACTCCTCATGCCATTTTAGACTCTCTCCATACAGAGATATTGTATTCCCCAAATCCTGACCTAGGCCTCTAACCCAGTTAAGCCAGTACTCTCTGCTCTGGACTGATGAGTGGCAGTCACCCTGAAACAACTGTCTGCAGATGAGATGCTGGCCTAATTATTATCCAAGTCATGTCTCAAGGCCTCTCAAAAGGTTGAACACTGACTTATAGGATAGCTACCTTACATCTGGTGGCATTAGAGTCAGAGCTTGTTATAAGCAAATTTGCATACCTTCTTCCTAGAATTTCAGAGGAGCATGTATGGTCTATAAGACTCCTCAGGCCATTTAAGGCACTCTCCATAAGGAGATATCGTATTCCCAAATACAGATGTAGCAGTCATGGTTCTGGAGGCCGCAAAAGAAGATACCAGTTTGTAAATGACCAATGGTAGGTGAGGGGTCCTTTTACAGTTCATACACCCCCTGCAAGTGAATGAGGCCTAGCTGAGATGCCAAGAACAGCCACACACATACAGACGTGAATAAACATTGAAGGGGCAGTGACACTCCAAAGAGCACCAAATATTTTGCTGTTCAAAGAGGTCCTAAGAATAGGTAATTCATGTTTTCCTAAAAAAAAAAATAGATATACAGTACAGACCAAAAGTTTGGACACACCTTCTCATTCAAAGAGTTTTCTTTATTTTCATGACTATGAAGGCATCAAAACTATGAATTAACACATGTGGAATTATATACATAACAAACAAGTGTGAAACAACAGAAAATATGTCATATTCTAGGTTCTTCAAAGTAGCCACCTTTTGCTTTGATTACTGCTTTGCACACTCTTGGCATTCTCTTGATGAGCTTCAAGAGGTAGTCCCCTGAAATGGTCTTCCAACAGTCTTGAAGGAGTTCCCAGAGATGCTTAGCACTTGTTGGCCCTTTTGCCTTCACTCTGCGGTCCAGCTCACCCCAAACCATCTCGATTGGGTTCAGGTCTGGTGACTGTGGAGGCCAGGTCATCTGGCACAGCACCCCATCACGCTCCTTCATGGTCAAATAGCCCTTACTTTCAAAGTTTTCCCAATTTTTCGGCTGACTGACTGACCTTCATTTCTTAAAGTAATGATGGCCACTCGTTTTTCTTTACTTAGCTGCTTTTTTCTTGCCATAATACAAATTCTAACAGTCTATTCAGTAGGACTATCAGCTGTGTATCCACCTGACTTCTCCTCAATGCCACTGATGGTCCCAACCCCATTTATAAGGCAAGAAATCCCACTTATTAAACCTGACAGGGCACACCTGTGAAGTGAAAACCATTTCAGGGGACTACCTCTTGAAGCTCATCAAGAGAATTCTTTGCACACTCTTGGCAGTAATCAAAGCAAAAGGTGGCTACTTTGAAGAACCTAGAATATGACATATTTTCAGTTGTTTCACACTTGTTTGTTATGTATATAATTCCACATGTGTTAATTCATAGTTTTGATGCCTTCAGTGTGAATCTACAATTTTCATAGTCATGAAAATAAAGAAAACTCTTTGAATGAGGTGTGTCCAAACTTTTGGTCTGTACTGTATATATATATATATATATATATATATATATATATATATATATATATATTATTTCAGGGAACCTCAAAGACATGGATATATAAAAAAAAAAAAAGCAAGATCACTCTAACAAGATGAACAGACAAGTATGCATTTTTAGAGGAATTAATTGGTTTCCAGATGGCCGCAGAAATATCTGATCTGCACATCTTGACTTTAACATCTTCACTTGGCTGGATTTTGAGTTGAAAGGAATCTTTTTGCAATCTACAGTTGCAAGAAAAAGTATGTGAACCCTTTAGAATGATATGGATTTCTGCACAAATTGGTCATAAAATGTGATCTGATCTTCATCTAAGTCACAACAATAGACAATCGCAGTCTGCTTAAACTAATAACACACAAAGAATTAAATGTTACCATGTTTTTATTGAACACACCATGTAAACATTCACAGTGCAGGTGGAAAAAGTATGTGAACCCTTGGATTTAATAACTGGTTGAACCTCCTTTGGCATCAATAACGTTAACCAAATGTTTCCTGTAGTTGCAGATCAGCACAACGGTCAGGAGTAATTCTTGACCATTCCTCTTTGCAGAACTGTTTCAGTTCAGCAATATTCTTGGGATGTCTGGTGTGAATCGCTTTCTTGAGGTTATGCCACAGCATCTCAATTGGGTTGAGGTCAGGACTCTGACTGGGCCACTCCAGAAGCCGTATTTTCTTCTGTTTAAGTCATTCTGTTGTTGATTTACTTCTATGCTTTGGGTCGTTGTCCTGTTGCAACACCCATCTTCTGTTGAGCTTCAGCTTGTGGACAGATGGCCTTAAGTTCTCCTGCAAAATGTCTTGATAAATTTGGGAATTCATTTTTCCTTCGATGATAGCAATCCGTCCAGGCCCTGATGCAGCAAAGCAGCCCCAAACCATGATGCCCCACCACCATACTTCACAGTTGGGATGACGTTTTGATGTTGGTGTGCTGTGCCTCTTTTTCTCCACACATAGTGTTGTGTGTTTCTTCCAAACAACTCAACTTTGGTTTCATCTGTCCACAGAATAGTTTGCCAGTACTGCTGTGGAACATCCAGGTGCTCTTGTGCAAACTGTAAAGGTGCAGCAATGGTTTTTTTGGACAGCAGTGGCTTCCTCTGTGGTATCCTCCCATGAAATCCATTCTTGCTTAGTGTTTTACGTATCGTAGATTCGCTAACAAGGATGTTAGCATATGCCAGAGAATTTTGTAAGTATTTAGCTGACACTCTAGGATTCTTCTTCACCTCATTGAGCAGTCTGCGCTGTGCTCTTGCAGTCTTCTTTACAGGACGGCCACTCCTAGGGAGAGTAGCAGCAGTGCTGAACTTTCTCCATTTATAGACAATTTGTCTTACTGTGGACTGATGAACAGCTAGGCTTTTGGAGATACTTTTATAACCCTTTCCAGCTTTATGCAAGTCAACAATTCTTAATCGTAGGTCTTCTGAGAGCTCTTTTGTGCGAGGCATCATTCACATCAGGCAGTGCTTCTAGTTGAAAGCAAACCCAGAACTGGTGTGTTTTTTTTATCGGGCAGAGCAGCTGTAACCAACACCTCCAATCTCATCTCATTGATTGGACTCCAGTTGGCTGACACCTCACTCCAATTAGCTCTTGGAGATGTCATTAGTCTAGGGGTTCACATACATTTTCCACCTGCACTGTGAATGTTTACATGGTGTGTTCAATAAAAACATGGTAACATTTAATTCTTTGTATGTTATTAGTTTGAGCAGACTGTGATTGTCTATTGTTGTGACTTAGATGAAGATCAGATCACATTTTCTGACCAATTTCTGCAGAAATCCATATCATTCTAAAGGGTTCACATACTTTTTCTTGCAACTGTATGTATTCAGCCAGGGCTAGTAAAAAACTGAGACAAATAAGACATGTAATGCAATAAATGCTCTCTTAATCATTTGCTATTTGCTATCACTTGACCCTTATAATTAACAAATTAGTTTTGTTAAAGGGTAATTCATGTTTTCATCAAAAAATCTATTTTAGCATATGTTACTGCTGCAGCAGCATTATTCATAAAGCAATCTTTAGTTTCTTCATATTCCACTGTTTTCCTCGAGTTTTTCCCTTAGTTACGGCTGTTAAAACATTTACAATATGAGGACCTTCTCAAGATGGCTCCTCTGCCAGTTCTCTGAGGCCAAAACTGCTTTCCCTCACTTCCCATGCACACTTGCTGTAGCCAGCAGCTTCCTGCCAGCCAATCAGATTGGAATACTGAGAGACACGCCTCCTCATTCTGAAGCCTAATGCAGGCATGCAGTGTGAAGGACCACCCCTCTGTCTTCTGTTTATACTAAAAGGAAGACAGACAAGCCATAGCAAAGGTCTTTTAAGGGAGTAGTGGAAAGGGGACATTAGTGAAAGCTGTTATTATAAGGTAATTACAGATCTTTTCTTTTGACAATCATTGACAGACTAACTCAGGTATACATGCCTAGCTCTAATAAAATAGCAAATAAAATAAAAATATGACAGTTACCATTTAAGCAACACAACTTCTGAAAAGCCGGTTTCATTTGGATTTTTGTTTAATGTTACTGACCACCAATAGTATTAAGCACCGTTGTCTATTTTGGATGATTTTATTTCTTTTTTTTTCCTTTTTGTCAATTAGGATTTAAAGAGATTTTCCAGGATTGCTATGGTTTTTAACAGATATGTTAATGTACATTAGTTGGCTAGTTGCTTACCTCATGTACATCTTCCCTATGTCTTTTCTTTTTCAATCTGACTCTCTTGACCTGTTTTCAACATGTAGACAAATCCCTCTGGTTGGTTTTCCTCCTGTATGTAGCACTTCCTGTTGCTGTATCCAACCAAACCCATGATGCACTTCTCATTCCTCTGCCACACCTTGAGCACCACCCCTAACAACGCTCAGTTGATTTATAGCCCCCACCCACCCAGCTAGTTACATAGACACTTCCAGATCACTGCCATGGACATAACATTACAGGAAATAAGAAAAATCTGCATGCACATGGTCATGTGACCACAGCCCAGAATGAGGGATAGGAGCAATAAAGGTAAAAGAGATACATTACAAAATTATAACTACCTTCCTAAATGATAAATTTAAAGAAATTTGATGCCTATAGAAAAGACAACTTTAAAAGCTACCTGTACATAATACATACTATACCTTGTTGACCTTTACAGTTCACTATGGATTGGCTAAAATAATAGCTGAATCCATAAAAGGCTGCCACAACAGTACATACGAAACAGATGCAATATAAAATAATCTTTTGTCAGTTGCCAGTGACTCTGTGAGATATTCAGTCTCTTCTGTTGACGATAAACTAACAAATGGACTTAGTTTTCTTGAAGCGGCTTTCAGGAAGGGGCTCAGATGCTAGAAGTCATTATTTACATTCGTTTCTGGGGAAATTAAGGCTGAGCTGGCAGTGTAAGCTACTTTTCTGGTAATCTACAATGTTCTTTGCTTTGAAAAGCCATTTGTGCAACATGTAAGTGTACCATCATTTCAATCTATTTAAAGTACCAACATTTGGAACATAAAAAACCTATTGATAATCATAAAACAACCAGTGAGCAGAAAGCCCAGCATGTGATATTAAAGATGAATTGATAGAGAGATACAATACTGAGGTCATTTCATCAAAGTCATGAAATGATGGAGGAAAATTGTTCCATGTTCTTTAACTGTCTTGGCCTAGATAATGTGAATATTCAGAAATTAATCCAGATGAATATAGACATGGGACGAGTTCTATATATTTTTACAGAACTCAGATTTACATGTGTGATATCCTAAGCTCAGGAATCTGAAGAGGGTGGTGATGAGGTGGAGGTGGAACCTGAAGAAGGTGGTCATGTAGCGGAGCTGGAACCTGAAGTGTGTGTTGATGGGGTGAAGATGGAACCTGAAGAGGGTTGTGATGGGGTGGAGATGGAACCTGAAGAGGGCGGTAATGGGGTGGAGCTGTAAACTGAAGAGGGTAGTGATGGAGTGCAGCTGGCACCTGAAGATGGTGGCTATGGGACACAGCTGGAACCTGAAGAGGGTGATGTGGCACAGCTGGAACCTGAAGAGGGTGGTGATGGGGCACAGCTGGAACCTGAAGAGGGTGGTGATGGGGTGGAGATGGAACCTGAAGAGGGTGGTGATGGAGTGGAGCTGGAACTTGAAGAGGGTGGTGATGGGTTGGAGCTGGAACGCGAAGAGGGTGGTGATGGGGTGGAGCTGGAACTTGAAGAGGGTGGTGATGGGGTGAAGCTGCTGTAATGGTTAAAGCACCCCCTCCCAGTGCTCCTCCTCCACAGATTGATTACACATTAGCTAACATGGAGGTACTACACTTGGCTGTACTGCTCCCTGAACACCCCCTGAGCTACAACAGAAAGGACATGCCCCCTGAGCTGCCAGCTTGATATTAATCTAGTAGAGCAATTGGAGCAATGAATGGAAAAATCCATGGATTCATGTGAGTTACAGATGTTGTGCGGATGTTGTGCGGATGTGGATTCATGCGAGTTATAAAAATGTGGTGCAACCCCAGGGTGTAAATTTTTCTCTATTTGTAACAAACGTAGGATAGTTCAAGCTTGGTGGTTTCTCTTCTGATCATTATAAATTACAGAGGTTCCATTCCTTTTATCAACAGGTTGCATCAAACTGATCAAAGGTGGTGGTTCCTTCCCTTGTTCCCGGGCCTTGGCCTCGGCTGTCAGACTTAGCTACAGGCATCTGTATTGTGTACTCTGCCATTTGTGCCCCTCAGGCTTCATATATGTATCTGTTGCCATATTCTACCACGGAGTACCTTACCAATGTTCCTTACGGGTCTTTAAAGGGGTTGCTCCACGAAAAATATCCTGCAGTTTTCAAACCAGCACCTGGATCTAAATACTTTTATAATTGCATGTAAATGAAATAAATTTAGTATACATTTTATTGAATGACTCACATTCAATAAAATATACCTTTATAGCACCACCTGCTGCTTGATTTTTTCTTTTTTTCCTCTGTCCACCTCACTGAGGTGGACACACGTGCTCAGTAATTCCATCTTTTATCTGCCTCCTGAGCTGCAGCAGAAAAGACATGCCACCTGAGCTGCAGCAGAAAAAGAAATGCAACCTGAGCTGTAGCAGAAAAGAAATGCAACCTGAGCTTGACATAAATCTAGCAGAGCAAATGGAACATTGAATGAGGACATCTCTGGATCCATGCAAGTTACAACTGGTTCTACATTTGTTAGAAAGACCTTGTCATGTACTACATGATGTCTGATTTTCAATTTTTACATTACTCATGGGATAACCCCTTTAATTAGTCCCCTGTAACCCATCTGGGCAGGGATTCACAGTGGGTTTCCTGCCCAGCTCTTATACCTGACAATGCCAGGAGGCCTTGCATGAGCTTCTCTGTGCCCTGCTACAGGTTTCTCTCACGATTTCAGGTTCCTGAGAGGGGATGTCATGGGTTTTATTCAATTTGCCCTACCTATCTTCTTGATCTGACCAGTCCTTAAAGGTACAATTACTTGGAAGGCTTTACCCCATGACTTTGCATTAAAAACTCAGCATAATCAAACAAAACACAGACAGTATCATCATAAACTCCTTCTGGCATCTTCCACCAACCGCGTTCAAGCATCTGCTCCTGGAATCTCCTTCCTGCCAAAAAAAAAGGCACTTTACACTCAGCCAATGCATTACTTCACAAAATTACCTTATCACATTACCATATCTCTATACCAGATAGTGCAGTTATATCATTGTCATTCTTCTTACAAAATGCAAGTATCTGTCACGGCTGTATGTGAGCAACAATAGTATACACAGTAAAAGAGCTACTGACCGGACCCAAACTAGGGAGGATAAAGGGTGACCCCTGTCAGACCCTCAAAGCTCTCCCTATGCTGCTAAAGCACATGCCCGGATCCAAATGGCAGAACGAGGCATGCCCACGTACCTAAGACTGATGACCACTGTAACCCCTACAATAGTGGAAGGGGCATGGCCACCGGTGCCCTACTCAGTATATAGAGGGAACCGTGGCCACCTCAGATCCAGTCAGAAAAAAATCAGGTACACAACAATGTCTGTACACTTAGCTGAAGGTGTTGCAGCCGCAGAGAAGACGGATCCAAGGACAGCTGGCAATATCCGGAGTGCTTGCTGCAGCAGAACACAGGTCCAGTGAACTGATAGCTACAAGTGAAGATACTAAAGCAACAGCTACAACTGAAATGAGAACTATAATCCACGCCCTACAATAGGAGGAGGGGTGATATAAAGAGAGGGAAATCAAACGCATGAGGAACAGCTGGGAGGAAGGAAACCAAAAGTAAACAGAGCAGTGAGAACTCCTCCCAGCTCTAGTAGTGACATCATTACAGGGGTGGAGAAACAGAGCTGTGAGAACGTCCCAAAGCTCTGGTAGTGACAGTACCCCCCCCTCCCTCTACGGGTGGACTCTGGACACCCAGGACCCACCTTCTCAGGATGAGCCCTATGAAATGCCCTGATGAGGCGAGTGGCTTTAACCACCTCAGCCCCCAGTGCTTAAACACCCTGAAAGACCAGGCCACTTTTTACACTTCTGACCTACACTACTTTCACCGTTTATTGCTCGGTCATGCAACTTACCACCCAAATGAATTTTACCTCCTTTTCTTCTCACTAATAGAGCTTTCATTTGGTGGTATTTCATTTCTGCTGACATTTTTACTTTTTTTGTTATTAATCGAAATTTAACGATTTTTTTTGCAAAAAAATGACATTTTTCACTTTCAGTTGTAAAATTTTGCAAAAAAAACGACATCCATATAGAAATTTTGCTCTAAATTTATAGTTCTACATGTCTTTGATAAAAAAAAAATGTTTGGGTAAAAAAAAAATGGTTTGGGTAAAAGTTATAGCGTTTACAAACTATGGTACAAAAATGTGAATTTCCGCTTTTTGAAGCAGCTCTGACTTTCTGAGCACCTGTCATGTTTCCTGAGGTTCTACAATGCCCAGACAGTACAAACACCCCACAAATGACCCCATTTCTGAAAGTACACACCCTAAGGTATTCGCTGATGGGCATAGTGAGTTCATAGAACTTTTTATTTTTTGTCACAAGTTAGCGGAAAATGATGATTTTTTTTTTTTTTTCTTACAAAGTCTCATATTCCACTAACTTGTGACAAAAAATAAAAAGTTCTATGAACTCACTATGCCCATCAGCGAATACCTTGGGGTCTCTTCTTTCCAAAATGGGGTCACTTGTGGGGTAGTTATACTGCCCTGGCATTCTAGGGGCCCAAATGTGTGGTAAGGAGTTTGAAATCAAATTCTGTAAAAAATGACCTGTGAAATCCGAAAGGTGCTCTTTAGAATATGGGCCCCTTTGCCCACCTAGGCTGCAAAAAAGTGTCACACATTTGGTATCTCCGTACTCAGGAGAAGGTGGGGAATGTGTTTTGGGGTGTCATTTTATATATACCCATGCTGGGTGAGAGAAATATCTTGGCAAAAGACAACTTTTCCCATTTTTTTATACAAAGTTGTCATTTGACCAAGATATTTATCTCACCCAGCATGGGTATATGTAAAAAGACACCCCAAAACACATTCCTCAACTTCTCCTGAGTACGGGGATACCAGATGTGTGACACTTTTTTGCAGCCTAGGTGGGCAAAGGGGCCCATATTCCAAAGAGCACCTTTCGGATTTCACTCCTCATTTTTTCCTGAATTTGATTTCAAACTCCTTACCACACATTTGGGCCCCTAGAATACCAGGGCAGTATAACTACCCCACAAGTGACCCCATTTTGGAAAGAAGACACCCCAAGGTATTCCGTGAGGGGCATGGCGAGTTCCTAGAATTTTTTATTTTTTGTCACAAGTTAGTGGAAAATGATGATTTTTTTTTTTTTTTTTCATACAAAGTCTCATATTCCACAAACTTGTGACAAAAAATAAAAACTTCCATGAACTCACTATGCCCATCAGCGAATACCTTGGGGTCTCTTCTTTCCAAAATGGGGTCACTTGTGGGGTAGTTATACTGCCCTGGCATTCTAGGGGCCCAAATGTGTGGTAAGTAGGTAAATGACCTGTGAAATCCGAAAGGTGCTCTTTGGAATGTGGGCCCCTTTGCCCACCTAGGCTGCAAAAAAGTGTCACACATCTGGTATCTCTGTATTCAGGAGAAGTTGAGGAATGTGTTTTTGGGTGTCTTTTTACATATACCCATGCTGGGTGAGATAAATATCTTGGTCAAATGACAACTTTGTATAAAAAAATGGGAAAAGTTGTCTTTTGTCAAGATATTTCTCTCACCCAGCATGGGTATATGTAAAATGACACCCCAAAACACATTCCCCAACTTCTCCCGATTACGGAGATACCAGATGTGTGACACTTTTTTGCAGCCTAGGTGGGCAAAGGGGCCCATATTCAAAAGAGCACCTTTCGGATTTCACAGGTGATTTTTTACAGAATTTGATTTCAAACTCCTTACCACACATTTGGGCCCCTAGAATGCCAGGGCAGTATAACTACCCCACAAGTGACCCCATTTTGGAAAGAAGAGACCCCAAGGTATTCGCTGATGGGCATAGTGAGTTCATGGAACTTTTTATTTTTTGTCACAAGTTAGTGGAATATGAGACTTTGTATGAAAATAAAAAAAAAAAATAAGCATTTTCCACTAACTTGTGACAAAAAATAAAAAATTCTAGGAACTCGCCATGCCCCTCACGGAATACCTTGGGGTGTCTTCTTTCCAAAATGGGGTCACTTGTGGGGTAGTTATACTGCCCTGGCATTTTCCAGGGGCCCTAATGTGTGGTAAGTAGGTAAATGACCTGTGAAATCCTAAAGGTGCTCTTTGGAATATGGGCCCCTTTGCCCACCTAGGCTGCAAAAAAGTGTCACACATGTGGTATCGCCGTATTCAGGAGAAGTTGGGGAATGTGTTTTGGGGTGTCATTTTACATATACCCATGCTGGGTGAGAGAAATATCTTGGCAAAAGACAACTTTTCCCATTTTTTTATACAAAGTTGGCATTTGACCAAGATATTTCTCTCACCCAGCATGGGTATATGTAAAATGACACCCCAAAACACATTCCCCAACTTCTCCTGAGTACGGCGATACCAGATGTGTGACACTTTTTTGCAGCCTAGATGCGCAAAGGTGCCCAAATTCCTTTTAGGAGGGCATTTTTAGACATTTGGATACCAGACTTCTTCTCACGCTTTGGGGCCCCTAGAATGCCAGGGCAGTATAAATACCCCACATGTGACCCCATTTTGGAAAGAAGACACCCCAAGGTATTCAATGAGGGGCATGGCGAGTTCATAGAATTTTTTTTTTTTTGGCACAAGTTAGCGGAAATTGATATTTTTAATTTTTTTCTCACAAAGTCTCCCGTTCCGCTAACTTGGGACAAAAATTTCAATCTTTCATGGACTCAATATGCCCCTCACGGAATACCTGGGGGTGTCTTCTTTCCGAAATGGGGTCACATGTGGGGTATTTATACTGCCCTGGCATTCTAGGGGCCCTAAAGCTTGAGAAGAAGTCTGGAATATAAATGTCTAAAAAATTTTACGCATTTGGATTCCGTGAGGGGTATGGTGAGTTCATGTGAGATTTTATTTTTTGACACAAGTTAGTGGAATATGAGACTTTGTAAGAAAAAAATAAATAAATTCCGCTAACTTGGGCCAAAAAAATATCTGAATGGAGCCTTACAGAGGGGTGATCAATGACAGGGGGGTTGATCAATGACAGGGGGGTTGATCAATGACAGGGGGGTTGATCAATGACAGGGGGGTGATCAATGACAGGGGGGTGATCAGGGAGTCTATATGGGGTGATAACCACAGTCATTGATCACGCCCGTGTAAGGCTTCATTCAGACGTCCGGATGCGTTTTGCGGATCCGATCCATCTATCAGTGCATCCGTAAAAATCATGCGGACATCTGAATGGAGCTTTACAGGGGGGTAATCAATGACAGGGGGGTAATCAATGACAGGGGGGGTAATCAATGACAGGGGGGTGATCAGGGAGTCTATATGGGGTGATCACCACAGTCATTGATCATGCCCCTGTAAGGCTTCATTCAGACGTCCGGAAGCGTTTTGCGGATCCGATCCATCTATCAGTGCATCCGTAAAAATCATGCGGACGTCTGAATGGAGCTTTACAGGGGGGTAATCAATGACAGGGGGGTGATCAGGGAGTCTATATGGGGTGATCACCACAGTCATTGATCACGCCCCTGTAAGGCTTCATTCAGACGTCCGGATGCGTTTTGCGGATCCGATCCATCTATCAGTGCATCCGTAAAAATCATGCGGACGTCTGAATGGAGCTTGACAGGGGGGTAATCAATGACAGGGGGGTGATCAGGGAGTCTATATGGGGTGATCACCACAGTCATTGATCATGCCCCTGTAAGGCTTCATTCAGACGTCCGGATGCGTTTTGCGGATCCGATCCATCTATCAGTGCATCCGTAAAAATCATGCGGACATCTGAATGGAGCTTTACAGGGGGGTAATCAATGACAGGGGGGTGATCACCACAGTCATTGATCATGCCCCTGTAAGGCTTCATTCAGACGACCGGATGCGTTTTGCGGATCCGATCCATGTATCAGTGCATCCGTAAAAATCATGCGGACATCTGAATGGAGCTTTACAGGGGGGTGATCAGGGAGTCTATATGGGGTGATCACCACAGTCATTGATCATGCCCCTGTAAGGCTTCATTCAGACGTCCGGATGCGTTTTGCGGATCCGATCCATCTATCAGTGGATCCGTAAAAATCATGCGGACGTCTGAATGGAGCTTTACAGGGGGGTAATCAATGACAGGGGGGTAATCAATGACAGGGGGGTGATCAGGGAGTCTATATGGGGTGATCACCACAGTCATTGATCACGCCCCTGTAAGGCTTCATTCAGACGTCCGGATGCGTTTTGCGGATCCGATCCATCTATCAGTGGATCCGTAAAAATCATGCGGACGTCTGAATGGAGCTTTACAGGGGGTTGATCAATGACAGGGGGGTAATCAATGACAGGGGGGTGATCAGGGAGTCTATATGAGGTGATCAGGGGTGATTAGGGGTGATCAGGGGCTAATAAGGGGTTAATAAGTGACGGGGGGGGGGTGTAGTGTAGTGTAGTGGTGCTTGGTGCTACTTTACTGAGCTACCTGTGTCCTCTGGTGGTCGATCCAAACAAAGGGGACCACCATAGGACCAGGTAGCAGGTATATTAGACGCTGTTATCAAAACAGCGTCTAATATACCTGTTAGGGGTTAAAAAAAACACATCTCCAGCCTGCCAGCGAACGATCGCCGCTGGCAGGCTGGAGATCAACTCTCTTACCTTCCGTTCCTGTGAGCGCGCGCGCCTGTGTGCGCGCGTTCACAGGAAGTCTCGCGTCTCGCGAGATGACGCTTATATGCGTGACTGTGCGCAGGGCTGCCACCTCCGGAACGCGATCCTGCGTTAGGCGGTCCGGAGGTGGTTAATGTCCGACACCGGAACCCACATCCTCTCCTCAGGACCATAACCCTTCCAATGAACGAGGTACTGAAGAGAACCGCGGACAATGCGAGAGTCCACAATTCTGGAAACCTCAAACTCCAGATTGCCATCAACCAAAATCGGAGGAGGAGGCAAAGAGGAGGGTACCGTGGGCTGGACATATGGTTTTAAGAGAGATCTGTGAAATACATTATGTATGAATTATGAATATACATTATTCCAAACCCGTGGAAGATCAAGACGGAAGGCAACAGGATTGATGACTGACAAGATTTTATAAGGCCCAATAAACTTGGGACCCAATTTCCAGGAGGGAACCTTCAGTTTAATATTTCTTGTAGACAACCACACCAGATCACCCACATTCAGGTCCGGACCAGGCACACGTCTCTTATCAGCCACACGCCTATACCTCTCACTCATCTTTTTAAGATTACTCTGAATCTTTTGCCAAATGGTAGACAAAGACGAGGAAAATCTCTCCTCCTCAGGTAAACCAGAAAGAGCCCCTCCCGAGAATGTCCCAAACTGCGGATGGAACCCATATGCACCAAAGAATGGTGACTTATCAGAAGATTCCTGACGACGGTTGTTCAGAGCAAACTCAGCAAGAGGGAGAAATGAACACCAATCCTCCTGGTTCTCTGCCACAAAACAGCGCAAATATGTCTCCAGATTCTGATTGAGGCGCTCAGTCTGACTATTCGACTGCGGGTGAAAAGCAGAAGAGAAGGACAGCCGAACCCCCAGGCGAGAACAGAAAGCCTTCCAGAACCTGGACACAAACTGCGTGCCTCTATCGTAAACAATATCAGAGGGAAAGCCGTGCAATTTAACAATATGGTCGACAAAAGCTTGCGCCAACGTTTTAGCATTGGGTAAACCAGGGAAAGGTACGAAATGAGCCATCTTGCTAAAACGGTCCACCACCACCAGGATCACCGACTTCCCCGAGGATATCCGTGATAAAGTCCATGGACAGGTGTGTCCAAGGACGGGAAGGTATGGGTAACGGGAGAAGGGAACCTGAAGGCCGTGAACGAGGGACCTTGGCGCGAGCGCACGTCTCACAAGCAGCCACAAAACCCTCCACCGACTTACGAAGAGCCGGCCATTAAAATCTCCGAGCAATGAGATCTACCGTGGCTCTACTCCCGGGGTGACCAGCAAGAACCGTATCATGATGCTCCTTAAAGAGTTTGTGACGTAGCTCAGGAGGCACGAACAACTTCCCATAAGGACAACGGGCAGGTGCATCAGTCTGGGCAGCCTGGACCTCGGCCTCCAAATCGGAATATAGAGCAGAAACAACTACCCCCTCCGCCAAAATGGAACCCGGGTCCTCGGAGTTTCCTCCTCCCGGAAAACAGCGAGAGAGAGCATCAGCCTTCACATTTTTTATCCCAGGTCGGAATGTAACAACAAAATTGAATCTGGAGAAGAACAGAGACCATCTGGCCTGTCTCGGATTCATACGCCTGGCCGACTCCAAGTATGCCAGATTCTTATGGTCGGTAAAAACGGTGATAGGGTGCCTGGCCCCCTCCAACCAATGGCGCCATTCCTCGAAAGCCAACTTGATGGCCAACAACTCCCTATCTCCCACATCATAGTTTCTCTCTGCCGGGGAGAGTTCTTTAGAGAAAAAGGCACAGGGTCGCCATTTGGCAGGAGAAGGGCCCTGGGACAAAACCGCACCCACACCCACCTCGGAAGCATCCACCTCAACAATAAAAGGTAAGGAAACATCGGGATGCACCAAGACGGGAGCAGACGCAAAACTCTCTTTAATCTTAGAAAAGGCTGCAAGCGCCTCCTCCGACCAAGAGGAAAAATCCGCCCCCTTTTTTGTCATGTCAGTAAGGGGTTTGACAACAGAGGAATAATTCAAAATGAACTTTCTGTAATAGTTCGCAAAACCCAGAAAGCGCATCAATGCCTTCTGATTCTCAGGAAGCTCCCACTCAAGTACAGCACGGACCTTCTCCGGATCCATGCGAAAACCAGAAGCAGAGAGGAGAAAACCCAGAAATTGAATCTCCGAAACCATAAAAAGACATTTCTCCAGCTTGGCATACAATTTATTTTCCCGCAGAATCTGCAGAACCTGAAAAAGATGATCCTGATGGGTCTGAACATCAGGGGGAAAAATCAAAATATCATCAAGATACACCAATACAAATTTCCCCATTAAATGGTAGAAAATACTATTAACAAAATGTTGAAAGACGGCCGGAGCATTCATCAGGCCGAAAGGCATAACGAGATTCTCGAAATGCCCGTTAGGGGTATTAAAGGCCGTTTTCCATTCACCCCCCTCTCTGACCCTGACCAGGTTGTACGCGCCTCTCAAATCCAATTTGGAAAACACCTTGGCCCCAACAATTTGGTTGAAGAGGTCCGGGATCAGAGGAAGGGGATAGGGATCGCGAATCGTGATACGGTTCAGCTCCCTAAAATCTAGGCAAGGTTTCAGAGAGCCATCTTTTTTTTTTAACAAAAAAAAAAACCCGCGGCCACTGGTGACTTTGAGGGACGAATATGCACCTTCTCGAGACTCTCAGAGATATAAGTTCGCATTGCGATTCTTTCCGGTTGTGAGAGATTGTAGAGGCGTGCTTTTGGCAGCTTGGCGCCGGGAATGAGGTTAATGGGACAGTCAAACTCCCGGTGAGGAGGTAGCTCCTGAACACCGCTCTCGGAAAACACGTCCGAGAAATCAGAGAGAAATGATGGCACAGTTTTAGTAGACACCTCTGCAAAAGTCGCTGTGAGACAATTCTCTCTACAAAAGTCACTCCACTCATTTATTTGCCTTCCTTGCCAATCAATAGTGGGGTTATGTCTAGTGAGCCAGGGTAACCCCAAAACTAGAGGAGA
The DNA here is from genome assembly GCF_905171765.1 of Bufo bufo. Lineage (NCBI taxonomy): Eukaryota > Metazoa > Chordata > Amphibia > Anura > Bufonidae > Bufo > Bufo bufo. Next base: position 101,774,136 of record NC_053391.1, on the reverse strand, counting down.
AGGCAATCCGTTGAGGACAAAACAAGATATATCCTCCACATGAGTGTCACCTACAGCTAGCCGGATATTGTGAACAATGCCCTTCAGAGATCTCTGTGAGAGTGGAGCAGAGTCAATAGCAAAAACAGGTATATCCTTTTCTAATGTGCAAACCTGAAAACCATGCATGGCTACAAATTGAGTGTCAATAAGATTGACGGCCGCTCCACTATCGACAAAAATCTCACAAGAAATGACTTTGCTCTCTAGCGCCACCCTGGCAGACAGGAGAAAACGGGAACTGCAGGTCAGAGGAAAAGCATCAATTCCTACATCAACTTTGCCCAAAGTAGCAGATGAAGCAGAATTTGATGATTTACCTTTCGAGGTTTTTCTCTTATTATCGCTCTTAGTACAGTTCAAGAATCTCCTAGACGGACAAACATTTGCCAAATGACCTATGCCCCCACAACAAAAACACACCATACTCTGAGGACTAAATCCTCTTTTATCAGGGGCAAGTTGACCTAGCTGCATGGGCTCCTCCTCAGAAGGGAGCGAGAAAGGATGAGGCCCCTGCACACTGAATGAGTCCGCACCACTGCCCCTAGACTGACAATGGCTGGACAGAGAGGTCTCGTTTCTTTCTCTTAGACGCCTGTCAAGGCGTACCGCCAATGACATGGCAGACTCTAAGGACGTTGGTCTCTCATGGAAAGCAAACGCATCTTTCAATCTCTCTGAGAGACCATGACAGAACTGACTCCGGAGTGCAGCATCATTCCAACCCGAATCAGCTGCCCATCTCCGAAATTCAGAACAATAAAGCTCCGTAGACAGTTTGTTCTGACATAAAACACGTAAGTTAGATTCGGCCAGAGAAACACGATCATAAATCTGCCCCAGGGCCACAAAAAATCTCTCCACGGATCGAAGGGAGGGATCCCCTGATGGCAGCGAAAAAGCCCAAGTCTGAGCATTACCCCTGAGCAGGGAGATGACAATCCTCACCCTCTGCTCCTCCTTACCAGAGGAGTGGGGACACAAGCAAAAATGGAGTTTGCATGCCTCTCTGAAGCGAACAAAATTCTCACTGCCCCCGGAGAACGTTTCCGGAAGTGAGACCTTTGGCTCGCAACAGACTCCATGAGCCGGAGCAGAGCCCAATGCTTGAAGCTGAGTCATAGATTGACGGAGATCCGCTACTTCCAAAGAAAGACCCTGCATGCGGTCAACCAGGCCAGAAAGCGGATCCATGTAAAAAAAGGACGGTTTTGGTGGATTATAATGTCACGGCTGTATGTGAGCAACAATAGTATACACAGTAAAAGAGCTACTGACCGGACCCAAACTAGGGAGGATAAAGGGTGACCCCTGTCAGACCCTCAAAGCTCTCCCTATGCTGCTAAAGCACATGCCCGGATCCAAATGGCGGAACGAGGCATGCCCACGTACCTAAGACTGATGACCACTGTAACCCCTACAATAGTGGAAGGGGCACGGCCACCGGTGCCCTACTCAGTATATAGAGGGAACCGTGGCCACCTCAGATCCAGTCAGGAAATAATCAGGTACACAACAATGTCTGTACACTTAGCTGAAGGTGTTGCAGCCACAGAGAAGACGGATCCAAGGACAGCTGGCAATATCCGGAGTGCTTGCTGCAGCAGAACACAGGTCCAGTGAACTGATAGCTACAAGTGAAGATACTAAAGCAAGAGCTACAACTGAAATGAGAACTATAATCCACGCCCTACAATAGGAGGAGGGGTGATATAAAGAGAGGGAAATCAAACGCATGAGGAACAGCTGGGAGGAAGGAAACCAAAAGTAAACAGAGCAGTGAGAACTCCTCCCAGCTCTAGTAGTGACATCATCACAGGGGTGGAGAAACAGAGCTGTGAGAACGTCCCAAAGCTCTGGTAGTGACAGTATCATTATATGAGTAGTGACAGACATCCCATATGAAAGAGCTGAATAATAGTCCCCAAATGGGGTATCACACATGCTAAAAAGTTCCCTTTATTTGTTATCGGATATCCATGGACAGGGGTTTGTGGATTTTTTGGCATGTTTACTTGGACCCTCTCTGTTGGTTCAGTCAAGAGATTCATTACACATGGCTCACCATTGAAAGACACCATATAAATAGCAGGGCACGATAAAGTTTTATGGAAGCACTGTGAGCGCTGCCGGTACTCACCCTCCCTTGTCGTCTTCTCCAGATGGTGTTGCACTGCAGGTCTTGACCACATCCAGCGTCAGGACGTAGTGCGTGCACTATGAACCGACGCTGCATGCAGTCATGTGACAATGCAGCGTGGGCAGGGGAAGACAAGGGAGTGCGACTGGAGAAGTGATCGCTGGTCCTGGAGAGGAGCGGTGGAGCAGGAGAAGTAACTGAAGTTCTTTATTTTATCTCTGATCTGAGGTCTGATATGGAGGTCTTATAGGGTTCTGACATGGAAGTCTGATCTAAGGTCTGATGGGAGTCTGACATAGAGGTCTCATGGGGGTCTGGCATGGGTGTTTTATAGGGGTCTGAAATGGAGGTCTGATGGGAATTTGACATGGAGGTCTCATGGGGGTCTGATGTGAGTTCCTGATATGGGGTCTGAACTGAGTTCCTGATTTGGGGGTCTGATCTGAGGATCTGATGTGAAGTTTGATGAAAGATTTTTTTTCTTATTTTCTGGGGTGCGTCTTATCATCAGGTGTGTCCTATAAAATGAAAAATAAGGTATATATATATTTTTTATCATGTGTAACTGGGAATAGAATGCAACCTAAACAATAGGGACCAGGACCCACTGTGTGTCTTCTACTCTATAAGTTATAAGTATATGTGCATGGCACAAACTTATCATGTAGGCACCATGTGGCAGTATTATGTTGTCATCCTTCCGTTACTGGAACTCTGCTTTAAATAGGGTTACTGTGCAGTGATTGTGAATCCACTTCCCAGCACCCTGGTAGGTTGCATTTTCCTTGTACAAACTAGTGAGACCTACAGAAAGCTGCTAAAACAGGTATGGCAGGTATGTTTAGGTGGACTATCTGACTGAAAAACAGGGGGATCATTTGTGTTTGGAATAAACCACAAGGTTATATGGCTGTTATATATACTGTTATATACTGTATTCAATTAGACATATGATAAACAGCTATAAATTGGAATTTGGATGCTAATGTGAAGCAAGATATATTGTTCATTTGTGATACATCAAGTATCCTTATTAGTATATTCCATCTTATTTTATTCTTTATTTTGATTATTTTAAGCCAAGATGTTTAACAATTGTGTGAATATTAAATACTTTTATAACTATTGGATATAAATATCTCTGGAAACTAGGGAAGGAAAATGGACACCTCCTAGAGAAAACTCTAACTCCAGTCTTGACAGACTACTAGTATGAACAGGCCCCAAAGGTAGGCAAGTTCATACACTGGATACCTAGAATCCTATCTTACCCTATAGGACCCTGGAACTAATGTCAGGACTGAGTCTACCTACCTCAGCCAAGAACAGAACACAAGCTAACCACAAGTCCAACAGAAGCTATAAACCGCATAGCATAGTGGGAGAAGCAACAATAAATAGAGGTTAAATGACCAAAATAGCCACACTTGGGGAAAAAGCAACACAGACGTAATTTGATCCAAAAGGAAAACATGTCAGATCAAACCATGTGTTGCTAGTCTCATAGATCTCCTGCCACCTGTCGTGGGAACGTCTGTATGTCTCGGTACGTCCGTGATAATACCATTCATACCATATGGCCATATTTATAAAAACAATATCCCTGACATTTTTTATTCATAATAAAATCTGAGTGAATGAAACAACATGAGAATGTGCCAAAATGATGATTTTTTTTAATATTCATCACTTTATGTGCCACCACGACCCAAACCGATCATGACCGCGCCGCGTGGTCATACCCTTAAAGAGTAATTTTCACTGTATTCATTTGTGATTCAAAGCCAGGTAACGTACGCTGTAAGAAATATCACAATGTCAGGTTTTCCAATGTCACAATTTCAAATGGTCTAAATATATACTGTATTTTTCTCTTTATAAGACACAGTTTTCCCCCCAAAAGTGGGGGGGAAATGTCAGTGCGTCTTATAAGGCGAATAGCGAAGTCAGGTCAGTGCAACGCAGGGTTGGCAGAAGTTTAGGCAGCGGTGAGTGCAGGAAGAGCGCTCCATCCAGAGCAGGAGAGGTAAGTTCATTTATTTATTTTATGTCAGATCTGAGGTCTGATAAGGATTAGGGTTCTGTTCTAAGGTCTAATAAAGATTGGGAGTGTGATGAAGATTGGAGGGTCTGAAATGAGGTTTGATAAATATTGGGGGTCTAATCTGAGGTGTGACACAGTTTGAGGGTCTGATCTGATGTCTAATAAAGATTGGGAGTCTGATGAAGATTGGGGTCTGATCTGAGGTCTGATGAAAACTATATTTTTTTCTGATTTTCCTCCTCTAAAACCTAGGTGCGACTTAAAACCAAGTGCGTCTTATGTGAAAAATAGGGTTGCCCCCTAATTAATTAATAGAGATGAGTGAATTAATTCTGAAATTCAGAAATGCAACCTGAGTTTTTCAAAAAATCTGGATTCATTAGAATTAGAATTTTGTGTGAGTCAGTTCCGGAGAATTGAGGATAGGAGAGAGACATTTACAGGCAATCAAAGCATTTTAATTCTGGTAGAATTTATTCGGACTCCAATCAAATCACCCGGACAATTCAGATCAGAATTAAATTTCATACATCTCTATTAGGCTGAATGCACACGGCCGTGTTCCTCGGCCTAGAGCGGTCCGTGGTATGCCGGGCTGGATTCCTGTTCAGAGCAGGAGCGCAAAGAGTCATTGGTTACTATGACGCCGTGCGCTTCATGCCGCCGCTGCACTACAGTAATACACTTGTATGATCTATACGAGTGTATTACTGTACAGCAGCGGCGGCATGAAGCGCACGGCGTCATAGCAACCAATGACACCGTGTGCTCCTGCTCTGTACAGGAATCCAGCCCGGCATACCACGGACCGCTCTCGGCCGCGGAACACGGCCGTGTGCATTCGGCATTAATTGCATTTGTTTAATTGTGCTGCTAAAGATATGTCGCTTTCTCACATTGTGATTGTCAATGAAAGGTTAGTAACAGTGCACAGACGCCACTTGTGGTGGTGCCTGAGCAGGGATTGAATATCTGGTTATTTTAAATTTAGGCTGGAAAGCTGGCATTTGTGCCAAAAGATGGGCCTCCTGCCAAAGTGGAGGATAGCTGTTGTCCTGCTTTTTAGGTACTAGCCAGGCTTGTATGACATGCTTCTTCCAATCAGGTGCTATAGACCTGTGCATAGTGATGTAACAGGAGAGAAGCTAAACAAGTTTTAGCTATAGAATTATTTTGCACTTTGTAAACCATTAATTGCACCGCTTCCTTCATCCACATCTTTTATTCATCCATGACTGTACTTTTCTGTTAGTGTGTTTGTTATCTGAGCTATTTGATTCTTTGTCCATGACTCTGCATGATACTGGAGAATAGTTTAGTGTGTAATCACACTGTGCAGTTGAGTCACAGTTTCTGTGCTGGCTGTGGCAATATAGCAATTCGCAATCTTGCTGTATGGTTTTCTGCTGCACAGCAAAAGCTATAGTACAGCCACTCCATGTAAATACATCCTTATATATGCCTCAGTCTAAGGCCTCTTTCACACGACAGTATGTCTTTTTCAGTGTTTTGAGGTCCGTTTTAAACGGATCCGTTGTTCCGTTTTTTGTTTCCGTTGTGTTTCCGTTTCCGTTCCGTTTTTCCGTATGGCATATACAGTGTACAGTAATTTCATAGAAAAAATTGGGCTGGGCATAACATTTTCAATAGATGGTTCCGCAAAAAACGGAACGGATACGGAAGACATACGGATGCATTTCCGTATGCATTCCGTTTTTTTGCGGACCCATAGACTTTAATGGAGCAACGGAACGTGATTTGCGGCCAAATATAGGACATGTTCTATCTTTAAACGGAACGGAAAAAACGGAAATACGGAAACGGAATGCATACGGAACACATTCCGTTTTTTTTGCGGAACCATTGAAATGAATGGTTCTGTATACGGACCGTATACGGACCGCAATAAACGACCCGCAAAACGGAAAAAAAAACGGTCGTGTGAAAGAGGCCTAAGGGTCCATTCACACGACCGTATGAGTTTTGCGGATCCGCAAAACACGGACAGCGACAATGTGCGTTCCGCATTTTACAGACCGCACATCGCCGGCACTCTCATAGAAAATGCCTTTTCTTGTCTGCAATTGCCGACAAAAATAGGACATGTTCTATTATTTTGCGGCCCCATTGAAAATGAATGGGTCCGCACCCGTTACGCAAAATTGCGGAACGAATGCGGACCCATTTTGCGGACGTGTGAATGGACCCTCAGGGTATGACCACACCGCGCGGTCGTGTGGCGCTTCCTCAAGGCTGAGCTGTGGTCAAGTACCGTGCAGGCTTATGGGCCACAGTGGGCTTTAATTAAAGGGCATCTGTCAGCAGATTTGTACCTATGAAACTGGCTGACCTCTTGCATGTGCACTTGTCATCTGTTGCATGTGCATTTAAAGGGGTTGTGCAATGAGTACATATTTATGACCTATCCTCAATATGATTGTTAGTGATCCAGCTGTATTTGAGAAAAAAATGGGCCAAGGTAGTTATAGCTTCTTACTAGTACAACTGCAAGGAAGGGACAGTGTGGCAGATGTCACAAAAGTCAGAATCAAATAAAAGAAAGGCTAGACAAATAACTTTGCCAATAGTCCTGGTCCTGCTCCAATTGCTCTGCTAGAGTTATTTCAAGCTGCGTCTCAGGGGGAGTGTCCTTTCTCAGGGGGAGTGTCCTTTCTCGGGGAGGAGTATCCTTTTTCAGGGAGTTTGTCCTTTCTCCTGTCCCTATAACTGTCACAATTGCTCTTAGTAGATAGGGAGGGAACAGAGCATGTGTGTCCAAGCGGAACAAGCAAACAGCAGGTAGTTTTGGGCGCTCAGATAATTTTGACCAAAGTCTTAGATGTTAAATAGCCTGTTAGGGTTAAGGCTTGTTCACAATCATTGTTGGGAAAGGAAAGGTGATGCAAATGTTAAAGCTTTATAAATACCTCTAAGCTTGTCCAAAAAAAAACAGCAACCATGGGTTCTTCTAAGCAGCTGCCTTAATAATTGAAAATAATTGAGGCCCACAAAGCAGGAGAAGGCTATAAGAAGACAGCAAAGCTTTTTCAGGCTTCTATTTCCTCAGTTAAAAATGTAATTAAAAAATGGTAGTTAACAGGAACAAGAGAAGGTTTGGAAGACCAAGAAAAATTTCAGAGACAGCTGCTCGTAGGATTTCTAGAAAGACAAATCAGAACCCTTGCTTAACTGCAAAAGAACTTTCCTGCATCCTCACCACAAAATTCAGTATCAGAAGTTTGCAAAAGAACATCTAAACAATCCTGATGCATTTTGGAAAGTTCTGTGGACCAATGAGGTCAAAATAGAACTCTTTGGCCACAATGAGCAAAGGTAATTTTGGAGAAAAAAGGGCACAGAATTTCATGAACAGAACCTTTCTCCAACTCCATGGGGGTGGATCAAGCTTTGAGGTTGTGTTGGAGCTAATGGCACAGAAAATGTTTCCTGGGTAAAGGGAAGAATGGATTCAATGAAATTCCAACAAAATTTGGAAGCAAACATAACACCAACTGTAAAAATGCTGAGGTTGAAAGGAGGATGGCTTCTACAAATGGATAATGATCCTAAACACACCTCAAAATCCACAATAGATTACCATGGCCCTCACAGTCCCCTGATCTGAGCATCAATGAAAATATGTGGGTAGACCTCCAAAGAGCAGTGCATGCAAGAAAGCCCAGAAATACTCTAGGCCGGCTAGCTGTGATACTTGCCGGAAAGGGTGCTACTAGGTACTAACCATGCAGGGTGCCCACATTTTGCTACATGCCCTTTTCCTTTTTTGTTATTTTGAAAATCTAAAAGATAAAAATAAAAAAATGTTTTTGCTTAAAACACAAAGGGAATGTGTAATATTTAACTTTATGCCTTTTGGAGTTAACTTCATCTTCAATTTGCTTAACCGTTCACAGTAACACTAATTTTGAACAGGCTTGCCCAAACTTTTGCATGCCACTGAATTGATTTATATGCAATTACAAAAGTATTCAGTTCCAGGACTTATAAAATGTAGAATATGTTTCGTGGGACAACCTCTTTAATGGAACTCTAAACCTTGAAGTTAAAGGAGTTATCCCATGACTAATGTAAAAAAATGAAAATCAGACGTCATTTAGTACATGACAATCTCTTTCTAACAAAGCTAGAACCAGCCCTTTACCTCACGTGGATCCAGAGATCTCCCCCATTCATTGCTCTGCTAGATTTATATCAAGCTGACAACTCAAGGGGAGTGTCTTTTCTGCTGCAGCTAAGGGGGCGTGCCCATGCTGTCCCTATCACAACTCAGGAGGCAGTTGAAGGATGAAACTGAGCATGTGCGGCCATCTCAGTGAGCAGGACAAAGAAATAAGAAACAAAACAAACAGCAGGTGGCGCTATACAGATACATTTTAATTAATAGCTCAGTGGCTACGCAAAATTTTTAATTACATGCAATTACAGAATAATTCAGATTCAGGTGCTGGTTAGAAAACTGTAGAATATTTTTCATGGAACAACCTCTTTAAGGATCAATTACATTAACAAAAAAGTGCCTGTGCCAATGGCCTTGTAGAATGTCTGTAGGGACTACATGGGTTAGTTTTCTGCAGACCCCTTCCAATTTCAGCTGACAAACAGTTGAGAGTTTGAGGCTTAGTCTTTGTCTTGCAGAATAGTGGAGGGAGCTTTTTATTTACCCAGTAGTCATACAGCCAGACACAAGACAGTGAGAAGAAGAAGGAGGGACATGGTTTTGCTTCTGGGACAAATAGAGAAGATTCCTTTATATATTTTTCTCTTTTGTTCACTTTCTATTATCAGTGCTCCTTTTACCGTTATGGAGGACAAATAAAGCTTCTTTCACACTTCCGTCTGTAGTTCCAGCAAGCTGTTCCAGCAACGGAGATTCTTTGGATTCGGCACTGTCAGACGTTACCGGAATGACCGCTGGCCACTATGACTATAATGGTGTCCGGCAGAGATCCAGCCGCTACCCGGCAAATATCCTGGGATTTGGCTGGACAAAATCTACTGCACACAGAAGAGGTCTGCATCCCAGAGTCTGTATTCCGGACATGCTTTCTGTACTCAACCATGGGTTTAATGATCCAAACTCACAGCATCATAGATTTCTATCATGCTGTGAGTTTGGGTCAGTAAGCCCATGGTTGGTGTCGGTCACATGTCCTGAATTTGGACTCCAGTAAACAGACATGTGAATCCATCCTTAGGCCTTATATAACAAGCTCAAGACGCTCCTTTCTATGCTCATGAAAAGGGAGACTTTTTTCAGATATCCTAAAGGTTTGCACACAAATATATTGTCGTCTCATTAATTTTATTTTGCCAGATGGTGACAATAGTCTATCGATTTGCATTTACATCTACAAAATGAATCTTCTCCACAAGAAAAAATCATCTTGACAGCCTGTGAGGTTATGTGATCCTTGCAAAGGTCAGCTGTGCACACGGCAATATTCCTGAATGTGACCTTAGCCAAGAAAAGAACATTGATCCTTCAGACTGAGCTAGGTAAATTTGGACAGATGGCATATTAGAAACATAGTGATGTGGTATTAATGAGGGTTCTGCGCACGTTAGAAAATTATCTATATTTTCACTTATTATTTATTTCAAACAAGAACAAAATTTAAAGTTGGAAATAATTAAAGTTTTCCGGCACACAAACAAAGAAATTGTGCTGGCAGTGGGCTCATAGTGGTTGCCGTTGTGGTGCTTCCAAATGTTCTGTACTTCCTGTTCCTGTCTTGACAGAAAATGCCCTATCAGCCAATCATTGGCCTGAAGGCAGTGTCCATGCTTACCAATATTTTAGTTGGTAAATTTGGGGCATGTAAGCCCCACCCCTGGAATGCTCAAACCCAATGGGGCCACTTATTTATGGATGGGGGTAGCATAGGCCCCACTCGCTTTGGCCCTTTGACGCCTGAATTTGCTGGGACTCTCAGAAAATTATTTTAAAAAGTCCCTGAAAAGTCCCTGTGTGTCAAGATGGAAGCAGGGGGCCGCAATAATCTGGGTAGTATTGAAATGGCAGTGTCAGGGAATCAGTAATGTGAGTATCAGTTCTTTTTTATTTTTACGCCACTTTGAGGCTGCTGCAACCGCACCTAGCCTTTCTGCTGCCTGAGGTGAAAACTGAAATGACGCCCTCCCCATGCCAAATTCTCAAACTAACCCCTTCCCTCCAGCCTTAATGTTAAAGGCATACTTGGAAAACATTACAAATAGTGCTACAAAGCATACTGGTTAATATAGTGATACTGTCACCGCCAGTTCTGTGAGAAGGTCTGGCAGACGTTTTCTCTACCTCTTGCATGACGTTCTTTGTTTTGGTTTCACTTTCTCATCTCCTTTCCTTCTCCCAGGTGTCACCTATTTAGACTAATTGTCTCCCTTTATATTCCCTCCCATACTGCCTCACTTTGCGGTTTATACTACTTCCTGGATGAGGTGTTCACTGGAGGCTGCTGCTGCTGTTTGCTAAGATAAGTCTTTTTCTTTATTTGTGTTTCCTTGCTGGCTTGATTCTAGGTGACCCTGAATCCATCCGTATTAAGTGCAGGGAGCCGGTGGTCGTGTCCCTCACTATTATAGCGTCTTCAGGTGTCACAGTCTTAGGTACGTGGGCATGCAATCGTCTGCCATTCAGACCCTTGCATGGGCATAGCAGTCAGGGAGAGCTCTTAGGTTTTTATAGGGCTCACCCATATGCTCCTTAGTTTGGGATCAAGCCAGTCGGATGTTTATTTATAAGTTCCAGCTATCTGCAGCATCATCCGTGACATTATAAACCGCCATAACCGTCTTAAGCATGGATCCGGTTTCAGCCTTGATTGACCGCATGCAAGGTCTTTCGCTGGAGGTAGCAGATCTCCGTAAAACTGTATCTCAGTTTCAGGTGACCGGTTCTGCTGGCATTCATGGAGTTTGTTCCGAGCCTAAGATTTACGTTCTCCGGGGGTAGTGAGAATTTTGTTCTCTTTAGAGAGGCTTGCAAACTCCATTTTAGCCTACTTCCCCATTCCTTTGGTGATGAGGAGCAGAGGGTGGGGATCATCATCTCGCTGCTCAGGGATAACGCTCAGTCTTGGGCCTTTTCGCTGCCGGTGGGGGCACGGCCCCTCCGATCGGTGGATGGATTTTTTGTAGCCCTGGGGCAGATATATGATGACCCGGATCGAATTGCTCTGGCTGAATCTAAACTGCGTCTTTTATGCCAGGGTAAACAGTCCGCAGAGATATATTGTTCTGAATTTCGGAGGTGGGCAGCTGATACTGGTTGGAATGATGCTGCACTCCGAAGTAAATTTTGCCATGGTCTTTCGAAAAGATTGAAAGATGCATTTGCTTTTCATGAGAGACCAGCCTCATTAGAGTCTGCCATGTCTCTAGCTGTTCGTATTGACAGGCGTCTTAGAGAGAGAGAGAGGAGACTACTCCTTCCTGTCATATTCAGCCCAAGGACAGTGGGGCTGTCTCATTCAGTGTGCAGGGGTCTCAGTCTCTCTCAATCCCCTCTGAGGAGGAGGCCATGCATCTGGGTTTGCTTGCCTCTGATAGTAGAGGATTCAGCTCTCAGAGGAGGGTTTGTTTCTGTTGTGGGGGTATAAATCATTTGGCTAATGTTTGCCCCTCTAGGAGATTCATGGAGTTTTCTGAGGGTAATAAAAAAATAAAATAAAATAAAAAACCCTCTAAAACCTTTCCATTTGCTACTATTGGCAAGGTTGATGCGGAAATTGAAGGTTTGCCGTTTGCTTGTAGTTCCCGTTTTCTCCTACCTGCCAGGGTGGCACTAGACAGCAAGAACATTGTTTGTGAGATTTTTGTAGATAGTGGAGCAGCTGTCAATCTCATTGATAACCAATTTGCAATAATGCATGGTTTCCAGGTATGCACTTTGGAAAAGGATATACCTGTTTTTGCTATCGATTCCGCTCCACTTTCTCAAAGATCGTTAAAGGGCATAGTTCACAATATCCGTTTGACTGTGGCTGACGCTCATGTTGAGGATATGTTGTGTTTCGTCCTAAGCGGATTACCTACTCCTCTAGTGTTGGGTCTACCCTGGCTCACTAAACATAACCCCACCATTGATTGGCAAGCAAGGCAAATAAATGGTTGGAGTGAGTTTTGCAGAGAGAATTGCCTCACGGCGTCTTTCAGAGGTTTCTACCAAGACTGTACCATCTTTTCTCTCTTTTCGGATGTGTTTTCCGAGAGTGGCGTCCAGGAGTTGCCCCCTCACCGGGAGTACGACTGCCCTATTAATCTCATCCCAGGCGCCAAGCTGCCAAAATCACGATTATACAATCTCTCCCAACCTGAAAGAGTCGCTATGCGTACTTATATCTCTGAGAGCCTGAGAAAGGGACACATCCGACCCTCGAAGTCACCTGTTGCCGCTGGGTTTTTTTTTGCTAAGAAAAAAGATGGTTCTTTAAGACCTTGTCTGGATTTCAGGCCCATATCCGCTTCCTCTGATCCCGGACCTGTTTAACCAGATTGTTGGTGCTAAAGTTTTTTCTAAGTTGGATTTAAGAAGGGCATACAACCTAGTCAGGGTCAGGGAAGGGGACGAATGGAAGACGGCCTTCAATACCCCTGAGGGTCATTTCGAGAATTTGGTTATGCCCTTTGGTTTGATGAATGCTCCGGCCGTCTTCCAACATTTTGTGAACAGCATTTTTTACCATTTAATGGGGAAATTTGTACTGGTGTATCTAGATGACATTTTGATTTTTTTCTCCTGATTTCAAGACTCATCAGGACCAGCTACGTCAGGTCTTGCTGATTCTGCGGGAGAATAAATTGTACGCTAAACTGGAAAAATGTGTGTTTGCAGTTCCGGAGATTCAATTTCTTGGTTTTCTTCTCTCCGCTTCTGGTTTTCGCATGGACCCTGAGAAGGTCTGCGCTGTGCTTGATTGGGAGCTTCCTGAGAATCCGAAGGCGCTGATGCGGTTTTTGGGTTTTGCTAATTATTACAGAAAGTTCATTTTTAATTATTCATCTGTTGTTAACCGCTTCACGTCCGCCCATAGGATATAAACGTCCTATGGGTGGACGTCTATTTCTGAAAGCACGTTCTAAAACGTCCTTTCAGAAATAGCAGCTGCACGCTAATCGTGCAGCTGCTGATCGGGTTGCCCGCTGTCAGTGACAGCAGGGCAACCCTAAGACAAGGCAGGGACAGTGCCCAGGTGTCCCTGCCTTCTAGATCGCTGCAGACACAGCGCTCACCGAGCGCTGTGTCTGCAGAGAAGGAAGCGCTGTGCGCTTCCTGTTCCGGCCCGGCGGTCATGTGACCGCCGTGACCGGAGTGTGCAGGAGCTGTGTGAGGTCTCTCAGAGACCTCGATCAGCCCTGCTGTGAGGCTGTACAGCGCAGGATTGCTGCTGTACAGCCTCTATAGGGGTGCATTTGTCCTGTAACTGGGGCTACTATGTCAGCCCCAGTTACAGGAGAAATCAACTGTGAAAAAAAAAAATGTCCCCCAGAGGTCTTGTATGACCTTATGGGGGACGAAAAGTGTAAAATAAAAAAAATAAAAATAAAAGGTTGAAAAAATAAATAAATAAATAAGTTTCACATGTAAAAAAAAAAAAGTCCCCAAGTAAGGAATGAAAAAAAAAAATTTAAAATAGAAAAAATTAAAAAAGTATACATATTAGGTATTGCCGTGTCCGTAAAAACCAGCTCTATAAAAATATCACATGACCTAACCCCTCGGGTGAACACCGTAAAAAAAAAAAAAAACTGTGTCAAAACAAGCAATTTTTGTCACCTTGCATCACAAAAGGTGCAACACCAAGTGATCAAAAACGCGTATGTCCCACAAAATAGTACCAATAAAACCGTCACCTCATCCCGCAAAAAATAAGCCCCTACATAAGAAAATCTCTCAAAAAATAAAAAAAACTATAACTCTCAGAACATGGACACATTAAAACATAATTTTTTTGTTTCAAAAATGCTATTATTGTGTAAAACTTTAATAAATGAGAAAAAGTATACATATTAGGTATTGCCACGTCCGTAACGATCTGCTCTATAAAAATGTCACTTGACTGAACCCCTCAGGTGAACGCTGTAAAAATAAATAAATAGAAACTGTGCTAAAACAACCAATTTTTTGGTCACCTTGCCCCATAAAGTGTTATAATGAATGATCAAAAAATCATATGTACCCAAAAATAGTACTAATAAAACTGGCACCTTATCCCCTAGTTTCCAAAATGGGGACACTTCTTGGGAGTTTCTACTGTAAGGGTGCATCAGGGGGCTTCAAATGGGACAAATGGGACATGGCATCTAAAAACCATGTGGAGTTCCTTTTGTTCTGCGCCCTGCCGTTTGCCCATACCGCAGTTTATGACCACATGTGGGGTGTTTCTGTAAACCGCAGAATCTGGGTAATAAATATTGAGTTTTGTTTGGCTGTTAACCATCGATGTGTTAAATAAAAAAATTGATTAAAATGGAAAATCTGCCAAAAAAGTGAAATTTAAAAATTTGATCTCCATTTTCCTTTAATTCTTGTGGAACGCCTAAAGGGTTAACAAAGTTTGTAAAATCGGTTTTGAATACCTTGAGGGGTGTAGTTTCTACAATGGGGTCATTTATGGGGGTATCTACTATGTAGGCCCCACAAAGTGACTTCAGACCTGAACTGGTCCTTATAAAGTGGGTTTTGGCAATTTTCTTATAAATTTGAAGAATTGCTTCTAAACTTCTAAGCCTTCTAACGTCCTAAAAAAATAAAATGACATTTCCAAAATGATGCCAACATAAAGTAGACATATGGGGAATGTTAAATAATAAATATTTTATGAGGTATCACTTTCTGTTTTAAAAGCAGAAAAATAGAAATTTAGAAAATTGCGAATTTTTCAAATTTTTGGGTAAATTTGGGATTTTTTCATAAATAAAGGTGAAATATTTTGACTCAAATTTATGATTATCATGAAGTACAATGTGTCACGAGAAAACAATCTCTGAATGACTTGGATAAATAAAGGCGTTCCAAAGTTATTACCACATAAAGTGAGATATGTCAGTTTTGCAAAATTTGGCCTGGTCAGGAAGGGGGCAAATGGCCCAGATGGGAAGTGGTCAAGCCACTCACTGATATGACTAAAAAGGGGGTAGATTTTTCCTCGTGGTCGGTAGATGCGCTTAAAGCCTTTTCTAGTATCAAAGAGAGTTTTGCTTCCGCTCCCATTTTGGTACAACCTGATGTCTCTCTACCTTTTATTGTTGAGGTGGATGCTTCTGAGGTGGATGTGGGTGCAGTGTTATCTCAGGGTACCTCTCCTGCCAAATGGCGACCATGTGCCTTTTTCTCAAGGAAACTCTCCTCTGCAGAGAGAAATTACGATGTGGGAGATAGGGAGTTGTTGGCCATCAAAATAGCTTTTGAGGAATGGCGCCATTGGTTAGAGGGAGCCAGACACCCTATTACCATGTTTACCGACCATAAGAATCTGGCCTACTTGGAATCGGCCAAGCATCTGAACCCGAGACAGGCCAGATGGTCTTTGTTCTTTTCTAGGTTTAATTTTCTTGTTACGTTCCGCCCTGGGGTGAAAAATGTGAAGGCGGATGCCCTGTCACGTTGTTTTCCGGGAGGGGGGAACTTTGAAGACCCGGGTCCCATTTTGGCTGAAGGGGTGGTCGTCTCTGCTCTTTATCCTGATTTGGAGGCAGAGGTTCAGGCAGCCCAGGCAGAGGCTCCTGATCTTTGTTCTCCTGGGAGGTTGTTTGTGCCTCTCGCTTTACGACACAAGGTTTTTAAGGAGCACCACAATACTGTCCTTGCTGGACACCCGGGGAGTAGAGCCACAGTGGATCTCATTGCTCGGAGATTCTGGTGGCCGGCTCTTCGTAAGACGGTTGAGGGTTTTGTGGCAGCTTGCGAGATCTGCGCTCGTGCCAAGGTCCCTCATTCACGGCCATCGGGTTCTCTCCTCCCGTTACCCATTCCTTACCGTCCTTGGATGCATCTGTCCATGGACTTCATTACGGACCTGCCTTGTTCCTCGGGGAAGAATGTGATTCTGGTGGTAGTGGTCCGTTTTAGCAAAATGGCGCATTTCATTCCCTTTCCTGGGTTACCCAATGCTAAGACGTTGGCGCAAGAGTTTGTTGATCACATTGTTAAATTGCATGGCATTCCTTCAGACATCGTTTCTGATAGGGGCATGCAATTTGTTTCCAGATCATGGAAGGCCTTCTGTTCTCGCTTGGGGATTCGGTTGTCGTTCTCTTCTGCTCTTCACCCGCAGTCGAATGGTCAGACCGAACGCGTCAATCAGAATCTGCAGATATATCTGCGCTGTTTTGTGGCGGAGAATCAGGAGGATTGGTATTCTTTTTTGTCCCTTGCTGAATTTGCTTTAAATAACCATCGCCAGGAGTCCTCTGATAAGTCACCATTTTTTGGTGCATATGGGTTTCATCCGCAGTTTGGGACATTCTCTGGAGAGGGGTCTTCTGGTTTACCTGATGAGGAGAGATTTTCCTCGTCTTTGTCATTTATTTGGCAAAAGATTCAGGGTAATCTGAAGAGGATAAGTGAGAGATATAAGCGTGTGCCGGATAAGAGACGTGTGCCTGGTCCGGACCTGAATGTGGGTGATCTGGTGTGGTTGTCTACAAAGAATATCAAACTGAAGGTTCCCTCCTGGAAGTTGGGTCCTAGGTTTATTGGGCCCTACAAGATCTTGTCCGTCATCAATCCCGTTGCCTTCCGTCTTGATCTTCCTCAGACTTGGATGATCCATAATGTTTTTCACAGGTCCCTATTAAAACCTTATGTCCAACCCACTGTACCCTCCTCTTTGCCTCCTCCTCCGATTTTTGTTGATTGCAATCTTGAATTTCAGGTCTCTAGGATTGTGGATTCTCGCATTATCCGCGGTTCTCTCCAGTACCTCGTTTATTGGGAGGGTTATGGTCCTGAGGAGAGGATGTGGGTCCCAGTGGCGGACATTAAGGCCACTCGTCTCATCAGGGCTTTCCATAGGTCTCATCCTGAGAAGGTGGGTTCTGAGTGTCTGGAGTCCACCCGTAGAGGGAGGGGTACTGTCACCGCCAGTTCTGTGAGAAGGTCTGGCAGACGTTCTTCTCTACCTCTTGCATGACGTTCTTTGTTTTGGTTTCACTTTGTCATCTCCTTTCCTTCTCCCAGGTGTCACCTATTTAGACTAATTGTCTCCCTTTATATTCCCTCCAATACTGCCTCACTTTGCGGTTTATACTACTTCCTAGATGAGGTGTTCACTGCTGGAGGCTGCTGCTGCTGTTTGCTAAGATAAGTCTTTTTCTTTATTTGTGTTTCCTTGCTGGCTTGATTCTAGGTAACCCTGACTCCATCCGTATTAAGTGCAGGGAGCCGGTGGTTGTGTCCCCTCACTATAATAGGGTCTTCAGGTGTCACACAGTCTTAGGTACGTGGGCATGCAATCGTCTACCATTCAGACCCTTGCATGGGCATAGCAGTCAGGGAGAGCTCTTAGCGTTTTATAGGGCTCACCCATATGCTCCTTAGTTTGGGATCACGCCAATCGGATGTTTATTTATAAATTCCAGCTATCTGCAACATCATCCATGACAGATATAGTTGAATATGCAGAGATCAACACTTCCACAATAAAGGCACTCATTGCAAAAGGTCTTTCTGCTGCTCCCTACTTGTCCCTACCTCGTGCTGCCTGAGGCAATCATCTCACCATGCCACATTGGCAGTGCACCCCTGGGCTGCTGCCTCAAATTTATTTTCACACTGGAAAACACCTTTAGATTATTGTATTTCTCTGTAAATGCGTGGAGAGGTTGTTGACTCAGGTAGCAGGTTTAAACTGGTTGGAACCAGTTAAAAAGCAAGGTATATGGGTGGTCAGAGGATGCAGTATACATGACCAAAGTAACGTAGCTGAAGACTGCAATATCCATCATGTATTGCAATCTTACAGCTTCCTCTGCCTCCCCCTTTCTGTCTTACTACTGAATTCCTGTCTCCTTTCACCTCAGCAGGGGCGTTGCTAGGTTAAAACATTCGGGGGCCTGGGCCCCTGATGTTTTGTCCCAGGCCCCGAATGTCCTGCCTGCCAGCTAGATACAACTATATTGCCGTCCTCAGGATGGCAATACAATTAAATCTAATGCACTGGAAGACCTGAAGGACCTGTGATGACATCAAAGGCCATGTGACCAGTAAAACAGGCAGTGGTTGACAAGGACCTGCGATGATGTCACCTTCATGTGACCAGTGCAGGAGAGGTTGGTAGTGAAGAGGAGAAATCCTGGGGGAAGAAGCTGTGGTGATATCTGCTACATGAGGAGAGGTAAGTGAAGGGAGAGGCAGAGCAATGCTGGGAGTTGTGATTATTTATCTGGGACTGTATGTTAAGGCTGAAAGGAGGTATGTTATTTACATAGAACTGTGTATTGGAGGTTGCTGGGGAGGGAGTGATGTTATTTACATGGGAATGTATGTTGGAGGGGGCTGGGAAAGGGAGTGATGTTATTTACATGGGACTGAATGTTGGAGGGGGCTGGTGCAGGGTGATGTTATGTACATGGGACTTATGTTGAAGGCTTCTGTGGGAGAGGATTATGTTATTTACATGGGACTGTATGTTGGAGGCGGCTGTAAGAGGGAGTGATATTATTTACATGGAACTGTATTTTGGAGGGGGCAGGAGAGATGGTTTGATGTTATTTACATGGGACGGTATGGTGGAGGGAGGAATATAACTACAGGGGGCACTGCAGGGGGCATTATAAATACTGGGGGCACTTCAGGGGTATTATAAATCCAGGGGACATTAGGCGTTCTTATTACTACTGGGGGCTCTATAGGAGAGACTTATAGATCTGCCTTATTTCTACTAAGAGCACTATGGGGGGGCCTTATTACTACTGAGGGGTCTGTATATAGCTTTATTACCACTGGGGGAAAATGGGGGCCTTATTTCTACTGGGGGCTCTGTGAGGGTATAATTAATACTGGAGGGCTTGTCTAATAATGGGGGCACTCTTGGGGAGCATTATCACTGTTGGGGGCACTGTAGGGGCCATTATTACTAATGGGGCATTCTTGGGGAGCATTATCACTGTTGGGGGCACTGTAGGGGGCAGTATTACTAATGAGGGCATTCTAGAAGGGAATTACTATTGGTGGGACTATAAGGGGGCACTAATTTTACTTCAGGGTAGTATTTGGGGGTATTGGGGAGCACAGCAAGCAGCAGGATAACACTGTAAGGACTCCAGGATGGGAGATGATGATAGAAAAGTGAAGTAGCGAAGATATCTGTGTGTCACACTCTGCAGAGACGAGGCGCGGCTGAAAGAAATTCTATGGACCAAATGGAGAACATGATGACAGAGAAGATCATCAGAGGAGACATCACCTGGGAGGCACTGGATGTTACAGGTATGTGCTGCTGTATAGCAAGTACAGCAAAATGTGGTGTGTGGGGGGTCGATTTAGAGAACTGGGCCATATTTATTGGGGCTTGGGCCCCTGATCTTTTGAGACCCTAGCAATGCCCCTGCACCTCAGTATAATTCCTAGAAATAGTTCTCAGCATTTTACAATAGTTGGATATTAGGCTGCAACAAGCACTCTCTTCTACAGCTGTAGGAATGACTGGGTGCTACTGCACATACTCAGCTTTCTCTCCGACAAGCAGAGAGAATGCCTACGCCCCACATAAAGATCAGCACGCCAGTAAGTATCTGGCTAGAAAGTAAGTGATAACTGCACTAGCATGACTAGGGCATGGAGCATCACTACAAGGACATTGGCCAATGTATACTTCTTTAACACAAGGTGGCACTCTTACAGTATGTAGCAAACAATATCTGGTATAGAAAATTTTTATTTTCAATAACATTAATTTGCAAACATTTATATTGGATTTTGAGTTTAGTGAATGCTATTTTAGGTATGGTATTTTAGTGGCACAATTTTAATAGGGACATTTTTATAAGAAGCTCATGGTCATTTTTATAGAATTAGTCAGTTGCAGTTATTCAAAGAAGAAAAATGACTCTGTTGTTATGACTCATTGAAAATATGCAAGACTTGGCAAGACTACACAACAAACAGCAATTTCTAAAGACCCATCTAATTCTACAGAACAGAAGTGTACAGAAGTGTCGCAGTAATAATTCAACGCACCGATCATTACGGAAAGAGCTATGTATGACTGGAGAAGTCACCCTACTAAAACAAGTCACATTCTCAAATGCATCTAGATATCTTCTGAACAGTGCAGGACATTCAATATTAATTGAGATAAATTGGACAGTTCCTTAACCTTCTCAGGACCGCCGTACGCAGGATTGCGTCTTTGCGGCGGCCCTGCTCTTCTGGGTGGACGCGCCGGCGCGTCCTCTCGCGAGACGCGAGATTTCCTGTGAACGCGCGCACACAGGCGTGCGCGTTCACAGGATCGGAAGGTAAGCGAGTGGATCTCCAGCCTACCAGCGGCGATCGTTCGCTGGCAGGCTGGAGATGTGATTTTTTTTTGTTTTGATAACAGCGTCTAATATACCTGCTACCTGGTCCTCTGGTGGTCCCCTTTGTTTGGATCGACCACCAGAGGACACAGGTAGCTCAGTAATATGTTGCACCAAGCACCACTACACTACACCCCCCCCCTGTCACTTATTAACCCCTTGATCACCCTTGATCACCCCTATATAGACTCCCTAATCACCCCCCTGTCATTGATTACCCCCATGTCATTGATCACCCCCCTGTAAAGCTCCATTCAGATGTCCGCATGATTTTTACGGATCCACTGATAGATGGATCGGATCCGCAAAACGCATACGGACGTCTGAATGGAGCCTTACAGGGGCGTGATCAATGACTGTGGTGATCACCCCATATAGACTCCCTCATCACCCCCTGTCATTAATTACCCCCCTGTCATTGATCACCCCCCTGTAAAGCTCCATTCAGATGTTCGCATGATTTTTACGGATCCACTGATAGATGGATCGGATCCGCAAAACGCATATGGACGTCTGAGTGGAGCCTTACAGGGGCGTGATCAATGACTGTGGTGATCACCCCATATAGACTCCCTGATCACCCCCCTGTCATTGATTACCCCCCTGTCATTGATAACCCCCTGTAAAGCTCCCTTCAGATGTCCGCATAATTTTTACGGATCCACTGATAGATGGATCGGATCCGCAAAACGCATACGGACGTCTGAATGGAGCCTTACAGGGGCGTGATCAATGACTGTGGTGATCACCCCATATAGACTCCCTGATCACCCCCCTGTCATTGATCACCCCCCTGTCATTGATCACCCCCCTGTAAAGCTCCATTCAGACGTCCGCATGATTTTTACGGATCCACTGATAGATGGATCGGATCCGCAAAACGCATACAGGCGTCTCCCTGGAGCCTTCCAGGGGGGGTGATTACCCCATATAGACTCCCTGATCACCCCCCTGTCATTGATCACCCCCCTGTCATTGATCACCCCCCCTGTCATTGATCACCCCCCCTGTCAGGCTGCATTCAGATGTCCGTATGATTTTTACGGATCCACGGATACATGGATCGGATCCGCAAAACACATACGGACATCTGAATGGAGCCTTACAGGGGGGTGATCAATGACAGGGGGGTGATGACCCCATATAGACTCTCTGATCACCCCCCTGTCATTGATCACCCCCCTGTAAGGCTCCATTCAGACATTTTTTTGGCCCAAGTTAGCGGAAATTATTATTTTTTTTCTTACAAAGTCTCATATTCCACTAACTTGTGTCAAAAAATAAAATCTCACATGAACTCACCATACCCCTCACGGAATCCAAATGCGTAAAATTTTTTAGACATTTATATTCCAGACTTCTTCTCACGCTTTAGGGCCCCTAGAATGCCAGGGCAGTATAAATTCCCCACATGTGACCCCATTTCGGAAAGAAGACACCCCAAGGTATTCCGTGAGGGGCATATTGAGTCCATGAAAGATTGAAATTTTTGTCCCAAGTTAGCGGAAAGGGAGACTTTGTGAGAAAAAAAAAAATATCAATTTCTGCTAACTTGTGCCAAAAAAAAAAAATTTCTATGAACTCGCCATGCCCCTCATTGAATACCTTGGGGTGTCTTCTTTCCAAAATGGGGTCACATGTGGGGTATTTATACTGCCCTGGCATTCTAGGGGTCCTAAAGCGTGAGAAGAAGTCTGGGATCCAAATATCAAAAAATGCCCTCATAAAATGAATATGGGAACCTTTGCACATCTAGGCTGCAAAAAAGTGTCACACATGTGGTATCGCCATACTCAGGAGAAGTTGGGCAATGTGTTTTGGGGTGTCATTTTACATATACCCATGCTGGGTGAGATAAATATCTTGGTCAAATGCCAACTTTGTATAAAAAAAATGGGGAAAGTTGTCTTTTGCCGAGATATTTATCTCACCCAGCATGAGTATATGTAAAAAGACACCCCAAAACACATTGCCAACTTCTCCTGAATACGGCGATACCACATGTGTGACACTTTTTTGCAGCCTAGGTGGGCAAAGGGGCCCACATTCCAAAGAGCACCTTTAGGATTTCACAGGTCATTTACCTACTTACCACACATTAGGGCCCCTGGAAAATGCCAGGGCAGTATAACTACCCCACAAGTGACCCCATTTTGGAAAGAAGACCCCCCAAGGTATTCCGTGAGGGGCATGGCGAGTTCCTAGAATTTTATATTTTTTGTCACAAGTTAGCGGAAAATGATGATTTTCTTATTTTTATTTTTTTCCCTTACAAAGTCTCATATTCCACTAACTTGTGACAAAAAATAAAAACTTCCATGAACTCACTATGCCCATCACGAAATACTTTGGGGTGTCTTCTTTCCAAAATGGGGTCACTTGTGGGGTAGTTATACTGCCCTGGCATTCTAGGGGCCCAAATGTGTGGTAAGAAGTTTGAAATCAAAATGTGTAAAAAATGACCGGTGAAGTCCGAAAGGTGCTCTTTAGAATTTGGGCCCCTTTGCCCACCTAGGCTGCAAAAAAGTGTCACACATCTGGTATCTCCGTATTCAGGAGAAGTTGGGGGATGTGTTTTGGGGTGTCATTTTCCATATACCCATGCTGGGTGAGAGAAATATCTTGGCAAAAGACAACTTTTCCAATTTTTTTATACAAAGTTGGCATTTGACCAAGATATTTCTCTCACCCAGCATGGGTATATGTAAAATGACACCCCAAAACACATTCCCCAACTTCTCCTGAATACGGAGATACCACATGTGTGACACTTTTTTGCAGCCTAGGTGGGCAAAGGGGCCCACATTCCAAAGAGCACCTTTCGGATTTCACTGGCCATTTTTTACAGAATTTGATTTCAAACTCCTTACCACACATTTGGGCCCCTAGAATGCCAGGGCAGTATAACTACCCCACAAGTGACCCCATTTTGGAAAGAAGACACCCCAAGGTATTTCGTGAGGTGCATGTCGAGTTCCTAGAATTTTTTATTTTTTGTCACAAGTTAGTGGAAAATGATGATTTTATTTTTTTATTTTTTCTTACAAAGTCTCATATTCCACTAACTTGTGACAAAAAATAAAAACTTCCATGAACTCACTATGCCCATCAGCGAATACCTTGGGGTGTCTTCTTTCCAAAATGGGGTCACTTGTGGGGTAGTTATACTGCCCTGGCATTCTAGGGGCCCAAATGTGTGGTAAGGAGTTTGAAATCAAATTCTGTAAAAAATGACCAGTGAAATCCGAAAGGTGCTCTTTGGAATATGGGCCCCTTTGCCCACCTAGGCTGCAAAAAAGTGTCACACATCTGGTATCTCCGTATTCAGGAGAAGTTGGGGAATGTGTTTTGGGGTGTCATTTTACATATACTCATGCTGGGTGAGAGAAATATCTTGGCAAAAGACAACTTTTCCCATTTTTTTATACAAAGTTGGCATTTGACCAAGATATTTCTCTCACCCAGCATGGGTATATGTAAAATGACACCCCAAAACACATTCCCCAACTTCTCCTGAATACGGAGATACCACATGTGTGACACTTTTTTGCAGCCTAGGTGGGCAAAGGGGCCCACATTCCAAAGAGCACCTTTCGGATTTCACCGGCCATTTATTACAGAATTTGATTTCAAACTCCTTACCACACATTTGGGCCCCTAGAATGCCAGGGCAGTATAACTACCCCACAAGTGACCCCATTTTGGAAAGAAGACACCCCAAGGTATTCGCTGATGGGCATAGTGAGTTCATGGAAGTTTTTATTTTTTGTCACAAGTTAGTGGAATATGAGACTTTGTAAGAAAAAAAAAAAAAAAAAATCATAATTTTCCGCTAACTTGTGACAAAAAATAAAAAGTTCGATGAACTCACTATGCCCATCAGCGAATACCTTAGGGTGTCTACTTTCCGAAATGGGGTCATTTGTGGGGTGTTTGTACTGTCTGGGCATTGTAGAACCTCAGGAAACATGACAGGTGCTCAGAAAGTCAGAGCTGCTTCAAAAAGCGGAAATTCACATTTTTGTACCATAGTTTGTAAACGCTATAACTTTTACCTAAACCATTTTTTTTTTACCCAAACATTTTTTTTTTATCAAAGACATGTAGAACAATAAATTTAGAGCAAAATTTATATATGGATCTCGTTTTTTTTGCAAAATTTTACAACTGAAAGTGAAAAATGTCATTTTTTTGCAAAAAAATCGTTAAATTTCGATTAATAACAAAAAAAGTAAAAATGTCAGGAGCAATGAATTACCACCAAATGAAAGCTCTATTAGTGAGAAGAAAAGGAGGTAAAATTCATTTGGGTGGTAAGTTGCATGACCGAGCAATAAACGGTGAAAATAGTGTAGGTCAGAAGTGTAAAAAGTGGCCTGGTCTTTCAGGGTGTTTAAGCCATGGGGGCTGAGGTGGTTAAATTACTTGGTTTTATCATCAGTTAACCCTTTCCCAACCTCTGCTGTTTATGTACGGTGAAAGTCTGGTATTTACAAATGGTGCCTGCTAGTGAGCGCAGTCGGTGCTATAGCCGCCCGGTTTCTGCTGTTTGAAACAGCAGACACCCAGGGCTAATGATTGAGATTGGCAATAATGCCAGTCGCAGAAATTTAACCCCTCAGTTGCTGTGTTCAAATGTGACCATGGCATCTGAGCGCTAAATACCCAGAAGCAGTGCGATTTGGGCCTGGAATGGCTCCTTCACGTGGCGATTGGGGGAGCTGTTCATTTGCTGTGATGTGCTGGGTCTCTCTGATGAAACCTCGCGTATTAGAGCTGTAGTTGAGCTGGGGTTGAGCAAATGGAGCTTACAATACAGTGCTAATTAACTTCAATGTAAGCTGAAACCGGTCTGAAGATTGCATATTCAAGCTCCCTAGGGGGGCTAAAAAAAAGGTTAAAATATTAAAATTCAAATCACCCCACTTTCCCCAGAATTATCGGCATCGACACATCCTAAAATGCTCTTACTATTAAAATATAAATGTATTTATCCCGTACAATGAATGCCATAATGTTCATAAAAATGTCCGTAATGTAATCAAAATGGCCAATTCCCGTTTTTTTCATCGCTTCACTTCCCCAATTTTTTTTTTAAAAAGATCAAAAAGTCACACACACTCCAAAATGGTATCAATAAAAACTACAGATTGTCCCGCAGAAAATAAGAAAACCAAACTGTAAAAAGTTGTACGGGTCAGAATATGCTGGTGAAAAGAAATAATGTTTTCCAAAGGTTTATTTTTTCAGTATTAAAACACAAGAAAAACTGCACAAATGTGGTATCACTGCAATCATACTGACCCAGAGAGTGAAGGGCATGGGTCAGTTTGACGGCATAGGGAAGTCGTATAAACAAAACCCATAAAAGTTTGGAAGAATTGCAGATTTTTTTTTCCAACACCACCCCATTCAGATTTTTTCTTTCCAGCTATATTGTATGCAACAATAAGGCTACGTCTACAACGACATTTGTCGCGCGACATTTGTTGCACTAATGTCGCACGACAATTTTTATAATGGCAGTCTATGGTGTCGCACTGCAACATGCAACATGCTACGACTGCGATGCAACAGTCGCAGAAAATCCATTCGAGATTCGAGATGGATTTTTCTGCGACTGTTGCGTCGCAGTCGCAGCATGTTGCATGTTGCAGTGCAACACCATAGACTGCCATTATAAAAATTGTCGCGCGACATTAGTGCAACAAAATGTTGCGCTAAAAATGTTGCAGTGTAGTTGTGCCCTATCTGTCACGCGACTTATTGTCGGACGACAAATGTCGTCGTGTAGACGTAGCCTTAATGGTGCCATTAAAAAGTACAAAGTGTCGCACAAAAAAAACAAGCCCTCACACATCTATGCGAACGGAAAAATAAAAAAGTTGGTATGGTTTCGGAAAGACAGGGAGTAAAAAAACAAAAATGGAAAATCCCATTTTCATGAAGGGGTTAATAAATTATCCAACAATGCCCTCCTTGTTTCATTATAACTTTACACAAGGCAAGGGTAAATGCAACATGGCAAAAGGCTCCCAATGTTTTATGGAAGTCCTGCATTCACACGTCCGTGATTTCCATCAGTGATTGTGAGCCAAAACCAGGTTCGGCTCTAACCACAGAACAGGTGCGCAGCTTTCCCTTATACCTTATGTCTGTGGAGGCTCCAATCCTGGTTTTGGCTCACAATCACTGATGGAAATCACTGACCAAAACACTGACGTGTGAATGAGGCTTTAGTCTGTGTTGGTAATCAGTGGGTGGAATAGTAGGTGGAAAACTTCTTTAAAATAGTTACGAAGATAAAACTGCCATATTGTAACTATTTCATAGAGGAAATCTCCTAACTTCATTTCTATGTAAGGTTCCATTTTGGCTTAAAATCACTTTCGACATACAGCGTCCATTCTGGTTACTAATATTTCTTGGGAGATGCTTGAGAATCCAGAAATATGTCAGCTTTTATGTTTACCAATTTATCTCACATATGTTCAGAAGGATTTGCATGCATATGTATGAGTAATATTAGCAGCTCTTTCCTAAGGCCGGGTTCACATCACCGTTTAGTTTTCCAACAGTCAGAAGAACAGAAAAATAAAGAAAAAAATGGATCCTGTATTTTAAGCAGCTGTTAAAGGGGTTATCCCACTTCGCCTTTTTATACTTACCTGCTGCCACCACGCCGTTCACTTCCTGGATTCTGGCTGGGGGCGGGCTTCATCTTGATTGAAGTCTTCTCCCGGCCGGGCCGCGCGCTGGACTGAACGCGCACGCTGCCGCGCATACGCCATGTGACTTATTTCTTGCCAGTATAGTACAGAGCCGGCGTGCGCGTTCGCAGCTCTGTACTATTCTGGCCAGGAAGAAGTCACCGTCGCACATGCGCGGCAGCGTGCGCGTTCAGGACAGCGAGCGGCCCGGCCGAGAGAAAAGAAGGAGTCTTCTGAGCAAGCGCGACCATCGGGATTCTGGAGAAGAGCGGTGGCCGTAACCAGGGGAGACCGAGTCACAACAATAAGGTAAGTGGGGATGAATTTTATCCTAAACGGTGGGAATTTGTTAATCAAGTATATTTACAAAAATGATCACTGTCAAATCATTAACTGATTTAACAGTGATCATTATGATGGGATAACCCCTTTAAGCTCAGTTATGCACATTTTGCACCTGTTTTAGCCATTTCTCAAGCATATTGGATCACAGTAGGCATGAATAAAACGCAACTTTTATTATTTAATGTTAATCATTTCCACCACTTCAAAGTATAGATATGAACAAATACAAAAATTATTGTGACATCATATTTTCTTATCACCTTGATCGAAACAGAGGGGAGAGACTGATAGAGAGGACACGCGGGGGACCATGCTATCCCTACGAGGACCCTCAATAGTGCCTCAAGCCACAGGAACACCCTGATGGTGGATGGCCTGTGGTCTTGTACCTGCCCTGTCTCACCCTCATATAACCCTAAAACCTCCCAACGCGTTTCCCTTAGTAAAGGTTCATCAGGGGAGAGATAATGTGTAAAGAAACAAAACACAACACAAAATTACTATAAATCCTAGATATACAAGATGAAAGCCAATATATGCTACAAAAACAATGATTCACTATGCACCAAATGAACCCGATACTGGGTATAGATAGTTTAGGTAGCCAATAGCCCCAACAACCACGTCATTCAGGAGTGGCCTTAATTCTGCAACCAACTCGTTCACCAGTGGCCTTGTCCTTCTATAGGTTATACATAATTTATACAGTGTGTCCAGATATCACTGACCTATAATAATGCACTTAGATAATATAAGATGCTCAACTAAGCACGTATCCACCTAATTTACATATATAGGATTACCAATGCCCAGATATCACTGATATATAATAATGTACTTAGATAATGTAAGATGCTAAACTAAGTACGTGTCAACCAAATTCACACATATATTTGGATCATATAAGATACTCAATTCAGTGAATATCAGCCAATATCCACATATACAGGGTTAACAAAATATCAGAATAGCAATTCACACAAAGAACTTGTGGTCAAAAGACCTCTTACATATCCTATGGTAGCATAGGTGGCAGGAGGGCTGATGTATGAATGGATGGTTACATCGATGACCGGAGGGGCTGGTGCAGGCGTGGATGTCCTGAAAATAGATTTCTCAAGCATATCTATCCTTTCTCAAGCACTAACAGTGTCTCTTGGTACTCAGATACCCCCAGACTTAGGCCTCTTTCACATGGGCGAGATTTCCGCGCGGGTGCAATGCGTGAGGTTAACGCATTGCACCCGCACTGAATCCGGACCCATTCATTTCTATGGGGCTGTGCACATGAGTGGTGATTTTCACGCATCACTTGTGCGTTGCGTGAAAATCGCAGCATGCTCTATTTTGTGCGTTTTTCACGCAACCCAGGCCCTATACAAGTGAATGGGGCTGCGTGAAAATCGCAAGTGCGGATGCGGTGCGATTTTCACGCACGGTTGCTTGGAGACGATGGTTATAAGGGAAAAAAATAGCAATCTTAATAAAGAATGCTTAATAAAATAGGGATGGAGGGGTTAAAAATTAATAATTTAACTCACCTCAGCCACTTGTTCTCGCAGCCCGGCTTCTCTTTTGTCTTCATCTTTGCTGTGCAGTAGGAAAAGGACCTGTGGTGACGTCACTGCGCTCATCACATGGTCTGTCACATGATCCATCACCATGGTGATGGATCATGTAACAGACCATGTGATGAGCGCAGTGATGTCATCAAAGGTCCTTTACCCAGGTCCTGAAGAAAGAAGAGAAGCCGGGCTGCGCGTACAAGTGGATTAAAGAAGACCTTTCACCCATTATGACATTGTGAACTAAGTATACAGATATGGAGAGCGGCGCCCGGGGATCTCCCTGCACTTACTATTATCCCTGGGCGCCGCTCCATTCTCCTGCTATGCCCTCCGGTATCTTCGGTCACAAAGTTATGGTAGGCGGAGATTTCAGTCACTAAGTTATGGTAGGCGGAGTCTGCCCTTGTTTTGCTGTAGCGCTGGCCAATTGCAGCGCAGAGCTCACAGCCTGGGAGAAAAGAACCTCCCAGGCTGTGAGCTCTGCGCTGCGATTGGCCAGCGCTACAGCAGAACAAGGGCAGACTCCGCCTACCATAACTTAGTGACCGAAGATACCGGAGGGCATAGCGGGAGAACGGAGCGGCGCCCGGGGATAATAGTAAGTGCAGGGAGATCCCCGGGTGCCGCTCTCCATGTCTGTATACTTAGTTCACAATGTCATAATAGGTGAAAGGTCCTCTTTAAGGTGAGTTAAAAATGTATTTTTTTTTTAACCCCTCCAGCCCTATATTACTAAGCTTTCTGTATTAAGAATGCTATTATTTTCCCTTATAACCATGTTATAAGGGAAAATAATACAATCTACACAACACCGATCACAAACCCGAACTTCTGTGAAGAAGTTCGGGTTTGGGTACCAAACATGACGATTTTTCTCATTCGCGTGCAAAACACATTAAAATGTTTCGCATTCGCGCGGAAAAATCGTGCATTTTCCCGCAACGCACATGCATCTTATCCGGCCCAAAAACATGACACCCGTGTGAAAGAGGCCTTACAGTAGGGCTGAATTGCATGAAACCCAGACGGTTGAAAGAAACATATATGAAGCATGTATCAACACTGGCAGACAACAATGTACTGAAATAATCTCACCAATAGATGATAGGAACCAAATGATGATAGCCATGGATGAAAGGGATGGAAGTCTGGTAAAGGAGTAGATGGAAGATGCTAATGATATACAGGCTGAGAGTGGATGAATGACAGAGAACAGATATAATGAACTGATCCTGCTCTGACATACAGTCCAGCAAGAAATCTAAGACAAATCAAAAGCCAACTTAAACAAACCTCAAAGCTGATGGCAAAAAAAACACTGGAGAACCACAGGCCCCAGGATACACTAAAACAATAAAATAGACAGGAACAAGGTACTGAATCTGGAAACAAAGGCTTGGACTGGACACACAAAGGCTAGGCAATCAACAACTTCACCCTAAACTTTCCAGTCCAAGCTAGGTGATAGCCTAAACCAGACTGCTATGCAACCTCCCCAACCATGTTAATAAGCAGCCAAGCATGAGGCTACAGAGAAATCTCTGTTGTTCATAACAGATTGATAGATAGACAGACCGATCAATCGATAGATAGTATATTGGCCCAAGGTTTCACCACTCCTAACATGCCTGTTTTAATAGCTTAATCCATTCCCCGTGTAAAAACAATCCTGGAACATCTATTTGATGACTATATGTTGTGCCATTCCTTTATTATTTCTGCTAGAAGTTATGAATGAATTGCTAGCAGTCTGCAGTAAGGGTACAGAGGGGAGGTTACAAGTTGAGGGGTGTACCTGCCCAGTCTGAAAATGGCAGCACTGAATGGATAGAGTGAGTCTGTCCAGGTACACCCCCCGGCCCCCCAACTGGTTACCACCCCTCTGTACCCTTACTGCAGACTGCTAGCAATTCATTTATAACTTCTAGTACAAATAATAAAGGAATGGCACAACATACAGACATAAGAATAAATGTTCAAGAATTATTACATGGGGAATGCATGAAGCTATTAAAACAGGCATGTCAGGAGTAATGACAGAGATTGCAGAGATCAGATATTTATTCCGGGGGCACATTGCAATGAAATTTAATTTATTATTTAACTTTACTGATTTGCAATAAAATGTAGCTAAATCTCAAAAAGAAAAATAAGTTTACAAACAGCCTTAGGAATGTCTTCTGCCAGCAGTGCACGCAGGGCTACCAATTTCTGATTCTTAGGGCTCATGCACATGACCGTTGTTGTTTTGCGGTCTGTTTTTCACTGATCCGTTTGTCCGTATCTGAGGGTTTGTTTTCTCTGATTTAAGTCCTCTTCCGTTCCGTTATTGCACGAAACATATCCGTATGGTTCCCATATTTGATCCGTAACTTATTAATCACCAAACACATGAGCAATATGGGCTGGGCATAGCATTTCTACAGCATGGATCCACAAAATATGGATGAAATACCGATGACATACGGATGTGTTCCGTGTGCGTTCAGTATTTTTTGTGGACCCATTGACTTGAATGGGGCCTCGGACCGTGATTTGCGGACAATAATAGGACATGCAGTACTTTTTTGCGGAACGGCCATGCGGACAAACGGAAATGGAATGCACACGGAGTAATTTCTGTATTTTCTACAGCCCCATTGAAGTGAATGGTTCTGCATACGGTCCGCAAAAAAAACCAGAACGGAGGCGGAAAGAAAATATGTTCGTGTGCATGAGCCCTTAAGGGAACGCTCTTTTTGCATATAATTTTTGCTAACTTTTTTATTTCTTTTTCTCACTGTTTTTGCCACTGGTCAAGGCTGCAAAATTAAAAGTAGAACTGTGTGTGTGTATAGAGAGAAGCAAGCTGCATCTCCTTCAAAAACAGTGTGGGAGATTTATGGATCCACTAAATGGGTGTGAAAGCTTGAGTGCACTGCCTCTGCCCCCTTTGTTTAAGGCTTCAGAAAGCATTATGGACTTCAGGAGAAGATTTTCCAATCTAAAAGGTATGAAATAGAAATTTCAAGAGGTTGAGCAAAGCATCTTGTTGCCCCATGTAATATGAACCATCTATTTGGCTCCGTAGGGAGATGCAATGAATCCTTTTAGCAATCATGACTTGATATGAGTGGAAGACACAAACAGCGCTTTACATTATGACAATTGGTATTTCTATAACATGCTGTCCAGTGCTCAGAAATCCGATTCCCAGGCTGTTGATTGTAGAGAATCCTATTAGCATGTAAGTGATGTAAAGTGACAGTGTGAGCAATGATCCTATCATAAATCTATTGAATCGAAAGTGGGGGACCAGAAAACTGGAGGACTCAAATGAATGTTTTCTGTAACATCAAGTATGATAAATTTCCCTGCTTATATTTGCAATATACATAACTGTTGTTTCAGAATAGACTGTTGTGTGTGTGTACATGAGTGGTAGTATTTCTGGTCATTGCATGAATTGTATATATTTTTCACCGGGTTTACCCTCTGCAGGCTTCATCTCTAATTCTCAGTTGTACCTGAGCTAGTGGGTGGAGGCTAGCTGCTATGATGTCTCCTATATGCTGCACACAGAAACTAGAGAAAATTCTTCTCCTCAGTCATTATTTCTTAAATATAGAAGAGCAGCAGCAGCATGGAAGACATTATGGAGAAGTACTCAGCCGCGTAGATGTGAATCTAGCAACTGTCAGACAGTAAACAACTACTCATAGAAGGAAGGTCGCCAGACTCCTATGTTTTTTACACTTCAGGCCACAGTCTGGCTGGTAGGTCTCTTCCTGTGCATATATTTGTCACAGCCAGACAGTTGAGAAGCTCTGACAGGAGCCTTTCAGATCCTCCTCCTTGAATTTCTTTGTTTTGGTTTAGTTTCTCATCTCGTTAGTCTATCTCAGCTGTCATGCTGTTGGTCTGATTGCTGCCCTTTAAGTTCCTCCCCAGAATGCAGTAGTGTGCGGCTTATACAACTTCCTGGAGTGTGTGTGCATGCTGTTCCTTGTTCCCAGTCCACAGTCCCCAGTCGTCTGCAAGATAAGTTCTGTTTATGTATTTATGATTTTCTGTTTTCTGGATCCAGGTGACCCTGACTCCCTCCGTGTCTGTGTAGGGAGCCGGTGGTCGTGTCCCCTCACTATTGTAGGGTCTTCAGGTGTAAGATAGTCGAGGTACGTGGATATGCGCTCATCCACCTTTGGGGTGGTCGCATAGGCTGAGCAATAAGGGAGAGCGGCAGGTCTCTTGCAGGGGTCTCCCCTTTTGTTCCTTAGTTGTGGATCCAGTGAGTCATTGTTTATATTATTGTCTTGTTTCCTGTACACCATCCGTGACAATATTAGAGTTTATTCAATGAACCTTACCCTGCACTACTGCAAGGGTTAATTCCCCTTTTGCTCTGTGTGCAGCTGCCTGACCGATGATCTAATCCTCTCTCCTTTTATGCTGGGGTGTTTGTTCCACCCCATGCCTGAGCAATCTCTAGCTTGCTAGGTCTGGCAAAAGAGCTACAATGCATTTGTATTCCTATGTACTGACTTCTGCCTGATTCCTGGATTCAGTCTCTTTGCAACCTGATCTGACCCCTGCCTGTTCTCCATTCTGATCCTGTGCTGCCTGCCCTGGCCTCTGGATTGTTTCACAGATTTGTACTTATTCTGCCTGCCAAGACCTCTGACTTCTAGTATTGCTTCGCACCAGTGTCTCCAACCCCAGTGGTTCAGCAGCCAACCACAACAGGACTATTCCAAGAGGTGGCAGCCTGGTGGCTCCTCTGCAGTAATAGCCAGATTCCTGTATAGGGGTTAAAGGTTAAAAACCAGGGGAATGCCAGGATAACGCCTTTAGGACTAGCCCAAAGTCAAACTAGTTGGTTGGCACAGTGAGTTCCCACTCACTGCCTATAACACCAGTAATGTGATCCCTTAGACCCCTTTCACACGAGGGAGTATTCCGCTCAGATGCAATGCGTGATGTGAACGCATTGCGCCTGCACGGATTCCGGACCCATTCATTTCAATGGGGCTGTGTACATGTGCATTGGTTTTAAGGCATCCCTTGTGCTTTGCGAGAAAATCACAGCATGTTCTATATTCTGCGATTTTCACGCAACGCTGGCCCCATAGAATTGAATGGAGCTGCGTGAAAATGCGTTTTTCACGGATGGTTGCTAAGAGATGTTGTTTGTATACATTAATTTTTTTTATAACGCGTGTGCAAAACGCATCAAAACGCATTGCACCCGCGCAATAAAAACTGAACAACTGAACGCGATCGCAGGGAAAACTGAATGACTTTGCCTGCAAAATCGCACATTTTTCACTGAAAGCATTCGCAACGCATCTGGACCTAATCCGGACACGCTCGTCTGCAAGGGGCCTTAGTGAGATGAAAGCCCTTCTCATCTCCCAAGACAGATTTAGATGTGAATTTTAAAAGTAAACTGAGCGAAAGAAATTAGTCTGAAGTGGAGAAAAAGGCATTTTCTCTTATGCAATATACTACAAAGTTTGTCATTTTTGCCATACTATTGATTTATGTAAAGTTTTTTGTCCACATTTAATAGCATATACAACATTTCCATAGTTGTGAATGTATATACTACACATGAAGTATTTCTTCTGGGAATTGTTTGAACTGTTTACTTCCATTCCATGGAAAAGAACAGCAGAAGCCAACGCAACAGATGTTACATTGATTTTTATGGTCATTAAAGAATAGAAAAGCAATAGATATTGGAGAAGGAGGGGTAGATAAAATTAAGAGGAAGTGTTTTGTTTAGAAGGATAATAGTAAATGTGAAGTATTGGATATTGGGTAGGCAAGACAGGCAGATTCTGCCTTGAGTGCAGCTGTATAAGGCACCTAGAAGTGCTCAGAGTCACAACATAAAGATGACAGTGAAAGGATCACCTGTTAGATGACAGCTGTTCCATCAAATTTCAGGGAAAGGATCACCTGTTAGATGACAGCTGCTCTGTTCTCACCTTCATTATCCAATCTCTTAGACTCACAGGAGGGGATTTATTATCTCTCTTGCGCCAGAAAAGTGGCTTTAAAGAGTCGCAAGCTGTGCGTTTGTGACTTTTTAAATGTGACTTTAAAAAAATAATAATAATAATAGTTGCCAGGCCCTTGTTTTACAGTGCCCTCAGTACTTTTACAAAAGGGGCGTGGTCATGGCAGGAAATGGGCGTGGTCATGGCAGGAAAGGAGCGTGGCCATGGCAGGAAAGGAGCGTGGCCATGGCAGGAAAGGGGCGTGACCATGGCAGGAAAGGGGCGTGGCCAACTTCAGAGACAAGCTTATCTTCATTTACACCAGTTATCTGGTGCAAATGGAGCTAAAAATCTACGGCACCTCTGAGCTGTTGCAGATTTCTGTGTAGGCATACTGGCTGCTGGAGGATGCACCTAATTTATGATGAGGCATGCACCTCATCATAAAATAAGCGCATCCTCTGGCAGCACAGGGGATATCAAGACAAACACACTTAAAGAGGACCTGTCACCTCTCCTGACATGCCTGTTTTAGTAGCCACATGCACTTCCTATGTAATAACAATTCTGGAGCATCTAGTCTTCTGACTCTAAGATGTAGCATTCCTTTATTATTCCTGCTGGAAGTTTTGAATGAATTGCTATTAGCCTTCAGTAAGGGCACAGAGGGGTGTTAACCAGTTGGGGGGGGGGGGTGTACCTGCACAGACTGACTCTATCCAATTAGTGCTGCCATTGTCAGACTGTGCAGGTACACCCCCCTCCCCAACGTATTACCACCCCTCTGTACCCTTACTGCAGACTGCTAGCAATTCATTCTCAACTTCTTGCAGAAATAATAAATGAATGGCACATCATAGAGCCACACGACTAGATGCTCCAGAATTATTACATGGGGAATGCATGTAGCTTTTAAAACAGGCATGTCAGGAGTGGTGACAGGTCCTCTTTAAGAGGGAAAGATAATAACAGAAGGGATCAAGCAGTCAAAGAAGACCTGTCACATCTCTTGAAATGTATATTGTTCCATTCCTCTATTATGCCTACTAGAAGTTTATCAATAAATTACCAACTGAATTTTTACCGGTGCTGTCAGTGTGAGACTCTGCAGGGACACTTCCCACTGGTAATACCCAGTTGTACATTTATTCATAAACTTTAGCAAGAATAATAGAGGAATGGTACAACATATAGTTATAAGTAAAGATGCATCAGAATTGTTATCACATGGGGAATGCAAGTATTTACTAAAAACAGATGTGTAAGGAGCAGTGACAAGTATTCTAGTTCCTTCTGCTCAGCCGTCACTTAAAGGTCAAAAACGATGAAACCTTAGTGGTTGGAGCACAAAACAAGGATTTACTGAACAGTCGTCAGGTTACATCGATGTTGAGTTGTAATAAATGCAGTTGAGTTATAATAGCACCGTGCAGTCCCTGTAACCGTGTGGCCAGAGAATAGCAACACCTAATATATTATAAAGTATCTACACATCCTGTCCACTGAGAGATAAACTGTACAGCCCCACTCCGGAGGACCCCTTTAATATACCTAGAACACAGTTGTAAGTTCACTTTAGGCTACTTTCACACTCGCGCTTTGGGCGGATCCGTCATGGATCTGCAAAAACGGATCCGTTACAATAATACAACCGCATGCCTCTGTCATGAACGGATCCGTTTGTATTATCTGTAACATAGCCAAGAAGGACGTTTTGGTGTCCGCCTCCAGAGCACAATGGAGACTGATCGGAGGCAAACTGATGCATTCTGAGCGGATCCTTTTCCATTCAGAATGCATTAGGGCGAAACTGATCCGTTTTTGAACCGCTTGTGAGAGCCCATGACGGATCTCACAAACGGAAAGCCAAAACGCCAGTGTAAAAGTAGCCTTAGCCTATGGTGTCCAGCTCTATGGGGTGTATCACTGACGCCTACAGGAGAGCTCCACTTTCAATGATGCTCTATCACAGCCTGGTGCAGAACTATGTTTACTCTGACACACAAGGAAGCGCGCTCGCTCAGATTTTCATTTATGAGCTTCTGAATTAAGTATAACAAGTAGATCTGTTCCAAGGCTGCAGGGAGTAAAATTAATTTTGAAAGGAATAACAGAAAGGTGCTGAAGCTGATGTGTTCTTTGTTTTTTGACAGAGTGGAGCTCTCCCACGGCTTGTGATTAAAGGTTAAGCGGCCGCTTTCTTCTGTCTCAGCAGCACCACTTACTCACACAATCCTGTCATTTTATTCTTCAGCGCTTATGCTTAAAACATAACAAAAAAAGGTTCACTGAGCCGTTGTTCCAATCTCCCTGATTCACACAGTGGAGTTCCACTGAGTGGCTCCTGTGGTATAACAGGACTCCATCATCTCATCCGTGTTTCTACATATGGCGGCATTTCTTTTTCTGTTACAGTGTGCATGACAAATACGCCCAATTCTCATTTCACTAAAGATATCGAAAGGCTTTGTGACTTCAGAAAGGCAGAGTCACTTAAAGCCAAGGAATTGTGCACAAACACCAAAACTCATAAAATACAAGGAATCCATCTGAACTTTCTCTTATACGTTACCATAAAATGCCTCTCTGCACAAGGGCTCATGCACAGGACCATATGTATTTTGTGGTACGCAAAAAAAAGGGATAAAATCCGTGCTGCATCAGTTTTTGTATTTTTTTTTGCAGATCCATTGTAACAATGCCTGTCCTTATAAGTTATAGGACATGTTCTATTTTTGTTATGGAACAGACATGCGGACATAAGGACACGGAATGCCCACGGAGTGATTTCCATTTTTTTTTCCAGCCCTATTGAAATTAATGGTTCCACATACTGACCTGTAAAAAAATGGAACGGAAGAAAAATGCATCCGTGTGCATGAGCATCAAATGCGAAAAACTTAGCAAGAGTTTTTAATGTAGCCGTTGACAGTAACACAGTGCCGCCCTTGAAGATGGCACAGAAATGAAAGCAGACACGGACCTATTCAAAGAAGCAGAACTTTACTCTGGGTGAGGCACAAAAGTAAAGGCACAGACATTTTGAAGGGCAGGGGCTTAAGTAAAAAAAAAAGGGCACTTGTCATAATTTAAAAAAATGTTTGTACCACGAAGCTTACTTTTCTAGAAGTCCTACCTTGTTCTCCATGATTTTTTTGATACTGTAATTGTAAACATGACAGAATCTACAAATATTACTTTTTTGGTTTCACCGTACATATTATGGTAAATTGATGTCATTACAAGACTCTACAGACTCTACGTGACGTAGCCTTAAAGGACCCTGTCACCCTGATCCTGCACTGGTGAGCGGGCGGACTGGTGAATAAATTGTATCGGTGAATAAATTGTGCTGCCGCCGGAGGGATGGAGGGGGGATACATGCGGACTCGCAGCGAGCTTGTAGTGGGTCGGCTTGGGCAGGGCTGTCTTTAATATTGATTGGACCCTGGGGGAGAATTTACTTGGGCCCCTGGATCCCGCCTTCGCACACCCTAGCATGCAATCACGCCCTCCACCACTATATATAATATAGCTGTCACAGCCATGGCTATGACCGTGACTCCTGAACCGCATGCGGTTGTCAGCGGTTTTCTTTGGTTGTCAATCACAGGTGAGGGCTGTGGTTTTTGCCTCACCTGTGGTTGCCGCTGGCAACAGTATGTATGTGGCAGCGTAGCAGTCTGAGCTGTGCCATTGCAGCTTGCTATGTTGTGCATGCGGTTTTGTGTGAGGTGTGTATGTGTGCACTTGGTTTTATGTTATTGTGTGCACGTCCCCTTTAAGTGGTGGTTTCCCTTCCCTGGTGTTGGAAGGGTTAACCTCCTTCCTAGTGTGTGTGTGCACTGGGTGTGTCTGACTGTGGGTGTGGATACTTGGCCCTATATAGCCTCGCTGTTAGCATGGCTCAGTGGGTTGTTTCAGCCATGCTTGCTGGAGCAGCCTCCTGTGTTATTATCTGCCTGTGAGAGCCACCCCTGTGGTCATAAAGAAAATGTCACTTTATGTTTTATGTCATGTTGTGTGAGATGTCCATCTGATGTTCTGTTGGGTCCTTCCTTCGTTTGGTTTGTTCAGCTAATGGTTCTGGATTCTGTGTGTTCTCAGGGATCCAGTCAGCAAGGCTGTGGCAGGTTGGTTGAACTACTTTGTTCACCTGCCATTTCCGTTAGTCTGTTTTGGTTCCCCTTTTTCCCAACAGCTTGGCCAGTGAGACTCCTGCTCCTCCGTGCCTAGGAGGAGTAGGTCGTCTTACCCTGACTCCTAGCGCAGGGACCGGACGGAGGGTGAGTTAGGGATCCGAGGTTCCTGCGCATGGGTCCTCCTACCTTTAAGGTCGGCCCATGCAGTTAGGAGTTAGGGCCAGGGTAGGGACGCTGTTAGGAGGTGACCTGCTCCCTATCCTGTTCTCCTGGCCGAGTAGGCCAACAGCATCTGGCATCGCACGGCTGAGGATTTCCCCCATCCTCAGCCGTGACAATAGCTTACAGTGAATTACTGTAAATACTTACAGACTCCAGCAGGCTCAGGATCAGTGCTCTGGGAAGCTGGGCTCAGGGCTGGAAGTCTGGAAAGGGCATCGATCTGCAGTTCAGGAAGGAGACCGGGCCTCGACTCACCCTAGCGTTACAGTGCACCCCAGCACCCCACAGTATGCAGTATAGCACCCTATAGTATACAGCACCCCACAGTATGCAATACATAGAATAACACCCCAGAGTATGCAGTATAGCATCCTATAGCATACAGTATAGCACCCCACAGTATACAGTAGAGCCGTATAGCACTCCACAATATACAGCATCCCACAATATACAGTAGAGCAGTATAGCACCCAGTATACAGCACCCCACAGTATACAGTAGAGCAGTATAGCACTCCACAATATACAGCACCCCACAATATACAGTAGAGCAGTATAACACCCAGTATACAGCACCCCACAGTATGCAGTAGAGCAGTATAGCACCCAGTATACAGCACCCCACAGTATACAGTAGAGCAATATCGCACCACACAGTATACAGCACCCCACAGTATACAGTGCCCCCAGTATATAATCTCATACAGCAACCCCCCAGTATATAATCTCATAAAGCAGCCCCCTCAGTATATAATCCCACACAGCAGCCCCCCAGTATTTAATCCCACACAGCAGCCCCCCCAGTATATAATCCCATACAGCAGCCCCCCCAGTATATAATCCCATACAGCAGCCACCTCGGCCCAGTATATAATCTCATACAGCAGCCCCCCAGTATATAATCCCATACAGCAGCCACCTCGGCCCAGTATATAATCTCATACAGCAGTCCACCAGTATATAATCCCACACAGCAGCCCCCCAGCATATAATCCCACACAGCAGGCCCCCCCAGTATATAATCCCATACAGCAGCCCCCCCAGTATATAATCCCATACAGCAGCCCCCCTGGCCCCAGTATATAATCCCATACAGCAGCCCCCCCGGCCCCAGTATATAATCTCATACAGCAGCCCCCCAGTATATAACCCCATACAGCAGCCACCTCGGCCCAGTATATAATCTCATACAGCAGCCCCCCAGTATATAATCCCACACAGCAGCCCCCAGCATATAATCCCACACAGCCTCCCCCAGCATATAATCCCACACAGCCTCCCCCAGCATACAATCCTCAGACCCTCCCCAGTAGTCACATCCACCTCTCCAGCACTAACAGACTCTCCCCCCTCTACAGACGCTGCTGAGCAGCCATCCCTGATCTTCCTACTCTGCAGACAGTCGGCCAATGCCTGTGATAGCAGAGCGCTGCCGACCCACATGACCTACCGTTCTTCTGCAGGCTTCAGCAACACTCCTGGAAGAAATAAAGGACCTTTGATTACTTCATAGCCATGTGACCAGTAATATCGCTATGTTACTGGTCACATGGTGATGATGTCATGTAAGGTCCTTTCTCCCACAGCTCTCCCTCTCTCACAGTTTGCTCTGGAGTGGCGGTGTTCTGTTAGAAAACTATACCTTACCGGCATGCAGGCAGGCATGGCAGCACCCCCCTGTAGCTGACAGCCTGACATCTGGGGCGGACGGCCCCCTCCCCCGTGGCACGCCACTTGATGTAATTGAAATTGTGGGCAGTGGCCAGCGGGGCTCAAGAGGCAGCTGCCTTTTGGGTCCCCCAGGAACAACTGGGTACGGGGTAGCTGCCCCTTTTGCCCTGCGTTAAAGTCGGCCCTGGGCTTGGGACAAAAAAAAAAAAAAGGGCATTAAAGGGGCAGGGGCAGAAGGGGGCAGGGGCTCAAGCCCCCTTTGAGCCCTATGTGTGCACGTCCCTGACTCCAGGTATTTGCCATTGAAGCTGTCGCAAAGTCTATGTATACAGCAGCCCTTACATGGGCCAACAATCAGGGCAATTATCAAGAAGGAATATTCCTTGGACGTTCATTCCTGATCTGTGCAGTGCGCTGCCCCCTCAGGTGGAGTTGTCCCGGAGTGTAGGATGCGGAGTGGCATACTGTGGCTTAATGTTTGTGTCACGGTGCTCCTACCTTCAGGCTGTCGCTTCCTAGGGGTCAGTCTCCATTGTAGACATTGAGTTGAATAATAAAGTAAAGTCCAGACTTGGGAAAGTTTCAATCGTGTTTACTTGAGCAACTTGAACTCGACAATACAGTCAGTTTCAAAGGGTCAGTCAGTTTCAAAAGGTTTAGTGCTATTCTCCTTTACTTGGTTCCAGCAGGATGCAATATGGTGGTAGGCCATCTAAATGCTGCTCTCATATCTAACTGGCTTTGGCTTCAATATAGTTTGCTGAGGAGGGTGTATTTTTCTCGTTTTTCCTCTGCTCATTAATGAAGTCTCTTAGTCAGGGTGATGCAAGGGACAGGTGCTCTGCGAGCTGCTTCCAAGGGCTCCTGCAACAGGAGGGGGGGAACACTCCCCTCATTGCACCAGGTCTAAACTTCAACTCCGTCCTTCCTCAGCAACCTCTCCCTTGGTGGAAAGCAGGACTAGCCCACTTCTGCCCAAAAGGGGGAGAATGGAATGGTTAGTTCCATTCTTTCTAAAGGAATCTGCCAGAACATATACCACCTGCTGGGAAACCAGGCACATTACATGTCATATAACGCTGCATAAATACATTTTTACGGCACAGTATGAGAGGACCTGGAAAATAATACAAAGATGGCATGCATTGTTAACCAGTAGAGACAGTAGCTTGGTATAAAGATGGTAGTGCCCACTCTGGGGTACCACAGTTGCCCTGTGTAAGGGTGCATCGGATCATCCAATGAACGAATGAATGATCGATTGATCATTGGGAGAAAACATAGTTGATGTGGACACCAAAATTATAATTTCTGTGTAAACAGGTATGTGCTACCCAGAAATAAAGAGTCTGTATGGGAACGAGTGATTTCACCTCCACTCATCATTAGGAAATTATCGTAAA
Source organism: Bufo bufo (assembly GCF_905171765.1). Classification (NCBI taxonomy): domain Eukaryota; kingdom Metazoa; phylum Chordata; class Amphibia; order Anura; family Bufonidae; genus Bufo; species Bufo bufo. The sequence continues at coordinate 101,731,327 of NC_053391.1, read as the reverse complement.
TCAATGATCATTCCTGATAATTGCCTACACAGTCAGCAGACTTAAAGAAGCCTTAACACCTTCCTGCAGAAATTCCCCTTTTTATATGCCTTCTTTTTTTTTTTTACACTGATGCAAAAACTGATATTCAGCACATCAGCTGGAAATATCTATTATGTTTACAAAAAGAAAAGAAGAATTGATTGGAAGGAATTGTAACTTGGTAATAAAGTGGACCTGTCACTTACACATTAAGCATACATTATTGTTAAAAACAAACCTACAAACAAACGTAGCTTTCATTTAGAGCTTGCTGAGCTGCAAAGCTTCCCCTATATCAGCTTTGTAAGCCTTCATTAATCTCAGTCATAAGAGCTGTCTTCACAGCAGGCATAAATATTCATAAGAGTTAATGAGAGTTTGGCTATCCTATGACAGCGGAACTTGTTCTTCTTCTTCAAGAACTTTTTCATAATGTTAGACCCACCACAGGGCAATTTATCCATTTGGAGCAAAGTCATACATAACATCGTTAATTTGTCCTAGTTAAAGTTGTTTTCCGGGAGTTCAACATTGATCGCTTATCCTCAAGACAGGTCATCAATATTTCATCATGGGGGTTTGACCCTTGCCAATCAGCAGTTTAAAGGGGTCATGGGACTTCACATGACCTATGTGCAGCTCAGTCCTAGTCAAGTGAATGGTTCTGGGCTGCAATACCAAGCACAGCCAGTATGCAATGAACAGCACTGTGCTTGGTGAGCTATGAGGAGGTCTTAATGCTCACCGGAGCATTGTGTCCACTTCAAACTGATCATGGGGGTGCCAGGAATCAGCCTCCTACCGGTCAGATATTGATGACCTATCCTGAGGGTAGGCTATCAATATTGAACCCCCTTAAACCTCTTTAAGAGTATTGCCTTTCCATAAATGTCCAAAACTAGTAATATCCCATAGCCACTTTTTTAAGCTTGACATACTTTCAACAAGTAGACAGCTTTCATGATTATCCCCTGTACATCACTCACAATTGCCTAAGGGCTCATGCACATGGCCGTTGCCCCACCATGGCCGTATTGAGGCCCTCATACAGGGAGTCCGCAATACACGGGCATCGGACCACGGATCCCGGACCCATTCACTTCACATGGGTCCAAAATCACGGAGATGCGGAACCAGATTGGAACCCCACAGAAGCACTACGGAGTGCTTCCGTGGTGTTTCTGGCCGTGCCTCCGCACCGCAAAAAAGTAGTGCATGCATCCGTCGGATGCGGTTCGCGGACCCCATTTAAGTAAATGGGTCCGCGATCCACATGCGGTTGCCCCACAGTCGTGCCCGTGCATTGCGGACCGGCACACGGTCGTGGGTATGAGGCCTAACTTGAAGTCTTGGTGTAGAGATATAGATAAAGGGAATCGGTCAGCAGTTTTACGTTGCAACGGGACGTGCGTGCGTCCTTGTTTTCATAAGCTGTGAGTTACCAGCTCTCCCATGGATGATTGACAACCTTTTCCTGTATTATGTGTAGGGTAAACAGGGCCGTCTTTAACAAGGGGCAGCTGCCCCGGGCCCAGTTGCTCCTGGGGGGCCCAAGGCAGCTCCCCCTTGAGCCCTGCTGGCCACTGCCCCGAGTGTCAGGCTGTCAGCTACAAAGGGGGGTGCTGCCATGCTATGCCTGCCTGCCGGCACTCCAGGCAGCAAACTGTGATTCTATGGACCTTAGATGACATCATCACCATGTGACCAGTAACCTAGTAATATTACTAGTCACATGTCTAAGAGGTAATCAAAGGTCCTTTCTACCTGGAGTGTTGCTGCAGGAGAAGTTTGCCTTAACTGTGGAGCTTTTTTTGTGAAGATTACATCAGGAAAAGGTGACATGGGCTGTTATACTAATATACTGTAAGCTACTGTATACTGTGGGGTGCGGTATACTGTGGGGTGCTGTATACGGTGGGGTGCTGTATACGGTGGGGTGCTATACTGCTCTACTGTATACTATGGGGTGCTGTATACGGTGGGGTGCTGTATATTGTGGTTTGCTATACTGCTCTACTGTATACTATGGGGTGTTGTATACTGTGAGGTGCTGTATATTGTGGTGTGCTATACTGCTCTGTATACTATGGGGTGCTGTATACTGTGGGGTGCTATACTGCTCTACTGTATACTATGGGTGCTGTATACTGTATAGTATGGGGTGCTGTATATTGTGGTGTGCTATACTGCTCTACTGTATACTATTGTGTGCTGTATACTGTGGGGTGCTATACTGCTCTACTGTATACTATGGGGTGCTGTATACTGTATAGTATGGGGTGCTGTATACTATGGGGTGCTATACTGCTCTATTGTATACTATGGGGTGCTGTATACTGTGGGGTGCTATACTGCTCTACTGTATACTGTGGGGTGCTGTATACTGTGAGGTGCTGTATACTGTGGGGTGCTGTATACTGTGGGGTTCTATACTGCTCTACTGTATGCTATGGGGTGCTGTATACTGTGGGGTGCTGTATACTGTGGGGTGCTGTATACTGTGGGGTGCTATACTGCTCTACTGTATACTGTGGGGTGGTGTATACTGTGGGGTGCTATACTGCTCTACTGTATACTGTGGGGTGCTGTATACTGTGGGGTGCTGTATACCATTGGGTTGCTGTATACTGTGGGGTGCTATACTGCTTTACTGTATACCTGGGATGCTGTATACCTGGGGTGCTATACTGTATACTGTGGGGTGCTGTATACTGTATACTGTGAGGTGTTGTATTCTGTATAGTTTGGGGTGCTGTATACTGTATACCGTGAGGTACTGTATACTGTGGGGTGCTGTATATTGTGGAGTGCTATACTGCTCTACTGTATACTTTGGGGTGCTGCATACTGTGGGGGGCTGTATACTGTGGGGGACTGTATATTGTGGGGGGCTATACTGCTCTACTGTATACTGTGAGGTGCTGTATACTGTATAATTTGGGGTGCTGTATACTGTATACTGTGAGGTGCTGTATATTGTGGGGTGCTATACTGCTCTACTGTATACTGTGAGGTGCTGTATACTGTATAGTATGGGGTGCTGTATACTGTGGGGTGCTATACTGCTCTACTTTATACTGTGGGGTGCTGTATACTGTATAGTATGGGGTGCTGTACACTATAGGGTGATATACTGCATACTGTGGGGTGCTGTACACTATAGGGTGCTATACTGCATACTGTGGGTTGCTGTATAATATAGGGTGCTATACTGCATACTGTGGGGTGCTGTATACTATAGGGTGCTATACTGCATACTGTGGGGTGCTGTATACTATAGGGTGCTATATTGCTTGCATACTCTGGGGTGCTATATACTATAGGGTGCTATACTGCATACTGTGGGTGCTGTATACTGTGGGGTGCTGTATACTATAGGGTGCTATACTGCTTGCATACTCTGGGGTGCTATATACTATAGGGTGCTATACTGCATACTGTGGGGTGCTGTGGTGCACTGAGGGGGATGGATTTTTTTTTTTTTTTTTTGTGTGTGTGTTGTGGTGGAGGGCGTGATTGCCTGCTAGGGTGTGGGAAGGCGAGATCCAGGGGGCCCAAGTACATTTTTGCCCAGGGTCCAATCAATATTAAAGACGGCCCTGAGGGTAAAAGCTGCCAATCAACAGGCGGGTAGTTCATGACTACAAAGACTTCCAACCATGTGCACTGAATAGACTACAGTCATCGGTCCTGCTACAGTTGCTTAACAGAGATTTTAAGGATACTGCTGAACAAAATATTAAGTGACCCTGCATTTAGATCAGATCTCTGTCACCAGTTTATGCTGCCCTGAGATAGGAATGCATAAAACTGATGACAGATTACTTTTAATTTATTTGTTAGATAAAGGTAAGACTAAAAGACTAAATTATGTACAGTACAGACCAAAAGTTTGGACACACCTTCTCATTCAAAGAGTTTTCTTTATTTTCATGACTATGAAGGCATCAAAACTATGAATTAACACATGTGGAATTATATACATAACAAACAAGTGTGAAACAACAGAAAATGTCATATTCTAGGTTCTTCAAAGTAGCCACCTTTTGCTTTGATTACTGCTTTGCACACTCTTGGAATTCTCTTGATGAGCTTCAAGAGGTAGTCCCCTGAAATGGTCTTCCAACAGTCTTGAAGGAGTTCCCAGAGATGCTTAGCACTTGTTGGCCCTTTTGCCTTCACTCTGCGGTCCAGCTCACCCCAAACCATCTCGATTGGGTTCAGGTCCGGTGACTGTGGAGGCCGGTCATCTGGCGCAGCACCCCATCACTCTCCTTCATGGTCAAATAGCCCTAGTTACTTTCAAAGTTTTCCCAATTTTTCAGCTGACTGACCTTAATTTCTTAAAGTAATGATGGCCACTCGTTTTTCTTTACTTAGCTGCTTTTTTCTTGCCATAATACAAATTCTAACAGTCTATTCAGTAGGACTATCAGCTGTGTATCCACCTGACTTCTCCTCAACGCCACTGATGGTCCCAACCCCATTTAGGCTACTTTCACACTAGCGTTCGGATCCGTACTGCCCTAATGCATTCTGAGTGGATGCGGATCCGCTCAGAATGCATCAGTCTGGCAGCGTTCAGCCTCCGCTCCGCTCAGCAGGTGGACACCTGAACGCAGCTTGCAGCGTTCGGGTGTCCGCCTGGCCGTGCGGAGGCAAACGGATCCGTCCAGACTTACAATGTAAGTCAATGGGGACGGATCCGTTTGAAGATGACACAGTATGGCTCAATCTTCAAACAGATCCGTCCCCCATTGACTTTCAATGTAAAGTCAAAACGGATCCGTTTGCATTATCATGAAAAAAAAAAAAAAAAAAAAAAATTTTTTCTTTTTTTTTGTTTTGTTCATGGTAATGCAAACGGATCCGTTCTGAACGGATCTAAGCGTTTGCATATAGCTGCGGATCCGTCTGTGCAGATACCAGACGGATCCGACCTAAACGCAGGTGTGAAAGTAGCCTTATAAGGCAAGAAATCCCACTTATTAAACCTGACAGGGCACACCTGTGAAGTGAAAACCATTTCAGGGGACTAACTCTTGAAGATCATCAAGAGAATGCCAAGAGTGTGTAAAGCAGTAATCAAAGCAAAAGGTGGCTACTTTGAAGAACCTAGAATATGACATATTTTCTGTTGTTTCACACTTGTTTGTTATGTATATAATTCCACATGTGTTAATTCATAGTTTTGATGCCTTCAGTGTGAATCTACAGTTTTCAAGAAAACTCTTTGAATGAGAAGGTGTGTCCAAACTTTTGGTCTGTACTGTATATGGGGATGTGTTGACTTTCCCCTAACAGATGATGTGTGGGGAAATAAGGATTTGACAATACAGCATTTCATCTTGCCCAAGTCCTTTTGTTCTCGTTGAGATATGCCAAAGGTGTGTAAGAAGCTCATTCTCCTCTCCTCATTGAAAACACATGCACACTCTGTCAAACCGAGCATGCACAGGTATGGGGGGGGGGGTCAGGAGGAATAGCTGTCAGCCAAATGAGCATTGGCTGACAGCTATTGAAGGTGTATGGCCATCATTAGGTTTCCTTAATGATGGTCTATGGCCAAGTTTAGATTTACTTAACCACCTCCGGACCGCCTAACGCAGGATTGCGTTCCGGAGGTGGCAGCGCTGCGCAGAGTCACGCATATACGCGTCATCTCGCGAGACGCGAGATTTCGCTCAAAGCCGGCCCGCGCATGCGCATCGCGGGCCGGCAAAATTAAAAGAAGTATTTCGTCACCAGCCTGCCAGCAACGATCATTGGCTGGCAGGCTGGCGATTTTCAAAAAATCCAATCCAAAGTCATATAACAGATCATATTAGTAAATATGATCTGTTATATGGCTTGTCTGCTCCTGTGCTGGTCCTTTTCGTCGGTTGGATCCAGCACAGGAGCAGACTGAACTGTGAGTAGCACCAACACTACACCTTAGCCCCAGATCACCCACCTGCACCCCAATTAACCCTTTGATCACCCCTTTGATCGCCCCTGTCAATCACTAGTGAAAGGAAAAAAAGTGATCAGTGTAAACTGTCACTTTTTTTTTTCACTGGTATTGGCTGTTAGGTTTTAGGGATAGTTTAGGCCCCTTGGTTAGGTAGTTAGCGTCAGTTAGCGCCCACCCCACCGCACCGCAGTCACTTATATTCGCTGAATAGCGTATCGCTAATCAGCATTTGTACTTTTATAGTATCTGTAAGTGATCAAAACTGATCACGGTCAGATCTATAATAGTATTAGTGTCACTTTAGTTTGCCCTCCACCCAAAACGCAGTGTTTGCCCGATCAGGCCTGATCGGTCGCCCACACGTGCGTTCACCCACGCCCGCCCCACCGCAGTGACAAAAAATTATTATTTTTTGATCACTGCACATTCATTTTACACGCACTGCGGCGATAAAAAAATCAGTTTTGATATTTTTTATCAACCGCAGCAGCCTCCGGTACTTCGCTAGCCTCCCCTTTGTAAGACAGGTTTGCTTTTTTTCTTGGGTAGTCTCAGGGAATACCCCTAAATTTAGTAGTCCAAAATGTCAAACAGGGGGTATTCTTCTGAAGAGGCCTACAGGATTCTGACCCAGTCGGATGAGGAGTGGGAACCCTCATCTGACGAATCTAGCGGGTCAGAATATGAACCTGTGGAAAGCAGTGGCTCTCTGACCCAAAGTTCGGACGAGGAGGTGGAGGTCCCTGGCAGCACCAGGCGTACCCGGCCCCATGTCGCTAGACCACAGGTTACGCAGGATCCGCTTCAAGAGCAGCAGAGTGGGGCTGTCGCTGCCGGATCACGTGGTGAGGCATACACCAGCAGCGCAGCCCTTCCTGGACCTAGTACCAGCACTGCCGTACAACATGGTGAAGTAGCGAGCACCAGAAGGGCAGTTGAAGCTGGTACGGTGGCACGTGCAATAGTTACCCCGTCGCAGCCACCGCAAAGACAGGCCCGTAGAGCCCCTAGAGTCCCTGAGGTGCTGGCAAATCCTGATTGGCAGTCACCAACTTCAGCCGCACCAGTAGTTCCCCCTTTCACCGCCCAGTCTGGAGTTCGGGTTGAGACGGCTCAAATCGGTTCGGCCCTGGGATTTTTTGAGCTGTTCTTGACTGCGGAGCTCTTGGACTTAGTCGTGGCAGAGACCAACCAATATGCCACACAATTTATAACCGCTAACCCGGGAAGCTATTATGCCCAGCCTTTCCGGTGGAAACCAGTCCAAGTTTCCGAACTTAAAATTTTTTTGGGCCTTCTCCTCAACATGGGCCTGACAAAAAAGCATGAATTGCGGTCATATTGGTCAACGCACCCAATTCATCACATGCCCATGTTCTCTGCTGCTATGTCCAGGACACGATTTGAGACCATCCTACGTTTTCTGCATTTTAGCGACAATACCACCTCCCGTCCCAGAGGCCACCCTGCTTTTGACCGGCTCCACAAAATTCGGCCCCTCATAGACCATTTCAACCTGAAATTTGCAGATTTGTATACCCCTGAGCAAAACATCTGCGTAGACGAGTCCCTAATACATTTTACCGGGCGCCTTGGCTTCAAACAATACATCCCAAGCAAGCGTGCCCGGTATGGGGTCAAATTGTATAAGCTCTGTGAAAGGGCCACAGGCTATACCCACAAATTTCGGATCTATGAGGGAAAAGATCAGACCCTGGAGCCGGTCGGTTGCCCTGACTACCTGGGGAGCAGTGGGAAGACAGTCTGGGACTTGGTGTCACCCTTATTCGGCAAGGGGTACCATCTTTATGTGGACAATTTCTACACAAGTGTGGCCCTCTTTAGGCATTTGTTTATAGAACGGATTTGCGCCTGTGGCACCGCGCGAACTAGTCGCGTGGGCTTCCCCCAACGGCTTGTAACCACCCGTCTTGCAAGGGGGCAGAGGGCTGCCTTGTGTAACGAAGAACTGCTCGCGGTGAAATGGAGAGACAAGCGTGACGTTTACATGCTCTCCTCCATTCACGCAGACACGACAATCCAAATTGAGCGAGCAACCCGTGTCATTGAAAAGCCCCTCTGTGTCCACGACTATAATGCGCTCATGGGAGGGGTGGACTTCAATGACCAGATGTTGTCTCCGTATTTAGTTTCCCGCAGAACCAGACGCTGGTATAAGAAGGTGTCTGTATATTTAATTCAATTGGCGCTCTACAATAGTTTTGTTCTCTACAGTAAGGCTGGGAGAACAGGATCCTTCCTCAAATTCCAGGAAGAGATCATCGAGAACCTCCTTTACCCAGGAGGTTCCGTGGCCCCATCCACCAGTGTAGTTAGCCGTCTACACGAGCGACATTTCCCCAGTGTCGTTCCTGGTACCTCAACCCAACCGTCACCCCGAAAAAGATGTCGTGTCTGTAGCAGGAGTGGAATAAGGCGTGACACCCGCTATTTCTGTCCTGACTGTGCTGACCACCCTGCCCTATGCTATGGAGAGTGTTTCCGGAAGTACCACACACAGGTACACCTAGCATAGGGATCACATCTCACCAGGACAGGCACACAGGGCTATTAGGGCCCATTCACTCACAGCTGCTGCAAACCTCTCCTTTCACCTGGGATAAAGTGCATAACGTACTTCGCCACATCTTTGGGCGATTTGCGCTTTGCACATTGTCCCATGGGGAAGGAGAGGTTTGTTCTATAAAAGGTAAAAAAAACTAAACAAAAAAAAAATACCGGTAAGTAAAAAAGTTAAATGTTCAGTTAAAAAAGTTTAAAAAAAGTTTCTATGTTCTGTTCAACAGTTAATAAAGTTATTGCTTTGCGGCCTGGTTTTTTCTTTTTTGTTTTGTTTTTTTTACCTTTCAGGTGGACCAACCGATCGACTAGCTGCAGCACTGATGTGCATTCGGACAGAAGCATTGCGCTGCTGTCAGATTACACGCAAGTCGGTGTATGCGGCGCTGCAAGACGAGATTTCTCCTCTGCAGTAAAAGATACGTTTGCCGAGGCATATGAGCTGAGGAGGTGGCGGTGTTCATATACTTTGGCAAACACTTTGTATATATATAAAAAAAAAAATCCCGGCAATGATTTATTCATCCACATCGATTGATGTGAATGGAGAAATCTGGTTTGCCAGGGCATACGAGCTGAAGTGGGTATGGATGTTGGGCGGAGCTCCTATGTCCTGGCAGACGCCTTTCCCCTCCTTTTTCTTTTTTTGGCAGAGATTTTTTCATCCACATTGATCGATGCGAATGAAGAAATCTGTGCCGTTCATTTTTTTCTTTCAGCCCAGAGGCTGAACGGAAAAAAAAAATCTCATTACCCGTATGCTCAATATAAGGAGAATAGCAGAAACTCCTAATGCTGGGCATACATGTAATGATTGCGGAGACCCTCAAATGCCAGGGCAGTACAAACACCCCACAAATAACACCATTTTGGAAAGAAGACACCCCAAGGTATTCGCTGAGGGGCATATTGAGTCCATGAAAGATTGAAATTTTTGTCCCAAGTTAGCGGAAAGGGAGACTTTGTGAGAACAAAATCAAAAAAATCTATTTCCGCTAACTTGTGCCAAAAATTTTTTTTTCAATGAACTCGCCATGCCCCTCATTGAATACCTTGGGGTGTCTTCTTTCCAAAATGGGGTCACATGTGGGGTATTTATACTGCCCTGGCATTTTAGGGGCCCCAAAGCGTGAGAAGAAGTCTGGTATCCAAATGTCTAAAAATGCCCTCCTAAAAGGAATTTGGGCACCTTTGCCCACCTAGGCTGCAAAAAAGTGTCACACATGTGGTATCTCCGTATTCAGCAGAAGTTGGGGAATATGTTTTGGGGTGTCATTTTACATATACCCATGCTGGGTGAGATAAATATCTTGGTCAAATGCCAACTTTGTATAAAAAAAATGGGAAAAGTTGTCTTTTGCCAAGATATTTCTCTCACCCAGCATGGGTATATGTAAAATGACACCCCAAAACACATTCCCCACCTTCTCCTGAGTACGGAGATACCAGATGTGTGACACTTTTTTGCAGCCTAGGTGGGCAAAGGGGCCCACATTCCAAAGAGCACCTTTCGGATTTCACAGGTCATTTACCTACTTACCACACATTAGGGCCCCTGGAAAATGCCAGGGCAGTATAACTACCCCACAAGTGACCCCATTTTGGAAAGAAGACACCCCAAGGTATTCCGTGAGGGGCATGGCAAGTTCCTAGAATTTTTTATTTTTTGTCACAAGTTAGTGGAAAATGATGATTTTTTTTTTTTTTTTTTTTTTCATACAAAGTCTCATATTCCACTAACTTGTGACAAAAAATAAAAATTTCCATGAACTCACTATGCCCATCAGCGAATACCTTGGGGTCTCTTCTTTCCAAAATGGGGTCACTTGTGGGGTAGTTATACTGCCCTGGCATTCTAGGGGCCCAAATGTGTGGTAAGGAGTTTGAAATCAAATTCTGAAAAAAATGACCTGTCAAATCCGAAAGGTGCTCTTTGGAATATGGGCCCCTTTGCCCACCTAGGCTGCAAAAAAGTGTCACACATCTGGTATCTCCGTACTCAGGAGAAGGTGGGGAATGTGTTTTGGGGTGTCATTTTACATATACCCATGCTGGGTGAGAGAAATATCTTGGCAAAAGACAACTTTTCCCATTTTTTTATACAAAGTTGGCATTTGACCAAGATATTTATCTCACCCAGCATGGGTATATGTAAAAAGACACCCTAGAACACATTCCTCAACTTCTCCTGAGTACGGGGATACCAGATGTGTGACACTTTTTTGCAGCCTAGGTGGGCAAAGGGGCCCACATTCCAAAGAGCACCTTTTGGATTTCATAGGTCATTTTTTACTGAATTTGATTTCAAACTCCTTACCACACATTTGGGCCCCTAGAATGCCAGGGCAGTATAACTACCCCACAAGTGACCCCATTTTGGAAAGAAGAGACCCCAAGGTATTCGCTGATGGGCATAGTGAGTTCATGGAAGTTTTTATTTTTTGTCACAAGTTAGTGGAATATGAGACTTTGTATGAAAAAAAAAAAAAAAAAAAAAAATCATCATTTTCCACTAACTTGTGACAAAAAATAAAAAATTCTAGGAACTCGCCATGCCCCTCACGGAATACCTTGGGGTGTCTTCTTTCCAAAAGGGGGTCACTTGTGGGGTAGTTATACTGCCCTGGCATTCTAGGGGCCCAAATGTGTGGTAAGGAGTTTGAAATCAAATTCTGAAAAAAATGACCTGTCAAATCCGAAAGGTGCTCTTTGGAATATGGGCCCCTTTGCCCACCTAGGCTGCAAAAAAGTGTCACACATCTGGTATCTCCGTACTCAGGAGAAGGTGGGGAATGTGTTTTGGGGTGTCATTTTACATATACCCATGCTGGGTGAGAGAAATATCTTGGCAAAAGACAACTTTTCCCATTTTTTTATACAAAGTTGGCATTTGACCAAGATATTTATCTCACCCAGCATGGGTATATGTAAAAAGACACCCCAAAACACATTCCTCAACTTCTCCTGAGTACGGGGATACCAGATGTGTGACACTTTTTTGCAGCCTAGGTGGGCAAAGGGGCCCACATTCCAAAGAGCACCTTTTGGATTTCATAGGTCATTTTTTACTGAATTTGATTTCAAACTCCTTACCACACATTTGGGCCCCTAGAATGCCAGGGCAGTATAACTACCCCACAAGTGACCCCATTTTGGAAAGAAGAGACCCCAAGGTATTCGCTGATGGGCATAGTGAGTTCATGGAAGTTTTTATTTTTTGTCACAAGTTAGTGGAATATGAGACTTTGTAAGAAAAAAAAAAAAAAATCATCATTTTCCGCTAACTTGTGACAAAAAATAAAAAGTTCGATGAACTCACTATGCCCATCAGCGAATACCTTAGGGTGTGTACTTTCCGAAATGGGGTCATTTGTGGGGTGTTTGTACTGTCTGGCCATTGTAGAACCTCAGGAAACATGACAGGTGCTCAGAAAGTCAGAGCTGCTTCAAAAAGCGGAAATTCACATTTTTGTACCATAGTTTGTAAACGCTATAACTTTTACCCAAACCATTTTTTTTTTACCCAAACATTTTTTTTTTATCAAAGACATGTAGAACTATAAATTTAGAGCAAAATTTCTATATGGATGTCGTTTTTTTTGCAAAATTTTACAACTGAAAGTGAAAAATGTCATTTTTTTGCAAAAAAATCGTTAAATTTCGATTAATAACAAAAAAAGTAAAAATGTCAGCAGCAATGAAATACCACCAAATGAAAGCTCTATTAGTGAGAAGAAAAGGAGGTAAAATTCATTTGGGTGGTAAGTTGCATGACCGAGCAATAAACGGTGAAAGTAGTGTAGGTCAGAAGTGTAAAAAGTGGCCTGGTCTTTCAGGGTGTTTAAGCACTGGGGGCTGAAGTGGTTAATGATGATGTGTGGCCACCTTCAGCTCTCCTTTAATGATGGTCTATGGTCAACTTTAGGTTTCCTTAACGATGGTGTATGGCCACTTTCAAGTTTCCATAATGATGGTGTATGGCCACCTTCAGGTTTCCTTAATGATGGTGTATGGCCACTTTCAGGTTTCCTTAATGACAGTCTCAGATAAAGATATGGCAAAGATATACAGAACTAGGGAGAACAGTTAATCCTTTGATTTGCTTTTTACCAAGAGTCAAACAGATTTTGATATACCCCACTGCTGGGCGCTACTCCACTCAACCCATTGGCTACAGAAAGTACCTCCAACAGGACATGTATGATACCAAACCATGTTCACTGTTGGAGTATGGCCATGTATGAGGAGATATCACCGAGCATGTCTAGTGAGTAAAAGTGATTATTATTACATAACATCATGAGAAGTTTCACCATCACCAACTCCTACTCCACCTATAGACAACCAGCATTCTTTAGAATACTGAAGACAAGATGACATGTCAGCATGCTTCATTTTTGATATCTTCACAAGTATGGCTGATGTACTAGATTGGTTAATGACAATACTACTTATATTTACCATATTTGCATATAGGTGGGATCTCTTCTAGTAATATAAACCCAGTTCTAAATTGTTCTACTGGATAGGGCTGAACAAAATACATATTTTACAGACATAATTGAATCTTGTACCGGGAATCATCACCACTAAAAGACTCCTTGTATCCATATTATTCATTAAAACGATGCCCTTCACGGATAATAGTTAGACCCAAGTCCTCTTGACAGGATGGCGAGTGTTTGGTGCTTACTAATCATTGAGACTTTGATCTCATTTAGAGAATGATTAATTACCATGTGTTCGGTGCTTTGGACTTTAATTATTTCCCAGCCCCATGATTTCTTTGTCATTCCTTATCGTAAGTCTTGCTCTACAGGTCACCACTCCGCACATATCAAAGCTATACATCATCTTGTATGGTAACTGTGTCATGTACAAAAGTGAAAACTTTTGATCAAATGTCTTCCATTCTATACGGAGCTGTTCTTGTCTTGTCATCTTGGCTCAACTTTTCCCACACAGATAAAAGGAAGATAAAAATAACTGACATACAGCAAAAGCTGTTCTAATCCTATTATACTGGAAGCATCACCTGATGCCTCACCTTGTTAATCCCGAAACTAGTGTCTTAATGGCAAATCTGGGGTGATGAGCATGGCAGCACAGAGCCCTTATCAGTGCATCAGTCAATGGATATTGATCTCTGGACTTAAAGGGGTTCTCCAAGACGGAACCACCTATTTATATGGCCAGGCAAGGTACAAAACAAGTGTCACTGTGTTCAGTGTGACGAGTCATCTATGCCATCTAGAGGAAAGAAGTGACATACGCCATTATGTCACTTCTTTCCTCTAGACGACATGGTTGCTGGTCTAGGTGTAAAAAGATCACGATAAAGATCTCTGTATTGTCCGTTCAAATTTATGCACATTGCAATTAGGTCACCCGCCTAAGCTATCTTTTAGCTTAACTAAAAATGATTGGGCCCCACAGCAAATTTTTGAACAGGCCCTCCTCCCCCAGCATCTTCTTCGCAACTCCAGTCTCCTATGCAACCCCCACTACTGAGGCTAGTCAAGATCACGCTCTCGGATAAAGCCCGGCAGCCAGTCTGTCCATTTCCTACAGTGTCACTGTATGTAATGTCATTATATAGTACTGTTGATGGGGCCCTCACAATAAAATCTTTTACTCCTCCTTCTAGGTGGGTCCCTTCTGAGTCCGGGCCCCAAAACAGCTGCTTCCCCTATAGCTACACCCCTGCTGTCTTGGTACTGCAAAAACTTCATTACCTTGGCCAATCTCCTTTGACCCGCTATGTCCTTCGAAGACACAGGTGCCCAAATTTTCACACGTTACATGTGTGATCTGACGAGCTGGCATTTAAACTGGGAAGATTCTCAAGTTTGTAGAACGCATTCTTCCGACAGGCAAGTCTCTAAAGAAGGTGGAAATTAAGTCGATATTGACCTGAGTGGTTTTTTTTTTTCACAATGATGCTAATTGGTGGCAGCTTTAGCGTTTCTCGGGATGAATTACGTTGTACAATCATTGCGGCCTTTACGCCATGTGTTACCCATCCTGTCTCTTAATTCTGCACTGAATTCCTTCCGTCTCTCACCGCATTGTTATACCCTCCCCGCTCCCGTCTCCGGACAGCCTTTGTATGAGCAGATGTTACCCATGCTACATAATTTATTTGGTTCCAACTTAATTACACCTTTTAATTAGTAGTCAAAACTCCATCTCCTAGTCAAACACCATTCCCTCTGCACTCCTTTTAAGTCAGTGACCCATTTAATTACAGAATGCTGTTTATGTCTTGCCTCATAGACAGATACAGGATTTTGGCTCTGAGTACAAGAGCAAAAGGTAAATTGGAGAGAAATACGTTTAATTTGTAAGTTTTGTCAGAATCACTGATGTTAGGCCCAGATGGTACAAGTAATTTGTGCATAGCATGAACTCTGATGCAGTTTTCACCTACTCGTATAGCATTTTGTGCAATGCTCTGGTCAGCAATGTAGCAAAGCGTCACCTGCTACTACCCGAGTTGCTTTACTAGTAGGCTAGTATGGGAATTTAGCTATTTAACCCTATGTTCTCTCAACTAAATATAGACTTGAACTTGGTTCCCCCAAATCTTGTGTCCATGTTTTTCATTGCTACCCACCATTGAGGCCATAGTGGCAAACATAAAAGTAATGGTAGTGAAACAGTCCCCAAATCTCACACTGATGATGACATAGTTGTGTAATATTAATAGAGGACCTGTCACTTCTCCTGACAGGTCTTTTTAGTAACTACCTGCATTCCCCATGTTAAAAAAAATTCTGGAGCATCTTTTCATATAACTTTATGTTGTGCTATACTTTTATTATTCCTCCTAGAAGTTTATAAATGAATTATCAGTCCATCGGGGTGTTACCAGTAGGGAGTGTGTCCTGCACAGTCTGTCCTTATCCAATCAGTGCTGCCAATGTCAGACTGTGCAGAGACACACCCCAACTGGTAAGTTCCCTATCAATAGGCCTTTTGGAGTGTGAGGAAAACCGGAGGAAACCCACACAAACACAGTAGAAAATACAAACTCCATGAAGATGTTATCATTGGTAACCTAGGCCCCTAGAACTCTGCAAGGCACCAGTGTTTACCACTGAGAATCCCAAGTTCTGCGAATGGCGACATATAGTCTTATAGTAATATTGTGATGTTACCATTGACCTTTTTACAGAGCTATAATGCTAATTCATAATTAAAATGTCAATTTACAATACACAATTTTAAATTTCTTATATTTATGTAGCTTACCTAACTTTGGGTGATACTTTAGTTGTATGCTCCTATGATTTATTTTTCAAACAAACATTATTCATTTATATGACAACTTATTATCATTATTTGTTCTGTTAATTTATTTAATATGCTTATATCAATTTAGTTGACAGATTTATAGTTTGGTTAATTCATACTGACATAATTTCAGTTTTTAATTAAGAAATTGTCATAAAATGCTATGGGCCACTGAATACAAAACTGATTTTTAGATTAAATAAATTTCTAAGCCAAGACATTGTTTGCTGTTTGTATGTAGATAATTTTCACCACTAGACCAAAATGGCTTGAGAACAGCACAACAGCTTATACAAATCCTAGTTTGAAAGGAATGCTTCATTAGAAAATTACCAGTTTATGTTAAATGTAGTGTTTTTTTTTAATATATTTTCTATCCTATATATTTCTTTTTATTCCCAAATCCTGCAGTTTTTACATTGGCCATAAAGCGCAATAAACGCTGCCCCTTTATGTTCTCTCTTCATTAGTCATCCGATATATATACACTGATGAGCAAAAGGGTAACAATGTTTTGAACTGTTGACTTTCAGGCTCCATATCTCACCATCCACTTACCATCATTTTATAGACAATCATCTTGGCTATCTCATACATAAATTGCACTTGCAACTATTTAGCATATGATTAGTTCTACAGATTCTTGTCTTGTAAACTGCATTGTTACTGTTTTGCTCCTAAAATTCTAAATTTGAATTTTTATTATTTTGTTACTATTTTGTAAATCCACCTTTCAGTACTTCCTGAATCCTTCTGGGCATGCTCTCAATCATATTCTAGCATATTTCGACCGAAATCTGTTCCCAGGTCTCTTCTACTACGAATTCCCAATGTTGGTGCATACTGGTCAACTCACTTGTTCGACTCACTTGAGTACAAATACAGCTTTTTCTTCAACTCTACCCACTGCTCTCATACTCTCAATCATATTCAAGCATGTTTCGACCGAAATCTGTACCCAGGTCTCTTCTACGCGTTCCCAATGTTAGTGCATACTGGTCGACTCACTTGGGTACAAATACAGCTCTTTCTTCAACTCTACCCACAAGTGTTCGATTGAGTTGAAGTCTGAGGACTGTGGGGGCCAATCCAGCACCTCTACCTCATTGTTATTGAACCATTTCTTCGCCAGTCTCGACATATTCTCTGCGTCGTTGTCCTGTTGGAACACTATGTCGTCCTTTTCATACTCATAGTACTCAGGTGTACGAAGCAACTCATCTTGTAGGATAGTCACATATAGCTCAGCATTGAGACCACCATTGATCCTGGTCAAGTATCCAACGCCTTTGGCTGTGAAACAACCCCATATCATCAGGCTTTCTCCACCGAACTCGACAGTTCCTTCAATTTCTCGATTCATTAGCCCCCTTTTCCTTTCCAGACCCATTTTCACTCATCAGAAACAGTCTATTGACTTTCATCTCATCGCTCCAAATCATCAATCTCCAATCTTCTACTGTCCACTGTTCGTACTTTTTGCAAACTCAAGCAGACACTTCTTATGACAATATTGAAGTCAAGGTTTCTTCACCTTTTTTCAGGCCACCATTGCAGACTTGTGTAATACTCGTTGCACAGTGCTTGCATGGATGTCTGTGATCTCACTATTACGAAGCATACGAGTCACCTCCACTGCCGTCTTTGTAGCACCAGAACTTACGGACCTTGTGATGAGCAGACTCGTTGACTCCGATATTTTTCCTGGACGTCCACCTATTGGCTTTGGAATGGATGGACATACTTCGTTTTGTATTCTTCCAACTCACATGATGCAGTTGGCAATTTTCTTGGCCGAGATATCACCATCGATGAGCTGAATGACGCAGTTTCTCTTTTCTTGTGAAATCTTCTTCATGGCTGCTCCTGGATTTAAACCAGTGACCTTTCAACCTAATCATACACTGAGCTATTAGTGAGTCCAATTTATGTATGAGATAGCCAAGTTGATTGCCTATAAAAAAAATGGTAGTTTCACGTTCAAAGCTGTAGTGGATGGTGAGATATGGAGCCTGAAAGTTCAGAACATTGTGTATATTTACTGTGTATGCAGTATCCATGAATTGTAATTGGTGATGGTTATATCTACTCCCCCTCCCTGTACAAGGTCCTGTATACAGGTCACAAAGCATGTTTACAACACATTCCCAGATAAGTCAATGAACTTCTCCTGTTCATTGTATGTAAAGTCCAGATAGATGTTGTATTGCATATCTCTAAATCTTATTAACAGTGGTTCAGGCAAGATGACAACCTCCATAAATATGTAAAGAAAATCTAATTAAAAAAATTCTACTATCCGAAAATAAAAACAGATTAATAAAGGAACGTGTTTCACTATCTGGTTTTAATTAGTAGAAAAATATAGGTAATACTTTCCCTTTAAGTATTAATCTCTTTTCTACCGTACGTGTACAGTGCATGTTGGGTCTATAAAGATGGTGCCCGCTGTCTGCATGTCTGACAGAATGTAGCAATGCCGAGAATGGGGGAAGGAAAGAGCTGATAATGTTAAATAGGTGTATGTAAAAAAAAGTATTGTACATGTGACCGGAGATCCCCTTTAACGTAATAATGTCTGCTTTTAAGGAGAATTAATATAGGATATACTGATCCGAAGCACCAGTGACACAGAACAGGAATCTAAGAATAGAAATCTCACCACTGAAGATCATATATATCATAGAGACATCTCATACTGAGGGGGCCCTTGGAGAGAGTAGGCCCAGTCCAAGTTGTTTCCATTCCATTTTGCCAGAGGACCTGCATTTTTGCAAACAAAGGGTTGGGGAATTGATCCAAATGTCATGAAAAGGCTATGAAAGGGGTAGAAACAACAGTCCCATCTGTCCCATCATAATGGGGGCCATTTCCCATGAATGCCACTGTGACCAGCATGACAGTTTAGCCATAGAAAACTATTTGACCTGTGAGTAATGTTGGCTTTCATCATCTACATTGCTTTATGAGCAGCTCAGCTATATAAACAAGTAACTGCAGATCATTCTTAACTTCTAGACCAAAGAAATGGTTTGAGAACAGCACAAGAACATACAGTAAAATTAGAGATGAGCGAATTTTCAAAAAGTTCAATTTGGCTGAGTCGCCGAATTGTAAAAAAATTGGCTTTTGTGACGAATTACAAAGCGCATTCTTTTTGTAAGTAGCGGGTGCAATTACAGGGAGCCGCGATAGCGCCGCCCCCTTCATTGTACCCCTCAGATGTTGCGTTCATACATGATTGTGGCATCTGAGTGTAAAAACTGTGTAAAATGTACATTTAAAAAATAAATTCAATCAAACTTTACCGCCTCCATTTTCCCACGACGGGCCGGCAGCCGCCATCTTGCTTGAAGTTCTGGCCCGAAATCTTGCGCGTGGTGACTTCATACATCACCACGCACTGGATTTCGTCCGAGATCTTCAATCAAGATGGCGGGTGGCAGCCCATCGCGAGAAAATGGAGGAGGTAAGTATGATTTATTTTTTTGCTTTTTACACTATTTCAGGTTAAATCGATTCGCTAACACGAAGCACGAGGAAATTCGGCTTCGAGGCGAATCGAATTTATCCTGAAATTCGGATCGAATTCCACTTTGTGGGATAAGATTCACTACTCTCTAAATATAACCTAAGTATTAGGGAGCTGAATGGACACATTTTCCCAAATAGAAATATTTGAAGGATTAAAACCCATTATCAAATGTCCTTTCAGGACATTCTGAGTAGATTCAGATCTAATAAAAGCACTGCCTTTTCTAGTATGTAATGTGTGCGTTACACTCCCTTCCTCTATTAAATGGCCTGTATTCATGTACGTAACATAAATGAGACTTTTGCTTGTAGCTGGCAGTGAACTGCTATTAATTGGGATTGAAGGATATAAACCCCACTTAAATGCACTGAAATGAAACCTTCTTGAGTAAGGAAAAGACATCTAAATGACATGTTAAATACAGGACTATGTCTTCTTTTTGCACATCTTTCCTATCATTTCCTTCTCCGTGCCGCTGTAATAACCTTCTGCTGGAATAATTATATGTGCTGATTTCCTGTTACTGGGCAAAACAGAATTTTACTCCTTGCTCTAGAGAGTTACATCTAATTCTACTTACAGTTTCACCAACATCACAGCAGACATGAAGTGTACGCTCATCATATAGATATGTACATTATATGCAATTATATATGTGGCACTGGGAGTCGTTATCTCTAGGGCGACCACATCATATTATACCGTACCTGTTCTTACAACCATGGAATTTGTTATGGGGCCTTTTAGGTTTTTTTGGCTAGGAAAGATGGGATATTCAGGGACCTGCCCCTGTCAATCAAGATGAAAAGGGAGGACCTGCAGAGGAAGCATCCTCAGTGCACTTAACCACTCATTTGCTTATGGATTGTATGTACTTTTTCTCTCCGTATGACCTCATGCACACGGCCGTTGTGCGGCCGTTCCGTGCATTGGGAACCGCAATTGTGGTCCCCAATGCACGGGCAACATCCATGCAGCGGGCCGGACCCATTCAACTTGAATGGGTTTGTGGTATGTCCGCACCATGAAAAAATATGACATGTCATTTTTTTTGCGGTGCGGAACCACAGAAAGAAACACCGCGGTGTTCCGTTCCGTGACTCCATTCCGCATCTCCGGAATTGCGAACCCATTCAAGTGAATAGGTCCGCATCCGTGATGCGGGGTGCACATGGCCGGCGGCCGTGGATTGCCAACCGGCCGTTTGCGGGCCGCCCAATGGCCGTGTGCATGAGGCCTATCACTGAGTATCACTCAGTATCATTACATTCGGATGACCTAACCCTACTTGGTTTAAAAGTTAATCTCTTTAAAGGGGTTGTCCAAGTGTTTAATACTGATACAGTATCTGTTGGTGGGGGTCCAGACACCAGGGGCGGACTGGGAAGTTAAAGTGGCCCTGGAAAAGAAAAAACTAAAAGTGGCCCCAAGTTGTAGACGAGTCCATATTGACAGAAGGCAGAGAAACACAAGTAGGCAGGGCCAACACAAGCCAAAGTATGCAGGGATAACTGAAGTAGACGGTGCCAGCAATACCGTACTGCAGTGCAAAATACGGACCCAGCAAAACCAAATATCAGAGTGCAGCATACAATATTACCCTATCACCTAAGAGTTGCCCCCATGAGTATTGGCCCACCAGGAAATTTCCTTGTAAGGCTCTATGGCCAGTCCGCCTTTGTCTGGCACCTCCACCGATCAGCTGTTTGAAGAGGCCACAGCGTTCCAGTGAGGACAATGGCCTCCTTGCAGCTTACTAGACACAGCACTGCCTATTGGATCACGGTTGAGATTGGTATTGCAGCTCAACCTTATTCACTTGAATGGGACTGAGCTGCGCCCAGACAATGTGACCAATGAAAGTGACATCACTGGGCTAGGAAAAGGCTGCAGGGCTCACTGGAGCGTCACATACTCTTTAATCCCTTCCCTACCGCCCAACGTAAAAATACGTTGGCGGTCAGGCATTTAAAAATGGCACCCGCTCCACTCAACCACCGGGTGCGTGCTGTTTCATACTTTTAACCTTTCAACCTTTGAACCAGTGGCGTACCGCCCATAGAGGCAGACCACGCCACTGCTATGGGGCCCGCGGCACTGGGGGGCCCGTAGCGCAGAGAAGGCCCCGCCCACACTACTTGGCCCCGCCCACTCATTACCTGCCCTCGACGCACAGACCCCCCCCCCCTTGACCTGAGACTGATCCTCTGTCTGACGCTGACCTCAGTGTCTCAGACGTCACGTGACCTGACCTCCTCCTGACCCGGACCGTCTGCCGGGCCCGGAATCAGGATCAAACCAGCCTGCATGTGGCGCTCGAGCCGCTGGCCAATCAGCACAGGCAACTCTCTGTTGAGGCAGCTGCTGATTGGCCAGTGGGGCAAGGGGGCGGGCGAATCGGCTCGAACTTCGCTGTCGGCCGTCACCTCACCAGTGCCTGCCTAGTGCCTGCCCTGCAACTTCTGCGCTGTCCTCCTACTGTAGTTCTGTGTGCGATCTCATCCATTCATCCGGCCGGGCTGAGTGATCGGGTGCCACCGTGCCAGGTAGGCAATGTTACTAGTTCTCCCCCTGCTGCCCTCTCTGACCCCCCCTTACTGCTGTCCTCCCCTCCCCTCCCCCCGGGCCCCGGCGATGCTGCAGGGTCCGTGTCCCCAGCTGGAGGTGACATTTCCCCAGCAGACACGTCCAGGTCACTGACACAGTAGTTCTCCCCCTGCTGCCCTCTCTGACCCCCCCTTACTGCTGTCCTCCACTCCCCCCGGCGATGCTGCAGGTTCCGTGTCCCCAGCTGGAGGTGACATCTCCCCAGCAGACACGTCCAGGTCACTGAGACAGTAGTTCTCCCCCTGATGCCCTCTCTGACCCCCAACCCCCCCCCCCCCCCCCACTGCTGTCCTCCCCTCCCCCCGGGCCCCGGCGATGCTGCAGGGTCCGTGTCCCCAGCTGGAGGTGACATCTCCCCAGCAGACACGTCCAGGTCACTGACACAGTAGTTCTCCCCTGTCGTGACTGTCAGACTGAGCAGTGTGCTGCATGCATGCACCGGCTGTGTCCCTGGCTGGTAGCGCCTGGGCCTGGCCTGAAGTAAGTCACAGTCTGGGGCCTGGGGCTGGGCCCCTCTATGTTTGGGGCCCGGGGTCTCCTCTGGCTCTGCTCTGCCTCCTTCCCTTAAGTTTCATCCTATGTCCAGGCACTGGGCTGGGTGGGCCCCCCTCTATGTATGGTGGGGCCGTGGGGGTCTTTTTTGGCTCTACTCCTCCTTCCCTTGCATCCTCTGTCCAGGGACTCCAGGCACTGGGCCCCTCTATGTTTGGGGGTCTCCTCTGGCGCCGCACCCCTCCTTCCCCTGCATTCTCTGTCCAGGCACTGGGCCCCTCTATGCTTGGGGGTCTCCTATGGCTCCGCTCCCTCCTATCATCCTCAGACTTGATGTAAAGTGTCATCCTTTCACTTTTTTTTATTTAATGGGGGTGTGGCATGGGAGGAGCCAGGTCAGGAAGTGGGAGGGGCCATGGTGGGTAGTGGGCGGGGTTAAGGGGCCCAATTCAGATTTTTGCTATGGGGCCCAGTGATTTCTATGTACGCCTCTGCTTTGAACCCTTCAGATGCGGTGGTCAAAAGTGACCACTGTATCTGAATGTGGTAAAACCCAGAAGCACGTGCTTCAGGGTGTGCTCCCGGTGAGGACTAAATGGTGTGGGTCTAAGGATCCAGAGCCTCCAATGATCAACCTCTGATATACATAGTATCTATGAAGCATCCATAGGCAAATTTTCTTCCACCTACACCTTGCTGCTCGGTAATAACTTATAGTCTGTAGAACATGGGGACATCAGGACTATCTTTACAGTCATGGTTACACAATTGCTCATATTTTAAATTATAGAGATGATGGCTTGTCATTGAAAGTGTAGGACAAGGCATGTTAGCTGGTAGCTCCTGAAAAGAGAATATGTGGCTATTCACAATTTGCGTACTTTATGACCTTGAAATATACCTCACCTGCAAAACTCGATCTCATTTTTCGATGAGAAGGTCACATTTACACCCTTGCTTATAAACATAGCTGCATTTTTCAAGCACATAATGTACTGGAGCAGCACATGTACTAAATGAAAGGTCCAAGCTTTCTATATACACTCTACATGTTAACTCTTCCAAGTTCTGCATGTGAGAATTTCTTTTTTGCTCTGCTAATACTCAACCCTGGGGTTATCTCCTGGGGGAAAAAAGCCGCTGTGAACGGCAAATTCAAGAAATGTATACCCATTAAAAGGAAGACCTTTATCTGACTTCAATATCCGAGGAATGCCATAAGCTGAAAGAATATGTTTTCCAGAGCTAGTATATTCCTAGCAGAAGAAGTGGATAAAATAAGTGTGCAATATCAGGATATCTTGAGTACCTATCTATGAGGACAAGGATATATTAGCCATTGGCTAGCCAGCCATAAATAACAACTGCTATTTCACGCCAGACAGTTGTAGGTAATGGAGACATTTGAAAAGGTTCAGGCTTTGAAGTAATGGTAACAAGCTGACAAGCTGAGAAATGCTATTATTATGTCTTTTACAAATACATCCCAAGAAAGGATTTTATGTAACAGCAGTGTCAGGGCACCTTTTTGAACAATGTTTATCATTAAAGTGTACCTATCATTTCAATCCTCTTTTCTTAATTCAGTACCTGTTATCTTAACCTTCAAATGTGTAATATATTGTCTATTTAAAAGTATTTCATAAATCCTCCTTATCTGTTCTCCCTTTTGCGGTTGCTACGGTCTTATTACGCCCAAACATATCTTCTATTGTCAGGCATAATCCATAGACTGACTCACTGCGTACATCTACGGATCGCTTCCTGTTGGCAATGCAATGCGCGCTCCCGCGCACTGTCTGCAGAGCTCTCTCAGTACTGATGCGTTGCAGCAGAGAATTATGGGAAGTGAGGGCAACATCAGAAGAGCACTGCATATGGGCAACAGCTGCACTACAGTCCCTCCCAGTGGGAGGGTGCTGCCCGAGCAGCAGCGCCTGGCCCAATGTCTCTGCAAGGAAGGAGAGCTGTGATTCTCTTAGGAGAAAGGACCTTTGATGACATCATCACCCAGTAACATATCGATATCGGTCACATGGCTATGAGGTAATCAAAGGTCCTTTCTCTCTATCAGGAGTGTTGCTGCAGGAAGTTTGTCATAATTGTGGGGCTTTTTTGTGAAGATTACATCAGGAAAAGGTGACAGGGGCTGTTATGCTAATATACTGTAAGCTACTGTATAGTGTGTGGTGCTGTATAGTGTGGGGTGCTATACTGCTCTACTGTATATTGTGGGGTGCTGTATAGTGTGGGGTGCTATACTGCTCTACTTTATACTGTGGGGTGCTGTATACTGTGGGGTGCTATACTGCTCTACTTTATACTGTGGGGTGCTGTATACTGTGGGGTGCTGTATACTGTATGCTATAGGATGCTACACTGCATACTGTGGGGTGTTATACTATGTATTGCATACTGTGGGGTACTATATACTGTGGGGCGTTGTATACTGTGGGGTGATGTATACTGTGGGGTGATATACTATATACTGCATACTGTTGGGTGTTATACTATGTATTGCATACTGTGGGGTACTATATACTGTGGGGCGTTGTATACTGTGGGGTGCTGTATACTGTGGGGTGATATACTATATACTGCATACTGTTGGGTGTTATACTATGTATTGCATACTGTGGGGTACTATATACTGTGGGGCGCTATACTATATACTGCATACTGTGGGGTGCTGTATACTATAGGGTGCTATACTGCATACTGTGGGGTGCTGTATACTGTGTATTGCATACTATGGGGTATTGTATGCCAGGGCTGTGGAGTCGGAGTTGGAGTCGAGGAGTCGGAGTCGGAGGCAATTTTGGGTACCTGGAGTCGGAGTCGGCAAAAAATGAACCGACTCCGACTCCTACTAGATTTAAATTGGAATAAAATAAAAGCAAGTTTAAATGTCCCAATTCACAAAAAGTTATAATTAATTACCCTATTTTTCGCCCTATAAGATGCACCTGCCCATAAGACGCACCTAGGTTTTTGAGGAGGAAAATAAGAAAAAATATATTTTGAACCAAAAGGTGTGCTTTTGGTGGGTTTTGAACTAATGGTGATCTGTGGATGTCACTGTTATGGGGGGCATCTGTGGATGTCACTGTTATGGGGGGCATCTGTGGATGGCACTGTTATGGGGGACATCTGTGGATGGCACTGTTATGGGGGGCATCTGTGGATGGCACTGTTATGGGGGGCATCTGTGGATGGCACTGTTATGGGGGGCATCTGTGGATGGCACTGTTATGGGGGCATCTGTGGATGGCACTGTTATGGAGGATCATTGTGGGGGCATCTATGGATTGCACTGTTATGGGGGTATCTGTGGATGACACATATATAGCATCTTATCTTATGTGTCATCTACAGATCCCCCCCCCCCATAACAGTGTCCCTGTGTAGTGAATGGGGGCCGGCATCTGTTTCTGTAATGGCAGCGGGGCCCTGTGCCTGCTTCATTCATAAAGTGGGCGGAGCAGGCGCGAGACGTAGTAAGCTACGCTACGAGCGCCCACCCGGCCTCCTGACTGCCAAGAAGTTAGTAGTAAGTAGTACAGCGCTAGATTTAAGATGATTGGAATACTTTAACAATACCCACAAGTTAGATATGATTACTGTATACTACAGTGAGCGGGGCCCGGTGTAGTAGAATACAGTGACTGCACCGGGCCCAGCTGGCATTACAGAAACAGACGCCGGCCCCCAGCCCCTCCTCCCTCTCAGCCTATTCACCGTACGGTCGCAGCATTCGCCCCATAAGACGCACTGCTATTTTTCCCCCACTTTTTAAAAAAATACGGTACTTCTCTACTGTGAGAATAAAGGCCAATGCATGCAGTGCGTCACGTTACCGCAAAACGAACACGTTAAGTGACCATGAATAAGCATGCTTTTCATATGCTTCACTATATGGCACGCAACACACAGTTAAGGAGCGGCAATACTTATACTTTCCATTGTGTTGTGTTCCGCTGTTACAAGGAACGCAACGCCCATGGTTAACCGAGCCTCTCACTGATAACTGATTAAGTAAATATGTTTTTTGCAGGACTAGACACTTGTATAAGTGAAGGGAATGGATAGTCAATAGTTCAAGACAGAAGCTGTAAACCATTTGAAAAACTGCTTTCATTCAGCTAAGGCTATAAAACCTTGTAAACTCAGATTGTTAGCTTAAACTTTAAACATGACTATGGGATTCTACTAGGGAAATCAGGTTTTACAATAAATGCCCCGTCATGGATCCTCCCACTGCCCGATCTTCAGCAGAAGATCAGCACACAAAGGAGAAGGCAGCAGCTTCCTAGCCAGTAGTTCTGTGGTAATGACATGTATGTTGCCTTTCTTTCCTTCAAGGGATGTATAAAATACATTCGCATATTAAATACAGAGGAGTCGGAGTCGGGGAGTCGGAAGTACCAAAAACTGAGGAGTCAGAGTTAGAGTCGGAGCATTTATCTACCGACTCCACAGCCCTGCTGTATACTGGGCGGTGTTATATACTGTATACTGTCACCACTCATCCCTCTATTGCTTCCTTTTCATTGATTAATCGCATTGATTATATGGTTTAGGGTCAGCACTGACGATAGCCGTCCTCTAAAAGCGCTTCATACGCTGCCTCCAAAATGTTTTCCAGATCCCTGGCATCCTCAGGGGTAATGGGCAATGACACTATATACATGGCATCGTTTTCTTTAATATTTGCCAGAAAATAATAAACATGGGGCACAACACGAAAGAGGGGACGGTCGGGGCAAATGGACAGAGGCCCAAGATGGGTAAACAGCCCCCGGCCTATGATATACTTAATCCGCCCCTGCGTACGCTCTCTCATGCCTATCTCACTTGTATGCTCGCCACCGGCCACTGCTCACCTTCCAGGTGGGAAAACCTTCCATCTTCCTTGCAGCTGCCAGTGCTCCAGTGCTCCTGAGCAAGAAAACAGCTGTGCGGCCTGTGCCTTCTAGTGAAGTGACCACTTTACCAGTGTTGTGTGTGTCTGCAGATACACTGCGTGCAGAATTATTAGGCAAATGAGTATTTTGACCACATCATCCTCTTTATGCATGTTGTCTTACTCCAAGCTGTATAGGCTCGAAAGCCTACTACCAATTAAGCATATTAGGTGATGTGCATCTCTGTAATGAGAAGGGGTGTGGTCTAATGACATCAACACCCTATATTAGGTGTGCATAATTATTAGGCAACTTCCTTTCCTTTGGCAAAATGGGTCAAAAGAAGGACTTGACAGGCTCAGAAAAGTCAAAAATAGTGAGATATCTTGCAGAGGGATGCAGCACTCTTAAAATTGCAAAGCTTCTGAAGCGTGATCATCGAACAATCAAGCGTTTCATTCAAAATAGTCAACAGGGTCGCAAGAAGCGTGTGGAAAAACCAAGGCGCAAAATAACTGCCCATGAACTGAGAAAAGTCAAGCGTGCAGCTGCCAAGATGCCACTTGCCACCAGTTTGGCCATATTTCAGAGCTGCAACATCACTGGAGTGCCCAAAAGCACAAGGTGTGCAATACTCAGAGACATGGCCAAGGTAAGAAAGGCTGAAAGACGACCACCACTGAACAAGACACACAAGCTGAAACGTCAAGACTGGGCCAAGAAATATCTCAAGACTGATTTTTCTAAGGTTTTATGGACTGATGAAATGAGAGTGAGTCTTGATGGGCCAGATGGATGGGCCCGTGGCTGGATTGGTAAAGGGCAGAGAGCTCCAGTCCGACTCAGACGCCAGCAAGGTGGAGGTGGAGTACTGGTTTGGGCTGGTATCATCAAAGATGAGCTTGTGGGGCCTTTTTGGGTTGAGGATGGAGTCAAGCTCAACTCCCAGTCCTACTGACAGTTTCTGGAAGACACCTTCTTCAAGCAGTGGTACAGGAAGAAGTCTGCATCCTTCAAGAAAAACATGATTTTCATGCAGGACAATGCTCCATCACACGCGTCCAAGTACTCCACAGCGTGGCTGGCAGGAAAGGGTATAAAAGAAGAAAATCTAATGACATGGCCTCCTTGTTCACCTGATCTGAACCCCATTGAGAACCTGTGGTCCATCATCAAATGTGAGATTTACAAGGAGGGAAAACAGTACACCTCTCTGAACAGTGTCTGGGAGGCTGTGGTTGCTGCTGCACGCAATGTTGATGGTGAACAGATCAAAACACTGACAGAATCCATGGATGGCAGGCTTTTGAGTGTCCTTGCAAAGAAAGGTGGCTATATTGGTCACTGATTTGTTTTTGAATGTTAGAAATGTATATTTGTGAATGTTGAGATGTTATATTGGTTTCACTGGTAAAAATAAATAATTGAAATGGGTATATATTAGTTTTTTGTTAAGTTGCCTAATAATTATGCACAGTAATAGTCACCTGCACACACAGATATCCCCCTAAAATAGCTAAAACTAAAAACAAACTAAAAACTACTTCCAAAAATATTCAGCTTTGATATTAATGAGTTTTTTGGGTTCATTGAGAACATGGTTGTTGTTCAATAATAAAATTAATCCTCAAAAATACAACTTGCCTAATAATTCTGCACTCCCTGTACACTGCCGCCAAGGTGCACTGTGGTGTGTGGCAATTAGGAGTGGTGCAGACAGGCACAGTAGCACTGTGGTGTGTGGCAATTAGGAGTGGTGCAGACAGGCACAGTGGCACTGTGGTGTGTGGCAGTTAGGAGTGGTGCAGACAGGCACAGTGGCACTGTGGTCTGTGGCAGTTAGGAGTGGTGCAGACAGGCACAGTGGCACTGTGGTGTGTGGCAGTTAGGAGTGGTGCAGACAGGCACAGTGGCACTGTGGTCTGTGGCAGTTAGGAGTGGTGCAGACAGGCACAGTGGCACTGTGGTGTGTGGCAGTTAGGAGTGGTGCAGACTGTGCCAGTGGAACTGTGGCATAGCAGTGTGCAGGCAAGAGGCAGCAGACAAGACAGACTAGAGAGGTATTTTTTCAGTTAAGGGCTTTGCTGCTTTAAATTTTCAATGAGGAGGGAGGGGTGTTGAGGAGTCACAAGGCTGCTGCCACCCAGTGCCAGGGCAGAAATTTACAAGGGGCCCAATTATGGATGGGAAAGGACCAGGCTTATTAACCTGTAGGATACCAGTGCCGTACCTGTACGGCGCCGCAGGACGTGACTTGAGTCCCAGCGCTGTACTGGTATGGCGGTCTGATCGGGCAGGTGCAGGAGCTGTGCCTGTCCGATCAGCGGCATGGGTCTGGCTGTCACTGTCAGCTGAGCCCCTGCTATCAGGGCACGGTGCACCGGCATCAGTGAAAACTTCAGCCCGCTCTATAAAAATATAACATGATCCGTCCCGTCAGGTGAACCTGTAAAAAATATATATATATAAAAGCTGTGCAAAAACTGCCGTTTTTCTTCACCATCCTTCACAAAATATGTAATACCAAGCTTACATTGTATTTTCATGGTGACAGATTCCCTTTAAATTTTCATTTGCCAGCAATTTTCTGTTTACTCGCGATAAAAAATGTTATTTCAAACAAAATAAATATTTACATGTAAAAATAAAGTTTCTTATGGTTTCGGTGGGGGGAAGGGGGGTGCCACAGAAAGTACCCGCCCCGGGTGCCAAATACCCTAGGCACACCACTGGTCCCTCCCCCTTAGAGCAGAAACGTAGATATTGTGGAGATGGAGTAACGGAAACTATGAAATTAGACATGTCCAGAAAATGGTGTTTGCAATGAATAGGAAGGAAAGGCTGAGCGTCGAGAAAAAGGATGTATAGAGGTAAGTTTGTGGAATGAAATTGATAGGTACACTTTAAGAGCAGCAAGAAATTCAGAACCGCTGTCTCAAAGAACAGCAATAATGGTCAAAACAGTATCCAATGATTATTCATCTGTTTTATGTAACAATGTAACACAATCTTCAATTTGGGTTCTGTATACTTTTTGATCTACAATTTCAGTGAGCTTAAAAGCCGCAATGAGGTCCCTGTACTGGAAACCGCGGTGGTCACACAGCCAGCGTTTTGTTACACTGCATGATTGTTGCTATAGCCTTGAAACCAGATTTTTGCTTTTATTGCTTTAGTGGATCTAATATCTCCTTTGATTTTCTGTCTAGACCGCCTATGTGTCTCTGTGGTTATACAGGCTGCAAACAAAACCTGTGTATTCTGATCCTGCAGTCATACTCTTCCATATGTCCCCTACATCTTACTAGTGTGACTACAGAATCAGACAACACATGTGGCATTTGTAGTCTGTAACTATGGAGACACTTTGTTCTGCATAGGAGCTGGAGACTCAAAATGGAAGATGTTCAATATATTGGAGAAATATGAAAACAATTGCATGTTGTGGTTGCACAGGAAGGCTCCTGCTACAAATGCACGTATGTGAAGTTACGTTGTTTAAAGGCAAAGTCTTTTACTATTTACAGCCCCAATCTAGTCCCAGGAGGACCTTCCAACTACATGTGTGATGTTAGGCACTAGGCACAAGACACTACTCTACCATCAACCATCAAACTCTCTCCTGGACACTCTGTCTCCTGAGCACCATACTTGACGTGCCCCTCTTTGGGCTTTGACTCTTCTTTGCCTCAATGGTGCGATTCCTTTTACCACTGCCTCTTCTTAAGGGGACCTGGCCACCACTTAACACTTTGGTAACTAAAGTTTGGTTACCTTTGTCTGTAGCCATCTTATATACTGCTTGAAAAGTGTTTTTCAAAGTCTGTGGCCTCTACTTGGTCACCTAATTCGAAACAGTTGTTATATACAGGGTGAGTCAAAAGTCTCATGACTCTCTTTTATCTTAGAAACAAAAGGAAAAATGAAATATCTGAATACCCCAGCAAGTAATGGATGAGGGGGGTCTATCTTTTAGGCTATGTCTGGTACATGGCCACCATCTTGAAAGCCGTCATATTGGATCAAGGGCAAATTTTTCCAATGGGAAGTGGGTCATGTAGCATATCAAAGAAGACCAGACGTTTCTCAGAAATCGATCGCCGTAATCAGATTTGCAATATCTCTTGTGGTTCAAAAGTTATCAACACAGAAAATTCAAAACTTCAAAGTTCAATGTTAGCATCAGGCACAAGACATTGAACACGTCAAATAGCTGTGCATCACAGGGAACATTCCCAGTTGCAACTTTCTGTGTTCATAACTTGGCTAACTTGTTACAGGAGGGAGGGTTTATCAGTGACTGACAGCTATCTCTGTATACACACAATGCTATCAATCACGAATTACCTCTCCTTCCTGTACCGATAGTTGTTCATAGGAGTTATAAAAATCAAAGATATAAATGTATAAAATGCAGATTTTAAAGGAGTTGTCTCATCCGACACAATGGGGGCATATTACTAGGATATGCCCCCATTGTCTAATAGGTGCGGGTCCCACCACTAGGATCCGCACCTATATCCCAATTGGAGCCCTGAAAGTGGTGGAGGGCGCCCGGCGCATGCACAGCTGACCTCCATTCATTTCTGTGGAGCCGGCGAAAATAGCCGTGCGCTGGCTCGGCTATTTACATCGGGCCCATAGAAGTGAATGGGAGCGGTGGCCGGTCCTGCACTGTGCACTCCCATCCACTTCTATGGGGAGAGCCCTTGGTGGTGGCCGGACCGGAGTCCTCTAGCCACCACTTTGCCCACTCCGTTCTTGATATTGGTTCAGATCAGGTCCCGGCGGTGGAACCTGCACCTATCAGACAATGGGGGCATATCCTAGCGATATACCCCCATTGTCTCAGAAAAGAATACCCCTTTAATGGACCTTTGCCCACAAAAATATAGATCAATCCACTCGTCTTTTTCTTCTCTATCACATGGTGCTTTCAGATTGCGCTGCATTTTGTGGTGACAGGTCCTCTTTAATTTGCTTTTCTCAATCACCAGTGTACCCCACTCCCAACCTCCTCCAGATGATCCTATCGTTGCATTATAGGTCAGAGTGGATGAGCACAATGAGGTTACATTCGCCACTAGACTGAAGGTGAAGATTTTTCTCGTTGTAAATAAAAACTGATTTCAATACTATAGTTAGTATCCTTCCAATTTATTTCTGCAAAAACAAGAAGGTTATAGACAAAGAGATTAAACATGATACAGTCATAGGCCGGGAAAATGAGATTGCAAAAACTTTGAGACAGATACCGCATCGCGGGATGAACAACCCGTACAATATGGACTGACAGGCAGATCGAAGCACAGAAAATATAAAAGTGGCTAATCTACAAAGATAAAACTGCAGACCTAAAGCACCGTGACAGATGGCTCCTCGATGAAGACAGATGAAGGAACAATGGCTCACTGTGTATGATTTATTCTCTTTTTATTTTATGGTACAAAACTCTGAGGCTTTCAGCCTTTTACCTGTGTCAGAAAGATGAGACTGGGTCAGTTAACCCCTAACCTCCCACTCTGTAAGGTCAAATACTAAAACCATTCTATGTCTCTACATTGAAAAACGGATTCGCTCTAAAGTAATCTCCTAAAGTTAACATTTACTTAAAGAATGCTCCAATGGATTAATTATCTTCTGATTGATTGTTGTGACCCAGAAATAGGTTTTATATCTGAAAATACCAGCACTGGGTGTCTGGTGTCTGGATTTTCTAATGTTGCACCAGGGGCGGCCTGGGAACTTAAAGTGGCCCTGGAAAAAATACTAAAAGTGGCCCCGTTTTGTAGTTGGGTCCAAATTGAAGGAAGGCAGGTCCAGCAATACCATGCCCAAAAACTTCCACTGGCCAGCCATGAGGAGGACTCAGGCAGCCCCCTGGGCATCGGCCCACCAGAAAATTTCCCTGTATGGTCTATGGCCAATCTGCCCCTGCGTTGCACCATTAGTAGTGGTGGTGGTGGAAGAAGGACAACAGGGTTAAATTAATCTAGGGGGCAACAAATGTAGAAAATACCTTGGTCCATCTGGGACATTGATGGCATATTGCCAGGATATGTCATCAATGTCAGATAGGTGCAGGTTCCACCTCTGGGACCGACTCCTTAACAGAACTGGGCCCCCAAATTGAAGGATAACACGCCACGTAAGCGCTGCTATCTCTCCATTCACCACTATTTTCCAAACTCAAATAGCGGTGAACAGAGCGTGGCCACACATGCGCGGCTGCGCTCTGTTCACCCTGCGGGTCCCGTTCTGTAGATAGAAGGGGGTCCCAGAGGTGGAACCCACACCTATCTGACATTGATGGCATATCCTGGCAATATGCTATAAATGTCACAGATAGAAATACTCCTTTAAGGCTACTTGACCATGTTGCTCTTTTGTATGCAGAAAATCTGCCTGAAATCTACATAAAAAACTGCATGAAAAGTGCACATAAATCAGCACAATTTATCAGGGTTTTTGTGTGGGATTATGTTCTGCTATTGTAGACGTTCACGTGATTATGATTTTGAATTAAGTAGCATATACATAGGGAGCTATAGGGATCCATGGTGACATGCAGCTAGAGTCTTCATGATGCCTTGGATACCCAACACACAGATGGGCAAAGGGAGCAATAAGTCAGTGATCCATTTCTACTGTTGCTGCCATTAACAGCAGCATAGTTTGCACAGTTGGACGGACCCAACAGAATAGTGGGTTGACAAAAGAAAACAAAGGCTTTTTATTTGAAGGACTTGTCCCACAAAAAATATTTTACAGTTTTCAAACCAGCACCTGGATCTGAATACTTTTGTAATTACATGTAATTAAAATTTTATTATAGCTACTGAGTTCTTCAATAAAAACCTCTTTATCTGTATAGCGCCACCTGCTGTTTGCTCTTTTTCTAATTTCTTTGTCCTGCTCACTGAGATGGAAGCATATGCTCAGTTCCATCCTTCAACTGCCACCAGCGGCAGACGAAAGAACACACTCCCTGAAAATGGACATGCCCCCTAAGCTGACAGCCTGAAATAAATGTTGCAGAACAATTGGAGCAATGAATGGGGGGATCTCTGGATCCATGTGGTTCTAGCTTTGTTAAAAAGAGGTTGTCCTGTACTAGATTATGTATGATTTTTATTTTTTACATTATTCATGGGTAGCCCCTTTAAAACATTGAAGGAGACATATCAAAATTGGTGTAAAGTAGAACTGGCTTAGTTGCCCATAGCAACCAATCATATTCCACCTTTCATTTTCCAAAGGAGCTCTGAGAAATGAAAGGTGTAATCTGATTGGCAGTTTTCATTTTTACCAGTTTTGATAAATCTTCCCAATTGTATCCTAAACTTAAATTTTTTTTTTACTTTCCCACTAATTTAGGCAAAAGCTGTGATTACTGGTACAGGGGCATAGCATGGGGAAGGCAGGAAGGACAAGGAAGAAGGGCAGCGCCATCACAGTAACAACATAAAGATATACAATCAGCTCACTACCCCGGCAGACATCTAACATACAGAACGCCTCTGTCACCTGAAATCAGAGATGATTGGTATGAGGGTCCAGGGTACAGCATCAACCAAGATGCTGCTGGCGACTGGTGGTCACTTCTGAACCACTTTCATTTAGGGTAAAGACCCACAAAGTTGCTACTGGACAGTTGCAATGAGACCAAAAACAATGCCGAGCTGCATGACGGCACGTGCGATTTACCCACTGGTTTGGTTGTAAAACAGCTTTACCTGCAGAAAGGAACCAACAGCCCTGATGCTCGTAAGCTGTGTAAAAAACAAACAAAAAACTGCAGTCCCATAATTCCCAAGGCGTTGCCCTGTTTCTGGCCGCCAGTCCCCGCCAGACTAGAAGTGGCCTCACTGGCTTGGTCTTATGACCTCAATGGTCCCATTTGTTGGAAGGACACATCACTAGCATGTCACTAGCAGTGATTGGCAGCAGTAGTCATGGTACCACTTTCGGTCAAATGGGGGCCGCGAACTGTTCAGTGGTGTGAAAATGGCAGAACCACAGAGAAGTGAGTTGCTTTTTTCCTTTTTTTCAGTTGGTTGCAGATTACACTGCCAAGTCATAGAACCCCTTTAGACTTCAAATCAGGGTGGATGGGTGTCACGGCGGGGCGTGGGGAAAACCTCCCGCTGTGCAATGGCGGTGGCTGCTAGCCAGATAGCAGGGAACAGGGAGCAAGTCACCTCCTAATGTAACCCTAGGTTCTCCCTAGACTCCTAGCGCATGAGCCGCCTCAGATGGTAAGGGGGCTCATGCTCACCGACCTAGGACCCTGAGAATCCCTGCTGTGTCATAATCCTGAAGACAGGGCAGAGACCACCCATTCATCCTTCACCACGGATGAATGGTGTCTCCTGAAGCCCAGCAACTGACCACCAACTAGACAGGGCCACAGCCGAACGACAGGTAAGTACATAAGACAAGAAAACCTATAAAAGGACACTGAGAACTACTAAGCTAAAAAATATTATTTTATTGAGTATGTAGTTAAAAAACATATACAAAGGGATGACCGACAAATGCAAAAAGTGCAGTACAATCCTGGGAGAGTTTATCAAGTACAACAGTATGATAAGGTAAGTGACCTAAATGTAGGCGCCTATAAGTAGAAAAACTACTATATAAAATATATATTGAAAAGGAGTATCCACTGTTGATGAGAGTGCAAGTAGTAGCATTAAATGTAAAGTGCAAGTGCATGCTATATAGTATAAGCAAAAAAAGAGAAATGGCAACTCTCCAATGTGGGTCTTTTAAATATATATATGTATCTATTCAGCCAGGTACAGCAAACAGTAAAGTGCATGTGCAAGCTGCAAAAAATAATAGAAAAGACATAACCAATGTTGGTTCAAAAGGCAGAAAACCGCAAGAAGTAACATCAACCATGCGGTCTGAAAAAGCAAGGTCACATACCGTATATAAAAGGTAGCAAATCCACAGGAAGACTGCACACCCCGACGCGCGTTTCGATTTGAAACCTTCCTCTGGGGGTACAGCCTTCCCACTGGAGAGCTCGTATTTGAATGCATATACCACCAATCCGAGTGCCCTGATCAAGCATGTGATGCCCGGGAGGCTATTTATTCTGAGGCACAGGTGGACCGCACAATGGCCAATTGCGCGAGTGCAGCTGTGCCTATTGATCAAGGACCTTCCATGATGTCAATCGCGTCATGATGCCAACAATAAGGAGGCCTGAGGTCACACCCACCACACCTACCAAACACACCTTAACCCCATGCACACCAAAGCAGGGAAAACACCATAACAAATACATGTTGCCGGAGGCAACAACATGCAAGGCAATCATGTCACGGCACACACCACAAAGGCCGTGACACTGCCCCCGCATGCAGACACAGCAACACGTTGCCGCAGGCAACAGCAAGCGTGGCCAAGTGTCACAGCGCACACCAAAGGCCGTGACAATGGGCCTGCTGGGAAGAGCTTGCTTATAGCCAGCTGAATCCTATCTTATATCCTATCAATGGAATCACCTGTGTAGTTGTATGGGTGGCACTGGCAATTAAAATGAGGTTACACAACACATCACTTTGAGGGTCCATAATCAAACCAGCCACAGAAAGCAAGGAATATAAGAAGGTGCAATGGTGCAATAACTTTTTCCAGATACAAAATAATGTAATCATTATATAAAGGAATACATTTTAGGATGTATTTCGATTCTATATAGCACTGTACCATTAAATACAGTACCTCCCAACTTTTTGGACAGTCAAAGAGGGACCCTTGGTTCATTGGGTGAAAGTCCATTTTTCTTGTATATTTATCCACTTTAATAGTTTTCATAGTGCACACTAGAGCAGCAAAAATTATCTGAATATAGAAATTTCTAAAATACAAATTGCATCAAATAACGAAATAATATACAAGGTGGGGTCTAATATACAGAGAGGAACCAGACAAATACTTTTTGGATTAATATTGTAAATGTACCAATGTGAAGCTATTCCTCAGGTCAACAAGAGGGGCATTTAAGGAGGAAAGAGAAACAGAGGGATTTGGGTCCAAAATAGGGACTGTCCTTCCAAAAGAGAGACTCTTGGGAAGTCCAGTGATGAGCGTCAGGGGCAATATTCGAATTTGCGATATTTCACAAATATTTGGGCAAATATTCTTCATATATTCGCGAATTCGTGATCTCCAGTCATTATTTTCTTGATTGCGAAAATCGGCAATTGAAAAATTTGCTATAAAAATTTGCTATGTGAAAATTTGCGATCAACACTACTCCTAAAGTCAAAGATATTGCAGTCTTCTCATTGGCCCACAAGCAAAAAGCAGTGAGGGATCATGGGTACTGATGAAAAAAATCTAGAATATTCGCGATTACGAAGATCTAGCACTATATTGTAGATATTTGCAAATTCTCGAAGTGCCAATATTTGCGATAAAAATTTGCGATCAACACTAGGGAAGTCTGCCATTACCAAAAGTGAAATTAGTGGGGACTAAGTGGATGACCCAGGTATATTGTCTGCGCTGGGGCTTAGGTCGTTCCAGGGTCTCCTGTGTCCCGGCTCAAAACAAGACAGAAGCAAACCTCAAAATGGAGATTTGTAATAACCAAACTTCTGATAACAAAATTTTTATAAAGCCAGTAGCAGATTAATTGCATCCGACTACTTATTCAAATTATTCCCTGCCTTAGTTTTCATGAATGTCCTCAACCGAGTTAACGGTTCACTTCCTAAAAGCACCATGTTCTTCCATTCAAGGCAAATTTCTAAAGGCAAAAAAGTGTGATAATTTAGCAAATTAGGCCACGTTCAGATCCCAATTGTTGTCATGACAACAGGACATTTAAAGCATTGTTTTAGCTATGTTACTTACTGCATGAGCTGTCATGAATTGCTGAAAGCAAACTGACAATGTGTTGAACAAGTCATCTTTAATAAAGACCATTTAAATGTACCCAGGCCCCAGCGAAGGAGAGGAAAATGGAAAGAAAATACGGCAAAGCACGTCAAAAGAATTCTCTGGGTGCTTCATGTTTGCTTTCTTTAATCAATTTTTTTAAAATCAATTTCTTGACATTTAAGAGACGTATAAGGCTCACCGGTAATTTTTTTAAGATACAAATAGTAACTAAAAATCACTAGCTACATAATCCCATTTCATTATGTAAGATCAGAGGTGAACCTCTTCATTGTCACAGTGTAGCAAAGAATGTACACAGATAAATCTATATAATGTTCCATCCTAGGGCCATTTATAAAGACCCGCGATTTATACGCCGGTCTTAATCCCCATGCGTCGGCGGTGGATGTGATAAAGGTACGTAGAGGCACAAGCCTCTACATAAGTTTGGCGCTTGGTGCTGCTGGCCGTGCAGCATGGTTTAAACTATGCCAGCTCCCTTGCCCGAGCGCTCGCCCTCCTCCCTGCCCATGCCGTACCACCTTTTTCCGCCACCTTGGAAAAGTGGCATGAGTGGGGAAAAGTGGCAGATTTTGCGCCTTTAATACGCCACCAAGTGGTGTACATTTCATAATAAATGACCCCCTAAGACTTTCCGTGCTATAATAAAAGAAAAACATTTAGGTTGGGTGAGTTCGGAAAAGACTTAAGCAATATTAAAGAGGATCTGTCACCATGATCAATCCTGCCTGCAAAATCCTTACTTAAATTTTTATGCTTGGAGCACCTAAGGACTGACCTAGCCCATCGGAGCACCGCTTCACCTCCTACTCTTTCCCGTTGTCAATACCCCTCAATGCTTGATTGTCAGGGCCAGGGATTCTCACTGTTCAGATGCCTGGCCCTGAAATATTGCTCTTCTGCTGGAAAGACTTCATTGGCACATGCACGTTTGATCTCAGGAGGCCTTCCTTGCTTAGATCGACACTGCACAAGATGGCAACAACAGATGAGCAAATCAAATCCACCGAAGTGGAATTCGATCCGAATTTCAGGATGAATTCGATTTGCCGCAAAGCCAAATTTTCTCGTGCTTCATGGTAGCAAATCAATTTATCCTGAAATAGTGTAAAGAACAAAAAAAAATCCTACTTACCTCTTTCATTTGCTCGCGACGGGCCGGCCACAGTCATCTTGATTGAAGATCTCGGCAGAAATCCTGTGTGCGATGACGTCATCTCGTGCCATGCAAGATTTCGTGACAGATCTTCAAGCAAGGTTGAAGGTGAGGTTGTCTGGTCCTGTCAATCATGGCATGAGGGAGAGTAGTAGTAGGGGCAGGAGGAGGTGAAGTGGTGCTTTGAGGGGTTAGACCAACCCCTGAGTACTTTGAGCACCTAATTTACATTAGAATAAAATTTAAGATTTTGCTGTACATCAGATTGCAGTAATAGAGGGCTCATTCAATTTGCCACAATCAACCCTACCAGGGTTGATCATGATTGATAAGAGAAGCCCCTTTAACTAATATTAATAACTTCTGCCCTTGACAACAATCAGAATTGTTTAGAAATTATTGGCCAACCATATGAAATTATTTGTCATATGGTAAATTATGAAATGGTTGTCCCATCTCCGCCTATCAGAGTTATAGAAACAGCGCTTTACTCTTTCCATAACTCCCATACCAGTGCATGGGAACAATCAAACAGTCAAACAGTATAGCACAGCAAGATACAGTGTTTCTTTAATTCCTGAGTTTGAGCTTGTTGTGCTCTGCTATTTGAGTAGGTTCCAATCAATGCTCCATAATTCTGGCAACCTCAATGCTTACTGTGGATTATTCCCATCTCAGCCATTAAGGGCTGAGATGTGAAAACCCCTTGTGTCCTCCTAGGAACCCTATTATATTAGTTAAAGTGTTGCAATTTTCCCACCAAAAACATCAGGATACATCCTACCCTTCCCAGCAACAATCTATGACTTTCAGAGGTTCTCGCCACTTTTCATAAGAAAATGGGTGGGACTTAGTGGGAGGGGCAGGGCTTAGCATGAGCCACTGGATTTGAAACTGGCGTAAGTTTTAACTCAAGTCTGCACCAGCTTCTGTTAATAAATTAGGCACATCTTACTCCAGCGACGAAGATTAAGTCTTGCGTATGGGAACGCCAGTCTTGATAAATCCCCCCAATTGTGTCCACAGCTTCTGTTCAGATCTATATATCCCCATGGTTACATACTATAAACAAACCTGAGCCTGCAATTGTGTGTCACTGTCTACCATCTGTTCCCTTTGCTGCTTGCCTACACACAGTGATAAAACTCTGGGGGTTGCAGCACCGGACCCCCAGACCCCCTCATTACACTAATTATTTGCTTGATCTCCTTTCTGATTTCCTTTGATGTCTAGCATCAAAAGTATCATAAATCTGAGATACTGGAGTAGAGTAGACAGGGGAAGAAGATATATGATGCTGGAGATCCCCCACTGCCATAAAGGAGAGCATTTTATTGCCAAAAGAAGCAGTAGGTCAGTATATAGTCAAGGAAGGAAAGCTGTGGAGAAACATGCAGACTGGTGGCTATAACGGTTACAGTGCTCTGATAGCACCTGTCTATAGGGTAGAGGCAACTGAGCTGTAGAGATTATAAACCACCCATAAAATAACTTAGACTGGTGGTAGTGTGTAGGTATCCAGTAATTAATATGAGGCCCATATGAAGGCTTACAGCCCAAGTAGACTAAAGTTGGATGTCCGTGTACTGGTTGACACCAGAGAGCAAAGCAAAGCATAGAACTATAGAAAAAGCAAAATTTATTGTGAAAGCCCCCTTCCTCTGTCAAACAACTTGGATGCTGCCGACACTATTAAAGAGGCAGATAACTCTAAAATAGAAAGGATGTAACTGCACTGTAATCGCTAGCTGCATCCACAGGTCACTTAAGAGACCAAGCAATGCCTTTCAATGGTACAGATGGGCTGCGAGTGGCAAGCGTAAGGCAAAGTTGTGTTGGGCGGCCCAAGCGCCGAGGCTCATAAGCCCTAGTTTGTTGAGTGGACAGAAGAAAGGATGTGACACGTCACTGCAGGATCAGACCTCGCACAATGGGGCAGATTTCTTAATATTGGCTTACATAAAGGTGCTCTAAGCCAAGAGGAGCTAGGCTGAAGATGAATTCCTTATCACTGATGCAAACGCTGTTTGATAGATTTGGTGCAGCTTGGCACAAGTCAGACCCTTTCTCTTATTTCTCCCACCTCCTTTGGTGCTTTACTTTTCCCCACTATTTCAGGCCAAAATGCTCGCTCACATCATTAAAAAATCAGTCACAACTTATAACTCAACAAAGCCACGCTCCCTTTTCTAGACACTTTTGAAAAGCATCTTGCAAGGTGGAAACTGTCTAAAACAGATAATAAATATGATGCATCAGTTTTTTGGCACTTTAACAGCCAGAATTCTGTCCCGCTAGCCTTAGTAAATCTGCCCCAGTGTTCACTTCCAGTATACAGCCGTATCGGCTCATAGGTCTCTGCAAGGTTTGCTTTATGTTTTTATTTTAGACTTATTGAAACCTTAGAGAAAGTGGTTATAAAAGTGGACATCTACCTTCAAAAAAGCATGCCACATAGTAAAATAAACAATTTTATTAGAAAATCTGGTTTTACAAAAAAGATCAAGTATGAGTGATATGCAAGGGAGTCAAAGGGGGGGGGGGGGAGCTTGAAAAACAACTACAGCATATAAAAAAAAATATCCTAGGAGAATAAAAGGAAAGCTATGGTAATGAAGATGGATCTGAGGATAAGATGGAGGTTTTAGCTTCCTTACTTATTTCCAGAATACATCATGTAATCGTGGATTTCAGGTAAGGAGTTACAATAATAAACTACAAAATCACACTACATAATATTGTGGTATAAGGTAAAGGCAGACAACTTCTTACATGTCTGCCTATCTACCTTGTGTTTTTCATGTAGTCAGAAATCCTTGACTTTGTCTTTTCTGATCCTACAGCCAGTTGTCCCTTTTGTTACAACCTCCTGTGACTGCTGGTCGTCTTCCAGCTCCATAGATATTAATCTTTGTTGCCAGTTCAATTCCAGAACCACCAGACTACAGACATTTTCATTAATACCTTGTACATTCAGCATTTTGCCCAACTCATCAAACTGAGGGTAAACTTGAAAAAGAAAACAGATTTTTCTTAAAATTTCTGTTGGATTTTACAGCAGCAAAACTCTAGATGTGGTTTAATAATTAGGAAAATGAAGCTACTAGCAGGGCTTTTAATTGGTACATGCAAGGCAAAGCTGCAAAATAAAAGCAAAGAGCTCTCTGTATTACCAGTATTAACTGCAGAGTGACTGGAGGGTAGGCAGGCAAAAAGTCTGTGAGGTGCAGCTTCATCTTATGGCAAAGGGAAGGGCATTGCTTTGGCCACTTCTGCTGTACAACCCAGTAACATGCAGCAGAAGTTGTAATGTTTGGAGCTCCTTTAAAACGCTTGTTTTAAACAATGTTGGCTGTTTTTTTTATTTCAACAGTACTATGCCATTAAATATTAAATGCACAATATTGTTCCTCTGGAGCAGTCACCACAGAGATATAGTACTCCTATATAGATAGGTAATCCATTGTCTGTTTACTCCTGCTGTGAGGGGAAGGTGTTATCTGCCAGTAAAATAGTAGACTGTAGAATCTGGACAGCTGTATTGTTCTCTTGATAGGTCTAACTAAAAATGCCTGCAGAAGAGCACAGCACTTATCAGTGTAATGTGTGATGAGCTAATTGAGTCACTCATCCCTCTTCAATCTCTGGTTGCGTTGAAAGTTCTGATTGAGAAAGTCAAGCAATTCTGTTTGCCATGCTACAAGTCCAAACAAAGGAGGAAGTTGAAGAGCTAGGAAAGGAAGTAGAATACATGGAGTGACTTCAAATTATTA
This sequence comes from Bufo bufo, assembly GCF_905171765.1. Classification (NCBI taxonomy): domain Eukaryota; kingdom Metazoa; phylum Chordata; class Amphibia; order Anura; family Bufonidae; genus Bufo; species Bufo bufo. The sequence goes on along the minus strand of NC_053391.1, from coordinate 101,688,087 downwards.
TATCCAGAAAATCATATACCTGTTTGTGTAAACGTAAGAAATTACATAGAATATTAACATATAGGGTGTTAAAAAAACAAAACCGTTTGATGGTGCTGTCCCTTTAAGATTGGTAGGTTCCTGATTGGATAGAAGAGTCCGTTTTTATACAACCGCTTTGTCTAATGTATTTCCTGACCAGACTTAGTACAGTAGCTATTATATGGTATCACAGATTACTGCAGCGATGGCCCATAGGACGGATTTTTTTGCAGAGATGTTTATTTCATTCGCACTGCATATAACAATTTTTTTCTCTTTCTCTAATGCTACTCTTTTGTTCCCCACAACTAAAGTGTTTGTTTCTGAGCTGTAGAGAAAAATGTTCTGTAAGTTGGAACAACAGAGCAAATTGCTGGAAACATTGATTGTGTTTAGCAAATAAAACTGACAGCAATGTAAAGGCCAAATCCCTATTGTCAAGAAAATCTTCTTCATTTTCTTCTTTCCAGAAAAATGAATAAACTTCAAATCATGTGGTGTAAGTGCTATGTTTAATATAAATATGACTCACTAACCCCGGGGGATCACTATGTGATCAAGAACACAGGAGCACTGTGGTTAGATAAATATTTAACCATCTCAGAAATGATTTACCATTAAAAAGGTGTCAAGAAAATTATGTCTGCTTGGCATGATGCATAATTTTATGTATAAGGATAACATACAGTATGTTACTTAAAAAGGTCCTCCAGTACCATAATGAGATTTGTTATCTGCCCAGAGTACCTCAAACACTGCATAATTTTGCCCTGTTTTCATGCCAGCACTTTCCTCCCCCTGTTCTCAGCATCACTGCATCCTGGCAGGATGTTTACAAGTAGAACTTCCTGTTTTCATCAGCGTCCTGCTGGGTTTTCTAACCAATCCCAACATGCTTTGCTCTGCAATGTTTCCCATCCAGTAGTCATGCCCCCTATATCCATGTTAGACAGAGCAAGCCCTGTGAAATATTACAATGCAGTGCATGCTGGGATTGGTTAGAAAACACAGCAGGAAGCTGATAAAAACAAGTCCTGCATGTAAACATCCAGCCAGGATGCAGCAATGCTGAGAAGAGGGGAAGGACAGTGCTGACATGAAAAACAAGTATATGGTGTAAAAATAGGCAGTCTTTGGGGTACTGCAGGTAGATTTTAAAAAACAAAAGTGATTATGGGACTGAAGAATCCCTTTAAAGTTAAAAATGATTTTTTTTGGCATGATTCCAAACAAGTGCTTAGATTTCCAATAGTTGGAAGTATTTTGTAGAAGCTGGTAAATTACTTCTGGGAAGGGTGAGTAGGACTGAGGTGGCATCTCTCCCCTTCTTTCCATTTAGTACTTTAGAGCTGTGGTTCATGAACTGCAAAATGCGGAGCCAAAGTTGTATGTGTCTCCTCCATTCAGACATTCAAAAACCTGCACTTGCACTGTTGGGAATTTATAATGGAGGAGACATGTGTCATGTGTCCCATAAACCTTTATCAGCGGCCATTTTATGGACAGGACCTCTATGGGACAGCACAGAAGATTTGCATTGCTTATAAAATATAGCAAAAGGCACAGAATATCAACAAATGCTATAATAGTAAGTGTCATATAGTCATCTTGAATACACATTGGTCACAAGTAATCAAAGTGGCCAATCCCTTTAACTCTACCATGGGTTGGTGGTGGTATAAATTGTATTATTTGTAGACGGTAGAATTCATTGTATTGTATGTAGGTGAAGGTATTAATTTTAATGAGACATTAATTGTGCTGTATATGGCTGGATTCATTATACTGTGGCAGTATTGATGACCAAGGCAGCTGTATTAATTGTACTGTGGGTAGTGGCATAAATTGAGCACTGATAGCATACAGTATTTATTTGAAACCGAATGGCAGCATTAGTAATTTGCATTTGTCTGCAAGGTATTAAATGAGCACTGTATTGGGGTTATTAGTAGGCACTGTATAATGGCATTAATTGTACAAAACTATGAATTTCCAATTTTTTGCAGCTTGCTTTTCACACCATGTGTGGTTCGTTTATGCATGAATTTGGAAAGTAAATTTCAGAATACTTGGTTGACATTGCTTTAACTAGAGGGTACTATTCATAGAAAGACTGAGAAACACTGCTTTACAGAGCATGCATTTACCTCCAAACCAAGGACTGAACTGGCCAAGTGACTATACAGCTGCCAATATACTATATGAAGAGGAACAAAATAGGCATGCCTAGACTAGTGGTCCATCCAGGCATGCATGGTATAAATCAGTCGACTGTCAAGAATGCAAGGTACACCGTCATTTAATGCTAGCCATGCCTCCAAGGCAACATATGATGGTGGGAATCATTAATTCACATGCCAAAATGCCATTGGAACCATGCATGGATGCTTATAGTCCGTATGGACATATCCCACATCCATGAATCAGACATACAATAGCAAGCTCTCTCTCCTGGCAACATAAGATCTGGGCTCCACGTGAGCATATTGGATAGTTAAAGAACATCTAGCTCCCATTTAGTTTTTGAAAGGAAAATCTCTTGTATTCATTAGCAGATATGCTCTCTGTTCGGGCAAACTACCACAGCTACAGCTTAACAATGCTACATATTTTATATTGCATTCTGAACTGCCCCGCTCCCTAGTGAAGAAGGCATTGATTGTAATCTCTTTTGACATTTCACACATTTGTCTTTGAGGATTGACAGACCTCCATCCTCCAATCTTATACTTCGGACATAGAAGTAATATACCTAATAATAATGCATGGTTGTAAAATGTTATTCATATCACTGGCAGAAAGAGGCCATAGTTGTTTGTACAAGTGGGGTAAACACACCAGTAGAGTTGAGTGAACCCGAACTCTAAAGTTCAGGTTCGTACCAAACTTTAGGGTTTTCGGCACCCGGACCCGAACATTTACGAAAAAGTTCGGGTTCAGTGTTCGGCGATTTTTATGGCGCTTTTTGCAAGGCTGCAAAGCAGCCAATCAATAAGCGTCATACTACTTGCCCCAAAAGGCCATCACAGCCATGCCTACTATTGGCATGGCTGTGATTGGCCAACTGCAGCATGTGACCAAGCCTCTATTTAAGCTAAAGTCACGTAGCGCCGCCCGTCACTCTGCTCGGATTAGAGTAGGGAGAGGCTGCAGCTGCTGTGAGGGAGAGATCAGGAAGAAATCTTATCAACATCTGGTTTATGTACTCAGCGATCTACAGAAAAAGTGTTTTGTGGGTGCAGTGCACAATTTTTTTAAGCCTGCCCTGAGCCAACTACTGCTGAAAATGAACATTTTTTTCTTCAGTTAGTCAATATCAATACATGATCAGCAGCCATTATATGCAACGATAGTGCGCCAGCATAGGCTATCTGCAAGTCCAGAAATACAGCTTTGGCATACTAGGGTGAATAAACCCTCTAATATACTGCACATCTGGGATTAGACAAGCATAAGTGACTCTCACATTTAGGCCAGAAATACGGCTTTGGCATACTGGGGTGAAAAAACCCTCTAATATACTGCACATCTTGGATTACACGTGCATAAGTGACTGTCACATTTAAGACAGAAATACAGCTTTTTGGTTAGGGTGAAAAAACCCTCTAATATACTGCACATCTGGGATTACACGTGCATAAGTGACTGTCACATTTAGGACAGAAATACAGCTTTTTGGTTAGGGTGAAAAAACCCTCTAATATACTGCACATCTGGGATTACACGTGCATAAGTGACTGTCACATTTAGGACAGAAATACAGCTTTTTGGTTAGGGTGAAAAAACCCTCTAATATACTGCATATCTGGGATTACACGTGCATAAGTGACTGTCCCATTTAGGACAGAAATACAGCTTTTTGGTTAGGGTGAAAAAACCCTCTAATATACTGCACATCTGGGATTAGACAAGCATAAGTGACTGTCACATTTAGGCCAGAAATACGGCTTTTTGGTTACTGGGGTGAAAAAACTCTCTGATATACTGCACATCTGGGATAAGACATGCATAAGTGAGTGTCACATTTAGGCCACAAATAACGCTCTCATATAGAGTTAAAAAAAAAAAATAGAGTGCAATACCCTACATCAGGGTTTATATTGGCGGTTAATTATTTTTAACATTCTTAACCACCTTTTACTTTGCTTTGTGAACGCTAACTATGAGGCAAACATCTAATAAGGGACGCGGTCATGGTCGTGGTGTTAATGGAGCCTCTGGTGCAGGGAGAGGACGTGGCCATTCTGTCACAGCTACACATCCTACTGAACCTACTACATCAGGTCCCAGTAGCCGCCAGAATCTACAGCGATATTTGGTCGGGCCTAATGCCGTTCTAAGGATGGTAAGGCCTGAGCAAGTACAGGCGCTAGTCAATTGGGTGGCCGACAGTGGATCCAGCACGTTCACATTATTTCCCACCCAGTCTTCTGCAGAAAGCACACAGGTGGCGCCTGAAACCCATGCCCATCAGTCTGTCACATCACCCCCGTGCATATCGAGGAACCTGTCTGAGCCTCAAGTCATGCAGCAGTCTCTTATGCTGTTTGAAGACTCTGCTGGCAGGGTTTCCCAAGGGCATCCACCTAGCCCTTCCCCAGGGGTGGAAGACATAGAATGCACTGACGCACAACCACTTATGTTTCCTGATGAGGACATGGGAATACCACCTCAGCACGCCTCTGATGAGGACGAAACACAGGTGCCAACTGCTGCGACTTTCTGCAGTGTGCAGATCAAAAAGGAGGTCAGGGAGGAAGACTGGGTGGAAGACGATGCAGGGGACGATGAGGTCCTAGACCCCACATGGAATGAAGGTCGTGACACTGACTTTCAGAGTTCGGAGGAAGAGGCAGTGGTGAGACTGAGCCAACAGCGTAGCAAAAGCGGGAGCAGGGTGCAAAAGCAGATGTCACTACCAGAGATTTGGGATGTTCTCACAGCTCTGTTTCTCCACCCCTGTGATGATGTCACTACTAGAGCTGGGAGGAGTTCTCACTGCTCTGTTTACTTTTGGTTTCCTTCCTCCCAGCTGTTCCTCATGCGTTTGATTTCCCTCTCTTTATATCACCCCTCCTCCTATTGTAGGGCGTGGATTATAGTTCTCATTTCAGTTGTAGCTCTTGCTTTAGTATCTTCACTTGTAGCTATCAGTGCACTGGACCTGTGTTCTGCTGCAGCAAGCACTCCGGATATTGCCAGCTGTCCTTGGATCCGTCTTCTCTGCGGCTGCAACACCTTCAGCTAAGTGTACAGACATTGTTGTGTACCTGATTATTTTCTGACTGGATCTGAGGTGGCCACGGTTCCCTCCATATACTGAGTAGGGCACCGGTGGCCGTGCCCCTTCCACTATTGTAGGGGTTACAGTGGTCATCAGTCTTAGGTACGTGGGCATGCCTCATTCCGCCATTTGGATCCGGGCATGTGCTTTAGCAGCATAGGGAGAGCTTTGAGGGTCTGACAGGGGTCACCCTTTATCCTCCCTAGTTTGGGTCCGGTCAGTAGCTCTTTTACTGTGTATACTATTGTTGCTCACATACAGCCGTGACATTATAATCCACCAAAACCGTCCTTTTTTGACATGGATCCGCTTTCTGGCCTGGTTGACCGCATGCAGGGTCTTTCTTTGGAAGTAGCGGATCTCCGTCAATCTATGACTCAGCTTCAAGCATTGGGCTCTGCTCCGGCTCATGGAGTCTGTTGCGAGCCAAAGGTCTCACTTCCGGAAACGTTCTCCGGGGGCAGTGAGAATTTTGTTCGCTTCAGAGAGGCATGCAAACTCCATTTTTGCTTGTGTCCACACTCCTCTGGTAAGGAGGAGCAGAGGGTGAGGATTGTCATCTCCCTGCTCAGGGGTAATGCTCAGACTTGGGCTTTTTCGCTGCCATCAGGGGATCCCTCCCTTCGATCCGTGGAAAGATTTTTTGTGGCCCTGGGGCAGATTTATGATGACCCGGATCGTGTTGCTCTGGCCGAATCTAACTTACGTGTTTTATGCCAGAACAAACTGTCTGCGGAGCTTTATTGTTCTGAATTTCGGAGATGGGCAGCTGATTCGGGTTGGAATGATGCTGCACTCCGGAGTCAGTTCTGTCATGGTCTCTCAGAGAGATTGAAAGATGCGTTTGCTTTTCATGAGAGACCAACGTCCTTAGAGTCTGCCATGTCATTGGCGGTACGCCTTGACAGGCGTCTAAGAGAAAGAAACGAGACCTCTCTGTCCAGCCATTGTCAGTCTAGGGGCAGTGGTGCGGACTCATTCAGTGTGCAGGGGCCTCATCCTGTCTCGCTCCCCTCTGAGGAGGAGCCCATGCCGCTAGGTCGACTTGCCCCTGATAAAAGAGGATTTAGTCCTCAGAGTATGGTGTGTTTTTGTTGTGGGGGCATAGGTCATTTGGCAAATGTTTGTCCGTCTAGGAGATTCTTGAACTGTACTAAGAGCGATAATAAGAGAAAAACCTCAAAAGGTAAATCATCAAATTCTGCTTCATCTGCTACTTTGGGCAAAGTTGATGTAGGAATTGATGCTTTTCCTCTGACCTGCAGTTCCCGTTTTCTCCTGTCTGCCAGGGTGGCGCTAGAGAGCAAAGTCATTTCTTGTGAGATTTTTGTCGATAGTGGAGCGGCCGTCAATCTTATTGACACTCAATTTGTAGCCATGCATGGTTTTCAGGTTTGCACATTAGAAAAGGATATACCTGTTTTTGCTATTGACTCTGCTCCACTCTCACAGAGATCTCTGAAGGGCATTGTTCACAATATCCGGCTAGCTGTAGGTGACACTCATGTGGAGGATATATCTTGTTTTGTCCTTAACGGATTGCCTTCTCCTCTAGTTTTGGGGTTACCCTGGCTCACTAGACATAACCCCACTATTGATTGGCAAGGAAGGCAAATAAATGAGTGGAGTGACTTTTGTAGAGAGAATTGTCTCACAGCGACTTTTGCAGAGGTGTCTACTAAAACTGTGCCATCATTTCTCTCTGATTTCTCGGACGTGTTTTCCGAGAGCGGTGTTCAGGAGCTACCTCCTCACCGGGAGTTTGACTGTCCCATTAACCTCATTCCCGGCGCCAAGCTGCCAAAAGCACGCCTCTACAATCTCTCACAACCGGAAAGAATCGCAATGCGAACTTATATCTCCGAGAGTCTCGAGAAGGGGCATATTCGTCCCTCAAAGTCACCTGTGGCCGCGGGTTTTTTTTTTTGTAAAAAAAAAAGATGGCTCTCTGAGACCTTGCCTAGATTTTAGGGAGCTGAACCGTATCACGATTCGCGATCCCTATCCCCTTCCTCTGATCCCGGACCTCTTCAACCAAATTGTTGGGGCCAAGGTGTTTTCCAAATTGGATTTGAGAGGCTCGTACAACCTGGTCAGGGTCAGAGAGGGGGATGAATGGAAAACGGCCTTTAATACCCCTAACGGGCATTTCGAGAATCTCGTTATGCCTTTCGGCCTGATGAATGCTCCGGCCGTCTTTCAGCATTTTGTTAATAGTATTTTCTACCATTTAATGGGGAAATTTGTATTGGTGTATCCTGATGATATTTTGATTTTTTGTTCAGACCCATCAGGATCATCTTTTTCAGGTTCTGCAGATTCTGCGGGAAAATAAATTGTACGCCAAGCTGGAGAAATGTCTTTTTATGGTATCGGAGATTCAATTTCTGGGTTTTCTCCTCTCTGCTTCTGGTTTTCGCATGGATCCGGAGAAGGTCCGTGCTGTACTTGAGTGGGAGCTTCCTGAGAATCAGAAGGCATTGATGCGCTTTCTGGGTTTTGCGAACTATTACAGAAAGTTCATTTTGAATTATTCCTCTGTTGTCAAACCCCTTACTGACATGACAAAAAAGGGGGCGGATTTTTCCTCTTGGTCGGAGGAGGAGCTTGCAGCCTTTTCTAAGATTAAAGAGAGTTTTGCGTCTGCTCCCGTCTTGGTGCATCCCGATGTTTCCTTACCTTTTATTGTTGAGGTGGATGCTTCCGAGGTGGGTGTGGGTGCGGTTTTGTCCCAGGGCCCTTCTCCTGCCAAATGGCGACCCTGTGCCTTTTTCTCTAAAAAACTCTCCCCGGCAGAGAGAAACTATGATGTGGGAGATAGGGAGTTGTTGGCCATCAAGTTGGCTTTCGAGGAATGGCGCCATTGGTTGCAGGGGGCCAGGCACCCTATCACCGTTTTTACCGACCATAAGAATCTGGCATACTTGGAGTCGGCCAGGCGTATGAATCCGAGACAGGCCAGATGGTCTCTGTTCTTCTCCAGATTCAATTTTGTTGTTACATTCCGACCTGGGATAAAAAATGTGAAGGCTGATGCTCTCTCTCGCTGTTTTCCAGGAGGAGGAAACTCCGAGGACCCGGGTCCCATTTTGGCGGAGGGGGTAGTTGTTTCTGCTCTATATTCCAATTTGGAGGCCGAGGTCCAGGCTGCCCAGACTGAGGCACCTGCCCGTTGTCCTTCTGGGAAGTTGTTCGTGCCTCCTGAGCTACGTCACAAACTCTTTAAGGAGCATCATGATACGGTTCTTGCTGGTCACCCCGGGAGTAGAGCCACGGTAGATCTCATTGCTCGGAGATTTTGGTGGCCGGCTCTTCGTAAGTCGGTGGAGGGTTTTGTGGCTGCTTGTGAGACGTGCGCTCGCGCTAAGGTCCCTCGTTCACGGCCTTCAGGTTCCCTTCTCCCGTTACCCATACCTTCCCGTCCTTGGACACACCTGTCCATGGACTTTATCACGGATCTTCCTCGTTCCTCGGGGAGGTCGGTGATCCTGGTGGTGGTGGACCGTTTTAGCAAGATGGCTCATTTCGTACCTTTCCCTGGTTTACCCAATGCTAAAACGTTGGCGCAAGCTTTTGTCGACCATATTGTTAAATTGCACGGCATTCCCTCTGATATTGTTTCCGATAGAGGCACGCAGTTTGTGTCCAGGTTCTGGAAGGCTTTCTGTTCTCGCCTGGGGTTCGCCTGTCCTTCTCTTCTGCTTTTCACCCGCAGTCGAATGGTCAGACTGAGCGCCTCAATCAGAATCTGGAGACATATTTGCGCTGTTTTGTGGCAGAGAACCAGGAGGATTGGTGTTCATTTCTCCCTCTTGCTGAGTTTGCTCTGAACAACCGTCGTCAGGAATCTTCTGATAAGTCACCATTCTTTGGTGCATATGGGTTCCATCCGCAGTTTGGGACATTCTCGGGAGGGGCTCTTTCTGGTTTACCTGAGGAGGAGAGATTTTCCTCGTCTTTGTCTACCATTTGGCAAAAGATTCAGAGTAATCTTAAAAAGATGAGTGAGAGGTATAGGCGTGTGGCTGATAAGAGACGTGTGCCTGGTCCGGACCTGAATGTGGGTGATCTGGTGTGGTTGTCTACAAGAAATATTAAACTGAAGGTTCCCTCCTGGAAATTGGGTCCCAAGTTTATTGGGCCTTATAAAATCTTGTCAGTCATCAATCCTGTTGCCTTCCGTCTTGATCTTCCACGGGTTTGGAAGATACATAATGTATTTCACAGATCTCTCTTAAAACCATATGTCCAGCCCAGAATTGTGGACTCTCGCATTGTCCGCGGTTCTCTTCAGTACCTCGTTCATTGGAAGGGTTATGGTCCTCAAGGAGAGGATGTGGGTTCCAGTGTCGGACATTAAAGCCACTCGCCTCATCAGGGCCTTTCATAGGGCTCATCCTGAGAAGGTGGGTCCTGGGTGTCCGGAGTCCACCCGTAGAGGGGGGGGGTACTGTCACTACCAGAGCTTTGGGACGTTCTCACAGCTCTGTTTCTCCACCCCTGTGATGATGTCACTACTAGAGCTGGGAGGAGTTCTCACTGCTCTGTTTACTTTTGGTTTCCTTCCTCCCAGCTGTTCCTCATGCGTTTGATTTCCCTCTCTTTATATCACCCCTCCTCCTATTGTAGGGCGTGGATTATAGTTTTCATTTCAGTTGTAGCTCTTGCTTTAGTATCTTCACTTGTAGCTATCAGTGCACTGGACCTGTGTTCTGCTGCAGCAAGCACTCCGGATATTGCCAGCTGTCCTTGGATCCGTCTTCTCTGCGGCTGCAACACCTTCAGCTAAGTGTACAGACATTGTTGTGTACCTGATTATTTTCTGACTGGATCTGAGGTGGCCACGGTTCCCTCCATATACTGAGTAGGGCACCGGTGGCCGTGCCCCTTCCACTATTGTAGGGGTTACAGTGGTCATCAGTCTTAAGTACGTGGGCATGCCTCGTTCCGCCATTTGGATCCGGGCATGTGCTTTAGCAGCATAGGGAGAGCTTTGAGGGTCTGACAGGGGTCACCCTTTATCCTCCCTAGTTTGGGTCCGGTCAGTAGCTCTTTTACTGTGTATACTATTGTTGCTCACATACAGCCGTGACAGCAGAACAGCCGTCGCCAAAACAGTTCGCCTGCTACTGGCCATCGTCAACAGGGACCGAGCACACCAAAGGCAGCTTCAAGGAGTTCCCTGGCATGGCATTTCTTCACACAATGTGCTGACGACAAGACCCGAGTGGTTTGCACGCTGTGCCATCAGAGCCTGAAGCGAGGCATTAACGCTCTGAATCTTAGCACAACCTGCATGACCAGGCATCTACATGCGAGACACGGGCTGCAGTGGAGTAAGCACCTTCAAAACCAAGAAAGAGCTCAGGCCCCTCCGGCTCCCTCTTCTGCTGCTGCCTCGGCCTCTTCCTCCGCCTCTGGAGGAATGTTGGCACCTGCCGCCCAGCAAACAGAGGATGTGCCACCAACAACACCACCTCCGTCGCCAAGCATCTCCACCATGTCACACGGAAGCGTTCAGCTCTCCATCTCACAAACCTTTGAGAGAAAGCGTAAATTCCCACCTAGCCACCCTCGATCCCTGACCCCGAATGCCAGCATTTCTAAACTACTGGCCTTTGAAATGCTGTCATTCAGGCTGGTGGAGACGGACAGCTTCAAATAGCTCATGTCGCTTGCTGTCCCACAGTACGTCATTCCCATCCGCCACTACTTCTCCAGGAGAGCCGTGCCCTCCCTGCACAACCAAGTATCGGATAAAATCAAGTGTGCACTGCGCAACGCCATCTGTGGCAAGGTCCACCTAACCACAGATACGTGGACCAGTAAGCACGGCCAGGGACGCTGTATCTCCCTAACTGCACACTGGGTAAATGTAGTGGCGGCTGGGCCCCAGGCGGAGAGCTGTTTGGCGCACGTCCTTCCGCCGCCAAGGATCGCAGGGCATCATTCTTTGCCTCCTGTTGCCTCCTCTTCCTACTCGGCTTCCTCCTCCTCTTCTACCACCTCCTAATCCGGTCAGCGACAGACCTTCACCACCAACTTCAGCACAGCCAGGAGTAAACGTCAGCAGGCCGTTCTGAAACTGATGTGTTTGGGGGACAGGCCCCACACTGCGCAGGAGTTGTGGTGGGGTATAGAACAACAGACCGACAAGTGGTTGCTGCCAGTGAGCCTCAAGCCCGGCCTGGTGGTGTGCGATAATGGGCGAAATCTCGTTGCAGCTCTGGGACTAGCCGGTTTGACGCACATCCCTGGCCTGGCTCATGTGCTGAATTTGGTGGTGCAGAAATTTATTCACAACTACCCCGACATGTCTGAGCTGCTGCATAAATTGCGGGCCGTCTGTGCGCGCTTCCGGCGTTCTCATCCTGCCGCCGCTCGGCTGTCTGCTCTTCGGCCTTCCCGCTCACCGCCTCATATGCGACGTGCCCACCAGGTGGAACTCCACCTTGCACATGCTGGAGAGACTGTGTGAGTAGCAGCAGGCCATAGTGGAGTTTCAGCTGTAGCACGCACAGGTGAGTCGCACTGCGGAATAGCACCACTTCACCACCAATGACTGGGCCTCCATGCGAGACCTGTGTGCCCTGTTGCACTGTTTCGAGTACTCCACCATCATGGCCAGTGGCGATGACGCCGTTATCAGCGTTACAATACCACTTCTATGTCTCCTTGAGAAAACACTTAGGGCGATGATGGAAGAGGATGTGGCCCAGGACGAGGAGGAGGAAGAGGGGTCATCTCTAACACTTTCAGGCCAGTCTTTTAGAAGTGGCTCAGAAAGAGGATTTTTGCAACAGCAGAGGCCAGGTACAAATTTGGCCAGCAAGGGCCCACTACTGGAGGATGAGGATGATGAGGAGGAGGATGGGGATGAAGCATGTTCACAGCAGGGTGGCATCGAACGCAGCTCGGGACCATCACTGGTGCGTGGCTGGGGGGATACGGAGGACGCAGACGATACGCCTCCCACAGAGGACAGCTTGTCCTTACCTCTGGGCAGCCTGGCACACATGAGCGACTACATGCTGCAGTGCCTGCGCAATGACTGCAGAGTTGCCCACATTTTAACGTGTGCTGACTACTGGGTGGTCACCCTGCTGGATCCCTGTTACAAAGACAATGTGCCATCATTAATTCCCTCACTGGAGCGTGATCGGAAGATGCGCGACTACAGGCGGACGCTGGTAGACGCGCTCCTGAGAGCATTCACGACTGACGCCGGGGGACAAGTAGAAGCACAAGGCGAAGGCAGGGGAGGGGGAAGAGGTCGCCAACGCAGCTGTATCAGCGCCAGCACCTCAGAAGGCAGGGTTAGCATGGCCGACATGTGGAAAAGCTTTGTCACCTCGCCGCAACAACCGGCCCCAACTGCTCATATGGAGCGTGTTAGTAGGAGGCAGCATTTGAACAATATGGTGGAACAGTACCTGTGCACACGACTACACGTACTGACTGATGGTTCTGCCCCATTCAACTTCTGGGTCTCCAAATTGTCCACATGGCCAGAGCTTGCCCTGTATGCCTTGGAGGTGCTGGCCTGCCCTGCAGCCAGTGTACTCTCGGAACGTGTGTTTAGCACGGCAGGAGGCGTCATTACAGACAGACGCAGCCGCCTGTCCACAGCCAACGTGGACAAGCTCACGTTCATTAAAATGAACCAGGCTTGGATTCCACAAGACTTGTCTGTACCTTGTGCAGAATAGACATTTATACCACCATCAAACATACATTCTTGTACTCAAGTCAAGTGCAATGATTCTTTTTTTTATTTTTTTATTTTAATTTTTTTTATTTGTCCCAATATTTTGGGGGCTACCTACCTCAATAAAAAATAAAAAAAAACATTGTTGGCTACCTCCTCCTCCTCCATTGCTGCCTCCACCTACAACACCACATTCACCGCCTCCTCAACCTCCGACTCCATATCCACCTCCTTCTCTGAGTTGCAGGTTAATAATTTGTAATTTTTAGTTATTTTATTTCATTTTAAGTTATTTCCCTATCCACATTTGTTTGCAGAGCAGTTGCCATGCTCTTAAGCACATTTTACTGCATTTTACATCCCTCTAGCCTTTTCAAGGACTATTTTAGAGCCATTTTAATTTAAAAAAAAGTGGCAATTTTAGTGCCCTAAATTGAAAGAATTCTTATTTTCAATTGTCGGGTGACATTTTACCATTTTTGGCGTATACAAACCCCTGCTGTGCCTGGGTGACAGGGGCCTAAATCTCTCACAATCCTCTGTTGTATTGCTGGGTGACATGAACCCCCTTTTGCCGTGAATGAACCCCTGCTCTGCATTGTTGACAGGGGCCTAAATCTCTCAAAATCCTCTGTTCTATTGCTGGGTGACATGAACCCCCTTTTGCCGTGAATGAACCCCTGCTCTGCATTGTTGACAGGGGCCTAAATTTCTCAAAATCCTCTGTTCTATTGCTGGGTGACATGAACCCCCTTTTGCCATGAATGAAGCCCTGCTGTGCCTGGGTGACAGGGGCCTAAATCTCTCAAAATCCTCTGTTCTATTGCTGGGTGACATGAGCCCCCTTTTGCCGTGAATGAACCCCTGCTCTGCATTGCTGACAGGGAACTAAATTTAGTGAAAACATCTGTTACTGATCGGAAGATGCGCGACTACAAGCGCACGCTGATGATAGCATTCCCACCTGACAGCGGGGGCACAGTGGAAGCACCCGGCGAAGGCAGAGGAGGAGGAAGAGGTCGCCAACGCAGCTGATGCACCAGCAGCACCTGAGAAGGCAGGGTTAGCATGGCCAAAATGTGGAAAAGCTTTGTCAGCCTTGGAGGTGCTGACCTGACCTGCAGCCAGTGTATAGTGTAAACGTGTGTTTAGTACGGCAGAGAGCATTATCACAGGCCGCAGCCAATGTGGACAAGTTTACATTTATTAAAATGAACCAGGCATGGATCCCACAGGACTTGTCCGTACCTTGTGCAGAATAGACATTTATACCAGCCTCAACCATCCATTCTTGTACTCAAGTGCACTTATTCTTTGTTTTATTTTGTTATATGTCCCAATATTTTGGGGGATACCCCAATCTAAAAATAAAAAATAACACAAATTAGTGTTGGCTACCTATTCTTCCTTCACCGCCGCTTCCACCTGCACCGCCACATCCACCCATCCACCGCCTACTCAACCTCCTACTCCTAGATCCAGATTGTTATTTTTATTTTTTCTGTATTTTATGTTATTTTAAGTTATTTCCCTATCCACATTTGTTTACAGAGCAGTTGTCATGCTCTTAAGCACATTTTGATGCCTTTTGCAGCCCTCTAGCCCTTTCCAGGACTATTTTAGATCCATTTTAGTGCCCAAAAGTTCGGGTCCCCATTGACTTCAATGGGGTTCAGGTTCGGGGTCAAGTTCGGGTCCCGAACCCGAACTTTTTTTTCAAGTTTGGCCGAACCTGCCGAACCCGAACATCCAGGTGTCCGCTCAACGCTACACACAAGTTCCTTCTAGAAGCCACAATGTTATATAAGCGAGAAGCAGGGGTGTACATAAAGCTGAGAGGTCCCTAAAATGATAGTTAAAATGTAACTTCTCGGGACAAGAAGGATTTAGAGATTGTTTTCTCCTCATCTCCATATTTTCTAACATTGTAGAGACTGATAGAGGGGTTCACGTATTAAAATAATTGATACATTGAAAACATACCTAAAAGAGACCCCATGTTGTAGTTGGGTCCAAATTGACAGAAAATGGGGCAACACAAGTAAAATAGTAACATAGTTCATACAGGAATCTTTGGATCTGATACTCACTAATAATGTGTTCCAATTTGACCGGCAGTGGTACCACCAGATACTAGGTACAGCGATGGGCACACCGGTGTCGTGCACTTTCGCGAACCTGTATCTGGCGGTATTCGAGGAGATGTACGTCTTCTCATTGGGGAACCCCTTTCTGAGACATATCCATCTCTACCTACGCTATGTAGATGATGTATTCCTGGTCTGGTCGGGCAGCGATGAGCTGTGTCAGCAGTTTGTACATCATTTAAACAGTACTAACCACATGAATATGAGATTTACTCTCAATTTCGGTGGTGACTCCTTGGATTTTTTAGATGTAAGGGTCACCACAGAAAATGGTATTCTTCATACCACAGGCTTCCGTAAGCCTACTACAACGAACTCGCTGCTCCACCAGACCAGCTTTCATCCATCTGCTGTGAAGGATGCGGTCCCGTTTGGGCAATTCATCCGTCTCCGCAGAATTAATAGCACGGATCAGGGCTATTTTAGCCAGGCCCATCAGCTTAAGGAGAGGGTCTTGGAGAGGGGTTATCCCCGGAGAGACGTCGTCGAAGCCTTACATCGTGCTAGCCATTATGCACGTCAGAATCTCCTCAGTGACAGGATCAAACAATGTGATAATGATAGACTTACTTTTGTCTTTAAATTTAGTTCAGCAGCTGGTACAGTGAGACAGGCCGTGTTGAATAATTGGAACCTACTAAAGGGCAAGTCTGTTTTAGGGGACCTGGTTTCTAGAAAACCCTTAATTACGTTTAGAAAATGTCACACTCTGAGAGACAAATTGGTCCATAGCGTGGTGAGACAGTCTAAGCAAATTAATTGGCTGCAGAGCAGGAAACTGCAGGGAAACTATAAGTGTGGAACATGTTCATTTTGCCCCCATAATTCACAGAGAAAAATGTTAAGTATGGGGGAGGTCACCCATAGGGTTAAAGACTTTATCACCTGTCGTACGTCCTACGTAGTCTATGTCATAATGTGTACCTGCCAGAGGTTTTACATTGGCAAGACCATTAGACCCCTTTTCGAAAGAGTCCGGGAGCATTTGAGTTCCATTAGAACGGGACGGGGCTCCCCCCGCCTGATTGATCACGTCCATGCAGTACATGGCGGTGATTCATTGAGCCTCTCTTTTGCTGGTATTGAGGCCGTGGGACCCATCCCGTGGGGTGGTGATCGCCACCGCCTCTTTCTGCAACGGGAGGCCCGATGGATCATCAGAACCAGCGCCATGGGTTTACACGGTCTCAATGATAAAAATGATATGGCAGTATTTCTATGAATATTCCTCTGTCTTCATGCTTTCCTATACTTGTTCATGTCCCACCTACAAAATGTAACTTTTTGCCGTGATTATGACATTGTGTTGCTCATATACCCTGTTGCGCTTGTGTGTATGCGCACAGGATGTCCTTTTTGTTGTCTGATTTTAACTACACAGTCGCGCACCTGTGAGAGCGTCTCCTGGTTACCTTGGTGATGATCGGGTAGACGCCCATATATAGTACGGCGGTGCGCGTGTGTGTCATAGCGGTCAGAGGAAGCGCAAATCACGCGCAAAACGGCCGTCACCGCCGATTCACACTGAAGGGACTTCCCGCTCCCCAGCCTGCGAACTTACTGCATGAAATAAAGCATTGAAGTTCTTCCAAGACAGTGGTGAGTGCCGCGAATTCTTTCATCTATTTCCATGTCATACTAAGTATCTACTTGAACCAGCTTCGCTGAGCACCACGCTAATCTGTCCATACCTGCTGGGCCGTTGGTCGCGACATCTTACAATACGGGGTGTGCGTTGGGCGAAGAGCAGCAGTGCCGCTGATTCCCTATCCTTTTACCTTGTATAACATACAATAGTAACATAGTAACATAGTTTATAAGGCCGAAAAAAGACATCTGTCCATCCAGTTCAGCCTGTTATCCTGCAAGTTGATCCAGAGGAAGGCAAAAAAAAAAACCTGTGAGGTAGAAGCCAATTTTCCCCACTTAAGGGGAAAAGAATTCCTTCCCGACTCCAATCAGGCAATCAGAATAACTCCCTGGATCAACGACCCCTCTCTAGTAGCTATAACCTGTAATATTATTACACTCCAAAAACTCGTTTGTGTACAAACCTTCCTTCCTCCAGATGCAGAGGATGTCCCCTCATCACAGTCCTGGAGATAAATAGATGATGGGATAGATCTCTGTACTGATCCCTGATATACTTATACATAGTTATTAGATCTCCCCCACGTCATCTTTATTCTAAAGTAAATCACCCTAATTTTGATAATATTTCAGGGAACTGTAGTCCCTCCTCTTCCTTGTTAATTACTTTACACAGTTTAGTGTCATCTGCAAAAATAGATATTTTACTATGCAATCCTTCTACAAGATCATTAATAAATATATTGAAGAGAATAGGGTCCAATACTGACCCCTGAGGTACTCCACTAGTGACAGTGACCCAATCTGAGTGTGTACCGTTAATAACCACCCTCTGTTTTCTATTACTGAGCCAGTTACTACCCACATACAGACATTTTCTTCCAGTACAAGCATTCTCATTTTAAATACTAACCTTTCATGTGGTATAGTGTCAAATGCTTTGGAGAAGTCCAGATATACGACATCCATTGATTCGCGGCTGTCACGACTAGAACTTAACTCCTCATAGAAACTGATTAAATTAGTTTGACATGATGGATCCCTCACGAAGCCATGCTGATATGGCGTTATTTGCTTATTTTCATTGAGGTACTCCAAGATAGTATCTCTTAGAAAACCTTCAAACAGTTTACCCACAACAGATGTTAAACTTACCGGCCTATAGTTTGCAGGCTCTGTTTTTGGACCCTTTTTGAATAATGGCACCACATTTGCGCTAATCCTGTGAAAAACTCCCTGTCAGTATAGAGTCCTTAAATATCAGAAATAAGGGTCTGGCTATGACATTACTTAATTATCTTAGAATACGGGGGTGTATGCCATCTGGCGATTTGTCTATTTTAATCTTTTTAAGATGCCGCTGTACTTCTTCCTGGGTCAGACAGGGCACTTTTAATGGGGAATTTACTTTTACATTTCTGCATTTCATCTGACAGTTTATTTTCCTCGGTGAATACAGTGGAGAAAAAAAATATTTAATAGCTTTGCTTTCTCCTCATTGCTCTCTTCAACTGCCCCTCATTGCTCTGTAGAGGGCTGACACCTTCAGATTTATACTTTTTACCATTTATATAATTGTAGAACATTTTACAGTTAGTTTTGCTCTCTTTGGCAATAAATCTCTCGGTCTCTAGTTTGGCTGCTTTTATTTGTTTTTTAAATATTCTATTTTTTTCCTTGTAGTTTTTCAGTGCTACCCTCCTGTTTTAGTGATTTAAAAGCTTTCTTGAAGTTTGGTATTTTTGTTCCTCTCTGAAGGAACACTCTTTTGAATGACAAGTGGAAGGTTATTAACAGGGGCGTAGCTAGAAATGACTGGGCCCCATAGCAAAAAAAATTTATGGGCCCCTCTCCCCCGCTTTAAATAATGCAGCTGCGCCTGCCAGGCTTGAGCAGGTATATGTGTGAATATGGATTAGGGAAGATACTGAGATCTGGCTGTACCTCACTGTGAGGTACAGCCGGATCTCAGCATCTTCCCTATTCACACATATACCTGCTCAAGCCTGGCAGGCGCAGCTGCATTATTTAATAGTGTGGTGTGGTAATGGTTAATGGCATTTTGGCGAAGAAACAGCCACCTAGGCTACTTTCACACTTGCGGCAGTGTGATCCGGCAGGCAGTTCCGTCATCGGAACTGCCGGCCGGATCCGCTGATTTTGATGTGACTGAAAGCATTTGTGAAACGGATCCAGATGCGGATCCGTCTCACAAATGCATTGCAAGAACGGATCCGTCTCTCCGCTTGTCATGCTTGTCACGGATCCGTCTTGTATTTATTTTCACATTTTTACCGGTCTGCGCATGCGCAGGCCGGAAGGACAGATCCGGCACTAATACATTCCTATGGGGAAAAATGCCGTATCCGTCCTTGTGGGCCCTTGGGAGATAAAGTCTCAGTGGGCCCCCTTACATAGTGATAACTCTCTGAGTATAGATAATGTAGTAGATATCACCTGCAGCCCTATGTAACAACACAGATAACACAGTACTGGCTATCTGAGTACAGAAAATTTAGTAGTGTTACCTGCAGTCCTATGTAAAACTACAGATAACACTAGAGCTGATAATGTGGTAGTGTTACCTGCAGTCCTATGTAAAACCACAGATAACACTAGTGTAGATCATGTGGTAGTGTTACCTACGTCCTTAGTGTGCCTCCCTGTGCCTCTCCCATGGGACTCCATGCTGGTGGCGCTGCCTCCTCTTCCATCTTCTTCTTGCCCCGCACAGAACGTCTGATGCAGCTGCGTCAAGACAAAGGGAACACTGTGGGCATGGTGATGGTGACACACAGGGAGACACACACAGACACACACACACACACACAGGTGACAGACACACACACACAGGGACACGCACAGAGACAGACTCATACATATGGAAAGACACTTATACGATGGTGAGATCGTTGCAGCACCTGCTGTGTATGGGGCAGGCTCACCGCCGCAGTCCGATCCATACATTGTCTCAGCACCGCATAGTGAGTGGAGCACAACACTGCCTGCATGACCCGGCTTATCATGAAAACCCAGTGACAACTCAGGCTTCTTTCACATCACCGTTCAGCCTTTCCGTTCTCCTGCTCCATTTAGGAGCAGGAGAATGGAAAGGACGGATTCGGCACATAACTGAGCCGAGCCGAACCGATCCTAAGGACCCCATAGACTATAATGGGGTCTGTTAGGTGTTCGCTCAGAAGAAGATTTTTGAAGCGGAGACAAAAGTCTTGCATGTACTACTTTTGTTTCTGCTCCAAAATCATCTTCTGAGCAGAAACCTAACAGACTTTATTATAGTCTATGGGGTCTGTAGGCTCCGTTATGTTCCGAATCTGTCCTTTCCATTTTCCTGCTCCTAAACTGAGCAGGAGAACGGAATGGCTAAACGGTGATGTGAACGAAGCCTCATACTGATCCTTTCTTAACGGCCCCCTTCTTCTCTCTCTGTACAGGGAACACTGACAACTGTTGCGGTCCGCATCTTTTGCAGCCCGATTAAAATGAATGGGTCCGCACACATTACGCAGAATTACGGTCGTGTGACTGGACGGTTAGGTGGGTCATCAGCGATACTTGGTGGTGACAGCAGCGCTGAGTGACAGTAACTACTGACAACACCTACTAAGGACACACTCTAAAGATTTAGCATGGACAAGTACTACTTCTCCATGCTAAATCTTACGGCGTGTCCTAATTATAAGTAAATGGGACATCATGGGAGGGGAGTGGTGCTGGCTGAGACTCACTATTTGGCTAATGGAAAAAGCTCAGTCACTGTGACATGGCTGAGCCTCAAGGGGTTAAAATTAAACAACTGGACAAAAGAAGGGAAAAAAATAAAAAGGACCTTAACTACCTTACTAGTTTGAAGACAGGCCAGCAGCAAGCAGGACAGGAAGCAACTCTGCAGTGATGGTAGAAAGGCAGGAGCAGCCACACTGAGTGGTCACCCTCTGGTGATCACAGAAGAACGTGGGGCATGTCAGGAGCACGGAGGACTGCAGAAGGAGGAGGCAATGATCGGGTTATTTTCCTGGGACCCAGCCCCTCCTTCTGCAAGTCTCTCTCTCTCTCTCTCAAGGCTCCCGAGCTCTTTTTCCTGGCTGTGTGAGGAGGCGGAGCCAAGGATCGCAGTATCGCACAGTAAGTGAGAGGCAGCACACTGCCTGCATGGCCGGGCTTATCATAAGCCGGGACATGCAGGCAGCCGCCCGCGACATTTGGGACCTATCATATGCAGCTGCAGGAGTGAGCTGGCACAGTGGGCCCCCCCAGGAGCAGTGGGCCCCGGCACTTGACCCACCCATACTCCAGCAGCTCACCTCACACGCAGCTTCCTATTCTTGTACATGCCGCTCCAAGTCTGCCAATTCGCCTCCTCCACTTCCGGCCAACCACCTCCAAGACTGCCTCTCTACCTCCGCCCTCTGGCTCCGAGTCCGACCGCCCCCTATCCGCCCCCTATCACAGCACCACGCCCGGCCCACTGGCCACATGAATTTTATTTTATTTTTTTTAATCCTCAGTTGGTGGCGGGCCCCCAGTGTCGTAGGGCCCCATAGACATTGCTATGGCTGCTATGGCGATCCCTACGCCACTGGTTATTACTTTATGGTCACTATTTCCCAGGTGTCTCCCAACCTGCACATCTGTTGTTCTGTCAGGTCTATTAGTTAATACTAAGTCCAGTATGTCCGTCTCCCTAGTCGGGTCCTGAACCAGTTGGGAAAGGTAATTGTCTTTAGTTATTGCCAAGAACCTGTTTCCTTTATGAGATATACAGGTTTCAGTTTCCCATTCATATCTGGGTAGTTGAAGTCCCCCATAATAACGACCTCATTATGATCTGCCTCCTCGTCTATCTCGTTTAGTAGCCGATTTTCTTTGTACTCTCGTATATTAGGTGGTTTATAATAAACTCCTATTAGTATTTTATTATTGTTTTTGCCTCCAGGTATCTCTACCCACAGTCACTTCTTCATGTCCCTCACTTACACTCACCTAAAGAATTATTAGGAACACCATACTAATACGGTGTTGGACCTCCTTTTGCCTTCAGAACTGCCTTAATTCTACGTGGCATTGATTCAACAAGGTGCTGATAGCATTCTTTAGAAATGTTGGCCCATATTGATAGGATAGCATCTTGCAGTTGATGGAGATTTGAGGGATGCACATCCAGGGCACGAAGCTCCCGTTCCACCACATCCCAAAGATGCTCTATTGGGTTGAGATCTGGTGACTGTGGGGGCCATTTTAGTACAGTGAACTCATTGTCATGTTCAAGAAACCAATTTGAAATGATTCAAGCTTTGTGACATGGTGCATTATCCTGCTGGAAGTAGCCATCAGAGGATGGATACATGTTCTCATTCTGTTTACGCCAAATTCGGACTCTACCATTTGAATGTCTCAACAGAAATCGAGACTCATCAGACCAGGCAACATTTTTCCAGTCTTCAACAGTCCAATTTTGGTGAGCTCGTGCAAATTGTAGCCTCTTTTTCCTATTTGTAGTGGAGATAAGTGGTACCCGGTGGGGTCTTCTGCTGTTGTAGCCCATCCGCCTCAAGGTTGTGCGTGTTGTGGCTTCACAAATGCTTTGCTGCATACCTCGGTTGTAACGAGTGGTTATTTCAGTCAACGTTGCTCTTCTATCAGCTTGAATCAGTCGGCCCATTCTCCTCTGACCTCTAGCATCCACAAGGCATTTTTGCCCACAGGACTGCCGCATACTGGATGTTTTTCCCTTTTCACACCATTCTTTGTAAACCCTAGAAATGGTTTGCGTGAAAATCCCAATAACTGAGCAGATTGTGAAACACAAGGCAGACATAGCAGAGCTGGAGAGGGTCCAAAGGAGGGCAACTAAAGTAATAACTGGAATGGGGCAACTACAGTACCCAAAATTAGGGTTATTCACTTTCGAAAAAAGACGACTGAGGGGAGATCTAATTAATATGTATAAATATATCAGGGGTCAGTATAGAGATATACCCCATGGAGCCCTTGCTAAGTGAGCAGCAAACTTTTTTCCAAATTGTCAATGCTTCTTAGTGTTGAAACTCACCCTGTTAGATACTCGATGTTCGATTGCAAACGGGCAATTTGATAACATTTTGAACAAAGATATGCACCCTCAAACGGCTGTTCCAGGACTGCATACATTAGACAAGATGTGCACTGGACTGCGCTGTCAATAATGGAACACATACTAATTGGGGATTACGCAAGAAAAGAGAAAAAATACAATTCAGTGCAGTGATAAGAAACAAACTTACTGTAGTCCCCTCCTAAAGTCCCTGGATCTCAAGTCACGTAATCTAAAGTCACACACTTAATACAAACAAACACTTGAACTCAAACATGCGAACACTCACAAAGTCACGTTGTTTGTCTGCTTGCATAAGTGCAGCTCTCAAACCAGACTGCTTTTTTTCCTCTGGATTCAAAGGACTGAGCTGCCCTCTAGACTGGCTATTTAACTTCTCCTAATTAGATAGCCACACCCTAATTACTCACCTGTGCAACACCCTGTGCAACACTAAACTTGTGTTGTTTGACTGCTTGTATGAGTGCAGCTCTCAAACCAGACTGCTTTTTTTCCTCTGGATTCAAAGGACTGAGCTGCCCTCTAGACTGGCTATTTAACTTCTCCTAATTAGATAGCCACACCCTAATTACTCACCTGTGCAACACCCTGTGCAACACTAAACTTGTGTTGTTTGACTGCTTGTATGAGTGCAGCTCTCAAACCAGACTGCTTTTTTTCCTCTGGATTCAAAGGACTGAGCTGCCCTCTAGACTGGCTATTTAACTTCTCCTAATTAGATAGCCACACCCTAATTACTCACCTGTGCAACACTAAACTTGCGTTGTTTGACTGCTTGTATGAGTGCAGCTCTCAAACTAGACTGCTTTTTTTCCTCTGGATTCAAAGGGACAAATAGGCAGAGACAAGACAAATAGGCAAAGACAACGTCGGGGCAAGCAATACCGTAGTGCATCACAAAATGCCAACCCACAGAACCAAATACCATAATGCAGCATAAAATACTGCCCTACCACTGCAGTATTCAACTTTACCACCATCCTGAGGATAGAGATACAGTTCAATTCAGCAGGACACCTGCGGCCACTGGCAAGATGCATAAGTACCTGATACCCCTAGCATAAATTACTAGTGAGAGCATGAGATAACTAGGTATCCAGCTAGCGGTATGAGAAGGGCTTGGGTGGCCCTCTGGGAATATGGCCGGTCCACCCCTGCTATAGCATCTGCATGGTCTGCCTCAATGGTATGATCTTGGGAGGTAGCACAAGTGCAAATTACCAATGAAAACCCACTCACACACCTACCATTCAAGAGGGGTGCAGCTGCTTCAAAGTACAGGTGCTCACATATAAGCATACTTACCAACTTTTTATGGCATCCAGGAATGCCCCTTTGTTTTCAGTCATGCACCTTTATGCCACAAACCACACCCCATTTGTATGGTGCTAAACCAATTTTTTTATGGGCCCCAATCCCTAAGTGCACTTTGGGTGCCAAGACTGCAGCCAATGATGCAGAATCCCAACAGAAAGCAGCCCTCCATTTCCCAACTCTTCCAGTAGTCTGCCCAGCACTACTTGTATACAGTATATATTTTTTTCAAATAGTTTTCTTTTGGACTCCTTTTCCCTTGAAGACCTCTAACTCTAAAATCAATTTCTGTTTGTTACCCAGTGCATTCTTCTTATTCTAAAACAAAATGGCTTCTCTTCCTCTTGTCTACTTAGGAGGGGCCTAAAACAAACTCTGCAGCCTAGATAGGCAGTACACTGTATAGCAAAGTATCCTATGGCCATTGCAGCTGAATATTGGTCACTCAGACAGATAAGGAATAGTCTACATGAGCTCCCTTGCATGCAACACAATAAATAATAGATACATTTGAGGTGAAGTCCCCTTTACTTGCTTGGTTGATTTTTCTAGAATGCAGCACGTGAAGAGACACAATTAGCAGAATTGCTATGTTTGTTACACTCGGCATGCAGGAGTAAATGGTTGTCATGGACAAAGCAAATATTTTCTATGCCGAATCTATTTTCTCTCTGCTTAATAGTTACCGGCTGACTGGAGATATTTTTTTAAAGACAGATTTATGAATGCAATGTTTTATTAATGGCTTTTAATTTCATTGCCGCGTGTAAATAAATTGATATTCCTCTTATTTTCTTTAAAATAGAACCAAAGCTATTTTTATATTAAAGTATGATGTTCTGATATAATTAGAATTTGCAACTCAGTGACTTCTAATTCCTGTATAATCTACAGTTGGCTGTATATTACTTCATATAATACAAATATATTCATAATGAATATCAAAAAGGAGATGGAAAAACACCAGTCTGTGCCAGTAAAATGGGAATCATTTACCCCCTACTGTCCAAATCATTTACCCCCTACTGTCCAAAATGTGGATCTATTTCTGTGCCCACATGAAAGCAGTTATAGGCCAGTTAGTTCGTTATAGGTGAGAGACTGCTGAGGCGATTGCTAATATATCTTTGTTTTACAGCAAATCAGTATATTATTCTTTAGATTATACAACTAAAGCAAAGCAATTTCAGGTGCTTGAAAGAGTCTGACATTCTGAATGAACCCTTCAGAATATTCAGTATTTCTGTGTAAATTTGATCCAACACTACATCAGATTTTCATACAAGTTCTAAAAGTAGATAAAGAAACCAAGTCAAACAAATGAGTCAAAACTATTAGACTTGGTTATTTATTTAAAGGGAACCTGTCATGTGGATATTTTATTATAATCTAACTAATTATATACAATCATTAACTACTAAAAAGTACCTTAGATGTATTCACTTACTGGTGTGACAGATGGTTACCTCATAATATACACACAAAGATGCCGCATGCCACATGCTAATGAGCTGATTGAGTCCAGCGTGATGTCATTGAGTCCAGCGTATATTTAATTCAGAGCTATAGCCACTCCCCTGCCCACCTGCTGCCGGTTCATATGGAAACAAACTGTCATTCAGCAGCAGGTGGGCGGGGAGAGTCAGGAGCTCATGAATATTCAGGACTCATCATTATCAGCTGGAGCTTTTCAATACAAGATGTTGGCAGATTGACTGGGTCAATTAAAGAAAGTGACCCAGCATTGTGCTAAGAGAATCAGTCACTTATTTATGTTGCCCTTAGTTAGGACACCATAAAACTGGTGACAGGTTCCCTTTAACAAGGAAAATTATCCAATATCATATGTCTCTGAGTGGCAAAAGTATATAAACCTATGAACAATCTGTTAATAGAACAGGAATCTATTAAAGTCTGATCTTCATAACACATGTTTGTGGAAGTGTATCATGGCACGAAAAAAGGAGATTTCTGAGGACCACAGGCTGGAAAAGGTTGCGAAACATCCTCTAAAAAGTTAGGACTACACTATTCCACAGTCAGACAGATTGTAAACAAATTCAAGACCATTATTACTCTGTCCAGGAGTGTCGACCAATAAAGGTCATGCAAAGCACAAGGTGTGTAATAGTCCTCAATGTCACAGAGGATCCTAAGGTAACCTCTATGTAACTAAAGGGCTTTCTCACAGTAGCTTATGTTCATGAGTCCACTATCAGGAAAACACTGAACAATGTTGTGAATGGCAGGATTGCAAGTAGAATGCATCTGCTCTCCGAAAAGAACACTGCTGCCCATCTGCCATTTGCTAAAGGTCACATGGACAAGCCAGAAGGCTATTGGAACAATGTTTTGTGGACAGGTGAGACCAAAATAGAACCTTTGGGTTTAAATGAGAAACGTTATATTTGGAGAAAGGAAAACACCGCATTCCAGCATCATTTTTTTTGTCCATCTGTGAAACACAGTGGTTTGCTTGGTTTTGGTCAGTTTTGCTGCATCTGAGCCAGAATGACTTGTCATCATTGATGGAACAATGAATTCTGACTTATACCAGCAAATTCAAAAGAAAATTTCAAGACATCTGTCTGTGAGCTGAATATCAAGAGTAAGTTGGTAATGCAGCAAGACAATAGCCCTAAGCACACAAGTTCTTCTACCAAAGAATAGTTAAAGAAGAATAAAGTTTGTTTTTGAATGGACAAGTCAAAGTCCTGACCTTAATCCAATAGAAATGTTGTGAACGGACCCCAAGCGAGCAGTTCATGGGCGGAAGCCCACCAACATAGAAGAGTTGAAACAGTTTTATATTGAGGAATGGGCTAAAATTCCTCCAATCCTATGTGCAGGACCAATTACCTGGAATGCTTAGTTGCAGTAATTGCTGCACAAGGTGGTCATATCCGATACTGAAAACAAAGGGTCACATTCTTTTGCCGCTGACGGACATATGATATTGGATCATTTTCTTCAAAAGATAAATGACCAAGTGTAATATTTTTGACTCATTTGCTTGATTTGGTTATCTTGCATGGAACACCAAAGTTTATACAACTGGCCAAAAATTGGCTTTTCAAAAATGTAGTAAACAAAAAATTAGCAGATGACTCATTTCTCATTCCTTAAGCAGATGCTTCAACTGACAAAGTAAGTACAATTGATTCTAATAGTTAATATGACCTCCTTTGGAAGGGAAAACTTCCAGCAGGTGCTTCTTACATTTGTCTACATTGACATCGACTAGGAATATTTTTTCCCACTTCTTTGTGGATTTTTGTTTTTTGAGATGTGCAATATTTAAGGGGTTTACTTTAACTCCTTGCCGACCTAGGACAAGAATGCTTGTCCTAACTGGCCGGTACTTCAGGCACTAGGATGAGCATTCTCGTCCTAGGGTTAACGCGCTGCCACGATTAGCAGCAGGGGCCTGGCTGATACTGACAGCTTGGCCACTGCTGTATCTGCCAGCACTGGTAAAAAGCGCTTGTACATCCCCATCGGGTCCTCGTGCTGCAGTGACGGGGACCCGATGGTTGCTATGGGAGCCCTGATGCCTTCAACAGGCATCAGGACTGCCAGCTACGGAAGCCCAGGAGATCTCCATGGGTCTCCTAGGCAACTGTTAGCATCTTACAGTGTAAGACACTGACAGTAATATATACAAATATATTGTGCTGTATTAAAACAGGCATCAGACCCTGAAATGTTGAAGTCCCATAGTGGGCCAAAAAATAAAGTGAAAAAAGAATTAAAGAAGTGAAAAAAAAAAAGTTTTACAAAAAAGTTTTAAGTTTAAAATTAAAAAAAAGCGCCATTTTCCCGAAATAAAGTAAAAAAAATTGTATAAAAATAGGGAAAAAAGAAAAGTAGACATATTAGGTATCACCGCGTCCATATCAACCGGCTCTATAAAAATATCACATGACCTAACCCCTCAAGAGAACACGTCAAAAAAATAAAATAAAAACTATGCTAAAAATCTTTTTTTTTTGTTACCTTACATCACTAAAAGTGCAACACCAAGCGATCAAAAAAAGTGTATGCCCCCAAGAATAGTACCAATCTAGCCGTCACCTCATACCACAAAAAATTAGCCCCTACCTAAGACAATCACCCAAAAAAAAAAAAATTATGGCTCTCAGACAATGGAGACACTAAAACATGATTTTTTTGTTTCAAACATGCTTTTATTGTGTTAAATGTAAAAGAAAAGTTGACAGGTATCGCCGCGTCCGTAACAACCAGCTCTATAAAAATACCACATGACCTAACCCCTCAGATGGACACCGTAAAAAAATAAAAATAAAAAGGGTGTCAAAAAAGCCAATTTTTGTCACCTTACATCATAAAAAGTGTAATAGCAAGCGATCAAAAAGTCATACGCACCCCAAAATAGTGCCAATCAAACCGTCATCTCATCCCGCAAAAATAATACCCTACCTAAGACAATCACCCAAAAAAAAAAAAATAACTATGGCTCTTAGACTATGGAGATACTAAAGCATTAATTATTTTTTTGTTTCAAAAATGATAACATTATGTAAAACTTGAATACATAAAAAAAGTATACATATTAGGTATTGCCACGTCTGTAACGACCTGCTCTATAAAAAATATCACATGACCTAACCCCTCAGGTGAACACAGTAAAAAATAAAAAATAAAAACAGTGTCAAAGCCATTTTTTGTCACCTTACATCACAAAAAGTGAAATAGCAAGCGATCAAATAGTCATATGCACCCCAAAATAGTGCCAATCAAACAGTCATCTCATCCCACAAAAACTATACCATACCTAAGACAATCGCCCAAAAAATAAAAATAAACTATGGCTCTCAGACTATGGAGACACTAAAAAATGATTTTTTTTTTGTTTCAAAAATGATATCAGTGTAAAACTTAAATAAATAAAAAAAGTATACATATTAGGTATTGCCACGTCCGTAGCAACCTGCTCTATAAAAATATCACATGATATAACCCCTTAGGTGAACACAGTAAAAAAATAAAAGATAATAATGATGTCAAAAAAGCAATTTTCTTGTCACCTTACATCGCAAAAAGTGTAATAGCAAGCGATCAAAAAGTCATAAGCACCCCAAAATCGTACCAATCAAACCTTCATCTTATCCTGCAAAAAATGAGATCCTACCTAAGACAATCTCCCAAAAAATAAAAAAAACTATGGCTCTCAGAATATGGAGATACTAAAACATCTTTTTTTTTTGTTTCAAAAATGCTGTTATTGTGTAAAACTTAAATAAATAAAAAAAGTATACATATTAGGTATTGCCGCATCCGTAAGAACCTGCTGTATAAAAATGTCACATGACCTAACCCCTCAGGTGAACATCGAAAAAAAAGCAATTTTTGTCATCTTACATCACAAAAAGTGTAATAGCAAGCGATCAAAAAGTCATATCCACACTAAAATAGTACTAATCAAATCGTCATCTCATATCGAAAAAAATTAGCCCCTACATAAGACTGTCACCCAAAAAAACAAAAAAAATATGGCTTTCAGAATATGGAGACACTAAAAAAAATAAAAAATTCAAAAATGCTTTATTATGTATTTGGTATTGTCGCGTCCATAACAACCTGCTCTATAAACATAGCACATGATCTAACCTGTCAAATGAACAGTGTAAATAACAAAAAATAAATACGGTGCCAAAACAGCTATTTTTTACCTTGCCTCACAAAAAGTGTCATATAGAGCAACAAAAAATCATATGTACCCTAAAATAGTACCAACAAAACCGCCATCTTATCCCGTAGTTTCCAAAATGAGGTCTTTTTTTGTAGTTTCTACTCTAGGGGTGCATCAGGGGGTCTTCAAATGTGACATGGCAACTTAAAATTATCCCAAAAACCATATGGCGTTCCTTTCCTTCTGCGCCCTGCCGTGTGCGCGTACAGCAGTTTACGACCACATATGGTGTGTTTATGTAAACTACAGAATCAGGGCAATACATATTGAGTTTTGTTTGGCTGTTAACCCTTGCTTTGTTACTGGAAAAAGTGCATTCAAATGGAAAATCAGCCAAAAAAGTGAAATTCTGAAATTTCATCTCCATTTTCCATTAATTCTTGTGGAACACGTAAAGGGTTAACCAAGTTTGTAAAATCTGTTTTGAATACCTTGAGGGGTGTAGTCTCTAAAATGGGGTCATTTTTGGGTGGTTTCTATTATGTAAGCCTCACAAAGTAACTTCAGACCTGAACTGGTCCTTAAAAAGTGGGTTTTGAAAATTTTAGGAAAAATGTCATTTGCTTCTAAACTTCTAAGCCTTCTAACGTACCCAAAAAATAAAATGGCATTCATAAAATGATCCAAACATTAAGTAGACAGATGGGGAATGTAAAGTAATAACAATTTTTGGAGTTATTACTATCTATTATAAAAGTAGAGAACTTTAAATTTGCTAATTTTTCTAAATTTTGGTTAATTTGGTATTTTTTTATGAATAAAAATGAAATTTTTGGACTTAATTTTACCACTGTCATGAAGTACAATATGTGACGAGAAAACAATCTCAGAATGGCTTGGATAAGTAAAAGCGTTTTAAAGTTATCACCCCATAAAGTGACACATGTCAGATTTGCAAAAAATGGCCTGGTCCCAACACATAGCATCTTGATGAGCATTAGATCTAGGTTTTGACATGACCATATAATAACCTTTGATTTAATTGTTTTCCAGCCATTCCTGAGTGGATTAAATGTTTGATACCCAGGAATTCAGCCAATTAGCATTTTAAAACAAATAGCTGTTTTGCACATTATGATTTTCCCTTGATTGTTAAAGGGTTTCTATCACTTGGTATCACATATTTAGGTGTCAGACACTAGCGATCCGCTAGTGTCTGCTCTAACAAACCATCCTAATTTGATAGGTTTTGGGGCAGCCGTTTTGCTAAAATAAGAACTTATATCTATATGCTAATGAGCCTCTAGGTGCTATGGGGGCGTCATTAGCACCTAGAGGCTCCGTCTACCTTCATAAACTGCCGCCGCCCAGCGCGTCCCTCCAGCCCGCCCATCTCCTGCTGAATGCGATCCTCTTCGTGCGCGTCTCTGTTCTGCGCATGCGCAGTGAATGTCTGACCGCTTCCCTGCTCAGACATCTCCACTGCGCCTGTTCCTCGGAGCACTATGATATCATCGGCGCAGGCGCAGTGGAGATGTCTGAGCAGGGAAGCGGTCAGACATTCACTGCGCATGCGCAGAACAGAGACGCGCACGGAGAGGATCGCATTCAGCAGGAGATGGGCAGGCTGGAGTGACGCGCTGGGCGGCGGCAGTTTAGGAAGGTAGACGGAGCCTCTAGGTGCTAATGACGCCCCCATAGCACCTAGAGGCTCATTAGCATATAGATATAAGTTGTTATTTTAGCAAAACGGCTGCCCCAAAACCTATCATATTAGGATGGTTTGTTAGAGCAGACACTAGCGGATCGCTAGTGTCTGACACCTAAATATGTGATACCAAGTGATAGAAACCCTTTAAAGGGTTTTTCCAAAACTTTCATATTGTTGACCTATTCTCTGAATAAGATATGAGTATCTGATCAGTGGGGGACCCACACCTCGGGACCCCATGCCAATCAGCTGCTTGAGAAGGCACCGGTGCTCACAGTAGCACTGCGGCCTTCTCGAAGTTTAGCCTAGGCCTTGTGAAGTCACGCTCCTTGGTCACATGGCCTAGGCGCAGCTCAGCCCCATTGAAGTGATTGGGGCTGAACTACGATACCAAGCACAGCCGTTATACAATGTACGGCACTGTGCTTGGTCAGCAGAGAGAAGGCTGCAGTGCTACAGCAAGTGCCAGTGCCTTCTCAAACATCTGATCGTTGGGTATCCTGGGTGTCAGATCCCCACTATCAGATACTGATGGCCTATCCAGAGGATAGGTGATCAGTATAAAAGTCTAGGAAATCCCCTATAAAGTGTGAATATACCCAAATACCATTTGATACATAACAAAATACAATCAATGAAACCTAAATATAAAAACATCATACTAAGGCTCCATTCAGACGTCCATAACGTGTTTTGCGGATCCACGGATCCGCAAAACACGGACGGCGGCAATGTGCGTTCCGCATTTTGCGGACCGCACATTGCCAGCACTAATAGAATATGCCTATTCTTGTCCACAATTGCCGACAAGAATAGGACATGTTCTATTTTTTTCGGGAATGGAATTGCAGACCCGGAAGTGCGGGTCCGCAATACCGTATCCGGGCAGCACATCGTGCTGCCCCATAGAAATTAATGGGTCCGCAATTCCGTTCCGCAAAATGCGGAACAATATTGCGGATGTGTGAATGGACCCTAATACAGCTGTATAAAACATGCAAACATGAAAAATTAACAATGAACTGGGGTACGTCTGTTTAAAACAGTCTTCAAACTTGACGAAATGCATTTGCAGAAGAATCTGCACCATGAATAGTTCCTGATTTATTTAAATTTGTCTAATCTAAAAATCTAACGGATTAACTGCCTGAAAAAAGGACGCTAAAATCAACTTTATTAAATAATATTCAATAAAACTAGTGGCTCTCCACAATATCTTCCTATCAGGCTGGACGTAAAGACATGGAGACATAAAAGAAAAAGTATATATGTTATGCCTCCTGCTATCCCACTCCCAAAAATAGTTTATTGCTGTGCTATATTCAAATATCAGCACATAATGGAGTTATCTAATAAATAGAGATGAGCGAATCAAAGTTGACGAAGTGGAATTCGATCCGAATTTCAGGGAAAATTAGATTCGCACCGAATCCGAATTTCCTCACGCTTCATAACAAATCACATTTTTTCCAAAAATGGTTGCTGCACGTGTTAGGACATGGAGCAAAGAACTCTGGGAACGGGGGATCACCCACAATGCCATGCATGCAGTCAATCAGCAGCCAGCCCCTGTGATGTCACAGCCCTATAAGTAGTCTCAGCCATTTTGGATTCTGCCATTTTTCAGTGTACTTAGTGCAGGGAGAGACGTCAGCAGGCGCTAGAGACAGTGGTAGAAAAGACTTAAATGTGCTGAAAAAAACTATTTACAAGTTTAGGGAAAGATTATTCAAGGTGTAGGGAAAGCATAGGGAGGCATCATCCACGCTATAAAAGGAGAACAGGGTGCAATAGGAGAGTGTACAGCTGGGTAATAGGAGCAATTACTATTACACCTTGCTGCACTTATTGGGGATCCAAATTGCCATTATACTGCTGATTTTAGGTTTGGACTAGATGATACCTCTGTAATTCCAGCAAACCATGTGGTGCAAGTGCTGTCTTGCAGGGTGTATTTATAGGAAATATAAATACGTCATATTAACCATTCTGCGGTGCATTTAAATTGTTCTACAGTTTCTTTTGGGGTGTATTAGTGTAAAAAAAAGGATTTCTTTTTTGCCATTCTGCGGTGCAGTTACAGTACATTGTACTACAGCTTTTTTGGGGGTGTATAAGTATAAAAAAAAGTATGTATTATTTCCCGTTCTGCGGTGCAGTTACATTGTTCTACAGCTTTTTTGGGGGTGTATAAGTGTAAAAAAGTACAACTTATTTTTCGTTCTGCGGTGCAATTACTTTGTACTACAGCCTTTTTTGGGGTGTATAAGTGTAAAAAAAAAGTACATCTTATTTGCCGTTCTGCGGTGCAGTTACATTGTACTACACATTTGTTAGGGTGTCCTAATGCTAAAAAAAAGTTACATAGTTACATAGTTAATACCGTTAAAAAAGACATACGTCCATCAAGTTCAACCAAGGGATAGGTGGGGATGCGTACATCTTATTTGGCATTCTGCAGTGCAGTTACATTGTACTACAGCCTTTTTTGGGGTGTATTAGTGGAAAAAAGAAGTACGTTTTATTTGCATTTCTGCGGTCAAGTTAAATTGTTCTACAGCTTTTTTGAAGTGTATTAATTACCTTTTAATTTAATGTATTTTCCCCCCAAAAGAGTCTTATGGAGCGACTACTAATGAGCGCTTCCATTATGTACCGGTCCTCGGCTGTCAGCTGTCCAGTGGCTGAGCACAGCGTGAGGACACTCTGTGACCTCACGCTGTGGCGCCAGTTCACAGCACAGCCGACAGGAGGAGAAAGGAGATTGCGGGCGGTGAGGAGAATGCGGGCGGTGAGGAGCAGCGGCGTCCAGGAGCATGAGAGGTAAGTGTTTTTTTTATTTTTATAAAACATGAGGCAATATGGTGCTGCTGGGGGGTAATCTGAGGCAATATGGGGCTGCTGGGGGGGTAATCTGAGGCATTATGGGGCTGCTGGGGGGTAATCTGAGGCAATATGGGGCTGCTAATGGAGTGATCTGAGGCATTATGGGGCTGCTGGGGGTGATCTGAGGCAATGTGGGGCTGCAGAGGGATGATCTTGGGCAATATGGGGCAGCTGGGGGGTGATCTGAAGCAATATGAGGCTGCTGGAGGATTATCTGGGGTAATATGGGGCTGCTGGGGGCTGATCTGAGACAATGGGGGCTAATATGAGAGGCAATGGGGCTGCTGGGGGCTAATATGAGATGCAGTGGGGGCTACTGGGGGCTGATATGAGGCAATGGGGACTGCTGGGGCTAATATGAGAGGCAATGGTCTCATATGAGGCAATGGAGTCTGATATGAGACTGCTGGAGGCTGATGAGAGGCATGGGGCTCTTATCTGAGGTCTGATTGGGGGTCATTCACATTGGAGTCCGGACTGAGGTCTGATTGGGGGTCTTATCTGAGGTCATGTTAGGGTCTTATTAACATTGGCGGTCTGATTAGGGCTGTTAGCTGAGGTCTGATTAACATTGGGGGTCTGATTGGTGGTCTGACCTGAGGTCTAATACATTTTTTTCTTATTGTCCTCCTCTAAAACATAGGTGCGTCTTATGGGCCGGTGCGTCTTATATAGCGAAACATACAGTAATTATTTTATCTAACAGTATGTCAGAACGATAAGTGACATACTTTGTACTACAGCCTTTTTTGGGGTGTATTAGTGGAAAAAACAAGTATGTTTTATTTTCTGCTGTGCGGTCAAGTTACATTGTTCTACAGCTTTATTGGAGTATATTAATTTCCTTTTAATTTAATTATTTTATCTAACAGTATGTTAGACAGACAACTGACAGGCCCTTAAAAGGGAACGGGCATTGGCCAAAATGTTTCTGTAGCAGGCAGCAGAAGAAGGGGGAGTTGCAGCAGGAGTTGAAGCGAGTGTCATCTAGCGGTCGTGTCTTGACCAGCAACCCAGCGGTGCTTGAATGGTTGACTCGGTCTTCTACTTCGTCACAAGTGACATCAGACACCCCCAGCCAAGAGTTGGTGGGTTCTTCAGACACAAAGCTTAGTTGGCATGGCCCGGGAGCAGGCCCTGTGCCCTCACCTGTCCTCAACCTGCCTTTGTGCTTTTCTGTTCCCTCTGCTAGAGAAGTATTATATGCCGTAGGCTCCGCTTCACTTTTCAGCGAGGACGAGCTACTAGAGGACAGTCAGCAGCTACTGGCCAGCCAAGATCTTGAAGAGAGATCCGCCGCTTCCTCTGGTAGGCGGGCAAGTAGTGATGATGAGAGTCGCGTGGGAGCTGATGTTGCGAGCGGTCAGGCTCCTGGCCCTGAGACCATTGAGGGGGACATCAGTCAATGATGATGAAGCCGATCGCACTTGGGAGTCGGGTGAAGAAGGGGCTTCATCATCATCAGGAGAAGAGGGTGGCAGCTTGCGCATGAGGCAGCGGCTGAGCCAGCAAGGTGATAGCGTGGCCGGGAGTCAGCAGGGTGGCAGCAGTGGGAGGTCGGGAGCCAAACGTGACCAGGGTAGACCGCCCGCTTTGCAGGAGACTAACTGCCCAGGAAGTAGTGGTGCAGGGGCTCATGAAGGCAGTGGTAGCAGGCAGTCAGTACAGAGTGTTGGGGGGAAAATACTCGGCGGTGTGGCAGTTTTTTGTTAGGCCGCCAGAGGAGGTGAACATGGCCATTTGCCGAATTTGTGAGCAGAAGGTGAAGCGTGGGCAGAACGGCATCCCCCAACATAGGCTGATATGCGACATTTCCACCCTTTGGAATTCCACCCTCCATATGTTGGACCGATTATATGAACAGAGAAAGGACATAAACAATTTCTTAATGATACAGGGGGACAGAGGAACTCCCCTGTGTAACTTCGATGTTAGCCAGTGGCAGCTCATGCGTGACATCTGCCGTTTGCTTGGGCCCTTTGAGGAGGCCACTTTATTTGTCAGTCGCCAGGACTAAGGGATGAATAACATTATTCCACTGATTCATGTCCTGGAACAGATGCTGCTAAATCTGGCTGGCCAGGGTACAAGAGACGTGGTGACTACATCTCACGGCCACATGAGCCCTGTCGGGTCTGAACTAGAGGAGGAGGACGAGGACATTCGAGAACAAGCATGTGTAGAGAAATGGGTGGTTTTTCTACACAGGTGACAGGACAGGAGAAGCAGCCAGAGGAGATACAGGACGATGAGGAAGAGGAGGCAGAGGACCCAGACACACTGTGGCAATATGCAGTGGAGATGGAGGCAGGGAGTCCCTCCGAGTCACTTGCGCAAATGGCCTAATGCATGCTCACTTGCTTGCGTAGTGACATCCAAATTGTCACCATTCGCTAGAGGGGTGACTACTGGCTCTCCTCCATGTTAGACCCTTGCTAACAGTCCAAAATGGGGGACTTTTTTACACCCGCTGAGAGGGAGGACAAATGGCATGACCAGCTCCATCAGCAGCAACTTAAGTCTAGAGTCACTGATGAGCAGTTTTCTGTGGTCTGTGGTTTTCACTCTGTGGTCTCCTTATGCTGCTGCCACATCACTACTCTGTGGTCTCCTCATGCTGCTGCCACCTCAACACTGTCACTGGGCCACTCTGTGGTCTTCTCATGCTGCTGCAACCTCCCCACTGTCACTGGGCCACTCTGTGGTCTCCTCATGCTGCTGCCACATCACCACTATCTCATTGGGCCACTCTATGGACTTCTCATGCCTTTCCCACCCTTCTATTTTGCCTTTTTGGCCTGGTTGACATCATCATTTATTTGACCCTTCTTCTGATCTGTCAGAAGGAAGGAAAAATGAGACGTACAACGGATCCTGTCTATGTAGCAGCTGTAAGGCCTGTATGACATGGTCCCATCAGAATTGGCTTATGATTTGGTAGCCAAAAGCAGGAGTGGGTACAAAACACAGAAGACATGAAAATATATCATTCATGTGTCATCTCTGTTTTGGATCCACTCCTCTTTTTTTTTGGGCTTTAGCAATACTGATGGATTACTGACCAAATGCTGACCGAGTGAGGGTGGATGCTCAACAGACAGGATCAGTTTTTTGGGGGGCTTATTGTTCTGATGGATCAGAGGAAGGCCAAAATAATCAGTAATGGCCAACACAAACTTACTGCTGACACCCTCTCTACTCTGTCAGGGGGGCTCTACTTGTATAAGCGTTTAATAGAACAGGTTCTGTAGACATCTATGTGGTATCAGCTGACGATGGTGTAAAAGAAGTGTGCTCTTTCACGCTATAGTAGGATCTTGGGCTTGTGCACAGTTCTTTATACCTGATGCTAACATCGACCTGTAAGGTTGAGTTCACACTTGAGTTATTTGGTCAGTTTTGGCCCCATAACTGCCCAAAGAAGTGAAGTGTGCAGTGATTCTAAGAGCGACGCCTGTCATCTGCGTTTCATACTGACTCACAGTATTGTTTCACTACCACAGCAGACTCACTATGCGTACTGCTGCAAGGCACAGTGTTCTACACCACTATACAGGCTCTCTGCAGCCAGGAAATAAGGAAATAGCTGTTTTTTAATGCGATTCGCCACAAATTAATTTGGATCGAATCAAATCTTTTCGGAAAATTCGGCGAACCAACCGAATTGAATTTTTGAGATATTCGCTCATCTCTATCCAATACCCTTAAATAAAATCCAGTGTGCCTTCACAAGTCACCTAACTAGTAAATAGAGTCCATCTGTCTGGAATTTATTCTCAGTAAAACTACAGCTGTTCTGTGAAGGCCTCAAAAGGTTTGTTAGAGAACATTAGTGATCAAACAGCATCATGAAAACCAAGGAACACACCAGACAGGTCAGGGATGGTATTGTGGAGAAGTGTAGAGTAGGGTTAAGGTTATAAAAACATCCCAAGCTTTAAATATCTCACTGTTCAATCCATCATCCAAAAAAGGAAGGAGTATGGGGATTCTTTTCTTCAGCAGGGACAGGGAAGCTGGTCCGAGTTAATGGGTAGATGGATGGAGCTAAATATAGGGCAATTCTGGGGGGAAACCTGAAAGAGGCTGCAAAAAACTTGAGACTGGGGCAGAGGTTCCAGCAGGACAATGACTCTAAACATACAGCCAGAGCTACAATGAAATGGTTTAGATCAAAGTAAATTGATGTATTAGAATGGCCCAAAGTCCAGACCTAAATCCCATTGAGAATCTGTGGCAAGACTTCAAAATTGCTGTTCACAGATGCTCTCCATCCACTCTGACTGAGCCTGAGCTATTTTGCAAAGAAAAATTTGCTAAAATTTCGACCGACAGATGTGCAAAGCTGGCAGCTGTAATAGCAGCAAAAGGTGGACCTACAAAGTATTGACTCCGGGTGGGCTAAACACATGCACACCCCACTTTCTAGATTTTTATTTATTGAAAATGTTGAAAACCATATTTAATTTTATTTTCACTTCACACATACTTGCTGCTTTGTGTTGGTCTATCACATAAAATCTCAATAAAATACATTTAAGTTTGTGGATGTAATGTGAAAAAAATTTGGAAAAGTTCAAGTATGAATACTTTTCCAAGGCATTGTCTTCACAATTAAATTTATCTTTCTGTTT
Organism: Bufo bufo; assembly: GCF_905171765.1. NCBI lineage: Eukaryota > Metazoa > Chordata > Amphibia > Anura > Bufonidae > Bufo > Bufo bufo. Next base: position 101,649,024 of record NC_053391.1, on the reverse strand, counting down.
TTTCATACCCCCAAAAGATATGCTATATAGAACTGTGTTCTTGTTTGTTCAACTTGTCAAATAAATATCTCTAAACCCTTGATGCCTTACCAGTCTGACATAAAAGAACGTAGCACCATTGACTCCCAGCAGCTTACACTGACTCACAGTATGAGACTTAACGAAGCAGCTGCCGGGCTAAACTGTTCTGCTGTGGCTAAAAATTATGTATAGAGCGCTCCATGGTGCAGACTTTGTATGTCCATCAGCTGATGAATTTGCAGGGCTGCCCCGGTATCGCCTCAGTATGTTTTATGGAAGGCTACGAGGATCGATCATGAGCATTTCACCTCCTGACATTGAGGGCCGCAAAGGTAGAAATATCAGCTAAATTATGGTAGCAGCAGCTGTGATTCACACAGTAATAATTCGCCTTAAGAGGACCAGTGACATCATAAAACACAGAAGTGTCCCAAGGGCAGTGGATCTGTCAGTGTCACTGAATATTTGCTGATGAGAGCAAGCTCCTCAAAACACAATGCTTTATACACCGGGGAACCGAATAGGCACTGGCTGGTGGCCCGATACAAAAATCAGGCCATCTGTATTCCTCTGCTGGTTACATTGTAGATTGCAATTCTTGTCTCATTTGTAAAAGTGGACAACAGTCAAACACCATGAAACTGTAAGGGTTATTGAGCGAGGACAAGTATTATGTTTACCAGGGGCATACCGGTAAATCAATAAAATAGGAACCTAGAAAGTGAATGGATATCTATCCCACATGACTCGATCAATTAATATAAATTATTGTTTTTTTACTTACATATCTGAAGTGATATGAAGCCTAATGTGATTAGCAAAAGCAATAGACAACGCAGTAGTATTGCCATAGAATGATGATCATTTTATCAAAGTCTAATGACTTTTGTAAACCTCCAAAAGCCAAGTGGATGGGGCTACACTTCAATACCCCTACACAGTCTTTGAACAACAGTGGAGAAACCATGCTTTTCTAAACTTATACAACCTCTGTAAAGAACTTTAGTTGAATGCAAACTGTTCTTTGAACTTGGCAAAGGGATGCAGGGCATAGTCATACTTCCAAAACGGCACAATTTTCTCTCCAACTCTAATGCATGGATCAAGTAGCATTTAGCAAGAAGGGTGGCTTAACAAGGTGGTTCCTGAGTATTAGACTTCTTGGGTGGATGCAGCTGGGGTTATCGTGCCTTGATGACCTTGCCTGGTTTACACATTTAGATACACCATTTGGAACACTACACTTAAGAGTGGCATTGACCTACTTTGTAATCTGTAATACATTACCTCTTAGCTGAAGGAAATTACAATGTTAGCAAACCTTTAGAGGATAGGTCATCAATATATACTGCCTGCACAACCCCTTTAAAGACTATGGAAATGATAGAAGGTGACTTTATATATGTATATATATATAAAAAAGGGAAATGATGGCGGCACTGGAAAAAACAGATGCTAGCGGGTGCTAGGTCCAGGGATATAGCTGCTTACCCCGTGAAGATAAAGACGAAAAGCGGACAGCACTCCAGATAAAAAGCAATTGATGTTTATTCACCCATGTGGAAGGCAACGTTTCAGCTCATACAAGAGCCTTTCTCAAGCTTGAGAAAGGCTCTTGTATGAGCTGAAACATTGCCTTCCATATGGGTGAATAAACATCAATTGCTTTTTATCTGGAGTGCTGTCCGCTTTTCGTCTTTGTATATATATATATATATATATATATATATATATATATATATATATATATATATCCCCTCCCAATTCCTTCCCCCCACCCAGATCTGAAACTTAGAACAAAAGCCAAATGACTAATGCCTACTACAGATGCTGATTAGCCAGTGTCAATGCACAAATAAGACCCAGTCTGATCACCATTTCTGGCCACTATATAATTTGTATCTGGCATTTTTGAGCTATGCTTGCTGAATATCTGGTTTCCACCTCTCTCAGACACAGTGGATGGAGACTAGCTGCCATCCACTGCACATACAGAAAATAAGCAATAATAGTAAAGAAAAGGATGGGCACTCTTATAACTGGACCACAGAGTAAGCGATATAACACTAATTTATTGGTAACAATGCATAAAAGGTCACCAAGCACATATAAAATGAAGTAATATATCCTGAACAGGTTAAAACCCTATTAAAATACAATTGATAAAATGTTTATAAAAAAATATATAGTTTTGGTCCACTGATAAAACTAATATGCGGGGGTTGGGGCCTGATATGCCGGCCAAGGGAACATATATAAATGACCAAGGTTAAACCAAATTGCATGCAGGCTGCAACATTAAATATATTTGGTTAGTTGGAGCAATGGCTGATACCAATTATATCTCCACAAAAACAAATATAAGTGTACAAATTGTGCCAAACCAGTGCGTCAAAAAATAAATATAAAACTACTATTTAAATGATAAAGCATAGTGACATAAAAAATTATGTTAATATTAATAAATCAGTGCAATGAATAGAAAAATAGCAGTGCTCAAATGGTTACAGTGATGCGTATCCGTGAAGCATGTCTGTGGAGATTAATCCTGGAACTCAGTCTTTCCGCAATGGTGTAGCAAAGGTTCCGGAAAATCAGCACAATGTTCCAATATTTAATCCGGAAAATATACTAGATTACACAATGTAACAGTCCAGCGAATCTCTAATTAGGGCAGCCTTAGGTCGCAGTGGCAATAGTCCATTAAATATGCAGTGCAGCGGTTAAGCAACAATGTGTGCACATATAATAAAATGTTTTATTACTCACGTACGGACTTAATACCGTCCTCACCGTGGCGTCCCACGTAGTAGAAATTCAGGATAAGGTATATCCCTGGGCAGCAGACAAAAAATGCAGCTTAGCTGTTAGGTATGAACCTGTGGTTTTTCAGGTCCGGCTGTGAGTAGAGGTGCTTGATAATCCTGAATTTCTACTACGTGGGACGCCACGGTGAGGACGGTATTAAGTCCGTACGTGAGTAATAAAACATTTTATTATATGTGCACACATTGTTGCTTAACCGCTGCACTGCATATTTAATGGACTATTGCCACTGCGACCTAAGGCTGCCCTAATTAGAGATTCGCTGGACTGTTACATTGTGTAATCTAGTATATTTTCCGGATTAAATATTGGAACATTGTGCTGATTTTCCGGAACCTTTGCTACACCATTGCGGAAAGACTGAGTTCCAGGATTAATCTCCACAGACACGCTTCACGGATACGCATCACTGTAACCATTTGAGCACTGCTATTTTTCTATTCATTGCACTGATTTATTAATATTAACATTATTTTTTATGTCACTATGCTTTATCACTTAAATAGTAGTTTTATATTTATTTTTTGACGCACTGGTTTGGCACAATTTGTACACTTATATTTGTTTTTGTGGAGATATAATTGGTATCAGCCATTGCTCCAACTAACCAAATATATTTAATGTTGCAGCCTGCATGCAATTTGGTTTAACCTTGGTCATTTATATATGTTCCCTTGGCCGGCATATCAGGCCCCAACCCCCGCATATTAGTTTTATCAGTGGACCAAAACTATATATTTTTTTCATAAACATTTTATCAATTGTATTTTAATAGGGTTTTAACCTGTTCAGGATATATTACTTCATTTTATATGTGCTTGGTGACCTTTTATGCATTGTTACCAATAAATTTGTGTTATATCGCTTACTCTGTGGTCCAGTTATAAGAGTGCCCATCCTTTTCTTTACTATTATTGCTTCATTTCTGGTGATCGGGGTACGACATCGGGTTGGAGCACCTTGCCAGCTTGAGTCAGGGGTGAGCCGTCCTTTACCTTATCTATATACATACAGAAAAGTACTGACCTGTATGTTTGTGAATTTAGCACTTCCTATATAGCCGTGCACTTCCTCTGTCTCACTACTACTGCTGCTCACTCTTCCCCCTCCCCTCTCCATAGACGTGCATTGACATGTATAGTATGATACTTCAGCAGAGCTGGTCCATCTTGAGACAGAATGTCAGCATTTTTCAAAGTGAAAAGCAATGAACAAGGATTGGGGAGAGAGGTAAACAGCTGATAACATTAGAATGAGACATTTCTCACTGATACAATATATTACAAGATTTATTGTGGTGTTCACTAGTGACTACTATTACTAGTTCTACTATTAATTTATGCAAAGTTGTGTGCAAAGTGAGTGACCATTTAAGGTGTGCATGTACTGTATTAAGGGTTTTAGACATTCTTTCCACCATGCTAGACAAGGAAATGTAGGTTAACACAAAGTGGATGTGGCTTATTGGGAAGGGGTATTTCTTAAGATTCTACAGTATAATCGGTGGCAAAATTTCAACAGAATTTTGGTGCAAAATTCTGACACAAAGTAAACCAACTAATAAGTGGTATAAACTTAGACAAGGCAGATTTATCATCCAGCATCAGCCACTGTAATAAATAACATTTCTCTTGTCTACTTTGCACTGTCTAATTCTTATGCAACATTAGTAAATCTGCCCCAGTGCTTCATACGGTACGTCCAGCCAAGCAGGTTGGTGTTTATTGCTAGTAGTGTTGAGCGAACAGTTCGAGCATAGTTCGGGTCCGTACCGAATTTTGGGGTGTTCGTGACACGGACCCGAACCCGAACTTTTTCGTAAAAGTTCGGGTTCGGGTTCGTCGTTCGGCATGTATTTTGGCGCATTTTGAAAGGCTGCAAAGCAGCCAATCAACATGCATCATACTACTTGCCCTAAGATGCCATCGCAGCCATGCCTACTATTGGCAAGGCTGTGATTGGCCAAGTGCAGCATGTGACTCAGCCTCTTATAAGCTTGTGCGCACGTCGGGACGTGCTCACTCCCGATGTGAATAGAACAGGGATAGACGCAGCTGATGCTAGGGCGAGAATAGGCAGGGATAATTGAATAACTGGAAGCAAATTTCTCTCCTCCACCTGTGATTCATCTGAACAACTGCAGCTGAGCTGCTTTTTTGATAGGGATTGGCTATTTTTAGAGTGGCCAGAGTGATTTTTCCATCCACATGTACCCGGGCTGACCGCCGGCCGCCATTTTGCGACTTGTAGTGCTGCAGCAGAAGCTGCCACAGTGTGCATTCCAAAGCTCCAAACAAGTCAGACATCTACACCTGGGATTCAGACCAATAGCGATTTAGCAGCACAGTCCAAGGCTATTTTTTTTAAAGGTTGTGCAGACCATTTTGTGGCACATGTTACTGGGCTGATAGGCGGCGGCCATCTTGGGACTAGTGCTGCAGCACAATCTCTCCCAACGTCCATTAATCACTTGTAATAGTGGTCTGTGCCATAGAAATCCTACATCAGGGACTTGGGTGTGCTTGTGTCACCCCTACTAATACCAGTCCACCTGTAATCCATACAGTGAAAAGCCATAAAGTATTCCAGTGAGGGAATTTTTATTTTATTTAAAAAAGGCCAAGTTAGTTTATCTGGCGTTCAATATACTAGATACAGTTAGGCCTGCGTTTCATACATCTGGAATTAGCAAACTAATGTGCTGGGGTTGGGAAAACATATATGTACCCATACTAGAATCTGTCAAAGAAAGCGGTACTCACATATAACAGTCATTCCATCTGTAATCCATACAGTCAAAAGACTGAAAGTATTCCAGTGAGGGGATTTTTTTTATTTAAAAAAGGCCAAGTTAGTTTATCTGGCGTTCAATATACTAGATACAGTTAGGCCTGCGTTTCATACATCTGGAATTAGCAAACTAATGTGCTGGGGTTGGGAAAACATATATGTACCCATACTAGAATCTGTCAAAGAAAGCGGTACTCACATATAACAGTCATTCCATCTGTAATCCATACAGTCAAAAGACTGAAAGTATTCCAGTGAGGGAATTTTTTTTTTATTTAAAAAAGGCCAAGTTAGTTTATCTGGCGTTCAATATACTAGATACAGTTAGGCCTGCGTTTCATACATCTGGAATTAGCAAACTAATGTGCTGGGGTTGGGAAAACATATATGTACCCATACTAGAATCTGTCAAAGAAAGCGGTACTCACATATAACAGTCATTCCATCTGTAATCCATACAGTCAAAAGACTGAAAGTATTCCAGTGAGGGAATTTTTTTTATTTAAAAAAGGCCAAGTTAGTTTATCTGGCGTTCAATATACTAGATACAGTTAGGCCTGCGTTTCATACATCTGGAATTAGCAAACTAATGTGCTGGGGTTGGGAAAACATATATGTACCCATACTAGAATCTGTCAAAGAAAGCGGTACTCACATATAACAGTCATTCCATCTGTAATCCATACAGTCAAAAGACTGAAAGTATTCCAGTGAGGGAATTTTTTTTATTTAAAAAAGGCCAAGTTAGTTTATCTGGCGTTCAATATACTAGATACAGTTAGGCCTGCGTTTCATACATCTGGAATTAGCAAACTAATTTGCTGGGGTTGGGAAAACATATATGTACCCATACTAGAATCTGTCAAAGAAAGCGGTACTCACATATAACAGTCATTCCATCTGTAATCCATACAGTCAAAAGACTGAAAGTATTCCAGTGAGGGAATTTTTTTTATTTAAAAAAGGCCAAGTTAGTTTATCTGGCGTTCAATATACTAGATACAGTTAGGCCTGCGTTTCATACATCTGGAATTAGCAAACTAATTTGCTGGGGTTGGGAAAACATATATGTACCCATACTAGAATCTGTCAAAGAAAGCGGTACTCACATATAACAGTCATTCCATCTGTAATCCATACAGTCAAAAGACTGAAAGTATTCCAGTGAGGGAATTTTTTTTATTTAAAAAAGGCCAAGTTAGTTTATCTGGCGTTCAATATACTAGATACAGTTAGGCCTGCGTTTCATACATCTGGAATTAGCAAACTAATTTGCTGGGGTTGGGAAAACATATATGTACCCATACTAGAATCTGTCAAAGAAAGCGGTACTCACATATAACAGTCATTCCATCTGTAATCCATACAGTCAAAAGACTGAAAGTATTCCAGTGAGGGAATTTTTTTTATTTAAAAAAGGCCAAGTTAGTTTATCTGGCGTTCAATATACTAGATACAGTTAGGCCTGCGTTTCATACATCTGGAATTAGCAAACTAATGTGCTGGGGTTGGGAAAACATATATGTACCCATACTAGAATCTGTCAAAGAAAGCGGTACTCACATATAACAGTCATTCCATCTGTAATCCATACAGTCAAAAGACTGAAAGTATTCCAGTGAGGGAATTTTTTTTATTTAAAAAAGGCCAAGTTAGTTTATCTGGCGTTCAATATACTAGATACAGTTAGGCCTGCGTTTCATACATCTGGAATTAGCAAACTAATGTGCTGGGGTTGGGAAAACATATATGTACCCATACTAGAATCTGTCAAAGAAAGCGGTACTCACATATAACAGTCATTCCATCTGTAATCCATACAGTCAAAAGACTGAAAGTATTCCAGTGAGGGGATTTTGCTTATAAAAAATAATATATTTCATTGTGGTGCGAGTTGAATCGCAACAATGAAGAAAAATACTATTAAGGGACGAGGACGCGGTCGTGGTGGTGTCCGTGGAGCCTCTGTTGCTGGTAGAGGACGTGGCCGTTCGGCCCCAGGCGCACACAGTAGGGAACGAACTCCCTCAACTAGCCGGCAGAATGTACCGCAATATCTCGTGGGGCACAATGCCGCTCTTAGGATGGTAAGGCCTGAGCAGGTACAGGCATTAATCGATTGGGTGGCCGACAGTGCTTCCAGCACGTTCACCACATGGTCTTCCACCCAGTCTTCTGCGGAAAGCGCACAGGTGGCACCTGAAAACCAAGCCCATCAGTCTGTCACATCACCCCCAAGCATATCAGGGAAACGGTCTGAGCCACAAGTTATGCAGCAGTCTCTTCTTCTGTTTGAAGACTCTGCTTCCAGGGTTTCCCAGGGGCGTCCACCTAGCCCTTCCCCAGTGGAGGAAGACATACCATGCACTGACGCACAACCACTTATGTCTCCAGATGAAGAGGACATGGGAATACCACCACAGCAGAGTCACCGACTCTCTGATGATGACGAAACACAGGTGCCCACTGCCGCGTCTTTTTGCAGTGTGCAGACTGAACAGGAGGAGGTCAGGGAGGGAGACTGGGTGGAAGACGATGCAGAGGACGATGAGGTCTTAGACCCCACATGGAGTGATTATATCACTGTCGTTTGGAACGCTATTTTACTGCTAAAACTAATATTTTATTAATTCAAAAAAAAAGGGGGGAAAGGGAAACTACCTATATTAAAATTCTAGGACACCATCTAACCAGTATAAATTCGATGGAATGGACCATATGAGACCGCATGCGGTGCATATAACTGTGGATGGGGTCACTGGAAATGCCGCAGCTAGTGCTATACTAAAGGCTGAATCATAAGGCCATGAGGCCGTACTAGATCCACTCCACCAGAAGTATGCACTGTGGCGCGGTCAAGGTGCTCTGAACCATTGCCAGCTAGTGTGGCCCTAGGCTAAAGTTTAATCAGTTAGGACTAATCCGTTGATAAACATCTACCTGCAGAAGCCGACCTCACTGAAAGCATCCGTTCAGGTAGAATCAGATGTCTGAGTGTCAGCCCTGCAGGCACGAATCAAGGGACCTAAACTAAGCTGGATAGAGCAGAACGGCCTGATTGCATGTACTCATCAGCTGCAGAGGGCTGGAATCCACAGACCTCAACTGCAATGTGAGCGCGTTACAGGCACTATAGACATTAGTTCATCCCCACAACACACTCGACGCGTTTCGCCATACTCGGCTCGTCAGGAGCATAGTTCTGTGGGTATTTGGACAAACAATCAGAGCTGCTAAGCCTCCATGACAGAGGCTGCAATGTGAGCGCGTTACAGGCACTATAGACATTAGTTCATCCCCACAACACACTCGACGCGTTTCGCCATACTCGGCTCGTCAGGAGCATAGTTCTGTGGGTATTTGGACAAACAATCAGAGCTGCTAAGCCTCCATGACAGAGGCTGCAGCTGTCAGTACGAGGTGGCCTCGGCGATGACTTTCACAGTTCAGAGGAAGAGGTAGTGGTGAGACCGAGACAACAGCGAAGCCAAAGAGGGAGCAGGGGGCCAAAGCAGACGAGCCGCCGCCCCCAGAGTTCGCCTGCTACTGGACATCGCCAACAGGGACCCAGCCCCACAAAGGCAGCTTCAAAGAGTTCCCTGGCATGGCACTTCTTTAAACAATGTCCTACCGACAAGACCCGAGTGACTTGCACGCTCTGCCATCAGAGCCTGAGGCGAGGCATTAACGTTCTGAACCTCAGCACAACCTGCATGACCAGGCATCTACATGCAAAGCATGAACTGCAGTGGGGTACACACCTTAAAAACCAGGCACTCGCTGAGGCTCCCCCTGCTCCCTCTACCGCTGCTGCCTCGACTTCCGCCTCGAGAGGAATGTTGCCACCTGCCGAGCAGCAAACAGAGGATGTGCCACCGACACCACCACCACCGCCACCGTCAACTAGCGTCTCCACTATATCACACAGCAGCGTTCAGCTCTCAATATCTCAAACCTTAGAGAGGAAGCGCAAATTCCCCCCGAGTCACCCTCGAGCCCTTGGCCTGAACGCCAGCATTTCTAAACTGCTGGCCTTTGAAATGCTGTCATTCCGGCTGGTGGACACAGACAGCTTCAAAAAGCTGATGGCCATGGCTGTCCCGCAGTATGTGGTTCCCAGCCGCCACTACTTCTCCAAGACAGCCGTGCCTTCCCTGCACATGCAAGTGTCCGATAAAATCAAGTGTGCACTGCGCAACGCCATTTGTGGCAAGGTCCACCTAACCACAGATACGTGGACCAGTAAGCACGGCCAGGGACGCTATATCTCACTAACTGCACACTGGATGAATGTAGTGGCGGCTGGGCCCCCGGCGGACAGTTCCTTGGCGCACGTCCTTCCGCCCCCTAGGATCGCAGGGCATCATTCTCTGCCTCCTGTAGCCTCCTCCTCCTACTCGGCTTCCTCCTCCACTGCTTCCACCAGCTCATCCGGTCAGCCACACACCTTCACCACCAACTTCAGCACAGCCCGGGGTAAACGTCAGCAGGCCATTCTGAAACTCATATGTTTGGGGGACAGGCCCCACACCGCACAGGAGTTGTGGCGGGGTATTGAACAACAGACCGACGAGTGGTTTCTGCCGGTGGGCCTCAAGCCAGGCCTGGTGGTATGCGATAATGGGCGAAATCTCGTGGCAGCTCTGGGACTAGCCGGTTTGACGCACATCCCTTGCCTGGCGCATGTGCTGAACTTGGTGGTGCAGAGGTTCATTCACCACTACCCCAACATGTCAGAGCTGCTGCATAAAGTGCGGGCCGTCTGTGCGCGCTTCCGCCGTTCACATCCTGCCGCTGCTCGCCTGTCTGCGCTACAGCGGAACTTCGGCCTTCCCGCTCACCGCCTCATATGCGACGTGCCCACCCGGTGGAACTCCACCTTGCACATGCTGGAGAGACTGTGCGAGCAGCAGCAGGCCATAGTGGAGTTTCAGCTGCAGCACGCTCGCGTCAGTCGTACTGCCGAACAGCACCACTTCACCACCAATGATTGGGCCTCCATGCGAGACCTGTGTGCCCTGCTGCGCTGTTTCGAGTACTCCACCAACATGGCCAGTGGCGATGACACTGTTATCAGCGTTACAATACCACTTCTATGTCTCCTTGAGAAAACACTTAGGGCAATGATGTTAGAGGAGGTGGCCCAGGTGGAGGAGGATGAGGGCTCGTTTCTAACACTTTCGGGCCAGTCTGTTCGAAGTGGCTCAGAGGGAGGTTTGTTTAAGCAGCAGAGGACAGGTTCACAAGTCGCCAGCCAAGGCACTGTACTGGAGGACGAGGAGGATGAGGAGGAGGAGGTGGAGGGGGACGAGGATGACGCAAGTTCACAGCGGGGTGGCAGCCCAGGCCCATCACTGGTGCGTGGCTGGGGGGATACGTGGACGATGACGATACGCCTCCCACAGAGGACAGCTTGTCCTTACCCATGGGTAGCCTGGCCCACATGAGCGAATATATGCTCCAATGCCTGCGCAACGACAGCAGAGTTGCCCACGTTTTAACGTGTGCAGACTACTGGGTGGCCACCCTGCTGGATCCCCGGTATAAAGACAATGTGCCCACTTTAATTCCTGAACTGAAGCGCGACCGTAAGATGCGCGAGTACAAGCGCACGCTGATAGAGGCGCTCTTGAGAGCATTCCCACATGTCACAGGGGAACAGGTGGAAGGTGAAGGCAGAGGAGTGGCAAGAGGTCGCCAACGCAGCTGTGTCACGGCCAGCTCATCTGAGGGCAGGGTTAGCATGGCAGAAATGTGGAAAAGTTTTGTCTCCACGCCACAGCTATCTGCACCGACACCTGATACGGAACGTGTTAGCAGGAGGCAGCATTTCACTAACATGGCTGAACAGTATGTCTGCACACCCCTCCACATCCTGACGGATGGTTCGGCCCCATTCAACTACTGGGTTTCGAAATTGTCCACGTGGCCAGAGTTAGCATGTTATGCCTTGGAGGTGCTTTCCTGCCCGGCGGCCAGCGTTTTATCTGAACGCGTATTCAGCACGGCAGGGGGCGTCATTACTGACAAGCGCAGCCGCCTGTCCACAGCCAACGTGGACAAGCTGACCTTCATAAAGATGAACCAGGCATGGATCCCACAGGACCTGTCCCTCCCTTGTGCAGAGTAGTCCTTATTAACTGCCTAAAACATGTCTTGTTGTGCTACGGGCCACTTCTTTATTTGATACAAATTTTATGAAACCCACAGTTGAATGAAACTCTTCTCTGTCTGGGCGCCGGGGCCTAACCAGATGAAAGTGGCCGGTTAAACTAACGGGTGACATGAAGCCATAACCTCTGCCATGCTACCTCTGTCTTCTGTCTGGGTGCTGAGGCCTAAGTCAAATAAAGCGGTCTTCTGCTGTGCTGGGGGATATGAAGCTAATCTCTGACCTCTCTCCTCTGTCTGGGTCCAAAGGCCTAAATCACTGAAAGAGGCCTTCTCCTGTGGTGTGTGATATGATGCCAGAATATGTGCTGTGGGGCCTCTCTCCTCTTCCTGGGTGCAGGGGTCAAATAAACTAAATTGTGGCCTACTCCTGTGGTGGTTGATATGATGCCTGATTCTCTGATGTGGAACCTCTCTCCTCTGTTTGGGTGAAGGGGTCAAAGTAACTAAATGGTGGCTTCTCCTGTGGTGGCTGATATGATGCCAGAATATGTGCTGTGGGGCCTCTCTCCTCTTCCTGTGTGCAGGGGTCAAAGTAACTCAATCGTGGCTTCTCCTGTGGTGGCTGATATGATGCCAGAATATGTGCTGTGGGGCCTCTCTCCTCTTCCTGGGTGCAGGGGTCAAAGTAACTCAATCGTGGCTTCTCCTGTGGTGGCTGATATGATGCCAGAATATGTGCTGTGGTGCCTCTCTCCTCTTCCTGGGTGCAGGGGTCAAAGTAACTAAATGGTGGCTTCTCCTGTGGTGGCTGATATGATGCCAGAATATGTGCTGTGGTGCCTCTCTCCTCTTCCTGGGTGCAGGGGTCAAAGTAACTAAATGGTGGCTTCTCCTGTGGTGGCTGATATGATGCCAGAATATGTGCTGTGGTGCCTCTCTCCTCTTCCTGGGTGCAGGGGTCAAAGTAACTAAATGGTGGCTTCTCCTGTGGTGGCTGATATGATGCCAGAATATGTGCTGTGGGGCCTCTCTCCTCTTCCTGGGTGCAGGGGTCAAAGTAACTCAATGGTGGCTTCTCCTGTGGTGGTTAGTATGATGCCAGAATATGTGCTGTGGGGCCTCTCTCCTCTTCCTGGGTGCAGGGGTCAAAGTAACTCAATCGTGGCTTCTCCTGTGGTGGCTGATATGATGCCAGAATATGTGCTGTGGTGCCTCTCTCCTCTTCCTGGGTGCAGGGGTCAAAGTAACTAAATGGTGGCTTCTCCTGTGGTGGCTGATATGATGCCAGAATATGTGCTGTGGTGCCTCTCTCCTCTTCCTGGGTGCAGGGGTCAAAGTAACTAAATGGTGGCTTCTCCTGTGGTGGCTGATATGATTCCAGAATATGTGCTGTGGTGCCTCTCTCCTCTTCCTGGGTGCGGGGGTCAAAGTAACTCAATGGTGGCTTCTCCTGTGGTGGCTGATATGATGCCAGAATATGTGCTGTGGGGCCTCTCTCCTCTTCCTGGGTGCAGGGGTCAAAGTAACTCAATGGTGGCTTCTCCTGTGCTGATTGATATAAAGCTGATGGTTGTGCCATCTGACATGGTTGCCAGGGTCTGATTCAATGGGGGCCTACTCCTGTGGTGGGTGATCTAAATGCCTGATTCTCTGCTGTGAAACCTCTCTCCTCCGTCTGGGTGTAGGGGTCAAAGTCTTTCAAAGTCGCCTTCTCCTGTGCTGATTGATATGAAGCTGATGGTTGTGCCATCTGACATGGTTGCCGGGGTCCCATTAAATTGTGGCCTACTCCTGTGGTGGCTGATATGATGCCAGAATATGTGCTGTGGGGCCTCTCTCCTCTTCCTGGGTGCAGGGGTCAAATAAACTAAATTGTGGCCTACTCCTGTGGTGGTTGATATGATGCCTGATTCTCTGATGTGGAACCTCTCTCCTCTGTTTGGGTGAAGGGGTCAAAGTAACTAAATGGTGGCTTCTCCTGTGGTGGCTGATATGATGCCAGAATATGTGCTGTGGTGCCTCTCTCCTCTTCCTGGGTGCGGGGGTCAAAGTAACTCAATGGTGGCTTCTCCTGTGGTGGCTGATATGATGCCAGAATATGTGCTGTGGTGCCTCTCTCCTCTTCCTGGGTGCGGGGGTCAAAGTAACTCAATGGTGGCTTCTCCTGTGGTGGCTGATATGATGCCAGAATATGTGCTGTGGTGCCTCTCTCCTCTTCCTGGGTGCAGGGGTCAAAGTAACTAAATGGTGGCTTCTCCTGTGGTGGTTGATATGATGCCTGATTCTCTGCTGTGAAACCTCTCTCCTCCATCTGGGTGTAGGGGTCAAAGTCTTTCAAAGTCGCCTTCTCCTGTGCTGATTGATATAAAGCTGATGGTTGTGCCATCTGACATGGTTGCCAGGGTCTGATTCAATGGGGGCCTACTCCTGTGGTGGGTGATCTAAATGCCTGATTCTCTGCTGTGAAACCTCTCTCCTCCGTCTGGGTGTAGGGGTCAAAGTCTTTCAAAGTCGCCTTCTCCTGTGCTGATTGATATGAAGCTGATGGTTGTGCCATCTGACATGGTTGCCGGGGTCCCATTAAATTGGGGCCTACTCCTGTGGTGGGTGATCTAAATGCCTGATTCTCTGCTTTGAAACCTCTCTCCTCCGTCCGGGTGTAGGGGTCAAAGTCTGTCAAAGTCGCCTTCTCCTGTGCTGATTGATATAAAGCTTATGCTTGTGCCATCTGACATGGTTGCCGGGGTCTGATTCAATGGTGGCCTACTCCTGTGGTGGGTGATCTAAATGCCTGATTCTCTGCTGTGTAACCTCTCTCCTCCGTCTGGGTGTAGGGGTCAAAGTAACTAAATGGTGGCCTACTCCTGTGGTGGGTGATATGATGCCTGGTTCTCTGCTGTGGGACCTCTCTCCTTTGTCTGGGTGCTGTGGTCAAAATAATAGTAAGTGACCTTCTCCATTGGTGGGTGACTTGAAGCCTGATTCTGTGCTATGGGACCTCACTCCAATTAATATTGTTTAATTTTTATTTATTTTATGTTAACTCATCATTTCCCTATCTACATTTGTTTGCAGGGGATTTAACTACATTTTGCTGCCTTTTGCAGCCCTCTAGCCCTTTCCGGGTGTGTTTTACAGCCTTTTTAGTGCCCAAAAGTTCGGGTCCCCATTGACTTCTATGGGGTTCGGGTTCGGGATGAAGTTCGGGTCGAGTTCGGATCCCGAACCCGAACATTTTTCGAAAGTTCGGCCGAACTCGTCGAACCCGAACATCCAGGTGTTCGCTCAACTCTAATTGCTAGGACTGATACAATCGCTATCAGCTTTCGACCACTCCTCTGTTGCTATATCGGATTCAGAAAAACTGCACTATTTGCAGACCATAGACAGATGTGATCTGATGAACAACATGATAAAATAACATTATTTCCACCAGTGTATGTTATATCTAGACAAAAGATTATATATCAATAGAACTACAATGAAAAAAATGAAAAATAATTGAGGCTTCTTTGATGCAACAGGAAAAATGACATGAAAGAAAGGCATGCAGGGGTGCCTTGGTAATGAACGTTTTTGTATTTGGTTAAAGTAGAAACCAAGAGCTCTGGCAATGTAGAGCATTCAGAGTATCAAACTGCCATGATGAACAATGAGCGTAAAGCAACAGTTCTGTGATCTCGGCAAACAATAGGAACGGTGTATTGTTGCACGTGTCCCGGGAAGAACGCTGAGCTTCGTTATACTACTAATGAAAAGGAGGTGTTTGATGTCACAGATATGACAAAGAAATACGTTTGTTTTTCTGGAAGCTGGAAAATATTAGTGCTTGGTCACATTTCCATTTTGATGCCAACAGGTTATATAATCAAGAGCGAATATTGCCACCTGACAATTCAAGTGGTGGCACACTTACCAATATTCTCAATTTCTACAATAACTCTTAGGTGAATAAAAGTAAAACTGAACTTTTAATGAACAAAAAAGATTTAAACCATGAAATACAAACAGTATAAAAGTTAATCGTCCAAAGTATTAATCCCCCTATAAATAAATAAGAAGGATATAAAAGCATAAATAACACCAAACGAGTATGCGGCGGCACCTACCAAACTTGAGATAGAAAATACTACCAATTTGGTCCCACCACCTCCTGTGGTTATTGGGTGGGTCACAACAAACGAGTGAGGTATAGTCTCCATTCCTGGTTTACCCTATGTTCACCCTAAGATGCCAAGCCACAGAATAGCCGTAAATCCAGAAACCTGTGACAATCTACCATAACCACAGGAGGTGGTAGGACCATATTCGTTGTATTGTCTATCACAAGTTTGGTGGGTTCCACCATGTACCACTTTCATGCTATTTATGCTTTCATATTCCTCTGATTTATCTATAGAGAAAACTTTTATACTGTTTGTTTTTCATAGTTAACTTTTTTGTTCATTAAAAGTAAAGTTTATTCACCATGTAGTGAATCATGGGTGTAACTATAGCCAAAACTTCTGCCCATTGGCTAAGTGGAGCATTTAGGTACAATAATTGAAAGGGTTTTCCTAGACTTCTTTATTAATGATCTATCCTCAGGATAGATCATCAACAGGGATATAGCTACCATGAAAGCAGGCTTCTACGGGGCCCAAACTCAGGAAGGTGCCCAGGAGGAGGACATTTTTAGGTCCCAGGGAGCATTGAGTACAGTGCTCCTAGTCCGAGCACTGGTATTACTCACCACTCAAGGGCATAGCTATAGGGGAAGCAGCTGCTTTGGATCCCAAATTGAGAAGGGGACCATCCAGGATGAGGACTAAAAGATTTTATGGTCAGGGCCCCTCAACAGCATTATTCAGTGGGGGTTGCATGGGAAGAGGGGGTTGTGAAGAAGTTTTGGGGGGGGTACTCATTTATTTTGCTGTGGAGCCCAGTCATTTCTAGTTACGCCACTGTCACCTGCTCCTGGCAGCACACAGCTTCAGGACAGGCAGTCTGCGTAGGACAGCACTATGACCTGATGCTGTGCAACGTCAGGTCACAGTGTAGTACGTGCCTAGACACAGTGCTGCAGGAAGAGTGGAGGCACCCGCAGGAGAAGAAGAGAGGTAAGGATTCTCTTTTTGGTCTGGTCTGAGGTCTGCCATTCAAAAATTTGCTGTGGGGCCCAGTCACTTCTTGTTATGCCACTGGTCATCAATATCTGATCGGTGGGGGTCTGACACCTAACACGCCTATCTGTTGTTTGAAGAGGCCACAGTGCTCCGGTGAGTCACCAATATGTGAATACTAGAAAACACGCTTTTTACCTTTAACCCTTTTTTTAGTGCACCTCCTTTACATGGCATATGCCGTTAATAACGTATTACAAAGTGCTCCATGCTAGATATATTTTCTTAGTCATTTTTAATTACACTTTTTATCTAATCATAATTTTCTTGTCATATTCTAAGCTATGTTAAAGGTGAGGAAATGAATACGGCGGCACTGCCCACACTTGATTTATAGCCCTGGATTGCAGGAGACCGATTCTGTGGTATAATGCACTTTGTTTGTGGTGCTCAGCGTTAAAGAGGTCAGGCCTGGTCCCGGTGAACTCAGGGACAGACTGCTAGATCGGGGCTACCCATCGAGGAACTTCTCAGCAGCTCTCTGTAGGGCCGCCAAGCTGGATCGCAATTCGTTACTCATGGAAAAAAGAAGGGATAGGACACCCCCTCGCCAGGGCCGGATTAACGTAGGGGCTGATGGAGCTGCAGCTCCAGGCCCCTACCATAAAATAGGCCCATCCCCAGCCAAAAGGCCGTCGGGAGGGTTAAAAGTCCTCTGTTGTACACAGCGTCACATAGCAGCACACAGTCAATGCAGAGACGCTCACCTCACGCTGGCAGCAGGGAGCCTGAGGGAGGGACTGGGAGGAGCGTAATATGATCCTAGAGTGGAAGCTGCTTCTGCCAGCCCCTCCCCTCCCCGCCCACCAACCAATCAGAGCTGAGGCAAGGCAAGCACTGGCAGGTCTGAGTAGTACAGGGAGTCTTCACAGGTCCTGTAAGGGAATTGCACACTGTAAAGTGTAGTTCCCAGGTTAGAACAGTGCATCTGCCAGGACCTGTGATGACATCATCTTCAGCATCACAGGTCCTGCAGAATCTAGCAAAGGAACAGCACCAAAAATGCTGTAGTTCCTAGGTTTGAAAGGTACATCTGCCAGGACCTGTGATGACATCATCACAGGTCCTTCAACCCCTAATAGCAAGTATTAGAAGTTCACAATCAGCTCTGCATTGATCCATACAGACTGGAATGGAGTGGTAAGAGGAGGTCCTCCACTTTTCATCATTTACCCCCCCTCCATGCTATGTTTTTACTGATTGCTCACTCATGTATAATACTTCAGACAGGTACAGTGACCACTACCTCATGTACCTCACACACACAGTGACTATAATGCATAACTGACCACATATTTCTATAAACACTGCACCTACAGTATTATACCTTGTATGCCTCACATCTATATATATATATATATATATATATATATATACACACACACACACTGCATATATTAAACAGTATTATAGATGCAATATGTACAGATATATAATATATATTGCAGTGTACTGATATGTGAGGTACAAGGTATAATATATGCAGTGTGTATAGATATATTGTATATACAGCAGTGTACTGATATGTTAGGTACGAGGTATAATAGATGGTGTGTACAGGTATATTGTATATACAGTATTGGATTGATATGTGAGGTACGAGCTGTAATTTATACCTCATATATCAGTACACTGCTGTATATACTATATACCTGAACACACTGCATATATTATACCACGTTCCTCACATATCAGTACACTGCTGTATACACTATACATCTGTACACACTGTATCTATTATGCCTCTTTTGTGTGCCAGGCCTGTTTTGTAATCCCAATCCGGCCCTGATGGCATAAATTATAAAACAGCAGCGAACATAGTTCATGGAACAAAGAGAGAGGCCTGGAATGGGTAGTGGGAGGGGCTATAAAAGGGGAATGGGGGCCCAATTTAGATTCTTGCTATGGGGCCCAGTGATTTCTATGTAAGCCTTTGACAGGAGCAGAGAGATAAGAGAAGTGACAGATGACACAGAGTTTAGATTACAGGTTGAATTAACCCTTTAGGATCAAATTGGCTTCTCAGGAGATATATATGTTAAAGGCATCTCATTCAGTAGCTATATAACTAAGGGTGGGTTCACATCTCCTTTATGGATTCCATTAAGTGGGGACTGTGGGGACTATTTTATTATCAGCCAGTGACTGTGTTACTGTAATACTGTTATCAGTTCAGCACATAGTTTTCCCTGTGCGTTCACATTTCACTTCACTTGGTTCGTTGTACTACTGTCAGTGTCAGACTGTTGTCACTGTGGGTAACAATGCACAACAGACAACAATGCACACCACAGTGACCGCTCCTGAGTCCTCCTGTCCGGCGTCAGCCTCAGCTTCCCTTCACTATCACTATAATCAATCACTCTTCCTGATCCGGACTCACTCATTAGAGAGCTGAAGAGCTGACTGAGTCAGCAGCAGCAAGTGAATCGAATGGATAGCATCTGCGCATGCGCACCAGCACCTAGAGTCTTCGGTTCACTTGCGAGTCAGCTCAGCAGTCAGTGACTCAGCAAGTGAACCGAAGATCCGATTCATGAATCGGTTCATTTGAAAGATCCGAACTTCCTATCACTACTGAGGTCATATCCGGCGGGCCGCAGCATTACAGGAACAGCACCAGCTGCTCTGACGTCCTGCCGCCGGATATATGTCACAGGATATCCGGCGGCAGGACGTCAGAGCAGCTGGTGCGGTTCCTGTAATGCCGGCCCGCCGGATATGACCTCAGTGCGCCCGCGGTTATCCCTCCTGCACGCTGCGCTGTGTACAACCTACTCAGCAGTTTCGACCAGCACACGGCCCACAGCGCTCAGCCACACCAGCCCGTGAGACAGCAGGAGCTTCTGGAGCAGGTATCAGATAAACTCATCCAGTTGGAAGGGAGGGCAATCATAGTGCTGTTATGATTTATGGACACAGCTCTCAGCATGCTTAGCCAGCCTTCTATCTGGCTTTGCATCTTGAGAGTCACAGTCCACAGGCTGTTTCTGAGCCTGTGGACTGTGACTCTCAAGAAGCACAGCCAGATAGAAGGCTGGCTAAGCATGCTGAGAGCTGTGTCCATAAATCATAACAGCACTATGAAAATTACTGACTGGCTAAGCATGCTGAGAGCTCAGTCTCTATAACATAACACATTAAAGAAATTACTGTTTCTAGCTGCTAGTCCACAGTCCACAGTCCACAGCAGCTAGAAACAGTAATTTCTTTAAAGGGATTCTGTCACCAGGTTTTACCCCTGTCAGCTAAAAATATGCTGATGTTCAGGGCGTCTTCACAATTCCTAATGTGGGCTTATAAATGTCATCTGTGGGCTTATTTAGCTAAAAAACAGCTTTTACTAACCTGTCAGTCAAAGAAATAAGGTGCCCAAGGGGATGTTAATGGGTGCAAGATGCCCGCCGCACCCACCGCCGTTCGTGCCCAGCGCCGCCTTTCTGGACTTCTGCACCGCCTCCTAATCCTCTGTGCCGCCTCTCGCTCTCCCTCCCTCCCCCCTCCTTCTGCTGTAAGATCTCGCGCTTGCGCACAGGGCTCTGCCTGATGCGCCCGTGCAGACTTCTCCATTTGGCTTCTTACAGCGAAGTGCACATGCGCCGGCACTTCGCTCAACCCCTGTATGCGCGAGATCTTACAGCAGGAGGAGGGGGGAGGGAGGGAGGGCGAGCGAGAGGCGGCACAGAGGATTAGGAGGCGGCGCAGAAGTCCGGAAAGGCGGCGCTGGGCACGAACGGCGGCGGGTGCGGCCGGCACCTTGCATTCATTAACATCCCCTTGGGCACCTTATTTGTTTGACTGACAGGTTAGTAAAAGCTGTTTTTTTAGCTAAATAAGCCCACAGATGACATTTATAAGCCCACATTAGGAATCGTGCAGACGCCCTGAACATCAGCATATTTTTAGCTGACGGGTGAAACCTGGTGACAGAATCCCTTTAATGTGTTATGTTATTTAGACACAGCTCTCAGCACGCTTAGCCAGCCTTCTATCTGACTGGCTAAGCATGCTGAGTGCTGTGTCCATAAATCATAACACAGCTCTATGGAAATTACTGTTTCTAGCTGCTGTTGTCCACAGTCCACAGCAGCTAGAAAACAGTAATCTTCATAGTCATGTTAAATGATCACTATAGTGTCAGGAAAACAAAGCGGTTTTCCTGACACTATAGTGCCCTGAGGGTGCCCCCACCCTCAGGGTCCCCCTCCCGTGGTCCCCCTCCATGTTGCCAAGATAGACGCCAAATGAAGGGGTAGTTGCAGGAACAAAATACTTTAATGGTATCGATAAAATATATATGTAATTAAGACACTGAGTGCAGTTCCATAAAAAGGCCCAGCAAAATCCTCAGCACCAGGCCCATGATGCTCTTAATCCGGCCCTGCCCCTCGCTTTGCCTTTACCTTCAAGTATAGCCCTGCCTCAGAAGCAATTAGGCGGGTTATTAATGAGAATTGGGACCTATTAAAAGGGGATCCCTCTTTGAATAACTTCTCCAGTCAACGACTCCTAGTCACATTTAGAAGGTGCCCAACCCTCAAGGACAAGCTAGTCAATAGTGTATTTAGCACACCCCAGAAAGAGACTTGGCTTAAGAAATCCAGAGGTAATTACAGATGTGGTCACTGTTCTTTCTGTGCCCTTAACACTTGTAGTAGATGGCTACAAATAGGAGGAACCAAGCACGTAGTACGCGACTTTATCAATTGTCGCACACCCTATGTTGTATATGTCGTCTTTTGCCCCCGTAAAAGATTTTACATCGGCAAAACGATCCGCCCTTTATTTGAACGTATCCGTGAACATGTCGGCTCTGTACGTTCAGGCAGAGGTTGCCCACGCCTGATTGAGCATATTCGCACTGCCCATGATGCCCATCCACGCTGTCTCTCCTTTGCAGGAGTGGAACATGTCCGACCCATCCCTAGAGGAGGGGGATCGGCATCGCCTGCTCCTGCAGAGGGAAGCAAGGTGGATCATGCTCACTGGGGCCATGGGAGCGGCGGGGCTGAACGACAGGAACGACATGTCGGTTTTCATATAATGGGACTTTGTTTCTGTGTCAGCAGCCAGCCATATCTGGTGTTCAGCATCTGTGATTGAATAGTTCCTATGCGTATCTCTAGCCATATGGTGTTTATGTATTTATCACATCTTGCACAATGTACCTTAATAGGACTCCAATAGACATCCCTGCATTTAACCTCGCATGCATTTGTTCCCCCGATCGCATTTTTAAAGGTATTATCGTCACTAAACCTGCAGTGCACAGCTGTGGCCGATGGTGCCGGCTACGTCAAGCCCGCCCCTATAAAGCGCAGGCTTGCGCTATGATGTTTACAGCGGCCAGAGGAAGCGCGATCTCACGCGCGAAACGGCCGTAGCCGCTACTATTTGCCACAGAGTGTCCGCCCCAGGATCCTACATGCGCACTGTCTTCTTGTGAAGTTTGAATAAAGCCGCAGCATCATATCTACTTCGGTGAGTGCCGCGAATCTTTTCCTCTCTTCTCTACATATTGTGAATCATATTCTAAGCTATGCTGTGTCACATTCGGTTGCCTGAAAGTACGCCAGCTCCGAGGTAGTCTAAAAAACGGTGTCAAACTCTATTAGTATAGCAAGACCTGTGATGGCGCATTGTCACCTACACCATCACATGGCACCATGTGTTGAGTATTTCCTACAGACTGCCTTAGACAAAAAATATATAATATATCAATAGAATTTGGGGCACATTTTACAGCATGGCCTTTTAGTCATGATTCACAATTTATAATGCATTCAACAAAGAACAGACCATTCATAAATATGGCCCAAAATAAAAATGGTAGAATATTCTGGCACAAAATACAATACTGTCGGGGCTCTCTCTGCCATCTGGCGCTACATCGGTGGGCTCTCCTTTTTGCAGAGGATCTACTATTTGGCATGACCATCCATACCATGATAGCTTCTCAAGTACAAGTAGTTATGCTGCTTCAGTTTACATAAATACTGTTCAGTTTACTTCTAGCTAGACAATACGGGCCAATGCCTGACATTGCTATGGGGCCACATGACTTATAGTTATACCACACATAAGGACACATAAAAAAAACTTTGGGGAGTAATAACACAGCAATTATACCATCTTAATGTACGAATATAGCCAAATAGAAATGAAGCATTTACAGTAGCTAGGAAATCACAGATCGTTATCTTTATTTTACTCTGCTAATATTTATTACTAACCTTTGTAATTCAGTTTTCTTATTTTCTGTGGAACTAAGGGCCCATACTGCACTATAAAAAAAGCAAATAAAGACTGATCTGTTGGCCCAGATTCATCCCAAAATCTGTCTCCCTCCTGCTGTCATGCAAGCCCAGTTTTAAACAAGAATAGCACAGATTGCTACAGGCATCTGGATATTTAACAGGTTTTGATGCTTAATGTCCGCAGGAAAATGATTAGCAATTAAAATGAAACACATTTTCCTGGTACAGCTTAGTAATTTTTTTTTTTAAATAAAAGGTCGCTGGGGCACATTATTTTAGTCACATTGACTACTGAAAATGCACCTGTTTTGGAGACATTTGAGCCTCGTTCACATATTTCGAATTTAGTCACAAAAACTGTGTAATTTCGACTCCTTTTCACGGCTATACTTATTGTGAGTTGCGAGTTGTGCAAAATTTTGCCTTAAAAGTCGCACTTTTATGGAGATGTGTGCCTGTTCTCAGGTTACTTGAGCAACATTTTTCATGCGCATACTATTAGACCAGCCTTAGTGAATATGAAGCTGTTGAACTGAAAAAGAACCACCAGAGGTCAGACTAATAGCACTACGCCTAGTCTAATTCATGAAGTGCTGTGCAACTTTTTAAGAAAAACTCTGCAAAAGAACGACAGACGAAGCAAATATGGTGCTCTCTCCTTGCTGCAGGAGACGGGCTCAGTAGGAGCATCTCACTTTATCTCCTGCAGCAAGGAGACAACAAGCAATGTGCACTCACTTCTCTCTCCTCATTGTAGCGACTGGTGAGGACCTCAGCACTCAGTAGATCCCAATGATCTACTTACTGTCGATTTTTCATTCTACTATTTTTATTCATATTAAAAAGTCTTTCCAGGCCATCAATATCTGATTTGACGAGGTCAGACACCCCACAACCCTGATGATCAGCTGTTTCAGAGTAGCTCCTGCACGGCAAGTTGTCACGGATCTATACATCTTCAATCCATTATGTAGTGGACTGAGCTGGTAACTGCAGCACTGCTCCCATTCACTTCAGTGGGAGCAGTGCTGCAGTAACCAGCTCTGTCTACTACACAATGGATGGAGCTGTGCAGTTCCAGTGCTGGGGCTACTCTGAAACAGCTTATTGGCGAGGGTAAGTGGTGTATGACCACCTCTAATCAAATATTGATTCCCTATCCTGAGAATAGGCCATCAATATTAAAATTCTGGACAAAACCTTTTAAATTTACTAAACCAGTGTAGGATTGAAGTGTGCGGTCAAAGCCCCAAAGTTCTAGCCAGTGTTGGCCATTTCGCATTGTTCGCCCGCGAACATATGCGGGCTGCCATATTTTTTCACAAGTCCGGCGAGGCACAGGTAAGCCCTTACCTGTGCCTGTGCCCCGAGGCGGTCTGAAAACAAATGCGGTCACCGGGAGCAGGCAGTTCCGAGAACAGCCCGATGAAGGGCCCCGGTGGCTGTTCTCGGAACTGCCTGCTCCCGCTGACCGCACTTGTTTTCAGACCAGCTCGCGCACAGGCACAGGTAAGGGCTTACCTGTGCCTCGCCGGACTTGTGAGAAAAGATGGCAGCCCGCATGTGTTCGCGGGTGAACAATGCGAACTGGCCATCACTGGTTCCAGCAGAAAAAAAATCTCAAATGGAAGTGACTTTGGAGCCGAACACTTTTCCTCCAGTGTCCATTTGTAATGGGTTAATTCACACCAGTCCTATTAGACCTTATGGGTGATATGTCTAATGCATGTAATGATAGCAACAAACGATGCAAATAACCGTGGAGGACGACACACTCTGTAGAGATGGCGGGGCCTCAGAACCATTTTTCTAGTGGTCACAAGAAACCCCATTGAAGTACATGTCAATAATTTGGGCTTGTGTTCTCCATATCTCATTAACCTCTTTTACAAATACCTGACACTATTGCATTTGTGATGCTTAATTACTGCCCGATAAAGATTTCTATTACATTTCTGCCATTATTGAAAGAAAAAAGCGACGGCAGTAAACAGCACTTGTGTACAAACCTTTCAGAAATGATTTATGATGTCTCTGATTTGTCTTATTTAATTGGTTTTCTGCTTGTCTTCATTAATAACACTTATTTCACGTGCCTTGAAGTCTAAAGGAAGTGTGAGATGTTTGAAAACCCATTTGGAGAAAACCATCTATGTGATGTCTTACTGGCTCCTATTATTACAAGTGACATCTTCAAACAGGCATAAAATAAGTCCAGTATCTATTCAATCTCACATGTCAGCTACAGATTAAGCATTTTGTCTGACTGCAGGCTTTATGGTTGCATGATATGCGCAATACACTCTTATCTCCATTATTAGGATAAAGAATTTCATCAAATATGTGTAGAGACCATGAAATTCTGATGCCGTCTTATGTTGTGTGTTGGTCTTGGACTTTCCAAATTGACATTATTTAATACACAGTAGAAGGAATCAAATTTTGCAAAGGCAGATATGTTTGTGCTTAAGGGTCCATACACACGTCCGCAAAATGGGTCCGGATCGTTCTGCAATGGGTGCAGTCCCATTCATTTTCAATGAGGCCTCAAAAGATGCGGACAGCACACAACGTGCTGTCCGCATCCGTACTTCCCTTCAGCGGCCCCGCAAAAAAATAGAACCTGTCCTATGCTTGTTTGCAGCCACAGACAAGAAAAAGCATTTCTAATATAGTGCCGGCCATGTGCAGTCTGCAAAATGCAGAACGCACACGGCCGGTGTCCGTGTTTTGCGGATCTGCAATTTGCAGACCGCAAAACAGTTGCGGATGTGTGAATGGACCCTAAAGGGGTTTCACAGGATTACTATGGTTTTTAACAGATATGCTCATGCGGTTGCTTACCTCATGTACATCTTCCCCATGATTTTTCTTTTTCAGTTTGGACTCTCCTGACCCATTTTCACCTCGTAGACAAATCATTGCATCCTGTATGTAGCACTTCCTGTTTCTGTATCCAACCAAACCCATGATGCACTTCTCCTTCCTCTGCCACAGCCCGCCCCTAACACCGCCCAGCTAGTTTATAACTCCTCCCACCCAGCTAGTTACATGGACACTCCCCTATCTCTGTTGATTGGAACAATGAAGGAAAAAGAGACACTTTACAAAACTACAGCTGGCTTCATAAAGGATGTGGATACAAACCAGAAAACCCCTTTAATAAAGAATGAAATAGGTCAATTAGTGAGCTACTATTGGTGAATCACAGCATGTATGTAATATGTGTGATGCAAAACATCTGAGTATAGGAAAAAATGATAGAAAAGTTTGGATTTTTGCAACTATAGAAGTGTCTGGAAGCCATTTATCCCAATGAACACGCATGCTTATTTATTCTGAACTTGCATGTTTATGGAGTCAGGGAGAACATATTTTGGGCCAACCATTAGCTTATGTCTGTGGACAAATCACTAAAAATAAAGTGGCCTGAACGGGAGGAAATTCTCAAAAACCCCAAACACTGTAGCGTGTTTATAACCGGGGGAGCAATTCCTCCGCATGTGATCCGTTGCTAGCGGCAATCCCCAGCAAAAAATACATACAATGG
Organism: Bufo bufo; assembly: GCF_905171765.1. Classification (NCBI taxonomy): domain Eukaryota; kingdom Metazoa; phylum Chordata; class Amphibia; order Anura; family Bufonidae; genus Bufo; species Bufo bufo. The sequence goes on along the minus strand of NC_053391.1, from coordinate 101,622,304 downwards.
AGGATGTTGGCAGTGGACCACATGTACCACAAGGGCATACTACACAAGATGGAGTAGCATTTTTTTGCTGGGGATTGCCGTTAGCAACGGATCACATACGGAGGAATTGCTCCCCCGGTTCTAAACACGCTACAGTGTTTGGGGTTTTTAAGCATTTCCTCCCATTCAGGACACTTTATTTTAGTGATTTTTCTTTATATGTATAGAATGTGCCATTGCGCAATGCTGGTAACATTGTAGTGCACCTGGTAGCCCGTGTCACATGGCCTGTTATCGGTGGGGCTTGCAGCCCTATCCCCTCTCCCACTGCCTGAGTGATCTCACTATGGAGGGATGTGGGAGCTTGGCTGGGAGTTAGATCTTAGCACCATTCAGACAGTGTTCACACACCATAGGTAGTCTAGAGGTAGGACCCATGCCCCACTGAGATACCTTGACGGTGGTGCAAAAGGGCTCCGATGTGTTCCTGACTAGAATACATTGGCTGAAGTCTCAGTTTTTAACATCAGCCTGAGGGATTAGCCAGTGTTGTCCGTTGCATATCATTGTGGTGCACCTTTTGCAGTGACACAATCACCCCACAGTCTGTAGCCTCAGACATAAGATTGAAGACACCAAAAATACAAACCAGATTTTCTGCATTACTTCACTTGCCTTAAAGAGGTTATGCCATGATTAGTTTAAAAAAAATGAAAATCTGAGATCATATAGTACAGGCATGGCCAACCTGAGGCTCTCCAGCTGTTGCAAAACTGCAACTCCCAGCACGCTCAGACTGCCTATAGCTATCAGCCTGCAGCAGGGCATGGTGGGAGTTGTAGTTTCACAACAGCTGGAGAGCCGTAGGTAGTACACGACAATCTCTTTCTAAGAAAACTAGAACCAGCCCTGTACCTCACATGGATTTATAGATCTCTCCATTCCTGATTCAACGACTCTGCTAGATTTATTTCAAGCTGGCAGCTCAGGGGTGTGTCCTTGTTGGGGGGGGGGGTGTCCTGTAACTGTAACAGCTTCTAACAGAAAATTTGGCTGGAAGGATGGAGCTGAGCATGTGCACCCACCTCAGTTATGTTACTGAGGTGGACAGAAAAATGAGGAAAAGAACAAACAGCAGGTGGCAGTATATAGATACATATTATTGAATAACTCAGTAGCTGTATTAGATTTTTAATTATATGCAATTACAAGTATTCAGATTCAGGTGCTACTTTGAAAAATGTAGAATACAAATATGAATTATACATTTAGAATTTTACATTTTAAACAGATGTCTACGTAATCCACCATGTTCTCAAACGTCAGTTATACCAATTAGGGGGAGTTTGCATTAGCGTTCGTAATTCTGTTTTTGCTTTCCTTTATAACCATGTTAACGGAATTGTAAGACGGGATTCAAAACGGAAACCTTTAGAGGCATTCCATTTTGATCCGTCATAATAGAGGTCCATGGGCAAACATAACGGATCCGTCTGGTTTCCATTATCCAGGACAGAAAAAAATGTCCTGTGGACTGTACTAACTATAAGATTTTAATAACAGATTAGGAAGGCACCCGAAGAAGTAAGTGGTTAATTGTAAAATATTCTTCACTAGAAGGATGACCCGGCTTATCATGGGTATGTTTCCACTATTTAATTTAGGTTTGTGTGTTTTAAAATATATCGACAGTATCCCTCATAACAGTGACCTCCACAGCCCTCCGCCCCCTTAACAGTGAACTCCCTAGCCCCCCACCCCTTAACACTGACCCCCCCCCCCCCCACAGTGCCCCACCTCCTTAAAATGTGACCTCGACAGCAGCCCACTCCCTTAACTTTGACCTTAACAGCAATCTACCCCTTAACAGTGACCTCCACAGCGGGGCATTTTTGTCTTTAATTAGAAATATATAAAACCCCACAAAATTAGTATACACTTAAGGTCATGTGCGTTACATCAGCCTCTACAACAACTTTGGCTAAGCGTCTCAACCGAAATCATATTAACTCACACATAAGCTGTCTTATTTATTTATTTTATGCATTTATATAGCGCTACTATATTCCGCAGCACTTTACAGACATTACCATCCAACTGTCCCCAATGGGGCTCACAATCTAAGGTCCCTAACAGTATGTCTTTGGAGTGTGGGAGGAAACCGGAGATCCCAGAGGAAAACCACGCAACACGGGGAGAACATACAAACTCCATGCAGATGTTGCCCTTGGTCGGATTTGAACCTAGGACCCCAGCGCTGCTAGGCACTGAGCCACCGTGCTGTCTCTATACTAAGAATGTCCATCGTCTTATACTAAGAATGTCCTTTGTTGCCTACACCTGCCAATCAGAGCTGTAGCAAAATAGAAGCTGAGCTGTGATTGGTTGCTATATGCAACCTGATGAATATCCAGGCTAACTGCCACAACAGCCAATGTATTTTTTGGCAAATAATTGGAAAGCGCAGGGTGAAAATTTCCACTCAAAACATAGTCTATGACTATGTTCCTCGAGTCACAGGAGGCGGCTGTGCACAATTTTGTGATTGTAAATGCGACGGTGCGGATTCCTTTAGCGGACAAGCATACATACACTCAGCTTATATATATTAGATACTAGCTGAAGGACCCGGCTTCGCTCAGGTATATTTAATCTATTTCATTTAATGTTTGTGTGTGTCGTTAAAAGATATCGACAGTATCCACTATAACAGTGACCTCTACTGCACCTGCCCCCTTAACAGTGACCTCCACATCCCCCCAGCTCTTAACACTGACCCCCCACAGTGCCCCGTCCCTTAAAATGGGACCTCCACAGCAGCCCACCCCCTTAAGTTTGACCTTTACAGCAGCCTGCCCCTTTAACAGTGAGTTTCACAGCACACCACCCCCTTGACAGTGACTTCCACCCCACCCGCCCCTTAACACTGACCATACAGTCCACTTAACTGACCTCCACCATTCCCGGCCCCCTTAACAGAGACCTCCACAGCGACTGCCCCTTTAACAGTGATTGCCACAGTACCCCGCTCCCTTAACAGTGACGTCATAGTACCCCACTGCCCCTTTAATAGTGGCCTCCACAGTCCCCTTTTCCCTTAACAGTGACCTCCACAGTGACCGCCCCTTTAACAGTAACATCCACAGCGCCCCCCCCCTTTAACAGTGACCTCCACAGCGGCTGCCCCTTTATTACTGACCTCCACAGTAACCCGTCTCCTTAACAGTGGCTTCTACAGCAATCTGCCCCTTAACACTGACCTCCATAGTGGACCGTCCCCTTAACTGTGACCTCCACAGCAGACCGCCCCTAGGGTGGCCAGAGGTCCGGTTTTAGGCTCCCTGTCCTCCGTCCGGCACAGGGCCTGGACGGACATAGGGATGTCCTTTTGAACAGCTCACTCTCAGACAGCAGCTCTGTCATTTTTTTCAATCCCTGTCAGCTACGGAGTGGGAGGGGGCGTGGTCTAACCGGGTCAAGGGCATGCCTTAGCAGGACCTGGGGGAGGGGTTGTTAAGTTCGTCTTTTGAGGGTGGCCTTAATGGCCATTAATTGTGACCTCCACAGCACTCCGCTCCCTTAACAGTTTCATCCACAGCGCCCTGCCCCTTTAAAAAAAACGATTTAAAACATATGCAAATTAAACTGAGATGAGTCCTGTCCCTGAGATGAGTCAGGGACAGGACTCATCTCAGGTTAATTTGCATATGTTTTAAATCGTTATTTTTACACAATAAAAGCACACAGAGCTATGGGGACTGGGTATTGCGGATGTGCTAGCGGCCATCTAGCAGCCCATTTCCTCAGCTCTATACACAAAATCCCGGTGACAGGTTCCCTTTAACCACCTCCGGACCGCCTAACGCAGGATCGCGTTCCGGAGGTGGCAGCCCTGCGCAGAGTCACGCATATATGCGTCATCTCGCGATGGCCGAGATTTCCTGTGAACGCGCGCACACAGGCGCGCGCGCTCACAGGAACGGAAGGTAAGAGAGTTGATCTCCAGCCTGCCAGCGGCGATCGTTCGCTGGCAGGCTGGAGATGTGTTTTTTTAACCCCTAACAGGTATATTAGACGCTGTTTTGATAACAGCGTCTAATATACCTGCTACCTGGTCCTCTGGTGGTCCCATTTGTTTGGATCGACCACCAGAGGACACAGGTAGCTCAGTAAAGTCCCACCAAGCACCACTACACTACACTACACCCCCCCCCCCCCCGTCACTTATTAACCCCTTATTAGCCCCTGATCACCCCTGATCACCCCATATAGACTCCCTGATCACCCCCCTGTCATTGATCACCCCCCTGTCATTGATTACCCCCCTGTAAAGCTCCATTCAGATGTCCGCATGATTTTTACGGATCCACTGATAGATGGATCGGATCCGCAAAACGCATCCGGACGTCTGAATGAAGCCTTACAGGGGCGTGATCAATGACTGTGGTTATCACCCCATATAGACTCCCTGATCACCCCCCCTGTCATTGATTACACCCCTGTCATTGATCAACCCCCTGTAAAGCTCCATTCAGACGTCCGCATGATTTTTACGGATCCACTGATAGATGGATCGGATCCGCAAAACGCATCCGGACGTCTGAATGAAGCCTTACAGGGGCGTGATCAATGACTGTGGTGATCACCCTATATAGACTCCCTGATCACCCCCCTGTAAAGCTCCATTCAGATGTCCGCATGATTTTTACGGATGCACTGATAGATGGATCCGATCCGCAAAACGCATCCGGACGTCTGAATGAAGCCTTACAGGGGCATGATCAATGACTGTGGTGATCACCCCATATAGACTCCCTGATCACCCCCCTGTCATTGATTACCCCCCTGTCATTGATTACCCCCCTCTAAAGCTCCATTCAGATGTCCGCATGATTTTTACGGATGCACTGATAGATGGATCGGATCCGCAAAACGCATCCGTCCGTCTGAATGAAGCCTTACACGGGCGTGATCAATGACTGTGGTGATCACCCCATATAGACTCCCTGATCACCCCCCTGTCATTGATCACCCCCCTGTCATTGATCAACCCCCCTGTCATTGATCAACCCCCCTGTCATTGATCAACCCCCCTGTCATTGATCACCCCCCTGTCATTGATCACCCCCCTGTCATTGATCACCCCTCTGTAAGGCTCCATTCAGATATTTTTTTGGCCCAAGTTAGCGGAATTTATTTATTTTTTTCTTACAAAGTCTCATATTCCACTAACTTGTGTCAAAAAATAAAATCTCACATGAACTCACCATACCCCTCACGGAATCCAAATGCGTAAAATTTTTTAGACATTTATATTCCAGACTTCTTCTCACGCTTTAGGGCCCCTAGAATGCCAGGGCAGTATAAATACCCCACATGTGACCCCATTTCGGAAAGAAGACACCCCCAGGTATTCCGTGAGGGGCATATTGAGTCCATGAAAGATTGAAATTTTTGTCCCAAGTTAGCGGAACGGGAGACTTTGTGAGAAAAAAATAAAAAATATCAATTTCCGCTAACTTGTGCCAAAAAAAAAAAATTTCTATGAACTCGCCATGCCCCTCATTGAATACCTTGGGGTGTCTTCTTTCCAAAATGGGGTCACATGTGGGGTATTTATACTGCCCTGGCATTCTAGGGGCCCCAAAGCGTGAGAAGAAGTCTGGTATCCAAATGTCTAAAAATGCCCTCCTAAAAGGAATTTGGGCACCTTTGCGCATCTAGGCTGCAAAAAAGTGTCACACATCTGGTATCGCCGTACTCAGGAGAAGTTTGGGAATGTGTTTTGGGGTGTCATTTTACATATACCCATGCTGGGTGAGAGAAATATCTTGGTCAAATGCCAACTTTGTATAAAAAAATGGGAAAAGTTGTCTTTTGCCAAGATATTTCTCTCACCCAGCATGGGTATATGTAAAATGACACCCCAAAACACATTCCCCAACTTCTCCTGAATACGGCGATACCACATGTGTGACACTTTTTTGCAGCCTAGGTGGGCAAAGGGGCCCATATTCCAAAGAGCACCTTTAGGATTTCACAGGTCATTTACCTACTTACCACACATTAGGGCCCCTGGAAAATGCCAGGGCAGTATAACTACCCCACAAGTGACCCCATTTTGGAAAGAAGACACCCCAAGGTATTCCGTGAGGGGCATGGCGAGTTCCTAGAATTTTTTATTTTTTGTCACAAGTTAGTGGAAAATGCTTATTTTTTTTTTTTTTTTTTTTTCATACAAAGTCTCATATTCCACTAACTTGTGACAAAAAATAAAAAGTTCCATGAACTCACTATGCCCATCAGCGAATACCTTGGGGTCTCTTCTTTCCAAAATGGGGTCACTTGTGGGGTAGTTATACTGCCCTGGCATTCTAGGGGCCCAAATGTGTGGTAAGGAGTTTGAAATCAAATTCTGTAAAAAATGACCTGTGAAATCCGAAAGGTGCTCTTTTGAATATGGGCCCCTTTGCCCACCTAGGCTGCAAAAAAGTGTCACACATCTGGTATCTCCGTAATCGGGAGAAGTTGGGGAATGTGTTTTGGGGTGTCATTTTACATATACCCATGCTGGGTGAGAGAAATATCTTGGCAAAAGACAACTTTTCCCATTTTTTTTATACAAAGTTGGCATTTGACCAAGATATTTATCTCACCCAGCATGGGTATATGTAAAAAGACACCCCAAAACACATTCCTCAACTTCTCCTGAATACAGAGATACCAGATGTGTGACACTTTTTTGCAGCCTAGGTGGGCAAAGGGGCCCACATTCCAAAGAGCACCTTTCGGATTTCACAGGTCATTTACCTACTTACCACACATTTGGGCCCCTAGAATGCCAGGGCAGTATAACTACCCCACAAGTGACCCCATTTTGGAAAGAAGAGACCCCAAGGTATTCGCTGATGGGCATAGTGAGTTCATGGAAGTTTTTATTTTTTGTCACAAGTTTGTGGAATATGAGACTTTGTATGAAAAAAAAAAAAAAAAAAATCATCATTTTCCACTAACTTGTGACAAAAAATAAAAAATTCTAGGAACTCGCCATGCCCCTCACGGAATACCTTGGGGTGTCTTCTTTCCAAAATGGGGTCACTTGTGGGGTAGTTATACTGCCCTGGTATTCTAGGGGCCCAAATGTGTGGTAAGGAGTTTGAAATCAAATTCAGGAAAAAATGAGGAGTGAAATCCGAAAGGTGCTCTTTGGAATATGGGCCCCTTTGCCCACCTAGGCTGCAAAAAAGTGTCACACATCTGGTATCCCCGTACTCAGGAGAAGTTGAGGAATGTGTTTTGGGGTGTCTTTTTACATATACCCATGCTGGGTGAGATAAATATCTTGGTCAAATGACAACTTTGTATAAAAAAATGGGAAAAGTTGTCTTTTGCCAAGATATTTCTCTCACCCAGCATGGGTATATATAAAATGACACCCCAAAACACATTCCCCACCTTCTCCTGAGTACGGAGATACCAGATGTGTGACACTTTTTTGCAGCCTAGGTGGGCAAAGGGGCCCATATTCCAAAGAGCACCTTTCGGATTTCACAGGTCATTTTTTACAGAATTTGATTTCAAACTCCTTACCACACATTTGGGCCCCTAGAATGCCAGGGCAGTATAACTACCCCACAAGTGACCCCATTTTGGAAAGAAGAGACCCCAAGTTATTCGCTGATGGGCATAGTGAGTTCATAGAACTTTTTATTTTTTGTCACAAGTTAGTGGAATATGAGACTTTGTAAGAAAAAAAAAATAAATCATCATTTTCCGCTAACTTGTGACAAAAAATAAAAAGTTCTATGAACTCACTATGCCCATCAGCGAATACCTTAGGGTGTGTACTTTCAGAAATGGGGTCATTTGTGGGGTGTTTGTACTGTCTGGCCATTGTAGAACCTCAGGAAACATGACAGGTGCTCAGAAAGTCAGAGCTGCTTCAAAAAGCGGAAATTCACATTTTTGTACCATAGTTTGTAAACGCTATAACTTTTACCCAAACCATTTTTTTTTTACCCAAACATTTTTTTTTTATCAAAGACATGTAGAACTATAAATTTAGAGCAAAATTTCTATATGGATGTCGTTTTTTTTTGCAAAATTTTACAACTGAAAGTGAAAAATGTCATTTTTTTGCAAAAAAATCGTTAAATTTCGATTAATAACAAAAAAAGTAAAAATGTCAGCAGCAATGAAATACCACCAAATGAAAGCTCTATTAGTGAGAAGAAAAGGAGGTAAAATTCATTTGGGTGGTAAGTTGCATGACCGAGCAATAAACGGTGAAAGTAGTGTAGGTCAGAAGTGTAAAAAGTGGCCTGGTCTTTCAGGGTGTTTAAGCACTGGGGGCTGAAGTGGTTAAGCATAAAAAAATAAATAATATGGTGAGACGGTTGCAAGTACTCTTCTGATATGATTTCATTAAGCAGTTTTGACACTTGCCCTGAGAGAAATTTTACCTAGAAACTGCACTGGCCAGTAGATCAGTCCTGTCCTCATCACTATCCTGTGTCTAGCATTAAGACAGCCGGCTGCAGCAGGAGCCTCCCCTCTGCGCTGTCTTCAGTAAGGCATTAAGTTTCATCCCTTGGCTAAGCATCACCCTTCATCTGGTCTCCCGCCAAAGATTGAAGAGATCATCTAGATTAACCGACGTGTTATGTGTATTATTTCTTTGTTTCAGAAATATACAAAAAATGCGTCAGACTAACAAGCACTGGGGCAGGATTACCCCCTCTTCTGTTTTATCTTTCACCTCTAGGTTTAGTGTTCTTTGAAGAAACCAGCTAGGAGCTCAACTTTTATCAAAAATTTCTGTTCAGCCTCTGCTATCCCTCCAGTCTGTCCTGACTGAAGTTAGATCAGCCTTTCTATCAAACTACAACTGGCAACCTTTATTTCTCCGTCAAGTCAAGAGAAGCTTCAGCTTTGGCTTGTTGGAGGTCTGCAGGAGACACGGAATGTATTACAGAACCCAGGTGGGAATGTGCCCTTTAAAGGTTGTGCGCTATTAATCCACCAACAGGTCCTAGAAAGCTTTAAGCCCTTATTGATCGTAGCCAGCCAAGCATTCATCATACAGACTGCATAACATACAACTGTCAAAGAATGAAAGTCTATGCTATCATCCTTAAAGAGAGAGGTTGGGGGAGAAGCGGCCGCAGGGCTGATTTCGTTTTCAGATACCTCCTCCTTCGTGCATTATACATTTTTTGCAGAACTTGCCTGATGTAGACTGAGGCAGGGAAGTTATTTCATCATCACGGAAAGCAGAACAAGGCAGGAGCTGCAATGCATAATATTGGTAGAAGGTTGATGATGTGCAATTATGCATGCAAGACCACCGTGAAGCTGTGGCCACAAAGGGCGCCGCCAGCGCGTTAATCTCACATTAACCGTATTCGCCGTCCTCTGGGAACTCTTGCTATTAAATCATTACTTAAATAACTGGCTGTAATATTGTCAATAACATTTCTTGGCAATGTCTTATTTTTTTTGCAGTAATATAGGGGCTCTGGGATTTCGTACAAGGCACAACATGAATATATTTACATCTATTGGTGGCCATGCATTTTTTATGAATATGTCTGATTTGCAGACAGTTGACTTAAAAAAAAAAAAAAAAGTCAGTCAACATAAGGAATTGTCTATGTCAGTCGGTTGTGGATGTTTTTGCAGATGTGGTAAAAAAAATTTATTTTTGCCATTTCTGTATTCTTTTTGAAGGCATTATACTATAGCAGTGGACTCAAACCTGTGGCTGTTGGTAAACTACAAATCTCAGTATGCCTTCTGCCATCGTTTACACATTTACAGTTTATAAAGATCATCTCTAGGTCAAAGTTGCCACTTTCTATATCATAATAAGGGACACACAAACCCCCCTAAACTGCACTGATATATGGTATAATCACTTAAAGGGGTTTTCCGATCCAGAATATTTTCAAACCAGCACCTGAATCTGAATACTTTTGTAATTTCATGTAGTTAAAAATTTTGTATAGCCACTGAGTTTATTCAATAAAATGTATCTGTATAGCGCCACCAGTTTTTTTTTCTTATTTCTTTGTCCTGCTCACTGAGAAGGCCGCACATGCTCAGTTTCATCCTTCAACTGCCTCCTGAGCTGTGATAGGGAGAGCTGAGACACGCCTCCTGAGCTGTGATAGGAAGAGCTGAGACACGCCTCCTGAGCTGCAGCAGAAGAGACACTCCCCTTGAGCTGTCAGCCTGATATAAATCTAGCAGAGCAATGAATGGGGAGATCTCTGGATCCATGTGAGGTACAGGGCTGGTTCTAGCTGTGTTAGAAAGAAGTTGTCATGTATTATATCATGTCTGATTTTCATTTTTTACATTAGCCATGGAATAACCCCTTTAACATTTCCTGCTTAGGCTATGCCCATATTTGTGTTAGGGTATTCCAGTTCTTTGTACCAGCAGAGACGCAGAATACTGGAATTGCCATATCTGGCATGGCCAGGTATCACTTGGGTCCGCTGAATCCCTATTCACTATAATGGGATCCATCGGGGATCTGACAAGAAAGCCAGCTTTCTGCCGGGAAAAAAAATTGAAGGAAAGGAAGCTAGCAGAGATGAGTGAAGTATTCAAAAATTCTATTAGGCTGCTTTGCCGAATTTTACAAAAAAAATTTGCTTTGTGACAAATTACTTCTGCCGCTCCCTGTCATTGTACCCCTCAGATGCCGTGTTCATAGCTGATTGTGGCATCTGACAGTTATAACAGTGTAAAATAAAAAAAATATATAATCCTACCTACCTTATCCATTTGCTCGCAACGGCCCGGCCGTCATCATCTTGTTTAAAGATCTAGCATTAAATCTCGCGTGGCCTGCGATGATGACATCACATTGGTTAGTGTGGTGACGATATACGTCACCACGCACGGGATTTCGTGCAAGATCTTCAATCAAGATGGCGGTGGCCGGCCCATTGCGAGCAAATGGATGAGGTACAGTAGATATGCTTTATTTGTTTTTTTACACCATTTCAGGGAAAATCGATTCGCTACCATGAAGCCTGAGGAAATTCGGCTTTGCAGCAAATCGAATTTTCCCTGAAATTCGAAGATTCGCTCAACACTAGATGCAAAGAATGTCCAACTGACTGACAACAGGAAGAGGTCTTAAAAACTGTGAGGGATGCAAGTATAAAGAATATTAGAAAGAAATCCAAAGCACAAGGTTCCATCTACTGTATAGTGATGCCTGGGTACAGCAGCTCATCTCTTATTCAAGTAAATAGGAGCTGATCTGCGTTATTTCATGCCATGTGCGTTCCGCATTTTGCGGGATGGAGCATCCTGCCCTCTGTAGAACTGTCCTATCCTTGTCCGTAAAACGGACAAGAATAGGATATGTTCTATTTTTTTTTTTTTTTGCGGGGCCGTGGAACAGACATATGGACGCAGACAGCACGCGGTGTGCTGTCCACATCTGTTGCGGACCCATTGAAGTGAATAGGTCCGCATCCGACCCACTAAAAATGTGGATCGGATGCAGACAAAAACACGTGTGCATGAGCCCTTACTCCTATTTTTGTCTGGAATACTTGATATCGATATTTCATGCTAAAAAAAATACTGCCTCTTTTTGTGATTTTAGTCACACATTTTTTAGACACTGTTCAAACCTCTAGAGGGAGGTGTAAATAGTATCTAAAACACATTTAGTGCCCGCCACGTGCTACACTAATTTGGTGACATTTGCACAGGAATTGTAAGGAGTTTTGCTTAGTAAATCTCTCCCATGGTATTTCTGTTGACTAAATCCACGTACAATGTGTGCAACACGTGATTCATATTTATGATGAATTGGAGGATTAAATTATATCAACAGGCTGAAGTTTTCGGCATGAAAAGCAGCAGTTTGCACAGCTCGCTAAGGTTACCAGTTCACTTCATTTTCTTACAGAATCAATTCCCAGTGGTTTTGCTCATCTTAAACAATTGCCCATAATGTATCAAGCTGGAAGAAAAAATCACAAGATTTATCTTCAGCTACAACATATTTTCATTTGGCATTCAGGAAATTTAGTAGCTGTGCACCCGCAACTGCAGAATCCTGATTTGAAAATTAAGAGCGCTAGCGAGTGCAGTGATTAAATTTTGTCTGCTTCTACAAATATAGGCAGGTGATTATTACATTTGATTTATGTTATGGGTTAGGGAATACAATTAATATTACAAACCTGCAGTTTGATGATATCAAAGCCTCATGCTTGGTGCTTCGGTATTGTGCCTAATTGCTAGTAAATTGCGTTCTGCATTCTTATGAGCACTGGATCGTCCCACATAATATCTGTCTTTGCTGTGCAGGAGTCTGAAGTAGGTTAATAGTTTGTATTCATAGCAACTCCATACACATTTCTTTTTATAAAAAATTAAAAACATCACCAGTAAAGAAAATTTTAAAAAACAGAAAGTCCATTCTGGTTTCTAAAAGTTGCAAGATTGGGCTTTTGTGATTTTTTTGAGTTTATTTGCACCTACATTTAACATTTTTACACCACTCATTCCAGTCTGGAAAAGGGGACGGGAAAATGGACCTGGTTAGCCTGCAGAGCTGATTTAAAGGGGTTCTCTGGAAATTAAGAAAATGAAAATACCTAAATATTACTTTATTATAAATATTTTGCCAAATACCTTTCATTAGGTATAATGGCTTGTTTTGTCTGGGGAGCAATCATTAGGAGAAATAAAATGGCTGCCGTCCTATTAGTACACACAAAACCTGACCTAATCACACAGCAGGACAAGTTACTTCACAACACTGAGCTAAAGATCTGCCTCATCCTCCTCTCCTACTTGTCAGAGATTATGATCCTGAATACAGCTGATAAGATCTTCAGCTAAGTCTCTGTAGGAATGGAGTTCATGAAAGTCATGAAGTACAGAGAGGACAGACAGGACAGACTGTGGTGATGTGGGGCTGTGGTAATGGAGACTGCATACAAGTGCTACTGCTCGTTACCCCCATCCTCCTCTCTGTACTTCATGTCTACTCATAAACTCCATTCCTATAGAGATTCAGCTGAAGATCATATTAAATGTATTCAGGATCATAATCTCTGACATAATCCCAGATTTATCAACTGCAACTTTTCAAAAAGTTGCAAAAATTGTCTGTCTTACTGCAGTAAAGGGGTGGTGTAGAAAGAGGAGTAACATATCAAGTGCTAGACTTCAAGATGCACACATTTTTTCAAACATTGTAACTGTAACGCAGACTCCTGCAAAACTGAAATTCCCCTTGTGACTAACCTCCCTTCATGAGTTACAATAAACTGCAAAATTAGTTGTATCTGTTTCTGTGAAACTGGATGACAACCAATATGACTGTCAATTCAGCTATCACAGTGGTTGTCGCTTAGCTTCCCTGTACTCCTGAACAGTTGATCTTCCAAGTCATGTAGTCATCCACCCAATACTTCCATATAGCCAAATAACTAGGCAGATTTGCTGCAGAGTAGCAAACCATGTCAGATTAGGGTATGTTACGCCCACCAGAGAAAATGACCCTGAAGATCTACTCTCCATCCATCCAGAACACATACATGATCACTTATTACTGTACACACAGGCTTTACATATTATCAGTATGACCTAATAGGTTATTTGTGAATCAACTCGTTGGAAAGACCCGAGTGGCAAGTGATTGGCTCCAATGTCATCTTCAAATGATGTTGTCTTCAATGATAGCATTGCCCCGGGATCCCTTGTGCTCTTGTAGGCCAGCCCATCCCTGGTAACAAGCCTTATGGAAGCTGAAATGGGCAACTATGGTGTTGGATGTGATATAACTGTGTAACCAAAGAGGATAAATTGCTGGTTCTCATCCAATAATAATGGTACTTGTGCTGCTTATTCTTAGCTTGAGCAAATATACTGTAAATATATGTATTTCATGTTTTACCATTATCAAATGAATGTTCCTACGTATGACACTTGAAAACATTTACTTATGGGTCTTATTTACTTTATGGGCCCCTATCGGGGCCTTCGGCAAAGCTGTTATCTGTTGGGAAACCTGGCAGTTAGTGTTCCATTTTCCTGCAGCTCCACCACTGGAGAAATTAAGTATTACACCGTGTCTTTTCATATCAATAAGTTGGCTGTGTAAAGCAGAAAAGGACAGGTCCTCCAAAGCGAGAAAAGCTTTTACACCGCAAACCCTCTCTGTTATCACAAAATTACCTAATAGAGTAACCTGGACAACCCCTTTAATACATAGATATCATTATAATGTGAAATCTTTCCACAGGTGCAAAACATCAGCCTGCTGGAAGGAGAGTCAGTAACAGTGGAGAGCCTAGAAGGGGTGGATCCCGTCATTCTTGCCAATGAATCCTTTCTGATGAGGGGTCAAGTGATTCGAAGTCCGACCAATCAGGTCATGGTGCATTTTCAAAGTTTACAGCCATCAAACCTGGGCACCTTTCGATTTTATTACCAAGGTAAGGTATCTGGTGTTGTGTGTTGTGACTAATAAAAAAAACCTGTGCATGGAATCAGTCTGTATTGAATACTTCTGCCATACATTCTTCATAATGACCAGTAACTAGTCATCCTCACCCTAGCACTGAGGATGGGAGGCCATCATGCTCCTAAATGTTGGCTGACATTCCAGTAAACAAAAGTGACTACTTCAGATTTTCCCAAACATTAAGACATTTGCACTGGATGCTATTGTTGTTGCTTATCAATTATTTGGAAAAATGCGTACTCCCACTTAGGAAACAATAGAGCCAGAAAAAGATTTATTAGAGATGTGATGAATAACGCCAATGCAGTTGGTCTAAACCACCCATAGATGTTAGATTGATATTTGAGGATCCTGCAGTTTTCACAAGGATCTGCTGCAAGGGTGAAAGCATACTACAGAGGCAGACAATTTATATGCTTCGAGACAAGAAGTCCTCTACCGACTCCATTGTTAGTAACCAAGTAGCCGAAGAATTGGGCCAAGGATCATGGAAAGGGTTGGGAGAAACCAACAGGCTCTTCTATGTTAGTAAAATCTATCTCCATCATGGGGGCTCAGTATTACCTGTGCTACAGGGCTCCCTCTCTTCTGTGTATGTCACTCATCTGCTGACAATGTTGATGTTGGAGGCCTGCCAGATTCCAGTTGTAGGAAAATTAATTAACCATGCTGTATTTTCTGACAAATATTTTCTTGTTCATCCAAAGGTAAGCAGCAGCAAATACATCTGCACATCTATGCATGACCAACTAGTATGTGTTCATCTATCTTGCAGTCTTCTATATATGCAGCTTCTCCCATCAGAAGATGCATGTTTTGTTTAATCAACCCATTGCTTTCAAACTAAAGACACTTACACGATAGGGACCCCATGGGCATTGAATAACATAAATGCCATTGGTTTTCTTAGCCAGCAATATTGCACTTTTGTAGTTTGTGGATTGCCTTGTGTAGAATGCTGACCAACTGTCTGTTTCTGCTGGTGTCTGTGTGTATGTGAATTTCCGAGGGAGACAAGACTGTGGGCCCGTCTGGTGTGAATTTCAATCCTTTTCACAAGTATACAGAACATGTGGGCTTGAAAAACATGACGAAAATTTAACACCCAGGGAAAATATTTGCAAACAAAACAAACATAGCCTTTACTGGAGCCATCTGCTTCAAGAGATGATAAAGAAAAAATATTTGTGTTTATGTGTATAATTATGAACCATGCGGCACATCACAAAGTTACCCTTTTATAGGATATACTCTTTTAAAATTGCGGAGTATTCCCAGTCTTGGTCGATTATTAGTCCCATTGAGCTTTGAGAAAACAGTTTGAGCATTCAGAAAGGGTTTAGACCCTTTGATGTTACAAAACAAAATTTCCAGTTTACTTCAGAGATGCCTTGTAAGCAAGACTTATTTGTCAGGTCAAAAGTAACACATCTCTTCCACGGACTTTATAATTATAACTATAAAAAAAAATAGCTAGAAACTAGAGGATATCTTTAACACTGTCACACAAATATCAGTTGGCAATTAAACTGGAGAACTGACCCATTAATATATGTATATGCGTGCTGTTTCTATGGAGGAGGGGATCTGTGGCTGCCAGATGACTGTGGCACTGCTCATCTCAGGGAAAGCGATATATTTAGCAAGGGAAAGGCCAAATAGCTTGGATCCATGATTTACCCAACAGCAGCTGTCATGGGGGTGTTGTAGATTCAAAAGATATCACATTATAAGATACTAAAAGTCATCTAATGTCTGTGGGCAGATTTAAGATCCATCTATAGTATCTGTCTTTCTGTATATCATCCGATTACCCACCCATCTCTATCAATTCATTTATTATTGTTTTGCCCACTATGTCTCCTAAGACTTGACACAAAATTGTTATTCTAAATGTTTTATTAAAAGGGTTTCTTGCAGTCAGTAGGAAGTGCCATCATATCACTAGGATGTGCCATCACTTCCTTATAGAGGCTCATAGCCCCATTACATAAACTTGCAGTTATCTGCAACACATCTCAATGGAAATGGCATCATTTTTATCATCTTAGAAATATTCCACAACTTTCGTGGCTAAGCAGGACATGAGAGAGGACGTGCATCTGCCGAGCTCCCCTGCACCATTGTCTCGGTTATCCTGAAAACCTGCTGATATCGCGCTGCCACAGCGCTGACTGTGCCTCTTATAGACCCGAGACCCCTCCGATGTACAGTGGGACCGATAGCCCCCATGACAAAGAAAAAAGACGCTAAAGGAGCAGAGAAAGAAATCCAAGATGGCGCTGGAGCGGCAACTCCGGGGCACAAGGGCCGCGCAGCAGAAGCACAGCGTGAAGCTGCAGCCAAACTGGAGAAATATGCCCGAACATCTTCTGGAAGGGGAGCACAAAAACGGCAAGTACTTGCACAACAAGAGTTAAATATGGAGTCTGATACTGAAGGAGAGGGGTCTGAAGGGGTGAACATTGATAGACTCAATAGATATCACGTCTCTCAGATGGATGGCAAGGATGTAGATTCGGGGGCACAAGAAGCAGATCCAGATGAGCCGACCCTAAAAGATGTTATGCATGCTATCACTAAATGTGGCAAATCACTATAAAGGAAGACATTTCCATTGTCAGATATGACTTAAAGAAGTTGGCAGAACGTACAACAGCCCTAGAGGATCAGATGGGAGGTGTTGAAGACGCCATACCGCCAATAAAAAGAGATCTAATGGAATATATTCGGCAGATAACTGCACTTGCAGCCAAACAAGATGACTTAGAAAACCGGTCTAGCTGGAATACTGTTAGACTGCTAGGGGTGCCTGAGAAAACAGAAGGGGCAAGCCCCACAGAATTTTTTGAGTCATGGCTGTTGAAAGGGCTCATAGGGTCCCAACTCGCCCATTGCCACCGGGTGCACCCCCAAGACATGTATTGATGAAAATACTGCATTACAGAGACCGGGACATTATCTTGAGGAAAGCTAGAGACTTGCCTGACCTAACAATCAATGGACACAACGTGTCACTCCTCCCCGACTTCTCCCAGGAAATACAGAAAAGGAGAGCGAGATTCCTGGACATTAAACAACGCTTGAGGTCACTAAATGTATCATACTCTGTTATACCCAGCTAAACTGAAAGTAGCCGCACTGGGAAACACCACTTTCTTCGAGGAGCCGAAAGAGGCGATGAGATGGCTTGATCGTCATGAAAGACAACTGGCGGAGGAAAGAAACTAAAAGACCTACAGTGATAAGAGTTATACACAAGCACAAGCATCATATCCGCTCCTAGTCTGGATGTACAGTATGTACTGTATGTACGTGAGAATGACTAAATAATGTGCAAGGTACAGCCTGAAAGACAGAGAGGGTTGGTTGAATACTATGAGAAAGAGAGATATAAATAATACAGCATAAAGGCTATAATAATTCAACCGAAAGAGGTGCAGGGGGCTAGGACGTGCTTTGTTTGCAATTTGTGTTTATATAATAACACTAAGCTAAGAGTTAAACGGTTATACAGTTATTTGTATTAGTGACGCCACCCTGTGATTTTGTGGTTTTACTAACCAACAGCGGCCGCCCTCGGCGGCGGGTACTATTTTGTTCCACAGGCCTGTACATCAGGTGTTCTAGTGGGGACCTGCTGGGGGGGCGGAGCTTTAAAACTGCCTTTATAGAGGCAAAACAGTTTGAGGCGTGTTGTAATTTACATTGTGGGGACTGCAACCATGTTATTTGAGGGCAGGAGAAAAGGACGTAAGAACCTTTGTTGTACACCGAGGATGTGCCGTCCCGGGGCCACTTTTCCTGGACAGAACCAAGGGCCCATTTATTACATAACATCTGAGTATGGCGGGGATGGTTAGGTTCTTAAGCTGGAATGTTAGGGGAGTAATAGAAGCCAATAAATGAAGGGCCATATGGGATAGCATAAAACAATACCAACCTTTAGTATGTTGCCTCCAGGAGACCCATTTAGGCACAGAGCAAACTCAGTTACTTAGTCCTCAATGGGCAGGGCATTGTTTTCATACCATTTACTCTACATATGCGAGAGGAGTGAGTATCCTCATCCATAGGAATATAGCATTCACATGTCTATCACAACACATAGATGCAGAGGGGAGATATATATGCCTACAGTGTAAGATCTATACAACTCAATGTATTATAATAGGTATATATGTGCCACCGCCATATTCGCCGCTGGTGATTAAGAAAGTACTGGCTTTTGTATCGGAGCTACCTGACATCCCGGTAATAATGTTGGGGGATTTAAATACTGTTATACACCCTGGCATGGATAAAACGGCATATGAAACCACACCATTTGGGAGATTAATACAAGGGGCACTCCTGCTAGATTACTGGAGATTGAATAACCCGCACACTAAACATTACTCCTGCTACTCTAGTACATATAGCTCCTTATCTAGGATAGATGTAATATTAGGTAATGTTGCAATGGGGACAAATAATTCAAGAAATACAATACTTACCACGTAGAATATCGGACCATTCTCCGGTACTAGCGGTAGCCAATTTCTTGCCTCCCGTGCTAAAAGGCAGTATGGTATGGAAATTTAATCCATACTGGCTATACGTACTGCCAGGTGTTGCCGGCATAGGGGATAAGGTAAAAGAATTCTTCAAATATAATCTACCTTCGGCTTCTAAGCTAGTGGTTTGGGATACCATGAAGGCCTTCTTAAGAGGACTATTAATTGCAGAAGTAAATAAAATAAAAAAATGAAACAAGAGCTACAGTGCAGAAACTAATAATGGATGTAGAAACAGCAGAGGCGGCCTATATCACTAACCCAGCTACTGAGCTAGAGGAAAAATGGAAAGAGGCCCAACAAAAGCTGAATGATAGACTGATATTAAATGCAAGGAATAAACAGTTCTTTCAAAAACAGTCGTATTACGAAGAAGGGGAAAAAGCTGGTAAACTGTTAGCAATGGTTTCTAAGGCTCAACAACAATCAACCTATATTGCTGCTCTTCGAAACATGAAGGGGGTAATCCATACGGCGCAGGAACAAATAACTAGGATCATGTACTCGTTTTACTCTTCTTTGTACGAGTCTAAGACGTGTGCATCAAATGAAGCGATGCAGTGGTTTTTAACACCGTTAAAAATTAGCACATTATCTGAAGAGCAAAGAACTATGCTTGATAGTCCTATAACTATAAAGGAAATGGAGGTGGCTCTAGGAGATATGTCTAACAATAAGGCCCCGGGGAGGGGCGGGCTACCAATAGAAATATATAAAACTTACTTCTGCCCCAACTACTAGAAGTTTGTAAGGAGGCCAAAGAGATAGGGCGATTAGCAGCATCTATGAATGAAGCTATTATAGTGGTAATACCAGAGTAAGGAAAAGATATTTTGGAAGCAGAATCATATAGACCCACCTCTCTACTCCAGGTAGATGTAAAAATATTGGCAAAAGTAATGGCAAACCGTTGCCGTAATAACCTCCCTCATTTATAGTGACCAGGCCGGTTTTATGCCAAATATGGGACCCTAATTGAAAAAGTTGCGCTATATGCGGATGACTTGCTTCTATTTTTAGATAACTGTGAAATATCTCTCCCGGAAGCCATGACAATTATCAATCATTTTGGCCAGATATCTGGACTGGTCATTAACTGGTCAAAGTCAGTTCTGATGCCACTGGCTAACTGGGGAAGCTTAACCCCAAATAGTACAGTGGGCTTACAAATAGTCAAGTCCTTTAAATACTTGGGAATACAGGTATCAGCCAATACACAGGAATTTGAAGATTTAAACCTAACACCTTTGCTTGAAAAGTTCAGAGGCAAAGTACAAGTATGGACTAGACTGCCCCTTACTATAATTGGACACACCAATCTATTAAAAATGATTCTTATGCCCCAACTTTTTTTTATCCATAATGCCCCGAACTGGATTCCACTTCGGTTCTTCTATAAGGTAAATGCCATATTTAGAGACTTAATATGGAAGAGAGGTACTCCGCGTATAAAACTCACTACATTACATAGGCCAAAAACACAAGGGGGTCTAGCCGTACCAGACCCATGGGTGTACTATCTAGCAGCCCAGCTACGACATATCAGAGGATGGGGGATGGAGAAAAGATAAATAAAGGATAGTGAGGCATCTCATTGATCGACCATGTCTAATGTCGGCCTTAGAAGATGGTAATTTTCACGTCAGAGGCAACCAATACCAGCTGCTACATACCATACATAAAGTATGGTGGAAAGCCAGAGACATGGCCAAAATATCTGGATATACAATATATACCCCGATCTGGCCTAATTACATGTATAAAGAGATAGACAAAGTATCAGATATACAGATATGGGATAGATATGGACTTAATAGGATGTCTCAATTATTCTCTGATAAAACCTTAAAGGAGTTTGCGCAATTACAAAGACTGCTACATCAGTTTCTCTTCCACCAGCATTGATGCTGACCCGCCACATATACAGCTCTGCTACATGTGTCTATTCCCTTCCCCACTAGAACTATGGCTGAACAGCAGCATATTCAGCTCTGCTACATCCATCAGCCACCCCCATAGTGCCTCAAACAGCCCCCATAGTGCCTCAAACAGCACCCATAGTGCCTCAATCAAGCCCCCATAGTGCCTCAATCCAGCCCCCATAGTGCCTCAATCCAGCCCCCATAGTGCCTTAATCCAGCCCCCATAGTGCCTCAATCCAGCCCCCATAGTGCCTCAATCCAGCCCCCATAGTGCCTCAATCCAGCCCCCCTAGTGCTTCAATCCAGCCCCCATAGTGCCTCAATCCAGCCCCCATAGTGCCTCAATCCAGCCCCCATAGTGCATCAATCCAGCCCCCATAGTGCCTCAATCCAGCCCCCATAGTGCCTGAATCCAGCCCCCATAGTGCCTCCAGATACTTACCTGCGCTGTGGCCGCCCGACGCTCCTTCTTCATGTAACTCACTGGTCTGTGCGGCGCATTGCTTATGCTTATAGCAATGCGCCGCACAGACCAGTGACGAGTTACAAGAAGGAGCGCAGGCGGCCACAGCGCAGGTAAGTATATTGCTGTAGAGTAAATGACCTTGTCAGCCAGGACTTCAGTAGCTGTCACGAGGGTATCGAGAACCACGCCTGACTCCGTTATACCCGGGGTCAGGAAGTCGCAGCGGTTGGCTGCACGCTCTATTTGAGATAGGGCTGTTTTCCTTATGGTAGCTTTCTGGGTTTGCTTTGCAAACCCTTTTGGCTCACTCAGGGATCCGTAGCTCCTTCTCCTCAGCTGTTCCTTGTCCAGCACTCCCAAACCTCCTTATATTCCTCTCTCACACTTCTCTGGTTGCCAGAGATAGAACTTCCTGCCTGGACATCTATTCTGACCTTCTGGAGCTGTGTTGCTGCATTCTCTGGTAGTTGGTCCAGAACGCTACCCTCCGGATCCCTGTTGGACCTTTGTGGTCTATTGTGATCGCCCACCTGGGTGTATGTGTTTGTCTGTTTTGTCTGTCCTCTCCCTGGTGTTTCCCTCTTAGTGATAGTGGTGCGGACTAGCGATCCCACCGGCCCGTTCACTATCTAGGGCTCATTTTAGGGAAAGCCAGGGTTTAGGCACGTGATCGCCGCACGGATGAGGAACCCGTCTAGGGACGTCAGGGCAGTCAGGTGCCAGCCGCAAGGTGAGTTAGGGGTCACCACCTTTCCCTCTCCCTTGGGCAGGGCTTTCCCTTTTATCCTCCCTGTGCGTGACGTCGGTCATTACAGTAGCGTCCTGGCTGCCATGGTAACCGATCAAAGCCCCAGCATTACACTGCTGGGACGCCGGTTGGAACTGCTGCTGCCACCAATGATGGGGGGGAGGGCGCACCATGGCAGCCAGGACTTCAGTAGCGTCCTGGCTGCCATGGTAACCGATCGGAGCCCCAGCATTACACTGCTGGGACTCCGATCGGAACTGCCGCTGCCACCAATGATTTTTTTTTGGGGGGGTGCGATCCCTACGCCACTGACACTTAGCCTGGTCAGGCTCCTGCCTGATCTATAATTATTTGTGCCGCGTTTAGAATGGAGCCGCGCATGCGCGGCTCTGTTTCAGACGCGGCACAAAGGAATATAGATCTGCGCATGCGCGGTCGCACGGAGCCGTGCACGTTCTCGCTGGATGCCGGAGTTCTTCTGCGCAAGCGCGGCCCATGGATGCGGCCGGCGAGCGGTGGCCGTATCCATGGGCAGAGCAGATCAACAATGAAGTTTAATAAGAAGAATTTAAAGAAAACAGTTGTTTTTTTTAATGAAATATATTTAAAAAAAAGCTCACTGGGGGGTATATAATTTATTAAAATAGGATCAATAAGATGAGAATACCCCTTTAAAGAATCAAAAAAACAAACTCGGACCTTCGATTGGTTGCAAATCTAAAGGAGGGGGAGGGAAAGGGGAGGGGGAAGGATAAGGGTTTGTGTTACTGTATGATTTGATTCAAAAAAGAAATATTCCACAACTTTCATCTTTTTCCACTCCACTTTTACATGAAGTAGTTTAAACCGGACCATTTACTTTTTAGTACATGCGGCTTTAAAAGCCTTTTTTAGTGATATTTGGGGCTCTATTTTAATGACATTTTTATTGTAGTTTTTTTTTTCCAAACCTGATAAAATGTAAAAAAAAAAAATGGAAAAACTGAGTTTTTCCACATTTTTTTAATTTTTTATTAATGGCATCTAAGTGCAACTAAAATCCTTTTTTTAAATTATTGCCTATTCCATAATGATCATTTTAATATAGGGGATGTATGGGTTATGGTTATGGTCTTTATTTATTTTTCTTCTTTTAACATAGTGCCTCCCATAAAGTTATACAAGAACTTTGACGGGTCCTGTTACTTTGGCTTACATATTATCCCCAGTTACAGAAGGAATAGAGCTCCCATAGGCTTTAGGAAGGCTGTTGAGACTTACTGCAGAGCTGATCTGGGCCTGCTAAGACACAGCAGCTCATGCAGACACCCAACAATCACATGATTCCAAGGACCAGAGCAGGAAGCAACATCACTAATTCCTGATCTGTATAAACAGTAGTCATTCAGTGCTGTGTGTACAGTGGTGGATGGCAGGAATGATAAAAGAAAGACTATCCTTGCCTTTTCTGTGGGGAGTCTAGCTGCCACTGACAGCAGGGATGCCTTCCCTTGGCTGAGATTGGGGAAGGCCTGAAGGTGGTAGCACTGTTTTGGAATATACTGAATCCTGTATTCTGTAATGGATCGAAATTCATTACAGAACACAAATGGCAATCTAATGATTGCAAGTTATAGTCACCTAAGGTGACTAAAAAAATTAAAATAAAGTTTTAAAAAAATATATAAAAATTCAAATCTCCCCCTTTCCATAGAATAAAATAATAAATACACAATAAAAAAAAATAAACATCATGGGCCTCGTCGCATAGGAAAACGCCCGTACAGCGTAAGGCGGGAAAAAATCATTAGAGCGGGTCAACAACATGGAAATCCCAACCCTGACCTGCATCATTAGAATACGACCTCTGTCAAATATCTCTTATAATTGGCATATATTAAAGAAAAATTATTTTCCATCTAGAATACAGTTCAGTTTATTAGTATCTTTAATTCTGAGAAGAAGCTTTGACATTTATAAAGATTTAGAAAACATATGTTAACCATGTTTTCAAGCTTTTAGTTGTAAACAGCTTTATGCCATTATATTTATAGAAAATCATAGATAAAAATTATGTATTATAAATTTAATTTTAGCTTCATTAATTAGATGTAAGTCTGTAGAAGTACAGCCACTTCCAGAGTTTTATCTCTGTGTATACAAAGTTTTATCTCTGTGTACAGTGTTACCATCCTGCTTGATCTTGACCGCTAGCAGTACAATAGAGCTAATAAAAGTAAACAGCAGCCTTAGATACTGATGCTTAGGTACATTTATTGATGTTTAACATCAATAAATGTACCTAAGCATCAGTATCTAAGGCTGCTGTTTACTTTTATTGGATCTATTGGGGTGGAACCCTACAGTCAGTCTCCATACAGAGTGCGCTGAATACAGATTCAAGTACAATAGAGCTGCCATTAAACCAATCACCCTCTGCTGACCATGTCTCAGTCTACACAGCAAATCTGACTATTGAGCTATAGGAAAACAGAAATTGTCATCCTATCATGGCCAGTGTGAAAGCTAGAAAATGTCAAGATTGGTTTTTCATGAAAAAAACTATTAAGTTCTTTTTACTATTAATGCACTTTAACGGGAACCTGTCACCTCCAAAAACCATCCCAAGCCGCCAGCAGTACCTAAGAGTAGCCCGCAGTGTGCTTCTAATGATCATTTTCGTTAAGCAGTCAGATGTGGTAAAAGCTCAGAAAACGTTATTTTATCCCCTGCCGGCGCGCTTCTCTAGTCATGCTTGAAGTCAAGGGGGCAGCGGCCTCCTTGCTTCAAGTCAATGTAACCACGCCCCCTTCCCTGCCCCTTCGCTGTGACTGACAGCGCTTATGTAGAGAGTTTGGCAAAGCCAGCCGAACAGCTGGAAGTCAGTCACAGCAAAGGGGCAGGGAAGGGTGTGTGGTTACCTTGACTTGAAGCAAGGAGGCCTCTGCCTGATGGTTTTTGGAGGTGACAGGTTCCCTTTAATAACATTAATCAGTGCTTTGCCTTAATGTATGTTTCTTGATTCACAAAAAATATATAAAACTCCAATTCCAAAAAATTTCTGGTGCTGTGTAAAATGTAAATAAATCTAAACACAAACAGAATGTAATGATATGTAAATCTCACATTTTATTCACAATAGATCAGATGTTGAAAGTGAGAAATTTTACCATTTCATGAAAAAAACGAACAAATTTTAAACTTGATGGCAGCAACGCATCTCAAAAAAGTTAGGACAGGGCCATGTCTACCATTGTTCTTTCAACAACAGTCTGTAAACATCTGGAAAATGAGGAGACCAATTGATGGACTTTTGGGAGATGTAGGATTCAGCTGCTCAATATTAATGGGTCTTCTTTGCTGAATTTTTCATTTCATGATGAGTCAAATTATGAATAGTTTTCTGTTGGTAAAAGGTTGTGGACTACAGGCAGGCCAGTTCAGCACCGGGACTCTTCTTCTGGGAAGCCATGCCGTTGTGATGGATGCAGTATGTGCATTTTTTTGTTGTATTTTGCATTTTACATTTAGCATTGTCTTGCTGAAATATGCTTCCCTGAAAGAGACATTGTCTGGATATGTGGTTCTAAAACCTCTGTATACTGTTCAGTGTTGATATTGCCTTTCTAGATGTGTAAGTTGCCCACGCCATAGGCACTGATGCAACCCCATACCATCAGAGATGCAGGCTTTTGAATCGTGTAGAGATAAAGCTAAATGGTCCCTTCTCCTCTTGAGTCCTCAGGACACGGTGTCCATGGTTTCCAAAAAAGAATTTCACATTTTGATTCATCTGACCACAGAACAGATTTCCATTTTGCCTCTGTCCATTTTAAATGAGCTTTGGCCCAGAGCTTTGGCGTTTCTGGATGGCTTCTTCTTTGAATGATGCAGTTTCAACTTGCATTAGTGGATTGCATGGTGAACTGTGTTCACAGACATTGATCTCTGGAAGTGTTCCAGAGCCCATGCAGTGTTTTCTGGTACAGAATAATGCCTGTTTGTAATGCAGTACCATCTGAGAGTCTGTATATCACAAGCATCCATTACTGGACTATCGACCTTGTCACTTTGTCCACATGGATTTCTCCAGATTCCCTGACTTTGTAGATATTATGTACTGTAGATGATGAGATATTCAAAGACTTCACAATTTTCCATAGGGGCCTCATGCACACAAATGTATTTTCAGTCCGCATCCAATCCGCATTGTTTGCAGATTTATGGGGTTGCAAAAAATAGGGACAGTATCCGTGCAGTCGTGCAGGAAATTATGGAACATGTCTTAAAGGGAACCTGTCACCTGGATTTTGTGTATAGATCTTAGGACATGGGTTGCTAGATGGCCGCTAGCACATCCACAATACCCAGTCCTCGTAGCTCTGTGTGCTTTTATTGTGCAAAAAAAACTATTTGATACATATGCAAATTAACCTGAGATGAGTCCTGTCCCTGACTCATCTCACATACAGGACTCATCTCAGGTTAATTTGCATATGTATCAAATCAGTTTTTTTACACAGTAAAAGCACACAGAGCTATGGGAACTGGGTATTGCGGATGTGCTAGCGGCCATTTGGCAACCCATGTCCTCAGCTCTATACACAAAATCCCGGTGACAGGTTCCCTTTAATCTTGTCCATTTTTCGGAAAAGAATAGGCATTTCTACAATAGGGCCGTTGAAAAGTGCAGGATGCAAAAAGAGTGCAAAACGGATACGGTGGTGTGCAGAAGGCCTGAGAAACATTTTTCTGAAATTGTTCCACAATTTTTAGATGTAGTTTTTCACAGATTGGTGAACCTCTGCCCATCTTTACTACTAAAAGTCTGCCTCTCAAACATGGTCTTTTTATACCCATGTGACTAAGCAGCAAATTGTTCCTCCAGCTGTTTTCTTCTTAGTACCACTTACTTTTACATGCTTTGCCCCTGTCCTGACGTTTTTGAGATGCGTTGCTGCCATTAAGTTCTAAATGAGTAAGAGCGTTGCTCTACTGTCCTGTTTTTCCGGTTTTAAGACGCTTTAATAAAGATCTCCATTTTATTGGATGCTGGATTTCCTCTTTGTCCTTTAACATTAGATGTCTGGTTTGCACTATCCTACATAGAGTAGAAGTGCTTATTACAGTATGGCCATAGAGACTTGCAGACCTTCAAGGCTTAAGTCACTTCAATTATAGTAGTTGGTGTCTAGAGATTTGTTGATGATGGTAATACTTTTTAATGGACACGCATAAAGATGCTTCATAGAGTAAGCCTTGTTCCTGGTAGAATCTCACGGGTCGCCTCTAGCAATGTTCTCTAGTGCCAGGACAAATAGTGCTTAGCTCTTCTAAATTAAGTCATGAGTCATTTAAGAGGTTTGTCTTGTCTGTAACAACATGGTTGTCTCTTGCCTACACTCTAAGTTTCTGGTTAGCTTCCCCATCATGTGCATTTTGTCTTCTTCTCCATACATACAAGTGGTATAACAAAAGTTGCATAGCCAAATTTTGGAGTTTTAATATAGACAATTTAGAGATTTTAAATAAGAGATTTCCATAATTTTAGAAGGGACTATAAAAGTGAAAAGATTTAAAAGGTTTTCCAAGATCTTTATACTGATGACCTATCCGCTAGATAGGTAATCAGTATCGGATAGGTGGGGGTCTGACACCCAGGACACCCACCAATTAGCTGTTTGAGAAGGCACCAATGCTTGCAGTAGCGCTGCGGCCTTCTCTCAGGTCACCAAACACAGAGCCGTACATTGTATAGCGGTTGTGCTTGGTGTTGCGCTCAGCCTCATTCACTTCTTTGGGGTTGAGCTGTGCCTAGGCCATGTGACAGATGAAAGTGTTGTCACGGCCTATGGAAAGCTGAAGGAAGGCCGTGGCACTACTGATCGTGCCGCTGCCTTCTCAAACAGCTGATCGGTTGGGGTCCCTGGTGGATAGGTCATCAATATAAAGATCTCGGAAAACCCTTTTAACTTTGGGTGAGGGCATCCAGTAGTTTTACTTTAAATAGTAGACATGCCGAGGACGTAAAAAACTGTTGCACCAGACCATACAGTCTGCAATAAGGCCCTTAGAAGACATGAAGCCCAGTTATGTTTGGTCCCATCCTATTTGCTAGTTAGTGGCCCGAAAGAAACACTATGTCTTTGTGTTCTGGCACCATAACGGTGAGCCCATTTGGATATTTGCAATTGGGTCCCCCTTTTTCTATGTAAGCTATTGGGGCAGGCTACTGAATATGAGAAGCAATTTATGTCTCCTTGTTCCACAATTTACGTTCCCTTATTTCTCATGCTGTACATTCTGTAATTACTGTTGTAGTAGAATTGAATGAGTCAAGATGCAGAAGAGCCACTAGGATATTAAGAGTCTACTTATGTTACTCATGAAACTATATTGACTAGTAGCATGACAGTAGTAGTATATTGGGTAACCAGGTAATTTTATGGGTTGTGATAACGTATTATTATAAATTATATGACACTTCTGATACCAGTGCAAACCATGAACTAAAATAGTTTAAATTAAAAACACAGGGGGACATTCATCAAATTTACTATATCAGTTTTGTGGCAAAAAATGTTGCAAGTATGCAACATTTTGTGCATTTTTGTGAATTTTGGTGACATTTTGCAACAAAACTTTGTCAGGATTACAAATTAGAACAGGGTTTATGATGTGCGACTGTTTCAAATGTTGCAGAACAGTCAGGCAAACCCCTGGTGTGCTTTTACTGACAGTGGTGCAACCACATTGCACTTCTGCCAAATTTAATAAAACCAAGCGCCACTTCATAAATTTATTACAGCAACACGAAACAAAGGGGCAGATTTATCAAAAATGGTGTAAAGGAAAACTGGCTTAGTTGCCCATAGCAACCAATCATAGCTCACCTTTAATTTTTCCTTAGGAACTATGGGCAATGCTATGGACAACTAAATAAATTTCCTCCATTGGCTTAAAATTGACACCAAAAACACAGCAAATGATATATTTCCCCCACAATGTGTCATACAATGGTAATGCAATGTTAACATGTTCCTGAGTAGCACGTGATCGCAGAGGCTCAGCAGTCATGTGCCGCTCAGGGACATGTCACCGCTGAGGCCGGTCAATGACTGCGGTCTATGCGACTAAGGAGACCGATATGAGTGAGGAACGGAGCCTTGGCACTGGAGTGAATCGGCATTCAGTAGGCAAGTGTTTTTTCCTTTCTCTGAGCTTTCCAACCCGCTCTATTTTTTTCGGGTCACACGACCTCCTTTAATGAAGTAGTACAATCATTCAGCAATGTGTGCTGTGTCGGCCATGTAGATTATTATTTTACATAACCCGCCTACAAGGTAATAGTTTATTGTAGTCAATTTCTGTCACACCGTTGTATTGTAAAACGTTGATGAATGGCTTTGTTCTGATTTGGCTTCTTCTGTTGGGTGATGGACTTCCAGGTCAAAAGGCTAAACTACATAAGCAATATTTATTCACTTAGAATCACTATTAGGGAACCTACCTTGACAGTTAATAATTGTTCTGTAGTGTAATGATCGTCTTCAGCATTCAGAAAATTAATAGCCTTGTATAATGTCCAGCTGTTTAAGATCTTTCACAGTTTAAGGAGATGAGTAATATATCACTTATTCAGGACACATAAAGTGAATCTGGACAGAGACCGTTCGTCGAAGAAGGCACAGAGCAAGTGCACTTACATTTGAGTGATTGGTCTCAAGGGCTCATGGTCAAAACGTTTTTTTTTTTTTTTCTGCCATAATATTGGCAAAAACATAACATAGCGATTGTGCAAAAATCTCAATAAAAATGCAGTTTGATCATAAAGTGTGTATAAGCCCTGACTGTCTCTGTGCACATGTAGGCTTCGGAAGGTCAAAAAGTGGATCATAAAATTAGAAAAAGTAAGACGGATAGATTCCATTTCTCATCTTTGTGAATCCACACCTGATTTTGACCTAAAGGGGTTGTCCAGATTTTTTTATTTTTTTTTTGCACACCAGCCTGGAATACTTGTGGTAAAATCCATATTTGGTCAGTTGCCCCTTACCATTTTGTTTTAGCTCCCTGGGGCCGTTCACATGTCTTCTGGTCCCTGTCCGTCAACTTTAAGAAGGATGGGGTCAGATGCACTGCTGCAGTCCATGATGCCCCAAGTGGTATGTCACTGCTGGCTTATGTTCTGCTTTGGCACACGTCACCGCTGGGGCTAGTCATTGGCTGCAGCAGCACACATGACCCTGTCTGAAGACAGACAGGGACCAGAAGACCAGGCAGAGATCCAAGGAGACAAAACGGAGCGGCAGGGAAGAATTAAATATGGATTTTTCCATAGGGTACAAAAAGGCAGATAACCCCTTTCAAATTGTGTCAAAAACCATCATGAAAACTTTCATGTGTACCAGCAACCCATGAGATTTAATCACTGACCTTAAAACATTTTGCTGCCCAAATAGGCATAATTGCCATTAAAAAGGTTTTCCCATCTGGATATCTTCTTAGAAAATAAGTATTTTGGTCCTCTGAACATCCCTAATCAGCTGTAATTACTGGTGGGGCCTTGCGAGCTATCACTCATTTCCTCTATACAGCAGCTTTTTTAAATGAATGCATAACCAATGACCATAGTAAATATAGTTGTGTTGAGTACAACAGATCGGAAGTGTCTCTTTGCACTCCTCCTGTATTCTGGCTCATA
Source organism: Bufo bufo (assembly GCF_905171765.1). Lineage (NCBI taxonomy): Eukaryota > Metazoa > Chordata > Amphibia > Anura > Bufonidae > Bufo > Bufo bufo. The sequence goes on along the minus strand of NC_053391.1, from coordinate 101,591,441 downwards.
GAGAGCGGTTCAGATTAAAGGAACCCTCCAATGAAATCTATATGCTCTTATAAAATGTATTGACAGAGCCTGTTTTCCGTTTTTAAAATAATTTATATGCTTCAGAGGCAGCAAATTGGTTGGCATGATATAGAACTAGCAGTCTAGTTTAGAAAACATTATCTATCATATAGTGGGGAAAATAAGTATTTGATATAGCTAATTTTCCCACCTACAAAGAATGGAGTGGGCTGTAACTTTTATCATAGGTACACTTCAACTGTGAGACAGAATCTAAAAAAAATCCAGAAAATCACATTGTATGATTTTTAAATAATTAATTTGCATTTTATTGCATGAAATAGGTATTTGATGCAATAGAAAAAGAGGTCAGACGTTCTTGACCAAGTTTGCACACACTGCAGGAGGGATTTTGGCCTACTCCTTCATACAGATCTTCTCCAGATCTTTCAGGTTTTGTGGCTGTCTCTGGGCTACATTGAGTTTCAGCTCCTTCTAAAGATTTTCGGTTGGGTTCAGGTCTGGAGACTGGCTAGTCCACTCCAGGACCTTGAAATGCTTATTACGGAGCCACTCCTTAGATTCCCTGGCTGAGTGTTTCGGGTCATTGTCATGTTGAAAGACCCAGCCACGACCCACCTTCAATGCTCTTACTGAGCGAAGGAGGTTGTTGATAAAAATCTTGCGATACATGGCCCCATCCATCTTCCCTTCAATACGGTGAAGTCGTTCTGTCCCCTTTAAAGAAAAGCACCCCCAAAGTATGATGTTTCAACCCACATACTTCACGGTTGGGACTGTGTTCTTGGGGTTGTAATCATCCTTCTTCTTCCTTCAAACACAGCAAGTGGAGTTGATACCTAAAAGTTCTATTTTGGTCTCATCTGACCACATGACCTTCTCTCATGCCTCCTTTGGATCATCCAAATGGTCACTGGTGAACTTCAAACGGGCCTGGACATGTGTTGGCATGAGCAGGGGGACCTTGCGTGCCCTGCAGGATTTTAATCCATGAGGCGTAGTGTGTTACTAATGGTAATCTTTGAGACTGTGGTCCCAGCTTCATCGATCAGGTCCTCCCATGTAGTTCTGTGAAGATTCCTGACCTTTCGCGGAATCATGCATGGAGCCCCAGACCAAGGAAGATTGACAGTCATCTTGTGTTTCTTCCATTTTCTAATAACTGCGCCAACAGTTGTTGCCTTCTCACCAAGCTGTTTGCCTATTGTCCAGTAGCCCATGCCAGCCTTGTGCGGGTCTACAATTATGTCCCTGGTGTCCTTAGACAGCTCTTTGGTCTTGGCTATGATGGAGAGGTTGGAGTGTGATTGATTGAGTGTGTGGACAGGTGTCTTTTATACAGGTAAAGAGTTCAAACAGGTGCAATTAATATAGGTAATGAGTGCAGAGTAGGAGGGCTTCTTAAAGAAAAACAAACAGGTCTGTGAGAGACAGAATTATTGCTGGTTGGTGGGTAATACGGTACTTATTTTATGCAATAAAATGCAAATTAATTATTTAAAAAATCATACAATGTGATTTTCTGGATTTTTTTTTTTAGATTCTGTCTCTCACAGTTGCAGTGTACGTACGATAAAAATTACATTCTTCATTTTTTATAGAAGGGAAAACTTGCAAAATCAACAGTGTATCAAATACTTATCTTCCTTACTGCATATCTTTCACGGCTGAGGATGGGGAAAACCCTCAGCCGTGCGATACCAGAAGATGTAAGTGGCTGCTCGGCCAGGACGACAGAATTAGGGAGCAGGTCACCTCCTATCGCATCCCTAATCTGACCCTGACTCCTAGCTGCATGAGCCGACCTTGATGGTAGGAGGGCTCATGCTCCGGAACCTCGGATCCCTACTAACCCTCTGCAGATCCCTGAGCTAGGAGCTGGGTAGACAGCCCGTTCCTCCTGGACACGGAGAAACAGGAGTCTAAAGTGGCCAAGCTGCAAGGGGAAACATAAACAACTTATGGCAATGGCAGGTAAATGCAACACATATAGCACCTACCTGCCACAAACACAAAGCCTGGAACCCATGCAGAAGCGCTGCTGTCCAAAGAACACACACGGACACAGCACACACCACACATCACACAGGAACCCAGGACCATAAGCTGCAATAAACAAGCAAGCCAAAAACACACCTTCATAACATCATGTGTGACAAACTTATGACCACAAGGGTAGCCCTCACTGGCAGATGGTATAAACCAGGAAGATGACTCCAGCTTACAAACAAGGCTGGAGTACCCCTCAGACTTCTGGTCTTAACTGAGGCTTTATAGCCCATGTAGCCACACCCACACTCAGACACACCCAGTGTTCACACAGAAAGAAGGGATTTAACCCTTCCTACACCAGGCAGGGTAGTGAAGCCACTTAAAGGGAAAGGCACATAAACACACTCACCTGTTACCGCCGGCAACGGCATGCGTGGCAACCATGTCCTGAGGAACAGCCAGCAGGCCGAGACACTGCCACCACATGCACACAACACCAGACGTTGCCGCGGACAACCGCAAGTGAAGGGAGGTGTCACAGTGAATGCAAACATAACCTCGTGCACAACAAACAGACAAAGTGCATACACAAAACTGCACGTTGCCAAAGACAACCGCATAGATGGACAGCGAGCCACCCAGCAACCAGCTCAGGCTGCTCCACTGCCCAACAACCACAAGTTGCCAGCGGCAACCACACGTGAGGCAAGATACTAGCCCTCACCTGTGGTTGAAAACAATACCAGACCGCGGGCAAATGCATGCGGCTCCCAAGGAGTCACGACCATGACCATGGTCGTGACAATATCCTATTATAGTGTAAAGGGGTCTTCTGTTCTGGATCCTCATCGCTTGCCCAGAATGGCTACAAAGACTGATAATCCAGTCACCGCCCAAGCATGCGATCCAATTGTTTGAGTGGGCGTTCCAGCTTTGAGCGTGCCACACCGGAACCCCGCTTCCGCACTAGTCACCGATGCGTTACATTCCGGAACACATCACGCCGACCCTTCCGGTCTTGCGCACCACTGCCTCCTGGCGCTTCCGGGCCGTCGTGAGCCCGCCTGATAGGAAAGACACTCCCACTATGTTTTTGGAGGTCTTTTTTTAATTACCCTCGGGGTATATATAACCCATGTATGCATACTGTTTGTAAGATGCTCCTGATGAAGGGACTTGTCCCGAAATGCGTAGAGCCGGATTTTGACTGTATTAAAGAAAGTTGAACAGGAGCCCTGAGTGACTGGCTGCCTTCATCTTTAAACATTTTAGAGGCGATCCAGGCTTGGGGGGGTACTTGGTTTACTGGTGTTTTATACTTATCCAGATAAACCACCCCCCTCGTGAAGTGAGTACTTGCTCATAATATATGTATACAATTTATACATTGGTCTTTTATAGAATTTTATACTGTTTTATGCTAGTTTTTATGGTACTCTAACCTTTAAGTGACACCCAACCGTTTGCTTCCTTCACCTACGGGCACATATCTCCTGGGCATGAGCAAGCGTTCTTTCCTCCTACGAGGTGTTCCTACAGACTGGGGTATAATACCGCAAACCCTATAATTAAAACCTTATTACCTATAGTGCACTGGCGCTCGCTTTGGGTTATTGGAGCAGGTTGCATTGGGTGGTACCTCACCACTTTCCAACCTTCCTTTCTTCTCTTTATTTGTACTGCCTTCACATGCAGACAACTTGTCCGCATGGTTAACCCTTGAGCAGCCTCTCAACTAGTTTTACTCTATCCATCTTTCTGTCTCCTCCCTAAAAAAATATCTCCTCATCCTCTGGCGCCTCGAGTTTTTTCTGGTCCTCTGGATTAATTTTCCACAAGATCCGATTAACCCTCAACTCTCTTTCTGTTTCTGGAGTATCTACTTTCAGATAAGCCTTGTCTGTTCTTATTGTTTTGTGTTTGTTATATTCCCTGTTGTTTGTATCTGGGCCTGAGACAGAGACTTCCATTCGTCCATCTGGGGAGGAATGGGTTGTCTCTTGTCCTAACCTCATTCCAGGGCCTTATAGTGATATAAGGGCCTAGGTATCCAGCATATGAATATTCCTACCTTCAAAGTCTATTCATATTGATCGGTAGTTAGGGCTCGGATTAGGGTTGTTTAGGAGGTGACCTGTTTCTTCCTTAGTTTCCAGGCCCAGTTACTGTTCCCCTTCCCTCCTGTGTTTAGTGTGGAGTTTTTCCCCCACACTGATCGTGACACCAGGTGGACGTGCACATTACTATACAGATTATAGAATTTTTGTAATAAAACATAAACTACAAAAGTAACTAGTTTTTCATATTGCTGTATGTTTATTCTAGTAGCGCTCTTTACCCTCCTCGCTGTGAAGCTGCAGTATCCTAGGAGGACCGCAAGATGCCTGACACATAAAATAAGCAATAAATAAAAGAATCTTGATACCGCGCTCTGTCAATTTTGAGCCGCGTCTCCAGGTTCAAGACACTCTGACTCTGACCCGACCTGCGCCTGCAAAAAAAGCTCCAAACATATCCCAAAAGGACCTAGGACTTGGGAGAAAAACATCTAGAGTAAAGGTAACTCAGATTTGTGACATCCCACAGCCTAGTCCATACGTAGGGTGTGATGTGGGCTTATTCACATTGCAGCTAAAATTGACAGAGCGCGGTATCAAGATTCTTTTATTTATAGTTTTTCTTATTGAATGATATTAAATAACATTTAATGGTAGCACAACCGCATTTGTCAGCATGATCAACCCCATTACACCAGGCATGCTGATGATTTATTTATTTTGCTCAGTTACATAGCACTGACCTATTCAACAGCGTTTTACAGACTTTATCATTGTTTAGTGTATCCAGTGGAGCTCTAAGTTCCCTATCAGTATGTCTTTGGATTGTGGGAGGAAACCCACATAAACATGGGAAGAATATACAAACTCCATGCAGATGTGGTCGGATTCGAACTTAGCACCCCAGCATTGCAAGCCAAGAATGCTAACTACTGAACATGAGTAAAATGATACCTTTGTTGTGTCTGTAGGTAGAACCGTTGCCAAGACATTTGCATTTTTAGTAATACACAAATGAGCTGGTTGGAGCACCAAGGGCTCAGCTGGAGCCCTTGGAGCACTGCTTTTTTAACACCCCTCTGATCTGTTACTTAAAATGCAAATATCTCGGCAACGGTTCTAAGTACAGACACAAAAAAGTTATCATTTTAATCAGCATGATCAACCCTACCAGGCTGCATTCCTGATTTAACAGAGTTCATTATGCTGAACGATGCTGAACAACCACTGTATTTAGGCTTTATAGTGTTAATGGTAGCAGATTTTAAGTCCTAACTCCGACTTGTCTTAACTCTGGAACTTTTACAGCAGGGTGTCCATTTAGATGCGTTAGTGTGATCTGCAGCATCTGCATTCACTTATCAGCATTCACCTGACGTTTAAATGTAAGATACTTTGAGAGAAATCACTTACAGAAATTCAATACAATATCCAGAGCCCTTGTGATTTAACCCTTTCACTGCAGAGGCAATTACCGTGCACTACAGCCAGGTGTAAACAGTAGTCTACATCTGCATTTCCCAGGGGACATCAGAGTTCCTTTCTCCCAGCTGCAAATTCCGGCTGCAAACCTGCAAAGATTAAGGGGCAATTAAATAATTTAAGGCAATGTAATCCTGCTAAAGTTAATATCTGGCGTCTCAGGTTAAATGCGCACCCGCTGCATGCAGACACTAATGGAAATATAATTGGTGTGAGCAATTAGGTGATAATTTACCATAATTGCCTACAAAGTTGCGAACTTTTTCATTGAATCCTAGCACAGAGGCAAGTTCTATGTGCAGATGTAAGGGAAGACTAAGAGTGCCTTCTGCATCTGTCATCTTGGCAATATATCTTAGAGTTACTTGCCGCCCTCTGCCCTAAAATAGTCCATTCACATCTGTTACTTGTCCAGAACACTGAGTTTAATGGATGGAGACCACATCTACTGCAATGCTTTTTTCTGATGCCAAGAAGTTTATTTTTGATGCTACTTTCAATGGGAAGCCGGGCTGTATTTATAGCTTGCGCCGCCTTAGGAACCAAGTCTGAATACTTCCTCTAAGGGCCAGGATGAGGGGAGTGGTGTGGGGTGCCACAGAAGAGAGCAGTGGCTATAGGAGCAGACTGGGAATGTAAAATGGCTTAAGCACAAAATACTGCCCCGGCAGCACCAAATACCATATCGCAGCACAATATACTGCCCCAGCAGAACCAAATACCATAGTGTAATACAATATACTGCCCAGCAGAACCAAATACCACAGTGCAGCACAATAGACTGCCCCAGAAGAACCAAATACCATAGTGCAATACAATATACTGCCCCAGAAGAACCAAATACCATAGTGCAGCACAATATACTGCCCCAGCAGAACCATATACCACAGTGCAGCACAATATACTGCCCCAGCAGAGCCAAATACCCCAGTGCAGCACTATATACTGACCCAGCAGAACCATATACCACAGTGCAGCACAATATACTGCCCCAGCAGAGCCAAATACCCCAGTGCAGCACAATATACTGCCCCAGCAGAACCAAATACCACAGTGCAGCACAATATACTGCCCCAGAAGAACCAAATACCATAGTGCAATACAATATACTGCCCCAGCAGAACCATATACCACAGTGCAGCACAATATACTGCCCCAGCAGAACCAAATACCCCAGTGCAGCACAATATACTGCCCCAGCAGAACCAAATACCCCAGTGCAGCACAATATACTGCCCCAGCAGAACCAAATACTATAGTGTAATACAATATACTGCCCAGCAGAACCAAATACCACAGTGCAGCACAATATACTGCCCCAGCAGAACCAAATACCCCAGTGCAGCACAATATACTGCCCCAGCAGAACCAAATACTATAGTGTAATACAATATACTGCCCAGAAGAACCAAATACCACAGTGCAGCACAATATACTGCCCCAGCAGAACCATTTCTTTTCAAAGGATGCCCATACCTGGGGAGTGTAGACGCCGTCTATTAGCAGATAATTTGCCTATCCATGGAATGAAAGCAACTTTTTTTTAGTCCTTTCCAGCTTCATGTGTCTCTATAACATATCTTCTGATGTCTTCTGAAAGTTGTTTGAATGATGGCATGGTTTATACTAACCAGTTATTCTTCTGCAGAACAGATTTTTCAGTAACTAGGTTTTCTGCTTTGTGTGATTTTATTTAATGAGCAAAGTACCTGCAAACTCCACACTTTTAATCTCACCTCCATAATTAAAGAGGGTCTGTCACCAGAAAATGCCATATGTAGGCAGCATGTTATAGAGCAGAAGGAGCTGAGAAGATTGATATATAGTTTGTGGGAAAAGATTCAGTAAAACATAAATCTCTGCTCTTTCCATACTTAAGATCACCCCCATGCATAACTATCTCTGTATACACACTAACAAAGAGAATGCTATTAATCACTGATAACACCTCCCCGTGTACAATTATCAGTGACTGACAGCTATCTCTGTATACACACTTTACACAGAGAATGCTATCAGTCACTGATAATACCTCCCCGTGTACAGCTATTAGTGACTGACAGCTATCTATGTATACACTTACACAGAAAGTGCTATCAATCACTGATACTACCTCCCCATGTACAGCTATCAGTGGCTGACCTCTATCTCTGTATACACAGTTACACAGAGATTGCTATCAATCACTGAAAATACCTCCCCGTGTACAGCTATCAGTGATTAATGGCTATGTCTGTATACACTCTTAGGCCTCATGCACACGACCGTTGTTGTGTTCCGTTCCGCAAAATGGGGTTCCGTTGTTCCGTGATCCGTTTACGTGTGTCTTCCTTTATTTTTGGAGGATCACCAGACATGAAGGAAAGTAAAAAAAACTCAAGTTTGCCATGCAAATGATAGGAAAAAAACGGACGCGGACGACAATCTTGTGTGCCTCCGCGTTTTTTCACGGTTCCATTGACTTGAATGGGTCCGCGAACCGTTTTCCGTAAAAAAAATAGGACAGGTTATATTTTTTTGACGGACTGGAACCACGGATCACGGACGTGGATGGCAAACGGTGCATTAGCCGAGCTTTCAACGGACCCATTGAAAGTCAATGGGTCCGCAGAAAATCACGAAAAACGGAACAACGGACACGGAATAAAACAACGGTCGTGTGCATGAGGCCTTACACAGAGAATGTTATTAATCACTGATAACATCTCCCCTGTGTACAACTCAAATCAGTGACTGACAGGTATCTCTGTATACACACTTACACGGAGAATGCTATCAATCAATGATAACACCTCCCCCATGTACAACGCATATCAGAAATCACAGAGATATAAATGTATAAATTACAAGTTTTACTGAATCACTTCCCATAAACTTTTTCTCCCAGCACTGTGAATATTTACTCAATGACATGAATGATAATACTGTTTCTGTGCTATTGGTTACCCTGTGACTTTTATAATAACCCACTCAAGTTTTATCAGTAATCAATGCAGACGTCCAGGTCATTCCAAAGGGTTCACTTACTTTTTCTTGCAACTCTATGCAAACAAAATCAGATTTTTTTTCATGAGCTCCAGAGCAGTAAGAATATACACGCACATTTCTAAGAAAGGACACAAACAGTTACATATCTTATTGGCTGAGAAATCTGTTTAAGAAAAAACATGTAATTTATTAATGAATCACTCAGGGCAATAAATGAAATATTTACAGATAAAATAACAGCAAAGAAAAGAATGTAGA